>NC_092819.1:99377839-100115339 GCF_023375885.2 Dermacentor andersoni | reverse complement strand
AATTTTTTGACCAATCGTGGAGGGCTAATTGCAGAATTGGAATAGAATAGTTTGGAATGGCTTTACCTTATAGTGCCCTAGCAATAATACTGTTAGTTGAAAGTCAGCCCTCTGCCCTCTCCTTTTTTTGCTTTTGCCTGCGTGGATATGTGGGGTAACGTTACTAAGTATTAAATAAGTACTTGTCTGTCTGATCAAATAGTGACAACCGCAACTTTTCCTAAATAGAAATGTCATTTAAACATCACCGGGGCAGCATAAGTAGCCTTGATTAGTGTTTCGCTGTCCAGCACTAAGAACCAAGAAAACTGCCGGCGTTACGTGCGCGGGCACGTTTTGGACACTTGTTTCATAGAGATGTTTGCCGGATAAAACGACGTATGTTTTATTCATGTTTTTGGTTCCGTAGCTCCTGTCCTATCGCAATCAATAAAAAAAGAAAAAGAAAGAAAAACACCAGAAATACATATATGTGAGGCCAATTTCTTATTAAAACTTGTGTTGATTTTTGTCTGTGGTAATTGTTGTCGTTTTGTATTAGTGAAATAGAGATCTCTGCTCTAAATAAAGCAGTTTAAATGGATTCGGTGCTTATCCGGTGCAGATAATATTGATTGATTGATTGATTTTCTCACTTTGACGTATGTTCGACGATGGAAATCGCAGGCGGCTCCGGGCTAATGCTTTCTCTTGAATAAGATTTATGTCTGTCCAGTTACTGCATAGCAACTTTATCCTTTATGCAACCGTCTTTATGCAAAATGTTCCTGCCGTCCAGGCGCCAAGCCATTTTTTTTTACATTCCGCCCATTCTTGACCAGTGAAATGAAAATTTGATCCCATCGAAGCCTCCTGTAAAAATCTTGCCGTATGGTTTCGTCGTTTTCCTGTAAAGCGTGCAGCTCCTCAAAAAGTGTGCTATTGAGGTAAAACAGCAGCTAAGGGAGAAGAGCTGTTTGGTCGTCTTCAGGCTTCGAAGACGAGAACAGAAAAAAAAAGAAAGAGAAAGCACCCTCAAGTTTGCCTGACATAATTCTGACATATGCTGATGCAATGTTACACTCTACATCTGAGGTGCGGCCTCAACAATTCAACTTCAGTCCAACTGCAGTGAGTTGGACTGCAGTTGTAACAAAAGGAGTACATTCCAACCTTTTATGGATACTGGGGCAGGCCTTTCCGCTCGGTATTGACCTTTCTCTCAGCCCTGTTCACGAAATGTCTCAAGGCATGGCTGAAGGTATCCACCAGAACATAAACTCTACAAAAGTGAAACAGATGTGGAAAATGATGCCAAAAAAGGGAGACTCGTAAAACTGGAATCATCCCTCACTATCAACATTAGCCGCATGCCTTTTAGTAATTCGACAAATCGTTCGTATGAAGGTTCCAATGTCGGTTCCTGGGAAGCTGGCGAGGCTATACCGAAAGGTTGCCATCGTTCCTGCAAAAAGAAAAAGGGGGTACGACTTCATCACTGTATGCGTTTTTTTTAGTGTAGCAAAGGCCTTAGTGCATTCCATTACCACGAAAACGAAAATTCCCATCAGTTCGAATATAGCACATAGAAAGGGTGGCCGTATCGGTTCCTCAAAAAATAAAAGCTTTAAAGTCGAAGAAACGTGCACACTGGACATGAAATCGGACACTGTAGCTCCTAATAATCAGACCAGGGTGACATATTTCTGAAGTTCGAACCTTCAAATTGCTTCAAATGTTCATATTTCCCTCAAACCATAAGAGAATGGAACCAACTTAGTCTTTGTGTTACTAACGCTTCATATTTAATTATTTTCTCAACTTTGGCGGAAGTGGGTGTACAGGCTCAGCAATATCTGTAAACATTTCTTTTACCTGTATCCGGATTGTGTCTTTCAATAACCTGATTGCATCATTGCCACCCTACCATTGTAATTGTCGTGACCTGTAGTTTTGTCGCGATTTATGGAATTGCTACTCATCGCATTGCTACTACTGATATTCATGTATTGATTACTCCAGCGTCTTGCATTGTATAACTGATTTGATTGTACTTGTCTTGAATTTATATGTATGGCCTACCTGCTATGGTCCCGTGTTAGATCGGTACTATTGCTAAATGAATACGCACGACATGCTTTCTGGCTTCTTTCTTTGTCTCTTTATTGCGGTTGATCTATTGTATGTCTAAACAAATTCGCAGAAACGTTTGAGTTTGCAGTTCGCGTTGTATTATCTATTATTGTCACAAAGTACTAAGTAAACACGAAGCTCTGTAGTTAGCAGGCAGCGCAACCAAGGTGTTTACCAAATGGCTGGAATTTGCTTTGAGTTCACGTTGTGAGTTAAGGGGAGGATTAATCCCAACGTACCATATTTTCCAACAACTTATGAAATCAATATCATCAGAACATATTTTCTTCCTGCCTTTACACGGATAGCTTTATTGAGACAACTTTTGTTCCCTACCGCTTCGACATGATTGCATTTGAGTCGCAAAGACTTGCCATGACTAGTGCAAGTCTTGTCAGTCGTTCGCCGTTCGGCTGGTTACAGTTTTATTATTTCTCTTCGAGTGGGAAACCCGCACGCATAGGTTTATTCGCAACCACTATCCATTAGAGTGTGGTTACCCCGTAATGACAGTTCTGCTGTGGCGCTTGTTCCGAACGCTCCCACGCAGTTTACTAAAACGAGGGTCTCCCCGTCGTCGACGGGTTATTAATTCTATAGCTCTCTCTATGTGCACTCTCTTTTCAATGTAAGTGCTTCGTTTTCGTTCAGGGTGTGCTAATAGAACCCAGAGTGTCCTTAGTGTAGTTCCTTCTTGCAATATGGCCTGGCTTGCCTGACAAACGCGATGTCATTCGAGTGTTCCAATACTACAGACCTTGTTCACCATTCCACCTGCGTTCCTCTTCAGTATTGCGGTGCCTGATTGCTTTCTCAGTAGCTCGGACATTATCGTCACACCACGTGTCTTACCGCTAAGTGGGGCCTGTGTACGCTTCAATGCGATTTCTTCGAAGGAATCAAATATTAAACCGCTCACGGCCTAAAAAGAGAGGCCCACGTGGAAGAAGGCTATAATTTGGGGTTCCTTTCAATGCGCACTGAATCGCTTAGGGAGAAGCAGTACTTGTTCGCGTCTTGCAAAGTATTGGAATCCCCGAAAATTTCTGGCTGTAGTTCAAATAACGCAACGTTATAAAAAGTAGCCTAGCCAAATGAATGGCGTAACTTAAGAATAAGTTCGCGTCTTTCAAGCTTCTGAGTGAATAACATGCGTGAAGCGGATCACACTGAACAACCAGCGTTATAGCAACGGCGTCGCACGAAGTAGTTGCCTTTGTTTAAATGCAAAGGTAAATCATAAGCTATAACAGTGATATTTTTTCATTTTGTTTGAATTACTTTATTTGACTTTAGCGATATGATGCCAGGCACACTAATTAAATACCACGCATAATGCGGCTTGACGGACATCAGCACATTGTAACTTGGCATTCATTTTTGGAATGAAATGAAATATACCTAAAGTAAAACACAAAAAAATACAAAAGGAATCACAGAGCAAAATACTGCGCACAGAGGTTTGAAATCAACACTTTGAAAAGTTCACATCCTATAATAGGGCCTTGCTTTGTGGTTTCCTTAACTTGTTTGTTAAGAAATGCTATCCCGTGATACTAATAAGCTAGTGGTCTACCTAGCACAGTGAACATAATTTATTTCAATTCCAGAAGAGTCGATCCCCTAATTATGGTTGGCGCCCCTAATCTGTAACTAAAGCCTGCACAAATACAGAACTTGCAAGAAACTTCGCGGTGGCTTAATTAGCAATGTTGTAGTACAGAAAACAAAATGCGCCATCTTGGTGTCATGCGCTTTTTGATAATGACACAACATCCACTTGTGCGCGTGCTGTGAAATCAGTGCGAATGTGTGACGCAGTACTGCACGGCACGTACATTAGCTCCTGTCTTACCTCAATTAGTTCAATTTCTAATTTTTTTTTTTCCATTCACTTTGGGTCTCCCTGAAAAGGTAGCAGCCTTTTGTCGTGAAACATAAGCTGCACTTCAGCGTCTATGTGAATTTCTTGTCTACCTTTATTTTCTTTCTTCTCATTTTTTAAAAATTTTTATGTATTGCCAGGCGATGCTTAGTCTTATTTAGTTATGCACTGCCCTGCGTGGATACATCCACGCAGGGCAGTACATGCTGCGTGGATGCTGGGCAGTAGCTTTCACGCTATAGCGTGAAAGCTGCGCGAGGGCTCATGACTTGTCGTTCAGTTCTATTATTCACGTAGTCGTGAGGGCTGCTTATGAGCTAAATGTATGATGATTTGTGTCATTTAGACGGCCACAGATTCCCAAGTCAAGCACTGCGTCTCTTATTTTTTTTTTTGCAACAAGTCGTCATCCTGGTTGTGGTTGTTGCTTAACCGCAAATGGAATGTAAGCTCACGGTACAGTTAAGCCATAACAACGCTAACAAGGTTCAGCATTGTGCTTGAACTCTCAGGACCGTGTTCGAACTATAAGCGGGTGCGACATCTTGGCTTAACGCGTCACGTGGGTCAACTTCTGGGGAGTATTCCGTAAGCGTCTACATAGCGGACAGTCAATTCCGGCCGCCGCTGATTAGCTGGAGTCGATCCAGCGAAAATGAAGCTAGCTATGGGTGCCTATTTCTTTCTCGCTGGTACCTCAGCTCAGTCAATCATCACTTCAGCAGCAGTCGAAACAGACACGTCCACTAGGTGGACATTTGCACAATAGCCAACCATAATGGGCCGAAGGAACAGTGCCTTGGTAGCTACCAGGCGTCTCACACTGCTGGCGCGATGGGAGCCATCAGTAGGGTTCAGGTATTGCGCCTCTTTTGTGCACAACATGAGGCCGACGGGAATCCGTTGGCGTTAGCCAGCACCCGTTAAGGTATTGGAGAACGTTAGCGCAACGTTCACTGCTCAGACCAGAGCATACACGGAGAAGCTCAGCTGGAACGCTATAGTGCGCTTATACGTACTGTGCGTGCGGAATGCTCATGCAAGCAGTCAGAGGTCGAACGCTGGCCTTGCTCTGCCACAGATGCGATTGAGCATACTGAGTGGGCGTCCCCTAGGCCGCTTTTGCAGCCGAACGCCATCCGCATCTCAGCAGACCCTTCTTAACCCCCAGCACGCTAGCCGTGCATGTGCAATCAGTAGGACAGCACGCCAATGGGGGCGCGCTGATGGCGTGAATGCACCTCGAGCGTCCGTACAAGTGCTATCGCAATGAAATTACGAATCCGACCGGTAAATGAAAGCAGGGTCGGCCAGCATAAGAGCCTGATGTTCTACCAATTACGCCTGAGACGCGTGAACACTTCTATCGCGCTAGCGTGAGCTAGTTGTTTGGTACTATGGGCACGTGCTTCACGTAGTACAGAAATAATTAGCTTAGAATTTAGAGAGTAAGCGTAAGCGGAACGCCGTATTTTATTAGGCCACACCAAAAGGAAAAGAAGGCGCGAATAACGAACTCAGCAGATCCAACGAATCGGAGTTTATTCTATATACAACGAAGCTTTGTGTGAGTGCATATAAAGAGTCGAAACACACGCACACGCACATGTGCACACACACGAACACACGCAAATTATACCGGGCCTTTTGTTAACCGGAGTTGCTGACTACTAGCGAGTACGACGGACACCTTGAACGCATAATAGTTTCAAAGGCAGCATGCGCATACATACGTGTAGTGCAAGTCGAATCCATTCTACCCACAATAAGCGTTTACTTCCTCATTAGCGGGCACCCGCGGATGTCAGATGGAGAGCCATGTGGTTGTTTTTTTTCTTTTATTGCCCGCACACGGCTGGCGCAAGGTGTGGCGTTTAGTTCTCCACCGCCTGGGCTGATGAATGTGGAGCACATTAATTGCTGAAGAACGCTACGCGTCTCTCGTCCCGATGCACCATTTCGCCTTGCCAGTTCAATGCAGCTTGTCTTAGAAAGTCTCCTGAAGTGCGTGGTATCTGCATCATATAAAAGTGAATGGTCGGGGAAAATCTGGCCTCTGTGGACTTGTACGAAGGCAGGAGAAAGCACAGGTGTGTGTAGCCGTTGTCGTGTCATTGTAACGCCCTGGACATTTATTAATACGAAAACATTATACTTCTCATGAAGCAGAAGATCCAGTGGCATGGCCGGAAATGGCTCAGAGAGTCACGTAGTGACAGAGATGCGCTCGTGCCACTACTCGTGCGTTCGTCGTCGTCTTCCACAGCTGACTCGGCTGCCGCTCACCATGCTAGCGTTCCCATACAGCCGCTCCGTCTGCGAAGGCGCTGACGGAACTTGCCCTCAGCCAGTCGGTGCGGTGATTTCGATGAGTTCTGTCGTGCGCCCCGATAGATGAACCTTCGACAGAGATGGCACAAATAGTCGTGTGGTCACAGATGCAGACCGTGCCGTTGGCCGCTCTATATATAGCACCGCGCGTCGCGGCGCTGCCAGTCAGTGCGGTGATTTCGGTGAGTTTTGTCGTGCATTCCGATGGACGAAGGTTCGACTTCTTCTTTTCAAACAGTAGCTGCGCCGGGCTCCCTTGGACGTCCACGTAAGTACAGGAACGAGGCTGAGACACGTGTTGCGGGAAATGTACAAGGCAACGTGAAAAAAAGAACATCATTACGTTTCGTAAAACGAGTTGTCATCGTAAAGACGTCGCAATGCTATCGCATTCATCCACGCAAAGATAACTAAGCGCCCTTTATTCTTTCTTTTTTTTTCATTATGCTGCCGGTCGTCTCCATCGTCGTCATACCACTGTCCTACCTAAATACGTCATCGTCAAACACTTCTCAGCGCCAATTGCAGTGTACTTTGGAAGTATTACGCGATAGCGTTAAGGAGCCCGTGTCACAGAAAATCCGGCGTCGGCGTCCCGCCTAGGCTTTGAATGTTGCTTCGGCAAATAGAACATAGAGAAAGAAAGAAAAGTTTTTTTTTTCTCTATGAACAGAGTGGGGAACGGAATTCCTGACCACGCATACCCAGCCACTTCTGCACCATCAAAATTGCTCATACCTTGTCTTCAGTCTTTACAATGTTATTCTTCGGAATTTTGATGACGGCAGCCCACAAACAAATGTAATCGAAAAAAACACCGACGGCGCATGTCCTTTATTCATAGCTCTTCTCAGACTGAAATATTAAAAGTGCGAAATAATGACAGGAAATCGATCGACGCTAGAGACCGCGTTTCTACCAGAAATCTCGCCTTCGTGCATAGCGTTCGCAGCCAGCGTTTCCCAGTAAACGTTACGGTCACATAAGCTGCAGTTGCCGAGAAGCATGAAAAGCAGTGCTTGAACGCAATCGCATTCTACTCTTAAAGGCGAAGCTTAAGCGTCCTCCAAATTTTCGATTGTGTCTTCATTTGACTACCCCGCTTTTCATAGGCTATTCGCCCACTTTGATACCGACTGTTTGACCTCACCTACTAGCACAGCTGCGGAATTGGTCGTTCCAGTGAAGCATATTACAGTTAAATTAAAGTACATGTACGGCAGCATAGCTTGTATCACTCTTTCCCATTATGAACTACGTCACCGATGAGTCGGCACAAAAATGGGTGATATTTTGTGACTCTAACGTAGCTCTTCGCAATATCAAGTAGATGATGATGATGATATATAGAATCAGATGATGTCCGACATTAGGTAAATACACCACCATGCTGTGGAAACAGGGAACAACATAATATTTCACTGGATTACTCAGTGTGGAATCGCCGGCAACGACTTTGCTGACACGGCTACCCGGTCTGTCCACGAAGACATCCAGACACGTCCAGTGCCTTTGGTGATGAGGACGTACGCTTCTAGGTAACGTCGTCTGCTTGCATGCAAAAAAATCACAAGATTTCTGGAGTTCTGCAAATGTCTTGAGGTGCCGACTGCATAAACTGGACCCATGGCTATGGCCACAACTGCCATCGAGCTTTCCTCCCTGCAAAGCAAGGCTGTTGTGCCACTTGTGAATGGAAGTGGCGCTTCCAAAGGCTTACTTCTACCGTAAGGAAGTGACGGATAGCCCGATGTGCGTCTCCTGTAGGTGCGAAGGAACCATCGATCACCGATTGGGCATTTGTTCTCACTACGACGTCCAACGCCTCTCTTTCCCAACAACTTTAGACCAACTGGACTCGAGACTATTATCTGAGTCATAGATACTCGGACCGTGCCCATATCCGTTACTGGCACAAAAAAGTGATCCGTGCACTAGTTCAGTACTTGAAGTACACCCACTTGAGAAACCGCTTATAGTGTTACTCTGCATCCTTCCACGTACATTCAGTGCTCCCCCAACTCGCTTCCTCTTTTCCTATTTCTATTCCCCATTTTGCATTACCCCCAGTATGGGGTAGCAAACCGGACGCTCACCTGGTTGACCTCCCTGCCTTTCTTCTTCCTGCTTTCTACCGCACTCTCCCTAGACAGTCAACTTGCTCAGACTAGCCTCTCTGCCTTTATGTAAGTAAATTTCTCTTCCTTGGCACTCCACCCGGATCGGCTCATCGCCAGCGTCGACTCCCCCGTCCACTGCATGGCAAGGAACGCTCTCGTGCTGCGCCTCCGAATCGGCTGCTCCTGGACGGTATACCAGGGATACAGCAAAGGCAGGGTCCTTGCAAAGACGTGGCTCAATCGCCGGCTTAATCAGCGTGCGGCGAGGCCGAAACAATGAAGCATCTTTTGTTTCTGGCCCGCTTTCTCCAAAGAGAGGGCTCTCTACGCGTCATTCGGACGCCTGTAACTCCCTGCGGTCTCAGCATCGCAGCTGCTGTCCCCCGGCTGGCACCATGGCTCCGCCTTAAGGCGCCTTCTGTCCTTCCTGGAGAACACGGGGCTGTTGTGTAACTTGTGAATGCGCCTCTATCAAGCAAAGGGCTCTGTAATCGCCTCGACCTTCACTTTCTTCTTTCTTCTTTATAATCCCCTCTTCTTCGCGAAGGCGCTGAGTAGTGCTCCTTAAAGGGTCGCAGAAGATAGCTACTCTTCCTCCCAACAATCATTATCTCTACTTGGTTTCTCTTTTGTTGTTTTCATAGTTTCTGCAATAATACTTCCGTAAACTGCTGCCGTAGCTGCATGCGTGGCGAAACGGAGCACAATATCAGGTTTCTGTATTTATACCACTTGCATTTAATCTTTCAGACTAAAGGGTGCGCGTTGTAAAAGAAATGCTTATAAACACTACCGTGTTGTTGAATATCTTTCAATAGCTGCGAAAATAATTCATTAAGACACCCCGATAGCAGCGGCTTCATCACGGACTCTCTGCAGATTCGGGCACCGTAGCATACAAGCCCGCGATGTTGATCGTCTGAGCAGTAGGAATTCCCTGATTCGCACTTTACCACAGTTTTAAGCGAGCCTAAGGGTGAATAACTTTCCTTGTCACCTCCCAAATTTACGTAAGCTACAACGTTCTAAATATGATGGCAGGTAATGAACGGTCCCCTCGGTTAAAAGATGGGCAGCAGCTTGGCAAGGATCCAGGGCTCGTGTTTTTAGTAGCCGGTGCTGTGTCGACGACTATTAGCGCCCTCCCGTGGATTGCACGAAGGGGCGATTGGCTACCGAGAAATTCAATTACGATCGAATTCGAGTGCAATTGAAAGTGCGAAGAAGCAAAAATATTTACCACACAGTGGTTAATCTTGGGCTATTCTGCTGTCCGAAGATGAATATGTTGTTTTTCTTCCCCAGCTTAAATTTAGCGGATGAAAATATACGATTTTTTACCGCATAAGCGGTTTTGCTCGATGGTTCTACAGAATTACGTTTCACAGAAACTACGCAATAGCCAAATACGAACGCGCACGCATATAACGCGTCGGCGTATAATTATAGTCATGCGCACTACCCCGGCATATGTGCTGGTTGACGGCTTCGTTCTTTATCCGGAATTACGTGAGGAAACAGCAAACGCTGCCAAAATATTCTAATTGGAACAAATATCCGCCTTCAAGCTCATCACTCATTTAATAAATCACACTGATTTCTTGCGCTATTTACGTCGTTTAAAACGAAACGCTTTCTTTGGTTGTTTCGCCAGTTTTCGCGCATGAACGAACGCATCCGTAGCTTCCCGTTGAGACGCATGTAGTGCTGTGCGAGAGCTTCGTGGCATTCGATGGTTTTAATGCGATAGCGTTAAAGGCTCGTGTAGCAGAAAACCCGATGTCGGCTTATACATATCGGCGTCGACGCTGACGAGCGTGGCCGAGAAAATCATCCCGAACCATCCCCAGTCATGTAGACCTTCCGCTTGGCGCTTAGTCGTTGCTGAAATAATCGAATTTCTCAAAGTAAAATTCGTCAGAACATTCATAAAATACGACTTACACACTGCCTATAGACATGATAGCGTCAGTCTGTAATTTGAATATACGAGAAAACATAATTTTCTTACGCGGAAACTCAAACACAAACCTCTTTTAACGCAATATTCCATGCTGTTTGCGGTCTATCTAAACGTAGGAGCTGCGTGGCGTGCTCGGTCCCTTCAAACACCGTCAAAGACAGAACCAGAAAATTCGCCCTCGTGCATAGCGTGCGGCGCCAGCGTTTCCAGGAAAATATTACGTTTCTCAAGAGCTGCAGTTGCCGGGAAGCGCGAGAAGCAGTCACGGAGCTTTGAATGCTATCGCATTCGACTCTTAAAGGCCATGTTAAGCATCCTCCAAAAATTGTGATGCTGTCGCAAAGAGCAGGGGAAAGACCAAATTCTGAAAGCCTTTTACGAGAAGACATGAATCCAGCGTTCCCCCATACTTGACCTCTGAAAGCAAGTTCCGAGAGATCAAGTGCGCTGACAGCTGAAGTGCTTCTGCTATGTGCTTGTAAATGAAAGGTACATTAGAAAAGTCGCAGTTTAGCCCGAAAGACGAAGCATCGACTGTGATAGTACGTTAGTAGACAGCTATACGAAGTAAAGATAGTAGTTTATTCGGCCGCATAAGCTTGTAACCATTCACTTACTGATTAGATCAACCACTATAGTGTCACGCGCTCGCAAGGAAACATGAATCCATCTCACTCAATGACCGCGTATACTCGCTGTCAAAATGCTGGAGTGAGGAAGCACGGCAGCAGCAGCGAGCGAATTGATCTTCGTGCTGCGTCTCACATCAACGTGAACTAATCCGCGAAAACACAGCGCATGGGCAGAATCTGTCCCCTTCCCAGATGTCTTTCATGATACAGCGGTGCGGGCGGCCACTCGGGCCGCTCAAGGTAGAATACGCCCGCCTCCATCTCTACATCCCCCCTCGCACATGCAGCATACGGCGCGCGACGACTTTTATCGCGCTTGGACTTTATACGGAACCTCACGGCGACGCGAAGGCAGAAATGCGCCTGGAGTGTCCATATAGTTGTCGTCGCAATAAAAATAAAAGCTCGTTGTTTTTGTTTAAAGTATTATCTTTTGCTAATCATTGATAACGTGATCTCCTAGAAAATATGACATCATAAAAGAAGTGTCACAAACATACGCGTAGAGAACTGCGGAATATTCATTTGTAATAAACTCGTGTGGGGAGCGAAGAAAGTGATTCCTTTGCTCCGCTACTGGATAGCGGCGTTCTGGCTTCACTTTCAGCATAGAGTTTCTTACAATATTACCTAGCCATAAAACGGTTGCTATGATGCTATGATATACATGGGAGTGCCGGGATGTCGTGGCTTCAAATGGGCATTGTTCTCGGAGAGCAAGGACACCTTCAAAGCGTGCAAAGCGTGCAAGAGAGCATCGTGCGTTTCTGCATCGAAGCCCCGTGGAAGCTGGTCACTGCCATACAGCGGAAATGAGACGCGCATGCAACCGAGTTGTTTTTAAAGCGAAAGCTTTGCTAACCGCCTCGAGTCGAATTTCGCCGTCACCAGCAATTTGACCTTCATTTGAACGCAGCTGCGCCCTAGACTTCGCAACGCATCACGGGGCTCGCCGCGCCGAGCTCCACCACCGCCACCGGCTTGGCGCATGTGCTCTCCGCAGCTTGGTCGCCACCTCACCACGTTACTCGCCGCGAGCGCCGTGCTCGCCTAGTCAGCGCGAGTTTGGCCATGGATGAGAGCGAGGCCGGGCCGTCTTCTGTGAGAGTTGCGCAGGAGCGGGAGCCTTTCAGCCGTCGTCGCCAAGTGGCGTCTGACCACACCGCGGATATCGCCCGCCGAGCTGCTTCACGAGAGGGTCCGGAATCTAGCAGGCGTCGCACCGTTAAGATCAGTCTAGCGACCGCGTTCGCACCCTGTCCGTTTGTGCTTCAACGCTGCGCATATTCGCGGCCGTCTCCTTGCATGTCTAGCCCTTTCCTTGTGCCGCAACAGGCGTCGCACCGTCAAACAATGGGTGTCTACCCAAGCCTAATCACAGTCATGCCTAGGCACCGACCTAAGCACAGCCGTTATACCTGGCCTCCTTGCATGTCTAGCCCTTGCGCTTTCCTTGTGCCGCAACAGGCGTCGCACCGTCAAACAATGGGTGTCTACCCAAGCCTAATCACAGTCATGCCTAGCCACCGACCTAAGCACAGCCGTTATACCTGGGTTAACGACGACTGTATACCTGAGCATAGTAATTACAGGTAAATCAAAGGTTAACCGAGTGAAACCAAGACTTAACCAGGCTAAACCAAGCTTTCGATTTGCATATACAGGGTTAGATGAGCTAAGTCGCAGCCAATTTTTACTATGGCACTATTCTAACTCTGATATACTGCATAAGTTTCCATGAGAGGTACTAGAGGGTGGCGTAATAAAGATGTTTTCGTTACTATTCGCCAAACATCGCTAACACTTCCTTTTATTTCCTCAAATATTTTGTATGTAATAACGAGCTCAAGCCATGGATGGATGGATGGATGGATGGATGGACGGATGCACTTGATTGCGGTTCTTTAGCGCGCGCGTCAAGCCGCGGTCGGCAAGAAAACTGTGCATCTGTTTAAGGAAGACCTTTGTAATTCAGTAAACAGTCTTGCATGTATTGTTTGCCCAGTGGAGCAGTGGACGAGTTTTGAGACAGAAGGAGAGAAAGGAAAATATAGAAAGATAGGAAGGAGGGAGGGATATAAAGAAGGCAAGGATATTAACCAGTCAGGAGTCCGGTTGGCTACCTTCTCTGGGCAAAGGGAGAAGGGGAAGAGAGAGAAGCGATACCTACTAAGGCCGTGCACGTTCCTGCTCAGCCACAGTTGAGTGCTTTTTGCATGCTAGTTGTAATCTCGCCGTCAAATATGCCTGAAGCAAGTATGTCGCGGAAACTATTATTTGGATGGCGGAATTGCAAAGGGAGCGTTTAAGACGCAGGTCAGAAACCAATCGCGTTTCCTGAAGGACGCGTGCACTGCTTGTGTGTGTGTGTGTGTGTGTGTGTGTGTGCGTGCGTGTGTGTGTGTGTGTGTGTGTGTGCGTGCGTGCGTGCATATGCGCGTGTTTTGCATTCGTCCGAGCGATTCATTCTGCCTACGTTAGCAGCGGCTATATACGCTCAAAATTGCGGGCACGGTGTACACAGCCATGGATTACGAAGCTTCGAGCTTCAGCGGCGTTGGGGTAACACGTGATTTGTCGAACTGGAATTTGTTTCGCTTTCTCTGAAAGCAGCTTTGAAAATAAGCTAGTGGTAGTTCGAATGTCGATGCTGCAATTTCCGAATATTTGAACGCAAACATTAATTTTAATACAATCAGTACAACCGCAGCTCTAGCATTGTGAGTTGGGTGAGGTGGTGATCTGAAGCTGTAGCATACGGGCCGCTAAAGCCGGCACACAAAGAGAACAAATAGAAGCGGCTACTCCAGTGCGTCTTTCTTTACTTATGCATGCCAAACTACCCGTGCTTTTATAACCCCCGCATCTGCTGCCACAATGATACACAATGAGCCAAGCCGCTCAACGATTCAGGATGATGACGCAGCGGAAACCGTCGATGGCGCGCATAGGAAGCACACAATACAAAGGGCTAGGCCTGCGATATCTCGTGGCGATCGAGGTGACTCTAAGCACAAAAATCAATGTGTGATACATTTTGAAGAACGAGAATTTATTGAAAGGAGATATATCACCCATGGCACGCACAAGAGCAGTGATGAGCGAGAAAGCAACCAAGGCTCAGCTGACCCACGAGTCATTCTTCTACGCTGTGGATGAGGAAGAAATACCAGAAAGCAGCCTTATCGGTTCAGACGGGCCGTCCGTGAATGATAAAATTTTATGATCTCGACAGCAAGACCCTTCCGAAAAGAAAAAAAAAAATCATAAGAACTCAGGTCCTGACCAAAAATCAGACAGAAATCTATGTCATAAGTTTGTGACAGAACAAGCCTTGTCGTAATATAAAGGCGTGGAGCTTACGACAAACTCTTGTCGCCTTGAGCTTGCGGAAACGACGAGACGCCAGAGTTCGCTACAGTGTCTTCTGTACAAACAACGCGACAGCAATTCCTTTCTTGCACCGCAGTCGGCCGTTCCAAACCACGACGAAGTATACTTCTCTCCTTTTTTTTTTTTGCAGGGTGAGGGGATTGGAAAAAACACAAAAAAAAACACGTGCGAAAAACACCGAAGGTAGCATCTATAAATAAAATCTATTCGGTCTTCAAAGGCAATGCACAAAATTGGTGGAGGCACAATGACTTAGGTATCGACAAGGCCCACTCATTTAAACAGCAGGCTTGGCAATCCTCATTATTTGGCACATTCTATAATTTCGACCTTTAAATATCTGCACTATTTTGTCACAGTCGTGGTAGGACACCTCACATTTAGGAAGACAGATTAAACTGGAAGATCCACTAATGCACAAGACTACTCAATTTCGTTAAATATTCAGTGCGACCACGTAACGTATGCAGTGCAACTGCCCGCGTGTTTTGCATTCGCTTAGCTTGAACTCTGGCGCACGCAAGAACGCAAGACAAATAGATGCTTTAAGGGTGGTCGCGTTAGGCATGCGTCGATACTTGTATCTCCCCACGGCGTTAATTAGGAAGCCAGTTCAGTTCGTTTGTCCCGACTGCAGCACCGCCTTACTTTCATTTGCAGATGTATAAGCGATTCTACTAATGAGCTCACTTAGGGTGCGGCGAGCGCTCAATGGTTGTGCCGAATTTTTCATTCGACGACTGCTGCACGTTGACGACATAATGAAGGGTGCTTGGTGATAAGTGCATAGATTACATTGTTATTTTCTTGCGTACATGGCGGGCTGACAGCGGCTGCAGAAGAAGAGCTCTTAAGTGTATTCGAAACCTTAACACATTGACACTAAGAACGAGCACTTGCCACTACCGACAGTTTTGACTTGGACGAAAGAAGAAAAACAACACAAAGACTATGCACCAGCTCTTTAAGCTCTGTCGTAACTTCGATAGGTATCAAATCCCAGTTGCTTCGAAAGCCGCAGGTAATGCGAGCCTCTTGCCAGCTGTCACACATATTGGCATTAAAGTTATTTCGCCGTGTCAACCAGTTATCTTTCGCTGCAACGGATGACGGTGGAAAACACTCTTGGCTCGCACAATTACTTCACAAAGCAGGTAAGTATAGAACCCGAGTGCAAAGCAGTTGCCGTAAAGGCATGCTGGACTTAGCCAGCTAAGCTGAATGCGTTCTTTCGCATATCGTGTTGCGATGATCAAATATAAAAGTGGTCTAAATAACCATAAGTACCTAAACACACAGGCGTGAACGAAATAACATTTTTGAATAGTAAACAGTCTTTAATT
This sequence comes from Dermacentor andersoni, assembly GCF_023375885.2. NCBI lineage: Eukaryota > Metazoa > Arthropoda > Arachnida > Ixodida > Ixodidae > Dermacentor > Dermacentor andersoni. Next base: position 100,099,560 of record NC_092819.1, on the reverse strand, counting down.
GTCATAGTGGACCCCACCATGATGTCTCTGAGAGCGGACGCAGTGTTTACAAAAACCACCTCTACTGCTGCTTCTGTGTCGGCTAGCCAAGTGTCGGATTATTATTCATCACTGTATTTCTTATTTTTCTTTAATCACTTGCGATTAGCAGCAGCATGAGCTCAAGAGCTGCCTGCAATAATTACTGAGAACAGAATTATTGCCAGCTTTGTGCAGGCCAACAACATGGCAACTTAGCAAGATTCTCGTGATGAGGCACTCGTAGAAGAAACAATAGCGTTCTTCGCCGCAAACAATTCAGGGCACTTGAACAATGCCTGCAGTACCTGCCGTCGCAGATCGTTTCCTACATCTTTGGCAAAATAAACTGCTTGGCTCCCAGCCAAGCCCAGCGGATTTCCCTGAAAAGCAAGGTGCATTGATTCCCTACATTCAACAAGATGGATCATCTTCAGACATAAATCCTCCTCTGCGTGACGCAATCAGCACTTATGAACTCCGCTGTGGCACACTGTGCAAATACATGGGCCATTGGACACATAAAGTGGCCGTTATACTGAATACTGAACGCACACTGTTCAGTATTTTCAAGTCATTTCTGCTGCTTCGCGCAAACCTCTTCGCTCCTCGGACACCATCTTCGCGCACTAGCATAGGATCTTAATAATATTATGCAAACAATGCATTCCATGCGCCTACTCCCTTTTCATTTGATTTGCCTTTACTACTCTTTCGGCAGTCATATATTCAACAAACTGCCATTGCGATGGCATCGACGGGGAACGCGACGGTAGCAGAGCTCAACCTTGCGAAAATGTCAACAGTGTCGTCCAGTGCAATGTTAACGATAGTGGCAACGCCATATCCAATAGTTCCATAGTGTCATGCGCGTGCAACCTATGTGTAGTTGTCCTTTTCTTTCGCTGCCGCAAAATGCACCATGCACGCAACTTTCTTTGGTCGGCCTCAATCACTTGACATAGAAGCAAGCATTCTTTATGGCGAAATCCTTCTTAGCCCAATGAAGCGAAAAATCCGGCGTTATCATCCGATGGCAAAGAAACCCACGTGACTGAGTGATGACATCACGTTCCCGGCGTTTGACCAGCACCACCTAGATAGAACAAGGCCTGTTCCCTCCAATCCACGACGTCGTGCTACCTGGCCCGAAATTTCCATTGCATGGCTGGCGTGGTGAAAGCAGTGACGCCAAAATCACCTTGGCTTACTTGGAAGCATCCCCATTAGATTCTGTGGCAGTCGGGCAAGGTAGCATGACGTCGTGGATTGGAGGGAACAGGCCTCGTGTTATCTAAGCCGTGTTGGCTTGACCTGGTGCGGCTCGCACTGCGCATCCCACAGTGAACAGCCACGGCATCGGATGGACGCCGTGTCTGTTCATCCAAAAGACTGGCCTGAACCACTCCCAAAATGGGATTAAGGTAGGTCAACGTGGTTTAAGGTGGAATAAAGTAGATTGAAGTGGATTAAGGGGACTAAATTGGGTTAAGGTAGATTAAAGTTGATTAAGGGGCATTACGGTGGATTAAGGTTGACAGTATACTAGAGCACAGTCCCCACCGATCATCGGTTCAGAAGGGAGTGAAGGCACTTTTGTGTTTTCTGAGAACGCCTGGTTTGCACGAGCGGCTTTGACTCAATGACAGTCTTTGTACGTCTCTCGCTCTCTCTCTCAGAACGACAGAAAGCTGAGCTATAGTTGGTAAGGATTCATTATGCAAAAAAGAGGTGAGGCGTGCAGGCAGGATACAAGAGTAGAGAAGTGGACAACACTTGTCCACTTCTCTACTTTTGTGTACTGTCTGCAGGAAAACACGTCGTGGGGCTAGTTGGTGCATAGCTTTCAATAGATTAAGCGCCAAAAGTGACGGCACACAAGAAGAAATATAGACAGGACAAGGCGCTTCCTGTCTGTATTTCTTCTTGTGTGCCGTCACTTTTGGCGCTTCATCTATTGAAAACTGTCGGCAGGCCTCACCTCTTTTTTGTGTAATGAATCTCTCTCTCTCTCTCTCTCCCAACAAAAAGTCGTAGTTTCACCTGAAAGGCGAAGCATCGATTGTGATAGCAAGTTAACAGACAGTCACACGAAACGAGGATAGCACTTTTATCGGCCATATCAACTCCTAACAATCGCTTGCTAACTAAATTACCAACCATGGTTTTAGCGCGCACAGCAAACATGAACACATCACACTCAATAACCGCAAACAGTCGCTGTCGAAACACTAGCATGAGCAAGCACGGCAGCAGCAACGAGCGAAGTGATCTTCGTGCTGTCGACAGCTTCAACATAAACTGAGCGCCGATAACTCACAGCACGCACAAAGCTATGAGCCGTCAACGCACCTAGACTCCGCCCCCAACGCAGATCCCTCTCAAGATACGGCCCCGCGCGACCGCGATCAGCCGCCACATACGCAGTTGCAGCCGGAGTAGAACGCTGCCCTGTACCTCTCCATCCCTTCTCCCCAACAGTGGCCGCTTCGCGCGCTGCGGAAGACAGCACGCTTCCTCCCCGCTTTCCTCCCTTTCGCGCGGGCAAGATTTAGTAGCGATCGTCGGCTCCCCGGCGCGCTTTAATCCGCGCAAGGCGCAAGGCGCGCGGCGACGGTGTTATCATGCTAGGACTTTATACGAAACATCACGGCGACGCGGACAGGGACGACAGAAATGCACCTGGAGTGTCCATATAATTGATATTGCAATATTTAAAGATCGTTTGCGATCATTCTTATTTAATAATAAATTAATTCCGCACCAAGACCGCACGCAAGATACAATAAGACAAGAGCATAGGCTTATAGAACTTGGCTCCGCGGATACTGAGCTGGCGTCCCCCAATTTATAAAAACGAAATTAAATAAGCACTGTTGTTGCAAGCGCAATGTGAGGAACACGCAGTTTGTCCGCAATTGATTGGCGGAGAGGTTAAAGATAAGCGATGCAATACAAAATGACAAAGTTTCTGAAACACGCAATTTGCAAACGTGCTAAAGGACCTTAAACTTTTTTCGGAGGTTGCAGGAGTTAATTACGTGCCAGTCGTTTTCATACTGTTAACAGAGTCTTTATTTAATGTCAAAGGGAAGAGGGAGAAGCAGAATTACAGAAGTATAAGCAACAATAATTCTTGTCTCCGGTTACGCCTGAGCAGTTCCATTACATTACCGACTGCTTCTCTTTGAATCCGCAGTTCTCCCACGCATATAACAGAACCCAGAACACCGATATTCAAGTGCCCTTTCCTTTGTACCTCAGGTCTTTACCGCGCACTCAAAGACAGCGTGGTTTTCTTCTGTTCTTGTAATGTGAAGGTATTGAACAAGTGCGGCCTTCTGTTTCGTGGGTCGTGTTCCTCAAGCAGTAATCCTTTACGGTAAGTGCAGATCAATGGAGATAATGGAGTGTAGCTTAATTAAAGACTGGATATGCTGCTTATATCTTAGTCAACTTTTTGTGAACTCGTCCTCCCTGCGTTGCGCGTGGATGAACTTTCGCTATTTATGTGTCACCTGAAACAGCGTTTTTTTTCTCTCTGATGATTGAAAATCAATATAAATTGCATAATAGCAAGGGGACATATTCAGGTACGAGTAAACTTGTTCAGCCAAGTACAACTTGAGTTCAAGAGAAATCGAAGTCGTGGCCTAGTGGTTAGGGCGCCTGCCTTGAATTTGGGAGGTGGCTGGTTCGAATCCCACAACCGCCGGAAACCCACCGGAAAACGGGTACAAGTGTTTCCCTTGCCCGGAACACTGCTCCAATTCGTGGGATGTGCACTTGGAAGGTGCTGCCAACTCCGCTGCGTCATTATTCAAATCAGCCTAAAGTGGCTCGAAGAAGGACACACTGTGGTTGCTGACATAACTTATTCGGTCATAAACCTGAGCGGTATGTCTGGCCTCTAAAATACCGCGCCCGCCCCCTCAAAAGAAGAAAAGCATACCGGCGTTGCCGTAGAATCTTCCCTCCTACTGCTTCCAAAACGACAAAGAGGAACTATCTCACATGGTCAAACGACGATAAAATGATAATTAATTTGGCAGCGCTGACATACGTGGATTTCAAGAGAACGAAATGATAAAGAAACCACCATGCACGCGGGAATGCTGCACAAGTCACATAAGCCCAGTCACATCCTTATCCTGTAAGAAGGAGACGTAAAATATATTTATTTATTTATTTATTTCAGTACTCTCAGGGCCAGAGGCGTTACATAGAGGAAGGGCATACAAAATCGGCGGCAGTTTTCTTAAATTTGTTGACGTCGGTGATGGCAGCCATGAAGGCAGGGAGGTGGTTCCAGTCATTTCCAGTTCGAGGAATAAATGAATTTATACGAAGGCTAATTCGGCATTGCGGTATTCCTACTTTGAAGTTGTGGTCAGTGCGTGAAGATATATAAGATGGAGAGAGGAGTAACTTATATTTGAGAATAGGGTTGGTATAACAAATTCTGTGAAAAAGACAGAAGCGAAAATATTTACGGCGCAGAGAAAGAACGGGAATACCAAGTGCAAATTTCATCGCAGATACGCTTGCTGTTCGGGAATAATTTGAAACAATAAAACGGGCGGCGCGGTTTTGAACAGACTCTAAAGCGTTTATTAAGGTTATCTGATTAGGATTCCAAATGGAGCAAGCATATTCCAGTTTAGGTTTGATTAACATCCTATATAGATGAAGCTTAACGGTGCTGTTAGAAGGTATGAAATGGCGCCGTAAGAATCCGAGCATGCGGTTAGCCTGGTTAGATATGTAGTTGACGTGCATTTTCCTGGACAGATTGTGTGTTAAGTGAATACCCAGGTATTTGTACGATGAGACAGATGATAACGGACTGTTATTAAGAAGTTAGCGAGGGGTGTGTTCAGGAGGACGGCTGGAGATACGCAGGTGTTTGCACTTGCTGGTGTTAAGTGTCATGAGCCATTCGCTGCACCAGGAAGAAATCGCGTTCAAGTCCGATTGCAAACATGCTTCATCAGAGGGATTAGTAATATAACGATAAAGCACACAGTCATCTGCGCAAAGATTTATATGGGAGATAACGTTATCAGGAAGATCATTAATGTAAATTAAGAACAGTAGAGGACCTAACACAGAACCTTGAGGTACTCCAGAAGTTACGGAAACAAGAGGCGAGTCATAATCATTAACTGAGACATATTGACTACGGTTGGAAAGAAAACATTTAATCCAGCCTAATACCTGATCGTTAATATTAAGAGCACCGAGTTTATTTAATAATAGATCGTGAGAAACAGTGCCAAACGCCTTAGCAAAGTCTAAAAAAACGCAATTCACAATAACGTTAGCATCCATAGCGTGAAATAAATCATTAGTGAAAGATAGGAGCTGTGTCTCACAGGAAAAAAAATTTTCTGAAGCCATGTTGACATGAATTGAAGTTGTTAGATTCAAGGAAGGTAATACGATGAGAATAAATAATGTGCTCAAGAAGTTTACAGCGAACACTGGTTAATGAAACGGGCCGATAGTTAAGTATTGAAGCTTTACTACCTGATTTATGCAATGGAACCACCTTCCCCACCTTCCAATCAGGAGGGATGGAACGCCGCCGCCATCCACTCCTGCCACCAAGCCGCCCACTTTTCCTCGCCTAACCAGAGCGGGCGCACCCCGGTCGCCCGGTCGGTCAGCTTACACCGCGACCTATGGTGAGACCGGCACCACTCCTTTCGCCAGCTTGTCGCCGCGTCGACGCGTCAAGACTGTGACGCGTCCCCGCCCTCGTGGCAAGCCCGGACTCGCGCACTCGTTAACCTCATGCAAGCCCTATGTGTGTTCCTTGCCGCAATGTCTGCTTGAGTGTTTATTTTAGGCATGTTTTCTATTTTCTTCTATTTATCTTAAGCCTTTCTTTAGTTTGATTAAAAGTATTTGTGTGTGTGTTCAAACCAACGGCTTTGTCCTCAATTGAGTTCTCTGAGGCTCCGCCTAAGAGAACCAACCGAACCATTGAGTACACGAACCTTTGCCCCCATAAGTGGGTCATCACACTTGTACACCTATAAATGAGCATAGGCTGAACCAAACACGTTATGAAGTCTGTGCTGTAATACATCTCGGTCTAGCACTGTACCCCGACCGTGGGACTTGTTTTAGGGACGAGCCGGCTATGTGCAAAGCCTGACATTTTCAAGGAGAACTGTGAGCCTTGGTGTGCCTAATACTGGGATAACTATTGCCTCTATTGCTCCGACTCTGTAAACTAGACAAGCAAACATATGGCTTCACCAGGCCTGCTCGACGTTCCTGTTCAGGTTCATTTTGGTCTCTGCAAAACGACGGCTGGCCAGTATTTTCTTTTAATTATTACACGCTGAATGAAGCAAATATATCTCGCTAAGACGCTTAACGATTGTATGTTAAAAAGGAGGGCGTCAAACTCTTGCTCAATGTTTCTTCTCAAACTTCTTTTCTGCACCCGTGAGAGTGTCTTCAGCCAAGCTACCGTTATTCGCGTAATCTCTCGGTCTCTGAGAGCATTCCCTCTACGATCACGTGTTTGCCTTATTGGTCAAAGCGACCGAAATTCACCAGTCAGTAGCATAACTGCCGTGTGTCCCAGCTAACGTTAGCCAAGCCATTCAAAGAAAAATAATATTTAAAAAAACTGCAATATACGAATTGAAGACCTGCCACGTTGGCACGTTCGGTTGGCAGAGGACTGGCAACCAGACCAAACACCATAGGTATTAAAATCGTATCTTGCAGAATGTCTCTTAAACCTTTTTTTTCTTGCATGTAACAGTTTGGCTAACGTGAGCTGGGACACCTGATATACTGAAGATGTTGGCTTAGCATAAGCAGGCGCAATTAAAGGAGCAGACATACTTGCTGATAGAGAGAAAACGGTGCTATGCATATCAGACCAGGAAAAAAGATAGCGTTGGCACAGATGCTTTGGATCTTAAGGTTAATACACTAACACAGTTTTCGGTCGTGAAATGAGGCGTCATTTAATTTCATTCGCTTTACTTGACTTAACGAAATTAGGCACCAGAGTCAGTGAGAAAAGGCCACACAAACGACGGAAGGCTACCAATTTTTGTTCGTGATCCTTCAACACAAATGCATTAATTCCTTGAGCAAAAACTGGCGTTGATAGCTTGATATACTTCTATCATATTAATAAGCTCAAAGCTGATATCCCCCAGTATGGACAGCCGGGAAGAGACAACGGACGTACCGCTGCGGTCGATAAAAGGGTAGGAAGCAGGGTTAACCGGAAACGTAAAAGCCCGTTAAGCGTAACTCACTACAAGTCACAAAGCTGCACCCCATATGCCGGGGCTAACATTTTTCTCTCGCTGCCCTGTGCTCTCTCACTACAAGGGCCAGCATGGTATCAACGCAATGCAGAACCACCGTACGAATAACTTTGCCGAGCGCATTATTATGGTTTAATTGATGTTTAAGTGCTAATCGCACATGTTGAAGCTTGTCGCTTGCACGTTGTTCTATCAAGAGAGCAGCGTTTACGTTTTGCATGCCATAAGACGAGCAACCTCTGCTCATGCAGGCTGATTACTCGAAATGACTACGCTGTCATAAGCTTGTCAAACTAGGACGCCGGAATGCTAGTAGTGCAGTAATGAAAAAGTAATTGCAGCGATCGCCATAGTTGACATTTATAGCCTGCAAAAATTCTACTAGAATGGTACATTACTCTGGTCCAGTGGACGCACATTGGCAAAGATCTACTTAAACGCCTCCTATTTGTCTCCGTAACCACGCGAGGTCGGTGTGCCGCCTACGCGTCAGAGCTTATTAGGTGGGTGTTACTGTAACGGGAAAGAATGCGTCGCCAAGGCTCAATTTCCTCGGGAGGCCAACGATCTCTCTGCGGCGATTGGCTCGGCTGTTCCTCTCACTGACGACCTCACTTCGCCGTAACCAGTTGTTTTTGCAAAGCAATTACCTCTGAGAGGATGGCCAAAGGATGTTGGTCGCACAAGAGAAGAGCTGCAGAACTGCGCCGCTGTCTCTCTGTAGAAGCCCCAAAAGAGATTAACACTTCCATTGTTTCTGTCCTCCGCGCTCACTTTCTCCCTGGTGCTGAAGCAAGGAAAGCATGCAGCAATTACAGTTCCGTAGTTGCTACAGGAACTCGTGTTAAGACACAATGCTTTCTTCGTTTCTCGTTGCAGCCACTCGACAAATACTCGCATGCACACTGCTGGAATAATCGCGCTGTCAAGATCGGTCTCCTTTCATCAGCTTTCAGCCCACCTACATTACCGCTATTGTTTATAAGAGCGCCCATCTTACATTGAAACTTATAGGAAAAACGTGCAAAAAGAAAGCAAAGCAGGAAAAGGAAAAGAAGGAAAAGAATGAAAGAAGGAAAAGAAGGAAAAACTGAGAACTGCGTGTTCTCGCAGGTAATTACATTTTTTTTAAATTATGATATTCTCCATATTTATACATGTTTCGTCATATATGTGTGTGTTTTCACGTACGAGTATTGTTTTCCGTGCTTTCCTAGAGCCGTTCGCACAAATTTATATGTGCTCGTCTTCTCCGGCTGCATAAAGTATGTTTCGGTGCCTTTTGTTACTGCGTTTTCTTTGTAATGCAACGAGAAGCAGCCGGTGCCTCCTAAATGCACTAGCCTCTACTATAAAATTATCGTATTAAAGCAAGACTGCAACAAACGACTAGAACAAATCGCACAGCCTTGGAGCTCGAAAGTCAAGAAAACAATAAAGAACAGAATGGAATATATTCATGCTGTGTTGCGCGAAGGACCCATTACAGCTTGCACCTATTTCAATTATTTGATTTCCACAAACTCACAAAAAAAAAAAGAAAAAGAAAGCTTGAAATATTTTTGCCACAAGTTTAATGGGCTGCCATCTGTCAGGGTTCTTTATTCGGAGGATCGCATGTGCAGGAGCCCGTATATTCGACTATTCGTCGCACGTGTCGCAGCAAGTGACCTGTGAACGTGTGGTGTAAATATCCCTAAAGTTCCCTGGAAGTGAGCCTGTTGCATGCGGTCACCAATCTCCAGGCTAGAAGGAGTTAAGTTGTGGGCGTTAGCATATTGGAGAACTCTGAAAACCAGTGCCGTTAAGAAGCCATATTTCCCGGCGCTGAATAGGCTGAATAACGATGACACTGTGTTACTCAATGTTAGACCCTGTCATTCCTTGAACTATTTCATATTTGAACTTCTGGAATTTTAAAGGAAAGCTTTAAGAAGAAGGCAAAAGAAATTTTTACTAGCAGAAGACTAAAACTAATGCTAAACTACTAGTATAAAGTATTTCACACATGAGATTATTTTGTGTTTGAAGTGCGTAGCAAACTGTATATGACTAAGCTTTTTTCTTTCTTTTTTTCTGGTTAATTGTGTATTGAACTGTTTAACAATAGGTGCACCAGTTAATTTGATGTGTGCTCTCTTAAATTTCTGCTACTTTTGCCATACTACTGCCACTGTACGGTTGGCAGGGCCTAGTCAGGCAAATGTTTGCCTCTAACCGTGTAGTCTAAGACAATTTTAACATTGTCTTAAATAAATCAATGAAGAAAGAAAGAAATTAAGAAAGAAAAAAAGAAAGAAAGAAAGAAAGAAAGAAAGGAAGAAAGAAAGAAAGAAAGAAAGAAAGGAAGAAAGGAAGAAATAATTTTACACATATAAGCTGAGACATCTGGCATGTGCTAATACTATAAAAATTGAAATTGTGGGCATTTTATTGATATATATTTATTTGTTTCTATTCACTACAACTGCAGGATGCAGAGATAGACTCTGCTTAAGCGCAGCTTGAGGGGCCCTCGCCCATCGGATTACAGCAGCAGCGACTCACGCAATACAGAAACAAATGTTACATAATAATAAAGCATAGCTTAGTCAGAGAGGATACTGTAGGCTGAAAGATACAAAAGTAGATACGGGTGGCATATTGCGAAGCATCAAATTAAAGATCGTAGAAAAGTTATGACGTGAGATTTCCGGCATTGTTGAAAATATTACAAGATGCATTGTAAGAGTTAATAGGTCAGGGTAACGCGCTTACAATCAATCTATTCAGCATAATTTGTTCTTGAATTTGGATCGTTTAACTGTGTATTTAGAATACCGCAAGATTCTGTATTCAAAGTTAAACTGGCATAGGTTCAAGTGCACTTTGATAATATTTTACGCCAGAGATTCCTGTTTGTACAATTCGGTCGTATATACAGTGTACTGTCGGTTTGTTATGACGCAAAAAAACATTCTTTTTATACGTATCCTTAGTGTGATGGTTATTTGAGACGTTTTATATGATGCTCATAATGCTTTTCGAAATGGGCTCTATGCTTCGCCCATTGCTCTTTTCCAGTGTAAAACTGGCCGTTGGCTAGGGTTTCGGGTGTCTGCGTACACTTTTGTATGTTTCTCTTCTCGAATAAAAGATGACGATGACTATAGCAGCCTGTCCGGCCATCCAACGAAGCTTTGGCAATTATAAAATAGCGTGCTTCATAATCTTGTTCACGTGCGCGACTTCTCGTTTGTAATTGCTGTCACCACGTCAACCACTGGGAATTTTCGCGCGCAAGCAGCTATTTACACTTTGGACATACCTGCATGAGAACTAGATCCTAAACCTCGTATGTTAAAGACAATAACCTTTATCCAGGTTGTTTGTGCTCTGTGGAAGTTATAAAGCACAGGTCACATAACTTCAAAATGCAGCGATATTTCAGACCATGTTAAAAATTAAATTAAGAGGTTTTACGTGCCAAAACCACTTTCTGATTATGAGGCACGCCGTAGTGGAGGACTCCGGAAATTTCGACCACCTGGGGTTCTTTAACGTGCACCTAAATCTAAGTACACGGGTGTTTTCGCATTTCGCCCCCATCGAAATACGGCCGCCGTGGCCGGGATATCAGACCACGTAAGAAGCCTAGATTCGAGAAGTGTACGTATAAGGAAGCCCCCGTACAAAATTTTACGTTTGAAATACAAGTGCGTTCATCACGAAAAGCCCGCAAGAATAGAGGTTTTGGATGCTGGACCTGAAACCAACACCGCCATCATTGCTCGGTGATGAGAAAGTTAGGAACCAGAGCAGATCCTCGGCATTGCCTCCGAGATCCGGTTCCGCGCAAGACTGCTGACGGTGCTCTCGAAAATTGCGGAAGCGACGCAATGGGACTTACAACCATTTACGCCAACTACGAGCAGATGCGCTTGTCGTCGGTGTCACACTTCTTGAAAAGCTGGCCATAAAAAAAATGTTGGGGAAAGCTAGCCCTGTAGCATTGCCAAGATTGTTTAAGTATCGCATATGACAAATGTATAGCTATTTAGGTCAAACTTAAATTTCATTGTAGTTGGCCTTTACACTTCGAAGCCAAAGTTATTAAATGCATGGCAAGAAAACTCGTCACACGAGATATTAACTCCATCTAGCCCTAGCAATCGAATGACACCAATATTTTGTGTTAAAACTGAATTTTCTATGAACCGTGGGGATATGGCCATGAATTCGCGACATCCGGACTTCAGGCCGAAAATTGTCGCACACACATATCGCAAAAAAAAAGAGTCCAGTCTGAGGAAATTCCTGTCTTGTGCAAACGTGCTTTCATTTCCTTTAAGACGACCACATATTTAACGAATGGGCGACCCTAGCTTTCCTGGTAGTCTACAGCCTTTGAAGTTACTGAGAACTGTCGACTCTTCATTCAGACAGCAGTGCACGTCGCACTTCGCGCACATAACACAATGTCTGTTCCTTGCACCCCGGTCGCTTGCATGATTGGCGAATGCTGATGACGGCTTCTGCAATAACATCCAAAATGCATTGCAAAATGTGCACGTCTCGATGCTACGTGGCACGGATGTTACATCACGTGTCTCCTTGCGCGTTAGAACGCGTTTATAGGGAATTTTTCCGCTACCAGCTAGCAAGCGCTGGCGTGGCTCAATGGCAGGAAAGCTGACTCGCACGCAACGAGCTCGTATTCGATCCGGGCAGGAACTGCCTTTCTTTCTCATTCCCAGCGACAGCTGCTACGGACATCGGACACCGGCAGTGGCGGACACCTTCACCAACTGAAACAGCTGCTGGAATGAGCCCATAACAGCTTACGCTGTAAAATAACGCAATTCGGGCTGAACCAGAATAGGCACCTCTTATCGCAAGACATATTCACGAATGTGTTGAAACGTATTTGACTAAAATGGCGTGGAGCCCCACCGCGACCGGACAAACTCATAGGACGGCGTATGTTCATCCGCCAAACGAAGCATGCACTTTGGGGCGCGTGCCCGAAGTGTCCTCTGCGGACGTCCACTAAAAATTGCGTAACTAGCTAAGAAAAGCTTACGATTTGAAAATTGTTCTCGCGATTATTATATGTAACAAGCCTTTCGGACAGTGGGAGGTCCCTTTTCTGCAGCCACCACATAAATCCGCTTGTGACCAGTTTGATCGCGAGAAAGATTAGGTAAAAGAAAGCATTTCAACCACTTTCCTGACTGGAACAGCCAAGGCAGGGTGCGTGTGTTATGCAGGAACACTGTTTTCTGAACTAGACAGCCTGGCGTACTTCTCTGCGCACATGTTTATCATTACTGGATTCTTTGTGATTATGAGGCATTCGAAGCAGCCGTTGTGCTTTTGGCGGCCAGCCCGACTCGAGTGTCACGAAGCAATAAATTTGTGCGGGCACGCCCCGCATCCATTTCTCACTCGCCAGCGCACCTGTTTTTTTTTTTGTTTGTGCCTGCAGCATTTCGAACCCGTAGAGGACATCGAGGAGCGTGCTGTGTCCCACCCTGCAATCCCTCAGTGGTATTGCTGCTTTGTTGTCTCTTGTATTTCAGACCTTGAAGATGGAGAGCTGTTCTCTCTAGTTCGCCCGTGTAGTTCTTTTTTTTTTTAGTTCTCGTCTTCAACACTGCGTAACGCTTGCTGACGTGCACAGTATTTCCAGCACGCACATCGGCTTATTCCACCCCATACCAAGAAAGTTTGGACATTTCTCCTTAGACTGTTCGGCGAACTTCACCATAGTGCGCCACGTAGCATAAGGCGCAACATTTCCAAGAAACTATATTTGAGAAGGCCGCCGTAATTGCTCAATACTTTCAAATAGCAACGTCGAGAGGGAATGCTCTTCAAATAACTTGCGTATTTAAGGCACTTATTCGTATCTTTTCTGCGGCGTTGTAGCAGTGTTTTATTCTTAACGTTAATTCTGCTATAACGCTGAAAATTTGTTCCGACGAAGTGCCGTAAGTGCGCGTGTTAGTAAAAGCTTGTACCCCCTCGACGCTGGTAAGCGAAATTTATTGAGATTCTTACGGCCTTCTGAAATATGATTTTTTTTTTGTAAACGCTGCCCACTCAGATACTTTGTTGCACTGCGGTGAAGTTGAGCCCATAGCCAAAGCAGCAATGTCCAAACTCTTGGACATGTGGCTCCTAGTTCTTCTCGTTCGCAGATCCACTGATCAGGTTACGAAAACATTGCCGGCGAGGGCTCCCACGCATATCGTGCTCAGCTTGTCTCAGAGTCTCGGCTGAGGAAGGAACTGTGCATTTCTTCGTCGCTGCAATGCTGCATGCTTGCATCGATCTTTCAAAAACCAATCTTTTGATTTCTATCCTCCATAAATAACTGTTTTGCTGCGTATCCATATTTCAGCAAAAGCGTTTCTTTTCATTTCATTTCATTTTATTACCCTAAAGGCTCCAATAAATGGAGCGTTACATAAGGGGTGGCAAGAATAAAAATACGTAGTCACAATAACAGGAAATTTTTTTACATTTTCGATGAACTTGGATGGGCACATAATGACAGCAACGTCGTTAGGAAGGCCGTTGCAGTCTGCAGCTGTGCGATTCTGCAGCTGTGTGTTTCAACCTCCTTTCGGGCCTTAGGCATACAGAAGCGCACAGTAGTCACAGAAGATGGTACACCTACGGCCACACTGTTCAGATGGCGCCTGCAATTAACTGCATCTTTTTCTTGGCGTTTCTGCCCCGCCTATTATATCTTCCTGTGAAATCAGAGGGTTTGTCTCAACGGTGATGCCTAAAGCTGCCAGATATAATGACACCGATTTCTCTACTTTCATCGAGCAGCATGCCTGGAATGGCTCATTTGTCCGTTCTTTTGTCCGCTCTATTGTTTAACAAAGGCAATAAACCTTATAAAAATCTAGTTGCTTGTCGTCCTTATATATGGCCGTAAAAATCGCTAGACACGGAGCCGCACAGTTTGAAATGTGGTTATGAGATTTCTCTCTTCTTTTTAGTAGACAAAAAGCTACAAGATGATTTGTTACAATGTTTTGTAGGCCGAACCTTATACTTTTTCGTAGTGAGAAAACAGGCACACTTTCTCGCACCCAGACACGCGCCTCAATAAGGATTTCATGCACTATGTTCAAATCCCTTTTTTTCTAAGTTTGTAACTTGTGACAAGTGTTTCTCGAAGTTTTGTGTTTTGTTGTGTTAAAATAATAAACATTATTCCAGCTCCCCAAATATGAAATGTATTGTGTATAGGTGCGACTTGCCTCAAAAGAAAAGTACTCATTCAGCACTCTGCGGCAAGCGTACGTGTTTTCCCGCATCCAGTCTGCCGCGACGAGTCAACTGCCTCATACGATGACTTTGTGATGAGAAGCGTTCTGAGATGAACCGTGTGGAAGCAGTGACAGCGTAATTCAATCAGTCGTAGTTCGCCTGGTAATCAAGATTGCATTTGTGTTGAGGGAACTTTAGGTTTGCCCAAAAGTAATCTACAGAGCCCATTCCGGTTTGTCTCATTGACTAGCCATACTGCAGATATGTCGTTCAACGTGCCGTTCAACACATAATATAAAGCATTGATGACGAAGAAATGAGAAAAAAAAATATCATGCATAAAAACTACCAATGTCCTTCCTCAAAGCTAAGAGGCAAATTTCTAAATAACATTTGTTACACAGGTAAGCAGGCATTGAAGCTATATTTTTCGTGATGAGGATAAAGAAGGATTGCTTTTTAACCACCCGGGGCACAAGGCAACAGATTAAAGGAATAAAGGCAAAGTAAATCATCTGCAATTTCGACGGGTTTACTGGAATTTGCCAGTCTTCCTAGACACTAGCTTGTGCTCAGCCCCAAATTAAGGTTCCTAAAAGTTTATTGTAGGATTTAGCGTGACTCGTTCACACGTTGTCGCAACTCTTTAGCTATAAGTTACAGGACCAATTGAAGTTCTGTGCATAAAATATACTGAACATCTGATTGCCTCAAGTAAAACTGATCAGAATGCAAACCAGTCTTTCTATTGCATCTCAGTCAAATAGCGGCCCTAAACAAACAACCATAAAAATACTGACATAACCCACTGCTTAGTTATTCTAAGTATGATTGAACTACCACCGTGAAAGGTTGATTGTTCATAAAGTGAGCAAAGACAGGCAAAGTCAATCTGGTGAAGTTCGCTGCTAAAATAAAGGTTCTCGGAAATGTCCACGTACACCACTGCAATACTTTCAGCAAAATTCCTTTAAAAAAACACCACCTATTTTCAAGTATTGCTCTTCTCACCAGCAACCAAATGAAATAGAAGCCTATTCAATTTTTCATAAGCAAAACTTAAAATAAAGCAAGCAACATCTCTACAAATTTTGTTTTTGTCAAAAACAAGAACAAAAGCAAGTCTAGGCTTTCTTTATCTTTTTAACCGTGTCCTCAGCCAACTCTAACTAAATACACCTACATGATGTAATTGGATAACTAGATTCCGTAATTGCTTGGGACTTGGAAAATCCGACAGCTTTGAAGAACACGGCAGCTTCACGCTAGAACAAACTCTTATAAAGAACCATCTTTGTTTTCTTAGCGCGACGCTGCATTTTAGGACCGTGCCTTCGGGTAACTCATTTATACCCACCGCTTACGCACCTACACTGCAGCCCTGTTCATCTCCCGCCTCTCGCTGTGCGGGAGCCGTTCAGTGCGAAGTCAACGCAGTCTTAGGGCACCAATTTTCTTTTGAATGTGAAAAGCAGCTCCCGTGAACTAATTCTCTTAGCCTATGTTATGTTATCCTCGCCTATGACACGCTATCCTTACCTAAAATAATCAATAGAGGTAGTCAATTTTCTAGATGGCGTTTGCTTACTTCTTTTAATGACACCGGCACGAAGCTGTCATATTAGCGATGTTTTTGCTGAGATCTAAACGTCTGCGCCACTTTCGCAGCCCTTCCGCGTTTCGGAAATGCAGCACCCAAAATGAACTTTATCGCGCGAACATCCCCTTGCCCCTTTTCTTGTTTTCTTTTTCTGAATCTATTTTTTTTTACCGTTTCCTTCAGGGCCTTAAAAAAAAACAATTCTATCGGCAGATGTAGGCCCTTGTTTGCTTCATTAGTGCTTCGCACTAGATTGAAGAAATGTCGAGGAACGAAGAGGTAATGAGATTGAAGAAACGTTAGCCATTCCGGAAAGTAAGGTAATTTAGAAGTGAGCACAATTCGAAAGTCCATTTTTTGTCGATGTTCTTGTTGCACGCTTGTCACCATGCCAGTCACGAGGGAAACTGGGCCTCAGATTACCGCTTGGCTTTCTTCTTCGGGAGCCTTATAAGACGTTGCGATTAGCATACATACCTAAACTCAAGTCGTTTAGAACGCAAAATTTTTATCACATTGACAAGAAGAAACGCTACTGCATGCATTGCCGGTTAAATTTCCGGCTTCTTGGCTGCAGTAAGATACCAAGAAGATTATGAGATGTAAAAAACGTTTTGTATGTCGCTTAGTGTCCTATTAGCAAGGGAGTACCGCTTCGTTACATTGCTGCTTATAGCGGGCGTTAATTGTCTTTGCGTTCACTTGTTTTGTTTTTTGCCCATCTCGTGATTTTTCTCCAGCCATCCCGATATTATGGAATTACGTTCACAGCACGCCCTATATGATGATGGAATGGGTCAACTTCAATCTAGCGTCCTTAATAACGCTTCCGGGAAGCTTAACTATTGTGCATATTTTCCCCCGATTCCACTTGTACAGAGAGCTGCGAGTGTAACTTCCAAATCGAAGAACACAAGGAGCCATCTTAATTGAAAGAGAAAAGTAATGGGTTTGTTTCGAACTGACAACAAACAACAGTGCACAGAGCGAGACCACGTGAGATTGCAACAACAAACATTTTGGGTTTTCTGCAGCTCAAGTGAAGAAGCCGAAGCCCTCCTTTGGCGACAGCACTCTGGAGATTGGAAGACTTTTGATGGCCGTGGACAGAAACGCCCTAAGACTTCGCTTATAGTGTTTCTTCTAATTTGTTCGGAGGTTACTTTCAACTTCGTATAAGCAATGTTTGCTTTCCATGTTTGCAGGAGATTCTTTTGTCCATGTCCGGGACATGTTGTTGCTGTGCTGGTCGGAGTGCTGTGTCTTTTCCGCGACGCCCGAACATCGTTTGTCAGAGAGTTCTCAAATATACTTATGTTGCGCCTGCCTTTATTTTCCTGCGTCCATCGTTGATTGGCAAAAGCGAAATGGCAAAGTGGTACTCCAGAAGGGCTTCTATACTTTCCCTCTGAAAAGCTTAGATAGTCAGTCTGCGATTAAAATGTTTGGTGTTCTGTTCATTATAACTATAGAGATAACACATTCGGTCACGTGTGGCGTAAACATAGCGGAAGGAAGTAGAAACAACGAATGAAATGCAGAGCTTTAGAATAAAATGCTGAACTGTTTTTTTTACAACGATATGCATGTAAACATGATATAGACCCATATTGCATGTCCAGGTTTGTCTTGTTGTTTGTTTATTTCCCCTTTTGCCTGTACCTCTGCACCTCTCAGTAGGCAGCGCTCACTACTTCACTTCATTCGTAAGGCAGCCTTCCGTGCCTTCTAATCAAAACCTCCATAGTTGCTGCGGATAGTTATGTTGTGGTTGTCTTGATCCTTCCCTTAATATCATGCTTCCCACACCACAGCAAATTCCAACGAAACCTTATTTTAAACCTAATGTCGCTGTGGCCACGAAGCTTAGTCCTGTGCTTTTTGGTGCAAGCAGCACCGCCGTATTGCGTTGGACCCTATAACTAATGAGATCGAAAATAGATATTAAAGAGACGCTAAAGAGAAAAAATATGCAGATCTCACCTACTGGGCATCCGAATCGATGTTGGCGAAGCATTTTGCAGGTAGCTCGCTAGACGCCAATACTGAGGTGGTTTGCGTCCGCCAGCTCTCTGACTCTCTCGATGTGTTCGAGCAGGCATTCACCGTGGGCCTCGGACATGCCGAGGGTGAGAAAGAGCGCGGGCTTGCCCAGTTGCACGATCACTGGGAACACGCTCCTCTTCCTCTGCGCCCAGTGGTGCCTTGGCAGTACGGCATCCTCGAGCTGCTCAAGTAAACATCTGCGGAAAGCAAAGTCTGATTTGACGCACTTTTTTTACAAAGCTGCGGCCCCCTAGGAGCTCCTGTGTTACCGTCAAAATGCGATGTCGACGCTCCCAGTCGCTGTTGTGACGGTGCCTTGCTGGAGTACGGTGCAGCGTTGTCGTACTCAGACTACACGTGCAGCACGAAAGAGCAGGCATCGATGCTTGATTAAACGGCCTCGTAAATACGAGAAGGGTCGTCAAAGACCGGTGCAAAGGAGGCGAACAACGAGAACGCGGTGCGCTGCTGTCCGCCGATCGGAAATTAACGCGCGTGGGAAATTAATCGCTGTTGGAAAGGAGGAAACCACCACACGGTGTTCAGCCGCCGAGGTGTCCGTATCTTCTTACGCTTGCCGCGTGGCTCGCGCGGAGGTAGTAAGGCGAGAATCACTGGCGAGAGTGGGGGGATGACGAAGCTCGAATGACGATGTTACAGCGACTGCGAGGTAAGGCTGGGCAAAGATACTTCACATTTGTGTCATGATACGATACAAGATACACAGGTAATAAGTATTTGCGATACAGATAAAAGATACTGCCACAGTTATTGTATCCGATACGATAGTTTCCATTTGTATATTACAATATTTCGATATTCTCGCAAATGTCTTGTTATACAGGGTGTTTGAGCGAACACTTTCAATTTCTTTAAAGAATTGCCTGTGGCGGGTAGCACAATTATAGTCGATGAACTAGTCTAGTAGAAAAGGCATCATTACTTGCACAAAACTTTAACTGCATAATTAACAAATAAACAATTATTAAGTTTTAACTGATTATCTTATGGCAACATATCGGGATTTACACGTTCTAGTGGGTGAGACTGTAAGTCATATTCATTTGAAAAGAATTGTGTGCATGATACCATTTAAGATAAATGTGCCGACGAACTTGCGGTAAAAATGCACTGTTGCCTCTCTTACCTTTTTGACAACGCTTCGTTTTATGCATTGAAGCACAAAACTAACTGAGACGCCAAGGAATGTTTCTGCTAAGTTCGGGAGTTTCTATCTCTAAACTGGTGTCATCCTGAGAATTCGTCCCAAGTCCCTTGCGAATTCGTCGCTTGCGAACTCCCCGGCTAGAACTTGTAAATTTCAATATGTGCCATAGCGTAATCAGTTAAAAACTAATGAGTGCATTTTTATTAATTAACCGGATATGAATCCCATGTTCTTGTGCAAGTGATGTCCGCCTCTTCAAGTAGACCAGCTCATACGGACTAGAATTGCGCTATCTTCCACAGGACACTAAAAAAAAAAAAAAAAAAAATGAGAATGTTCGCTGAACACCCATTATATCTATATCATGTAACTGCAAATGCTTATTCAGAAAAATGTTTGCTCGAAAATTTCTTAACTCCGGCCAACCTTGTTGGATCTGAATGCTATGTCTGTTAGTATCTCATAATTCTGGCTTTCTGGCTCAGCGTGTAATATGTTCATTGCGAAACAATTTATTGGGCTTGCTTTAGCTGCTTAACATGAAAGCTCTTGATACGCCGCTCAGTTAACGATTTTTTGTTTGTCGATTTTGTAACTGATGGAAGTCACTGCTCTGCTTGCCGACCAGCTGGCAGTTCGCCATCTAACTACAAAAACGTCAATAAGAAGCCTCTGCACGATGGCGCAAATACCGCTGTGTAGTTTTACCCTGTCCGTAAAGCTATTAACCGTTTACGCAATACTAGTTCACCGGACAGATGTACAGCAGCAATAACGCTGGTGGCTCCATTGTTTTGTGACGCAACGTGTATACAGAGAGCACACAAAGCTGCAATGACCTTTCATATTCTACTTATTCGCTGGCGTAAACCGTACGTTAGCGACATCATTATTAAGGTGCAATCCTTTTAAGATTTTTCTTCGACGAGAAAGGTTGCGCAGCCCAGAGACGTTTCGTAAGCATCGCAGTGGCACAAATCCTCGCAGGATACTGCCGCTATGCACACTACTGCCACATATAGCTCCGATTACCTGGTGATTTGTAACGGTAAGAAATTTAAGAGTGAGCTAAAGAAATCAAGAAAATATCTATCTAAATAAAAAATGAAGGTGGTTTCGTATCACACAAATACAGTGAATACGTAGAAACACGACACAGGCGGCACGACGAATAGCTACGACATTTAAACCTGAAGTATCGTCAATTTACTTGGAAAGGTCAGGCGAGAGAAAATGCATTGCATGTGGAAATTCTGGTGGCTTAGCGGCCGCAGTATAAGCTTGAGAAGTGAAGTTCAGCCAACGTTTATAGTGTCGCACGGTGATGTTGCGATGCCCCTCCCCCCCCCCCCCCCCTCCAGTATCCTGTATCTTAATATACACGATACATTTTTTCAAGTATATACCGGAACTACAGGTACTGATACTTGTCTTGCCAGGCGCATCATGGTAGAGATACAAGGTACCCAAAGGGTATATAAGATAGTATCTAAGGTACTTTTATCTTCGATACTTGCCAGCATTGCCGCAAAGGGAGCGCGAACGCAAGCCTACGCGTATAACCAGTGCTTCAAGCTGAGAGGCATCGCGAACAGCACGGCGTAGGAGGCCAGATAGACAGATACACACACTCAAAACGCCTGAAGTTCGCAAAGAAGGCTTCGCATTAATTGTTTCATCTGTATTAGTTAATCTCCTTTTCACAATACAAAAGAAAGCAACTCCTGCCCTTGAGGGGAGGCTCCATACCAAAAAAAAAAAAAGATTTAGAACAAAACGGGACTGAAATGCGGGTGATGACGAATACTTTAAGTTGCCGCACCAGCCTCTAGTGATGTAATGGATTTCGACGGTGTCTGCTCAGGCCAAGTTAATTTTTGTGATTAAATGTGGACTGCAAATTGTGTACACTCGATGTACACTCACTGCTTGCGTCACGTACTGCAACGTACTCAAGTGCGCTGGATCTCTGTTATGGGCTTCAATTGGGAACAAGGCTCCCGTATGGGGAGCCGCAACGTCATTACATTTTTATTTAGATTGGTCAGCGCATCCCGGCCAGACGGGCTGTCGTCTAACTTTGGATTTCACTATTTGTGTTTCCCTAAAATTGTGTTTTAAAGGAGTCAAATACTGAACTTTTCAGGTTGCGAGATCTTTTACACAGCCGCTGTGGCATAAATACGAGAGTATACTGGGTGTTTTTTTAGTTTGAAACCTTACAGGACTTTTAAAGATCACCTGTTGCAGATATAATTCCAGCCATTTAGCTGGATTGCTCAGCGCGGTGGATGCTACTCGCTCAAGAAATTTAAATGTATAATAGCCTAATGAAACAAAATATGTATTTAGTTTTTCTAAGTAATTGCTTTACAGCTAATACTGCAATTTACGAATAGCAATGGGTGACTTCGAACAAATTTCCAGGATTACACCAGCTTCGAGATACACATTCCCAAAGACGGCGACGAAATACATGGGCGTTCCAGTTACCTTTATGCTTGAATGCGGAAAACGACGGTTTGGTAATAAATTAAGTGGAACAGTATAGTAAATTTTTACCGCACTCGTATCAAGAAACCCGTGCAACCCCTAGAATTCGTTCCAATTGGATATGCTTTGCAAACTCATTGATTACAATTCGTAGATTGCATTAGCTGTACCCGCCGTGGTTGCTTAGTGGCTATGGTGTTGCGCTGCTAAGCCCGAGATCGCGGGATTGAATACTGGCCCCGCTGGCCGCATTTCGATGGGGGCGAAATGCGAAAACATCCGTGTACTTAGATTTAGGCGCACGTTAAAGAACCCCAGGTGGTGTAAACTTCCGGAGCCCCGCTACGGCTTGCTTCATAATCAGATCGTGGATATAGCACGTAAAACCCCATAATTTTGCAATATTTGGTATAGAATAAATAATTAACGAGGTTTTGAGTTATTTTCTGTTATTTATCGATAATGCATTTTGATTTCTCGTGCGAGTAATGTCCACAGCTTCGAGTAATCCAAATCGAGGAGTACAATTACGCTATCTGCCACAGGCAATTTTAAAAACTTCTACATCGCCAAAAAAAAGCACCCGTAATATTGAAATCCATGACTTCATACTGACTTAGGGGCGCTAGATATTTCAGCACAAAATTTAAAGAAAATGAAACGTTCATCTTAATTTTATGTACTATTAGTCAATGTATTGAATGAAAATTATGATTTCGAAGATTATTTTTTAATCAATTGAAGCAAATTTAGTAGTTCTCTTTAATGTCCTGTTAATAGAACCAAATATATGAGACAATATTGAAAACAGTGATGTTGAACTGTAGTGAATTGTAAAGGTCATCTTAACTTTATAGCTTATAGGCTCTTGTAAGTTGAGGACGCTCGTATAAAAAAAAAAAGGCAACGATGCTTTATTTCTTACGTTTCCGCCGGACTTTGTTGACTCACATGCAAGTTAGCAAAGAGCCATCTTTGCAAACACCAATGCTGGGAGTTCATCAATATATAGTTATCACTACATCAATAGCGATAATTTTCACAAGTTATCACTAATGATATGGCAGATTTCTCGCAAACGCACTGCCATCATATAAAGCGGTCATACGATTCTTATACTTACGTGAAAACAGTTGCCATGCTTTTACCCTAACAAAATTCCAACTCTGAGGTAAATCATACTTAGCAGCCTGTACACCCATGTAGCTTGGCAGAATGAAGGATATTCGGTAAAAGATGCTTCATAAAAGTGATATATGCGCCAAATAGGAGACTCACGAATAAACTGTGGACTGAGGTTTTCGAAATGCAAGCCTGCTGACACGCACCATACCTCTCACGAACGGCCAAAAAGCGTAAAAGTGATTATTCAATGTGACAACGTTGCATTACCACTGTCTCTTCTCGTCTTCGAAAAGTGGTGTTTCGTGTAGCGTGAAATGGGCATTCGCATTCGACGGAAAACATTATTTTCTTCCTGGCACCATTTGCATAATTTCGAACTTTCCCTGCCATATTGATGCATATCACCCGCAACGTTATGGAACGCTGGCTGTATGTGTTTTATAATACCTAGCATCCATTTGGAATTGCTGATTAGGACTCTTTCCTTCATGCGGTAAAAATATGCCAAAATCTAATGCGTTTCGACATTCCGTGCCGCTCGAGATAACAAAAGCAAGCAAAGAATCGCGCTCGGAAGCCCTTCGTGGTAGACAGTTCTGGCACGCCGTCAACCAGCATCTATCAGGAGTTCGCGCGGCCTACGCGGTTGCCAGACTTTAGTGAACACGCCGCAACCTATTTGTCGACCTGTTCTACGATATCGCTTTGCTATGGTGCCGCGTACGCCGTATGGTAAGTTACAGCACTTTCGCAACATAGATTAGCTATGGCGATATCCCGAGCTCGGCAACACGAGAACCCGACGAGGCATGTACAGCGATCACGTGTCGCAGCGATGGTAATGTGGTACGTGCTCAATGATGGCTTTACGTTCCTTTCACAGCCTTGAAAGGTAGCCGACTGACGTGTGTCAGCGTTGACTGTTGTGAAATACAGAAGCCATGTGAACAGCGGCAAAGGAAATGAGTAAGCAGATCAATGGGACACAGCACGTGCGCCAAGAGAACGAACTGTCCCGTCAGTACAATATGCGGTGCTTCCTCTTTGCTCGGTTTAGGTGTACGTAGTTATCATCAACCGGTCCAAATGCATGTCGTCCAGAAATAAGCTCTAACCTTTCGGCGGTGCCGTCAACTCTACACACAATCAACAGAACGTGCATTGAGTTGTGGGCATTAGTGATAATATAAATCTTTACCCACCGGGCAATAGTACTAAGCTAGAAAGAAACCGGATTTCTCGGAAAGAAAGCCTTACTGACGAAAAAAGAAAATTCGCGCATACCTCGGAGGGATCGATACTGGTACCAACGCCACTTTGGGGCGGTCGCCCTAACATCTCTGCTAACCAGGAGACTAAGACATTCCAGAACTGTGCCGAATCATTCTACAGGTAGGAGCGCCTAGACGCTGATTATACCAAACCAGCCCTGCGCAAATCTCGCAAGGAAGGGAGGTGTTTTAACAAAACCAAAAATTGGGATCCATCTTACAGTTGCTGCGAGAAGCCACAAATAAAATTCGTGCGAATTTATTTCTTTCTGACAAACGCTTAAGGGTTTGTTTTCAGCTTTGTGCTACTTTCATGTGAACGACAACATTAACTTTCACGAAACTTTCTCCACGTTGTGGATTTGCGCAAAGTCGATCTGTCAGCACCATTGTAGTTTATTAGTCCCACCAACTCGAACACGGACGACTATTCTGTCCTTGACTGTTTGTTCATTTTTCTTGTATCAACTATACTGCCGCTCTATAGATAGTGTGAAGGAACTGATAAGAATTATAAAGCAAATGACGTCACATAAATTGGCACAACCTATACCCACTCTCCTAAGAACGAACGGCACAGCTTTCCGCAGCCAATTTGGCGACGCGGTGTCATGGTGAGATCTTGATGGGCCAGAGGATCAACTTATTTGGCCAAGTGCCTCCACATTAGCTAACGTATTTCCAGAAAGTTGGGCTAAGCACGCCAACAGGAATCCACATTTCAGGGAGTCGACACGACGATACGTAACGCTTACATTGCTGTAGCGAAAGGTCCGCGCCTCAATGCGTTGTTTTCTTCTTTATATCGCTGATTTAACTAGCACGTTAATGATATGGTTCGTGCATATACTAAACGCTCAGTGCTCTATGAACGTTTATTGCTTCGACGATTGTACACTTTAATATTATTTTTTTCATTGGACTCTGGTGAATCGTGCAATTTTCCTCGTGCGGTCTAACTCACACTTCCGACAGCGGGACACAGAAGACTAACATTTAATGAGGAAGCATGAATAATGCACGCTCATGAATGAATAATACAAGTACGTCCCGTGTGATTTGGACGATTCCTGGGGCGTGCGCCTGTCAATATTCATGTCACGTCTCGGTTCGCAGACAAGGAGGGGAATGTTCGTCCTTTCTTGTTTCCTTGCTTTAACCTCCACGCAGTGCTAAAATGCATTTTAATGCGTGAACACTGTTTAACCTTTACGGCAGCGTGTAAAAAAAGAAAAAAGAAACACCGTGTGTTCTATTCAAGGGGCATGCAGAATAAGACTTAATGCAGACGTAAAAGGGCAGAACGCGCGTAGTATACGTTCAACCTGGCAGTTAAAGCCCATGACACCTAGGAAGTGACTGATTCAGATGAGTCCCAGGCATATTCGGAACGCTGCAGCTGGAATGATCTCGACAAGTATCAAGTTAGTTCGAGAACATCGCGACAGTGCTGGAAACCCGTAGCGTAGTGGTGCGCTGAATAAAGCCTCTTAACAGCCTGCAGGAAGACCGAGACAGAACATTAGAATACACAGGATGAGTATGGGACGACTCTAAGTTTCATGTTAACATGCTCCGTGACCCATGCCGTATGTCCTATGCCCACAAGCTCGGAATGCACAGGATTTCCTGTAGAGAGGAAAGCTTACGCTTCAGTCGTTCAAAGTGCGGAGTTCGACATGGAACAGCCACATGTTCAGGCCAAGATCGTATAACTGTGCACGTAGGGCATTTCACATGCCTAAATTTTCAGCGTATATACAAGAAAATGTTACGCTTGTCGAAAGCAATAGCTGCACACTTCTCGCATGAAATTACGAGACCACAGTCTTCCAAATATCTCGACGCCAATGAGATTTCACCGTGTGGTTCTGCACGGAGATTCCGACGATTCCAGCATGGTGGGCCGATGCAGATGTCGTCGGCATACAAAAATATTAAGTGCTGGTGGGAGAACAATTGAGATACCGAAAAAGCAGATGCTGAAAAGGGTAGGACTCAAAACATCGCCTTGATCAGCACATTGGGGCATCTCATTTTGAGTTGCGCCTCCACCTGGTGTTGACATGCAAAACAACCCCTCCCACCCCCGGCCCCCCATAGGTAACCATACAGCCACGTGTACAATCTGCCATGTAGGGCTATTGCTGTAAACTTATCTTCAAGCACGATGTTTTCCCGTCTCCATTCATAAGACGTAGGAACAGCTCAGAAATAGTTTTCGACACGTGTACTTCGGATACAAATATCATTTCGCAGTGATCTATCATTCACACAAATCATAATTCACCTCCCGAAAAATTGTCAACATCACATTCTAGCAGAACCGGAAGTGGCATTGCCCACTCGTGGGCGTATGGACAGCATTTGGAGGAATCGACAAACCGTCAATGCCTAATCCTGCCCTCTTAGTTCCTACATTAGAACACCTCATTACGCGCTACAGTTATCGCATGCAAATTTTCACCGACGGCGTCGTGAACCACGAATTCTCAGTGATAGTCATCTGGGCACGGTCTACTGTATTACTCAAAAAACAGAAGCTGTGCCAGAGAACATCGTCCGCTACGGTTGAACTCGTAGCCATCCGGACGGCTGTGCAACAAGTCCACGATGAACCTGCGCAACACTGGGTAATTTTCACAATCTCAAGCTCACCGCTTTGAATGATAAAGAGACCTCGAATATGTGCAGTAAGCCACCCTATGAAAAGGCGCTTTATGCACTCGAGTGAAGAGCGAAGGTCGCTTTACGCAGTGGTTACTTGGACACTGTGGAAATATGGGAAACATCAAGACAGGCGCCATTGCCAGGATACCCATCCTGTGCAATTCACTGCACAAATCCTATGTTCATGTAAGGACATTAGCACGCTTGCTCACACATTGGATAGCGAATGCAAGTTGCTTTTATACCAGCCTTGATCATCAGTACGCATCTCTTTATAGCATCAACCCTCAGTTCTCCCACAGCATCCCCCGGTGACTGTTGTTGAGAGCGTCATTCATCGCTTAAGAAATCGGTGCAGCCCACAGGAGCAGTTTTCTGTTTAAGATTGGGCCCCTCAGCGCACCGCTGTTCAACGAGTGAAAACTACGTCGTGGCACTGAACACGTGCTGTTTCACTGTCGCCCCTATAGTACCACACGGTTAGTAGCAATGATCTTACTTTGTATACCTGGACAAGGCAAGTGATTTCTTAGTGTCCTGGGATGGAAGTGGAGACGCAATCCCAGCCACGATACTTATGCCGCTATACTTCTGCCGGTCAGTCTTTGAACTTTTGTTAGTCGCCTGGGCATGATTTGCTATGTTATTCTTATACATAAAATATACACCTTACTTTGCTCTTCTATTCTACATACTTTTCCTCTTTTTGCTCTTCATGTCATTTCACAGACATCACCCGAAGCAGCAAGCCCAGCATATAAGAGGGCGAGCGGGCAGAGTGGCCCTACACAAAGTACGGGCGCTGGCGGAGGAGCACTGCCATCCATATCTTACAACATTCTAATTATCATGGCGCACTTGTAGTTAGAAACTCATAAAGGGTAGCCACGCTCTCGTGCATGTGAACTTTCTTTATGTCGGAGGCATTGCTTGTATCTAGTTCTAGGTGGCTTTGTGAAGGCACCTCACCGGTAAATGATATTGACCGGACTAGAAGCGCTGGTATAAATTGAAAAAACGTTATCACATTTATTATGGAGCAGACTTTCACCCGTTTGTACCTTCCAAATATAAGCGGCATGACTGAGATGGATTAGCAAACAAAGTACTGATGCCACTTGTGGGGTTACAGGCACTGCGGCGTCCTTACCGCTTGGATGGTAGACATATATATTACATCTACAGACAGATATGTGCAGTCGAACGGAAAAAAAATATTCAGGCAGGACCTGTCTCCCAATGAATGTCGACCTTAATGTCATTAGCATCGAAGCAATGTAGTGACAAACCCATGCGTGGATCCAGGGGGGATGTCTGGATTTTCTGATGCCCTACTTAATATTTACTCGCGCAGAGCCAGCGTATGGCAACTGACTAACTCATGAAGTCCTTTTTTCCTAGCCTTTACTGTTATTTTTCTCATGGAGAGACGTGGAAAGTTAATTATTGAATAGAACCGGCCAGCACGTAAAAAACACGCTGCAATAATATCTGGTATGGTGTCCAACTCAGCTTGCACCGAGCGATGGACATTCACGTAGAGGAAGTTGCAAGTCGGTTCCCCAGAACAAATCGCCGCAAGTTGTTTCAAAGGTGCATATTATTCAACAAGTAAAAAGCATCTTCGGCTAAAGCAACTAATGCTTCCAGTACTTGAAGACGAAAAAATGGAAGACGCAGAACGTTTTTGTATATTAAGTTTTATAATACAGCCTTTCGGTATTTGCATTTTTTACTTTTTAATGGATGCTCGATCGCTCTTTGTCAGTAATAAATCAATGTCATGGTTATCTGCGTGTCAACGCTTGTCTCAGGTGAACTGGCGCCCATGAACTCATTGTGAACTCAACCTGGCATTGCTGTCAAGCATAACGCAAGGCTCTGCTAATATTGATGTTGTAAGTTGTATCTGCGTTAAAAGAAAATAGACTTAGTGTCGCAAGTTGGTTCAGCGCAAACCGTGTTTGACGCTCGATATATTAAGTGCCAGCCCTTCACTATCGGAGCGCGCATAGCCGACCTGCATACTTTAACTTTAAAATTTGTTTTGTTCCCTTATTATCCAACGAAAACTGACACATAGCTGAATTATCGCTGTCTGTGTATGCCTCAGGAAATTAGTTGCGTTGGGGCTAGTACAGAGGCAAGGGGTATAAATTGAATTCTTGCGCTTTCTGTATAAAGAGGATATCTGTCGTTAGAAGGATCGGTAGGACGCGAATATTTTTTTCATATTAATAACGCGTTCGCATTCCTACGGTCCTTCACAGATTCTCCTGGGGCTAAGTTTGTGTATATCTATTTTCCCGCCAGCCTCGGTCATTGAGTAGATATGTGCCGCTATTCAACGAACCTCTTTCACACCGACATGAGCCACTGTAGATGCGGGACGGGGTAGGTGCCGCTGTTCAGTGAAGGTCTTTGACGCCAACTTGCGTCACTGAGTGCGTGCCTCTGTGAGCGCGGCAAGAGAGGGAACAATTCCCAGCATTCGCAGGCACCAGCGCGTCACGCTTATCGTCTCAGATGCCACGCGTGAACTTCTCGACAGTGCCACGAGATGGCGCAATGTGTACAGAAAAAAAGCGCGAAGGAGGAGCCCCGGCTCCCGCATAACGCGTTTCTCAGGGTTCACATGCACCGGCACGCTATGCATTTCGGAGGGCACGGGCAGGCTTCGTGGTAGTGTCCCTAGATGGCACCTAGCATTCCTCGGGAAACTCAAAAGAGGAGTCCCACTGCAGCACCTGGCTCCTGGAAAACTCGTTTCGACGGTGGCTAATTCATTCAATGCTAAAAAATATATGGATTCAATGCTAAACGCATTACGATCCACAGTCATCGTAAGATCAGTTTTGTCAAATAATAATAATAATAATAATAATAATAATAATAATAATAATAATAGTAATGATAATAATAATAATAATAATAATAATAATTATCCGTGCAGTTATCATTGGAGAAATTTAAACGATAATTTTTGTCATTGTAGTGTGGCACATACCTAGTTGCACAAGTTCGGATCGGATCGGAAAACATTTATTGGGCTCTAGAAAAGAGCCGAATAGACCGAATGGCACATACCCAATGCTCCAAAGTCGGTGTCAAAGAATTTCACTGCAGAACGCTGCACACCCAATGCCACATATTCAGTGCCGCATCCCCAGAGACCCATGTTGGCATCAAACAGGTTCGTTGAAGAACGGCACATATGTTAACAGTGCCCCAAGTTACGAGGGATCGTTTTGAGCCCTACTCCCTTAGTACAGCAGCCCGATGCGCTCCGCATTCGAACATGGGCTATCCGTGACCCATGTTGGTGAGAAGACTAACCTGGGTCACACTTCGCGCACCGTTCCGGGACATTCAGTCCCCGAAAAGTGCGCGAAGACGCCAAAGAATGCTAATGGCATTAACAAACGACACGCACTACAAGAATATTGCCACAGCAAAAAAACACGCGTAGGGCAGGAAACTGTCGAAGCGCGCGCTCGTAAAAGAAAGAATTGACCTCGTGCAAAAAAGCAGTCGAGAACTTTTGTAGTCTCGACTGCTGATCTCGACTGAGAACACTTACCTCTGACCTTCGCCTCCAGCATCGCGCTGTTCCTTTCTACGACCGCTGAAACGACTATTGCTGCAGACTGTAGTCAGTAAAGTGCAGTTTAGGTGGAATGCACGACAACGAGTCGAGTCCCAACACGACAAAGAAGAAACATGTACAAGTAAAATTTTGAGGAGCCAAGCTTCGAAGTTTGAAAGAACCGGTAACAGAAAACTACTCAGCCCTTACATCGTATTCTCAAAGCACTAGAAAACACAAAAAAGCTGCAATTTTCACCGACTCCCTAAGTGCTCTTAAAACTCTTAGCTTAGAATCTGCGCAAACACATATCGTCCGCGACATCCTACACACACTGTCATGCATAAAGGAAAACCACTCAGTTCACTTCTGCTGGGTCCCAAGTCACGTTGGGATTCAGGGAAATGAAAAGGCGGATATGTGTGCTGCTAAGGCGAAACACAAGTCTGTATCTATAATAAAGGTACTCTTGAGGGATGGGTTCACGCTATTTGTAAAACACTTAATAAGAAATGGCAGTGTCAGTAGAACCTGAAAGATAATAACAAATTGCGCTTCATCGAACCGGTGCTAAGGGAATGGAAGACCTGCTTTCACCATGGAACGCTTGTCTGAGGTAATACTAGCCAGATTCCGAATAGGGCACACACAACTCCCACACAATTATCTACTCAGAAAGGCAGCACAGCCGATATGTGACAAATGTCAAGAACCACGTGCAGTGCTACACATTCTAATTACATGCCCACGTATCGAAAGACAAAGACAAGAACACTTCCCACGATCTACACGCATTGCACGTACCACTACACCCCACTCTGATTTTGTGAGACGATTCACTAGTTCCTTTGAGAGATGTATTGAATTTCTAAAATGAAGTAGGCTTTCTGAACAGACTTTAACTAACCGCTTAACTATTTCTACCATTCATATTCTAACACCCTGTGTCTGGCGCAGCAAAGCCTAAGTTGGTTTTGTGCCAATCAACCGAATTTAACTAACTGTGGGACTAAGCATTACTTTCTGGTATTACGATGTTACTTTTATTAGGTTTTTAATACTGCTAGTCGCTGATATGCACACTCTGGCAGACGCTTCGATATTTGCAAACAGTCCGAGCTTGATATGTTCTTCGGCTACACAACCATTCCCGATCCCCATGAGAGTGCGTAAACTCTGGGACTACGTTTTATCGTTCACTTGCAGGAGCGGAATGAAGCGGCCTAGTTCTTCGGTGTTTTTCAGTCCTTCTTATTTGAAGTTACTTTTGTTACTATAACCGCCAAGGCGAACCATGCAGTGCTATGCACACGGCAGTCGTTTCCCTGTTTGACCACGGGGGAAATTTTGCAGAAAGTAGGCTACGTCCAATACCAACTTCTATCAGCTGTTGCATAAGAAATAACGAAAACAACTCGTACACCGTTTTTTTTTATGAGTACGCATGTTTACGCAGTGGCACACTTTGGTGAAACGAAAACTAGTCGCTGTACATTTCAGAGTATGGTCACAAACCCGCCTATTGTAATGCGCGAATGTTCTCGCTTCCTGCTTCCGAACAAATCACATGTTATCTATATTTTTTCTTTAAGTACACCTTGCATAAGTTCACTCTAAGCAATTCCTGTCATTGTGACTGGCGTACTTTCTTTAATATTTTTCCCGTTTTCATTCGACCTGATGCGTCGCGAAGAACTGTACGCAAAGTTTATAAACCGTCACGAAAGCATGAGCATGCGTCAACAAATGTTCTTTGGAGCACGGCATCCGAGAAAAATGAAACACGGTAACCCGTAACGCATGCTCCAGAGTTGTCAAACGCGCATTGCTTGCTGTCTTCAGTCGCTATCGCATCGCACCCCATGCCCTTAGATGTCTTTTCGGATTAACATTCCTTCATTTCCTCGTTCTTTCCTCTCTCCTCCTTCCCATACACAAATTACAGACTGATTGGTGAAGCAGCAAGAAAACTCCACGAGTTTGCCCCCATGCATGTTGCGAAAGCATTTCCGGTCGGCTGTGCTTTAGTGCAGGGAAATATTCGTGCCACATAACAAACCCCGGCGCAAGCAGGATGACACACGACGTCCTGTTTCCGATAAGGCTGATTATGAAGACGCACCAGCTACAGCCCGTCAATGCATTCGCGCATTCTCTGAACGTTTCATTGCGATCATCGACGCTTCAGAGCGTTGATATCTAGCGTTGCTCAAACATTTGTTTCTCATAGTTATTCTATAAGCGATCCTGTAAACTGCAATTTTTTCCAACAAGTACAGCGGGAATGTGCATTGACGTGCTAATCTTTGTGCACATTTATTTGCCAACATCGACGAAGGAGTGCTAAGCGTCAGCAGTAACAACAACACACACAAAAAGAAAAATATCATAAGCTGAAATATCACTGTTTGTGCTTGGAGGGGACATGTCAGTTGGTTAATCACAAGCAACACTTCGGGGAGTGCAATTTATATTTCTTGCATGCGTATATAACCGAACCTTTGTGAGTGAAAGGGATACATTGAAGAATAATGTGGATTACGTTTCGTGCAAAAAATATATTCACATTTTCTTGATTCCCCGTTCTACGTCGATTACCTTGAGCAGAAACATTGAAAATGTGCCACATTGAGTGGAAACTTGAGCAAGTTTGTCACTGGAACTTGCACTGTTTGCGCTAACTATTGCTCCACTGAATTGTAGTATAGATGCATATACGGGAGAAGATTGCCGTGGGAGAAACTTGCCATTTCTACACATGAATGAATGAATGAAGTTTTATTTTCCCACTTAACAATCAAAGAGGGCAAGGAAAATGGCCCAAACAGGTGAATTGAGTATCCTCAGCCTCCTGAGAATTCATGACAACGAGGTAAGGTTGCAAAACATGCATACACAATAGTAAAACGATAAAGAAAGAACGGACAATACAGACACATGCGCGAGCAATCTTCTCACGCGATATTGCGCCAAAATGAATGCACAATGCATTTCGACAAAGTCCATGTCAGTGCGACTTGCACTAATTTAGCCAATCCTTCCCATGTTAAATAGTATGCTATTTTAGTGCAGGTTTCTACCGCAAGGAAAACAAAAAAAAAAATGCACGAGACAGTTCCAGTCTCTCATTGTCTCGTCTACAGCGCTACATCTCGTTTAGTGCGTATCAATTCCGTGTATATCATCACTGGGATAGTCCTGTTCGAACTTATCTATCAGTAGTCCCATATGTTCACTACACTGGTCTCATAGACGTGTCAACAGTTTTTACTGGATATTCTTTTCCATCTTGCGTAGCAACCACCAAAATTTTCCAATGTCCCAATTTGTAGCTTGTCTGAGTAAGTGGGACAGGAGTGTTGCGCTTTTTACTAGTTTAACTCAACAGGAATCTTGAAAGGGATGGCAGTCCTCCACAGAGTCTGAGCCAAAGTTTCAATCTCAGTGCCGAAAGAAAAGCGCCATGGATACGGCAGTAGAATTGAACATTTGATTCCGCAGCCAGTACCGCAGTCAAATCGAAGATTTCACGCGAACGATTCTGCTGCACATGTATAGTTAACATAAACTAAGTGAACGAGCACCGCTTAGTATACTCTTCACATAGTATAGTTATCCTCCCATTGTGGAGAGCAGCTTTGAGGAAATGCCGAAAACGAGCTTAAAGAAACTCTGGTTAAAGGTAAATAAAGGAGAAACTAAGCGCACAAGGACTGCGTGGAAAGCTGCGCGATGCCGACTGCAACGTTGCGGCGCTTATAGTTCCACTTTTTTCACTTAATTCCAGAATGTGCTCAGCTCAAGTATATCAACTTGTGTGCTCGTAGATTTATTCTATGCGCCCGCCAGAACGCTTATACTCAATCTCCTTCAGCGTAAGCAGCGCTTCTTTGCGACACTTCGGAAAAGTTGGAGTGCCGGAACTTTCCTGGGCGCAAAGCATATCAGGGAACTATCTGACGAAGGCATACGAGCGCACTTTGTGCTGTTGCGCGTATAGTGGGATTCAAACTTCGTTTCCACACGGTGGTGGGTGTACAATATCGTCAACCCCTGTTTGCGAACTCCCAGATGCCCTTGTCAATTTTGGCGTAGATGCTCAACGCCGAGCTACTGCCGACGTAAAAATTTCTGACGCAAAAAGAGCTCTACTCCGCCCCAGCATCGGGTTTCTTACGGGAACCACTTGCATATATGCATACGTACGTTGCCTACCGGAGGTGCCAGAGTTTCGCGCGCAGGCCCGTCTAACGCACCTTAGTTCTAGAAATTCTTCCTTCGCAAGTGCTGCCATGTTTTATTTTCTTTCTTTCATTTTTTTAGGGAAGTAGTTTTCATGTCTGGAATGTGCGTCAGAAGCGGGTAAAGTCTCCAGTTGCACCCCGAAACTAACTTTCTGAATTTGTTGCCAGCGCAACCTTGCTTGATCTCTTCTGCTTACTGCGTTCTTAGGAATATATACTGGCATTTTTTTGGCTCTCAAGCGCTGTCCTGAGCAGATTCATCAAATAAGTAACATATACCGCTTTTTCAGGATGCGCCCACGTGCGCTACCAAGCACTAATGTATAGGCGTATGGTCTATTTATGACATTCTTTAAATTTAGCAAAGCAAGAAAGACACTGCTGTTCACCACGGATTACTCTTCCTGCAGCCGTTTGGAAATTACGGATGTGCTTTTATAACGAGCCAAGACATGTCGATGACGGCGTCTACTTTTTCATAACGTGCCGTCAGGGCATTCAAAACAAGAAAGCTAGCCTATGCAGAAGCAAATAAGGACGTACTTTGACTGTGGAGAAGATTGGTGAGCGTTATTAGAAACGCTAGCGCAATAGGTTAACTCGAAGCTACTTGGTATCGCGCGGTTGCGTGTGACTAGGTGCGTACCTACACAAGCTCCAAGAGGAAGCTTACTTTAGCACCGGGACTCCTGTCTGAATATATGAGAGCAGAGAAATAAGTTTCCTCATACGAACACTGCACTGAAATGGACGGAACTTACTCCACTTAAAAGAAAACGCAAAAATCAAGTGATTGTCACAAGTAAATTTTGTATTTAGGTCACTGATTCTTTTATAAAATTTGTTGGAAATTACAAAATTTTCATGCCAAAATCATTTTTCATTTAATTTCATTTTCATTTATTTGTTTTCTGGAAGTGCCGCAGAACAGCTTTACGCGTTAATATTGGTGCACTTGTGTTACACAAAGAACATAGAACCGAAAAACAGAACAGAATATCTCAAACAGAAGTGGTAGAATATGCAACAAAAATCGAAGTAATCAAAGACATAAGCCAGATAACGAGCAGATGGTAAAGCTGAATATATCAAGATCACGAGGCAAGGTATTTTGTTGTGTTACAAGACGTCTTATACGTTATAGATGCAAGAGGAATTTTCGTAGAAAATGTCAGGATTACGCAAGTTAGGGCGAGGCACGCAGAACATTACAGCTGACATTAACCGCGGATGGAGAAGTGGTTGTGAATTAGTTTATAGAAGAATCAGCAATCACGGTGCTTCCGCCTTAATTCTAGGGGTCTAATATTGAACAGGCGCAGTAGACGCTCATAGGCATAAAATACACGTCGTCCAACAGCATGCGAATGAAACGTCGCTGAACACATTCAATTTTTGCAACATTGGTCAAAGTAATACAATTCCATGCAACAGAAGTAAACGCTAACTTCGAGCGGACAAAACAAGAATACAAGAGAATAACGCAGTTGACATTCGTAAACTATTTAGTCATCCTTAATATGAGGCCTGACTTCCTGTAGGATGCATTAACAATGGTTCAAACATGTGCTTCGAAGGTTAGCCGGGAGTCAACTAACAAGTCGCGCTTACAACTCGCTCTTTTCAAAGGAATGTTATCAAATGAGCATTCGTATAGTAAAGGGGACATTTTTCTATTAAAGGAAACAACAAGTGTCTTAGTTGGATTAATGCGCACACAACTTGAACGACCACCACTCTGCAACAGAATTCACATCTTCCTATAATAATTCACTATCTCTGCTGATTCTATTCCATGGTAAAGTTTAACATCGTCGGCGTATAAAAGGAGACGCGAATAACGCAACCATTCTTGAATATTATTAACAAGGATATTAAAAAATAATGGGCCTAAGATAAACCCTTGCGGAACACCGGTAGTTGATTCATATGCAAAGAGTACTTATCACCAACGCGAACATAATTTAACCGAGTTGACAGGTACCCTGTAATCATCGTGGATAGGCTAGTACTAACGCCGTAACTCAAGAGCTTATGGATAAGAAGATCATGAGTACAACATCAAATGCTTTTGACAAGTTGAAGTATACGGTGTATAACTGCCTTCGCTTAATAACAGCGGGTCTTGCAGCAGCAAGAAAAGAAACAAGGTTTGTTTCCACAGACCTATCCTGAACAAAGCTTTGTCGGTATACACTAATCTTATACTTCAAGAAAAACGACAGATGTGTAAACATAGCTATTTCAAACACTTTTGCAAACGGAGACAAGAGGACACGGAGTGATAATTTTTGATCTCGCTCATGCTGTCACTTTTATGAACTGCAAAACTATTGCATTTTTCCAACAAGAATGAAAGGCACTTGCACGCAAAGCAAGCTTAAAGAGGTGCGTAAGGAGAGTAACAAATATAGAACAGCCTTTCATAACAAAATTTGGTACATGGTCGTAAGGAAGGGAATGCTTTGGTTTCAACTTACGGCCGCCGCATATCGTGTTCTGTAAAACTTGAAATCTTGAAATCGTCACTGAAGAGTTCCTGCCAGTCACCGGGGCTAGGAGTATGCGATGTATTTAGGAAAGCCGAGGAAAAATGTTTGGCGAATGAAATGGCGATATTATCGCAGTTTCTATGGCTGCCACGTGATAGATGATTTATGCAGTTAATCTCAGCCCGCTCAGAACTGTACTCTTTCACATAGGAGCAGAAACGTTTTGGATCGTATTTACGCGTTTTTCGACAAAATGCATGCATCACTGTCTTTACGTATTATGCGTTTGACCTAGCTTTGCAAAGCGCTAAATTTTTTGTGCAACTTCGATGACTGTTTTCTGGAACTTCCGATGACATGTTACGTTTTTACAAAGTAGGCCACGTAATTTCTTGGAAAACTACGTAGGATAGCGAGCCGGGCGAAATTCTTTGCAGGCAATGAAGGCTTCCAAAGCACATTTTACATGATCAGTAATGATGCTAACTGCTTTATTGCTATCTGTTTCACCGTACAATTCAGACCAGTCGGCATCAGTCAGGTAGTGGTAAAGACCTAGAAAGTCGCCCTATGAAAAAACAAATGAGCGAACAGCCTCACTCTACACATTAACCCCCTTTAGAAAAATAGCATATTCGAGCGGAACATGCGAATGGTCAACAGGAACCAAACCGCTAATAGCAACAGAAAAATCAGCAATTCAGACCTTAGCCAGAATCAGATCTAAAACATTGCCAGTGGAATTTGTAACTGTGTTAAACTGCCTTCATCCAAAAAATTCTATAAACAAGAAGACCTCATCAAAGCGAGGGGATGATAATGACATGGATGTCGTGCGTGAAGAATCCCAAACAATATGCGGAACATAGAAATCGTCAGCTACCAGGACGTAAAATTTGAAAGATCGATAACTTCAACTAAGTTATTCATATATGCTCAGAAAAGTGCACTTTACTCATGTTAGGAGGGAAGTAGGCTGCGCAGAGCAACAAATTCTTGCCGCTTTTAACACGAATTTCAAACCACGTGGTATCTGGTACAATCTCAAGGTCCGCACACCTTACAACGCTAAGATTGTTCCAGACGGCAACTAGCACACCCCCGCCGTATTTAACACGCGCATCATACACGCGGTCGCATCTGTGAACTGTTTATTCCGGTGGAAAGTAATTCTTGGACAGTAAGCCGTTGCAACGCCAAATTTCAGTTAAACACATAACATGTTATGAATAGACTAGCAGGTTCTCGTAGAAATAAGAGGATTTCATGCGTAGACCACGAAAATTTTGTAAAGAAATAGAGCACTTTGTTAATGAGGTTAGAAAGAAATTACGTTATTTTGTTGCTGGCATCCCTGCCGGATTATATAGAAAAGCCTGAAAAAGCAACCCTTCGGCCAAATGTGGGCCGAGCTTATTTTTTGCACATTTGCTTCCCGCAAGGACCCACCCACCGGAGCGGGTGCCGGTTTGACGCTGGGCTGTTATTCACGTACCGACGCGAAGTCGGTGGATGGGACAGGTGTATACTTGTCGCGTGTGACCAAAGGGACATCGGTGAAGGCGCGAAAGGAGGCCACTCGTTTCCGTCACCCCCCTGCTGCTCACATTTGCGCAGAAGCGCTGTGTTCCAGGCCAGTTCAAGCGAAGGCTGTCGCTGTCGTTTTTCAGATCAAGAACCACATTTGTAAGTGACGCTATTGTGTCGCACAGGGCCTGCACCACGACACGTAG
Organism: Dermacentor andersoni; assembly: GCF_023375885.2. NCBI lineage: Eukaryota > Metazoa > Arthropoda > Arachnida > Ixodida > Ixodidae > Dermacentor > Dermacentor andersoni. Next base: position 100,060,538 of record NC_092819.1, on the reverse strand, counting down.
CTGGCCGCAGGCGCTATCGCAGGCGGTGACGTATTGGTCCAGCGGAGCACTTACAGCCAGCATTGCGAGCCCTGCCCTGTCGCACCCGTGGCGTCTAGTACACTGGGAGCACAACACTTTTAAAGCGCACAAAGTTGATGTACCATGCGTCGCTGGAAAGGTACCAATAATATACGAGTAGGACGCATGCAAAACGTGCATAAACATTTTAACAAATTAGCGTATGCTATACATTCACATGTTTAATTTGTCCGCTTTAGATGTTCTAAGCACGCAGTTTACAGAACGTGCAATATCTGTCTTTGGCGCAGAGTTAGAAACTTTTAATCTTCGCCCTTCAATATTTTATTTACCAATTTACGGCAACGTTCACAAATAGTTCTCCCCGTAAATCAGAATTGTTCCTTTTGCAGTGAGTGGAATCGAACTTTCTCTCTAAAATACAACATATTTAATTGAAACCGAGCGAGGGGTCATCTCATAAATGCAGTGTATTCAACAGGAGGCATCAGAGTTATCTCCCAGTCCAAAGTTTGTCTTGAATAACAACTTTGCGATGAACGCAATGCCGCATCGGCTACATCATTGTAGCATGTTGCCTCCGCAATTGGGGTTCAAATCCATACCTTAGCGACGGCTGCCTCTGTGTAACAGGATAGGATCTCGAACGCTTTTCTTTGAAAAGACATAGGAGACGGAAGGGCTATTGGAAAGATGGGAACACGTCACGGACGCCATCTTCCGTACACTACCCATACACGTGTTTACACCACCTGTCTCACAGTTCGTGCGCCGCCATAAACATGGTACATACTACCAAACGTGAATGCAGTATAACTGCCCAATAGTCAGTGTGTCTTGTTCTCATGTGCAAATTGCCGCAGGGACGCGAGTTGGTATGACAGTCGCGGTGGTGATAAGTGTTGTGGTGTCCGCCAATATGGCTGCCCTTAGCACGTTTTGCCGACGCTCTTATTTAACACCTCATACATGACAAAATCTTAGGTGTTATGTATTTATAATAAAACTGTTCAATATCAGACGCTTTTCCTCTTGACGGGTCTGTGAGGTTTCGAGATAGCAACAAGCCGATTATACCAAGTGTTATTCTTAGGTTCTAAAATTTAAAAAAAAATCTATTATGGCAGATTACAGAATGTTAATCCTCAATCTAGAATACTCGAAGAGGAGGCCATTGCATGGCTCAAGAAATGACAATACGTGATCGAAAATTCATTAAAGTTGCACTGCAGGTTTCCCACGTTCCGTTGGTAATACTGTGTGCGACCGATCTTCTTTCTACGCTGAACTGTAACGACCGAGCAGGACGCATTGTGAAAGTTTACTTTGAATCAACACTTTGAGCAAAAAAAAAATAAGACGTCAGGTCCAAGAATTGTTCAAAACCGGATTCGTGAGTACCCATACGTCTTTGTATATTCTCTTGGTGCAATAACGGGAAGGCCACTTCAAATCTCCGACTTAAATTTATTTCTACGCCGGCCTCCTATATTGCGCAGTCTGCAAGTGTTTCGTAGAGCCGTGCCAAGAAAGTCTATGAAGGGCTCCTCAAGGAATTGACAAATGAGCCTTCAAGAAAGAGAACTCCCGACCCCTACTCGCTTCTGATGCCATTTTGCCCCTTTTCATTTCTTGTAGCTTTTATTTCAATTGTGACTCGCAGTGGCTGAGCAGGCACCCCGCTCCAGGAACCTACCCCAGATTCGGTTCTCCGAGCACAAGAAACATGCCTATTTTCCTTTCTTGAGCCACCGTTGGTATGCGGCTACCGTGTGGTTTTCGACCTCTTGAGAGAAATGTAAGACGCCGTGTATTCATCACCCGCATTCGCCTAACATACGAGTGGTGCTTTTCCTTGTCCATACGTTATCTTCTTCTCCAACGGTATTATTTTTACGACCCATGGCCCTCCTTTAAACACACATAGATATATGTGAAAAATTGCTCTACGTCTCCATAAAAAATTGAGAAAAGAAAATGAGCCGGCCAGGATAGCTCATCCCGCGCACGGCGGCAAATTTCTTTCTTTTTTTTATGGAGGACATTTCGTGGTGGCCCTCTTCTCTGGAAAAGTCACAGATGTTGTTTGTACTCGACTTATAATAGAACTTCTGCCATATGTTTCTTCTTTTTCTTGTTCCATTTCTTTCTCCTTCTTTCCTTTCCGTACTTTTTTTTTCTTGTTTCCGTTTCTGATTTTGCTCTTTTCTTGTGCTTCCTTTTTTTTTTGCTAGGAATATAGTTTTTTCGAACTCCAACGGGGAGCCGGCATAACGTCAAGTAAAAAAAGAAAAATAACAGATTACTGATCTGAAAAACAGACACATTATAGGTTGTTTATCCACATGAGATATACACTAGGCAACTTTTACGTCACGATAATTCACCATTAAGTTTCAAATGAAATGTGGCCCTCCGACACACGTTGCGTGGTAGTTACATTTTATATCGACGACGCCCGTCGCGCATCGACCTCAACTCCTCCTAACAGTTTCTCAAGAGAAGAACACCGCCGCAGCAACAAGTGATGTGTGATCCCGTGACCCGCAATCTGCAAGCTCAAACAACGATTTCATTCGTCGAGTGAATACAGTTGAAGCGAACTTCACCTAAACTTGCCAATCCACAGGTGAGGTCACGCGCGCAGGGGTCATCACCACACTACACGCAGAGCAGGAATTTCAGATATGGCAACATTGAATACAGAGAACATCAGACTACAGAGGATCGACCGGAACGTTGATTTCACAGTTAGCGAAATCGACTATTGTAATCGACAGACTATCCCAGAATATCTGAATATTTCCTTATGCAAGGCCCTGTTTTGTTTAGCAGCCTGCAGGAATTTTTGCCAGCCTCGTTTATAGATCCACGACGACGGCGAAGGGGAAGGACTTGAATCAAAGAAACTGCGGATTGCTAGGTGCGCAGAGTGGCCATGCTCTAGTACTGTAGCCGTGTTCTCTGTCCGACGTGTCCCAGCTTCAGGCGTGCGTTTTGAATGTGCGTGAAATTCACAGCGCAATAGATGGAGAGGCCCACGTTTGAAACCACTGCTATCGTAGGTGGGCGGATGCGTTCACACGTCGCATATATTTCTTTCTTTTTTTTATTTCTCAGGCTTTTATTCTTCTTGTAAACAAAAGAATGGTCCTAGGTTTCTTTCAGCGCTGTTAGCTGTCCTTTCTCGAAATTCTCCGCAATATTTTCACAAATTTAAGTAATCCTAGGTAAATAAATAATAGTTTGCTAATTAAGCTTAATTAGACGATTAGCCCAAACAAAGTCGATCACGCTGCAGTAATGCCGTGAGCTACGTTAGTGTAACGCCATCCGTTATTTTGTATTCCTTGGCGGCATTTTTTGGGGACAACCATTTGTGTCAAGATGCAGACGATTGTGTTTGCTGGGGCAAGGCCTTTCTGAGTGCCATGTGTGCGCCCGTGTTCTGTGTCGCTCTTTTCTCCAGTGCCGAGCGCGCTGCGGCTAAGGCCTACAGCTTGTCAAATCAACAAGCCTAACGTGTAACCACCTCAGTCGTCTTCCTGAACCCCTGGTTAACGCGTGTAGCTAGCACGCCTTAGGGCCTTTTGGTTTTGATCCACCTTGTCAGTGTCTGGAGCCTCCTGGCTCACGTTGTTGCCAACGCGCATTGACACTGAGTCGGTGTCTTCGATGTTGCTCGTGATCTCCGTCAGTTTACGAGGTAGCAACTGGTCCTTGCTGCGGCTTCTCACCACCGAAAATTTGAGCACGAGCCGGCAACATGCGAGGACATACTTTAGTAGAAGCTGCCACTTGAGCAGTGCGCTGTCGACGCAGATCTGCGGCACGCTTTGCACGGTCAAGTTGAGGTCTGCTATCTCGGCAGGCCTTAGATTTCATTTGCGTCACGGCGGGGTTGGGGTTGATAACTCCCCACTTGCTTTCGTTGGTCGGCAAAGTCACGTGACCACCAGAAGCGTGCCAAGTTGCGTACCGGCAGCTAAATCCGTCCTTCATTGGTGCTTGGCACTTACCTCGGGTGCTTCCGGCTGTCGAGAATGCAGCGCGCACAATGGCTATCAATGATAAGCTTACCAGCTGTCCGGCCTCTAATTGTTGTCTGTTTTACAGTGAAGCTGTATATGTTCATAATTCTATGTATTTTATGTGTCCGCGCGTGTAAAATAAGAAAGGTAAGCGTAGGCCGATCTCTGAGGTATTGCAACACCGGGCAGCCCCGTGGTGAAGGTGAAGCAGGCTTCAAGCCCTCCGCCTCTAATAATAATAATAATAATAATAATAATAATAATAATAATAATAATAATACATGAAATAATTATTTAGATGCATTGTTTCAAGTCAATAGGTACACTGTAATCGTTTGTCAACAGCACATGCAGTCACTAGCAGGAGGCGTTGCCACATATGCAGAGGACAAAATGTATGTACTACCACACACACTTGACTCGCACGAGGACAATGCCACCGACTGTGGGAATGACTGTGACGCACAAACGGAAGACGGAATTGTGATATCCACTGTGTATATATCTTCAGGCACATGCAAGTGTCATATCGAGAAGTTCATGACCACGCAATTTGCATTGCTTAGCCGTGATGACGCTACCCCTGTGGTCATCCTTAGAGACTTCAATGTGCACATTTCGAAACCAAACAAGAAATGGTTCACTCAGTTTGTGCTGGAAGAGTCCAGTTTGAAGTGCCACTTCTGTTCAAGAAACACAACTACTCAACAATGGTGGTGTATGGATTTAACTTGTCTAAGGTTTTTGTCTAAGTCTGTAACCAATCCAATCAATCTATACCGCAGTAATCACGAAACTATCGTCAATATCATTACCAAATGATGAAAATAAATATGTGTACCTTTGTCTAACCCTGTGTGATGTGCTACAGCTTCGCTGGTCATCCCCCTTCAGAGAGTGAAATGACTCCTTATTTTTTTTTCGAATATTTTGTCTCATTGAGCGCATGCACTTCGAGAATGTATGTTAGAGCTCATAAATCCATATCATTCATTTGAGTGCTCAGCCACATCATCAAAGACGTCCTGCCTCTTTCATGACGCGGTCTCATGCCACTCACACTTATCTGGTATCCTTTCCTCGCGTACAATCTCCATCTCACTTGGCACTCCAGAAACACGCTGCAGCAGTGGAAGGGGAAATTTGTTTCTCAAATGAAGGAGCGTCTTTCACTGTAATACGCGTAGTTCCAATACATGATCGCATGTCTCAAGATCATGCGTCGCGTCGTGCGCTCACCGTTTCCTCCTTCAGTGGTGTCATCATGTCCGATCTCGATGCTGCCGCTAATACTGTTGTTATATCACCCCAATCTGCTTCAATGTCGTATTCAAATAATCAACAGCAGCATTAATCATCATCTTTCATAATCTACCGCTTCGGCCACCTCCTTTTCCTACAGTCTTCCCGCGTGCATCACCTCCTTCCTACTCCTACAATGTATGTATGTATGTATGTATTTATGTATGTATGTATGTATGTATGTATGTATGTATGTATGTATGTATGTATGTATGTATGTATGTATGTATGTATGTATGTATGTATGTATGTATGTATGTATGTATGTATGTATGTATCGCTATGTATGAATATATGAACTTAGGAATTGACATGGAGACCTGGTGCAAGTTCATTCATAAGGAAGGCGAGAGGTATGAAGATTTCGTACTTCCGTTTCTACCGGGGCCCGGTCAACCTGATAGCGCGAAATAGTCGCATGTGCCATCTTGCATTAAGTACATGTGCCTCTGCATATATAACACTGAAAGCAAGTTAATGGGCCTGTAATTATTCAATTCTTTAACGTCTCTCTGCTTATGTATTAGTAGAATGTTGGCATTCTTCCCATTCTCTGGCACACTTCAAGCACTGGGTACAGCGGGAGCTTACTACTCTCGTTGAAAAGAAAATTGTACAATCATTACATTCTATAGGTGCTAACACATGGGCCAGAAACATGGTGTTTAAAGAAGAAGCTCGAGAACAAGGACCGCGCAAAGAGTGATGGAATGAAAAATATTAGGCATAATGTTAAGAGACAGGAAGAGAGCGGTGAAGAAGAGAGCAAACAGCGATAGCCGATATTCTGGTTGACATTAAGATAAAGAAATGGAGCTGGACAGGCCATGTAATGCGTAGGGTAGATAACCGGCCGACTGTTAGAGCTACAGAATGGGAGCCAAAGGAAGGGAAGCGCATTCAAGCATGGCATAAAATTAGGCGTAGCGATGAAAGTATAAAAGTTGCAGGCGCAAGTTGGGCTGAGATAGTGCAATACAAGGGTGATTGGAGAACGCAGGGAGAACCGTCTCCTTATAATCCCGTTTGGAAAATTGTTTGAAATCAAAGTACGCCTCGGATGCGGGCGCTTGTGTTACAAGCACCTACTGACCTGGAGCAGTAACAGCATTCGCGCTTTCTTTGAAGAATAAAATAAGAAAAGGGGTCGTTAATATTCTTTTTAGAGCTCCATGGCGGGGGGATGAGGGAGGAAGATTGCAGTGCTGTATGATTTAAGATAAAGTGATAAGCAAACCTTTCCACAGGGCTCTATTGACACGAACAGTGCATCACAAGTATTCCTTTGAATAGTTCCCAATTTTTTTCTGCTAACCTTGGACCTAGAAGGTTCGCTGCATATTATGCAGACTTGTGCTCCTATATTAGTTTAGCCACAATTGGTGTTGGACGAGGAACCTTACTTGAAACTATGAATCGAACGTTAATAAATTAAGGGGCACGTTTTGATCAAACTGCACCTTTTCTTGGGAAGTCGCTCACGCTATACTGTGCCATGACAAATACGTTTCAATTCTTATTTTTCCCGCACACGATAGCGCGCTCGGATCACAAGCAATAAAAAAAATGTGATTAATCACTGATGCAACCAAAAGATAATTAAAGCAGTCTAGCATGCTTGCTAAACTTCTAGTTTATTTATCCAAGCACTGTTACCTTTTTTATGGCCACGCATGTCGCCGCGCACACGGGCCTTAGACTGTCAGCGTGCGCAAGGACAGCGCACACGGTTGTCACCATCGGACTCTGTCATCAAAGCCATGCTACGACAAATAATCGACGCCCTGCAGCTGCTGCTGTCCAGTTTAAATGCGGAAGTGGCGCTAACAGCGGCAAAAATTATGAACGCTATTGACAGTCTCCTAACTACGCTGCAGTAACTTCTACCTCTACCCACGAAGATCACTGTGCTGTGCTGTGAAGTGTACACGTACGCATTGCACAGAAACAGTATGCTGTGCAGCTCTCATCATATTCACCATACCGCCACCCCCCTTCCTCTTGTCCTCCCATCTCTGTTATTCCCCGAAACCCCTCCACCAGCGTGGAGTAGCAGGCTACAGGCACTTCACTCAGGCCGACCTCTCCCACCTTTCTGCCATTAAATATTTTCTCTCTCTATTACCTTTTTTTCTTTAACTGCAAGTGTACGTACTAGTATATACTACACAAGGAAGTACTGCAGTAAAAAGTGTCACGGGGATTTCGTCGCAATATTAGAATCGCTCCCAACAGATAGCCTTTACCTGGCTCTTCTGATGACTTACAGCAAGTGACGGACAGTTCCAGCCCCCTCCCCTCTCAAAAAAAAAAAAAAAAAGGAAGAACGAAAGCTGTTAAAACAAGATAGAAATAGAAATCCTCACATAGCCAAACAAAATCATGACCAGTTAATTATTTGTTTAGGGTATCAGTTGTGTTTCTGTATTTAAAGCTGCAATGTAACAAAGTTATATCATAGCAGAAACAACGAGGCTATACCAAGAGTTTCGAGATACGTGTCCGTCCCCGAAATGTGCCACTAGGTAAATTAGCGTTCCAGTACCACAAATATTTGCTTGCGCCGTGCATGGAGGACTTAATTTGCATTCCAGCGTAGTATTTCGGGAAAACTTTGTGGTCAGATATCTGTCGGACGCAGGCCATCTTTGAAATAAAGCTTACAAATAAAAAGTTTTTAACGATCGGGCTTTTGTAGCTGCTTTAGATTAACTTTCCCCAATTGCCAGGACTTAGCGAGGGCCGTAAAATATTAGCACTGAAAAATAAATGCGCAACCTGAATCAAGGGATCACATGATCGTTCGATATTTCGCTTGTTGTTTCCCTTTTTGGAATTTCTCGAGCTGGATATGTATTGATTTTCCCGAAGAGATAACTATGCGGATTGTGAAGTTGAGAGTGAAAAACTGCGCGCGGACGCCATGGTATCACTATTAATCCTGTTCATGATATATGCTGGTCTTGATCCGATCGCTTATATAGTTCGGTGCACTGCCATAAAACATATTCGCGTTCCCTACCCGAGCAGATAACACATCAGAAAATATTTGAACGACTGGAGCGTTAGTTCAAAACCGGAAAAAGAGATGAAAATAATTTTTTTTTAAATTTAACGCACTGGTGGTTAAGAAAGCCGAGTAGCACATAAGCTTGGGGCGTCATAAGTAAGGGGCACACTTTCAAAACTTTATGAGCAGCTGATCTCTTTAGCACTTTCCTTGATTCTGTCCTGCTGCGTGAATTTACCAAGGCAGTACGTTCAGGCGCAGTTAAATATGACGTCCAGTACGGGGTATGGTGCGATGAAACGGGAACCTGCGCTCGAAAACAAAACAACGAAAAGAAAACACCATGAAAGGATCGTGCGGCGGAGCGCTTGGAAATGCAAGATAAGCTGACGGCGTACCGTAGCGAAGTTAAACTGTCCTTAGGGAGCCAAGGCTCTGACATCTCTCGCTATAGAGAAGAGAAACATGCGGCATTTCCAACTCTTTTACTCTTTTCCCGCTTTTTCTTCTCAGTTTTGCTTCCGGCAGTTTCTACTTTGTGGTAGCTTTTTTTTTTTCTTGAAGAGACGTTGCAGTATGGCTGTGGCGGCCTGCGACCTTCGTCTCCAAGGATAAATATTTAATTAAAACGTTAACAGTGCTCACTTTCTACCTTTTTCCTCTTTCTATTCCCCTTTCCCCCACCCCCAGTGTAGGGTAGCAAACTGGATGCTCTTCTAGTTGACCTCCCTGCCTTTCCTACCCTTGCTTTTTCTCTCTCTTTTTAACCGCATGGTTTCTCTCAAGCACTCTGCGTTGAGCAGGCACGAATTAGAGTCTCCTCGTTTATCCAGGAGACGTACGTCAGATGTATAACTGTAACTTTCAATTATAATTTATGCAAAAAATCCAGTGATTGCACAGATTCGCTGAAGCCAAACATTGCGTGATTTGTTAGCGAAGCCTATACTAGAGAGCCTACTCTAATAATATGGAAACAGAAGTAACACCAGATTGTTACCAACAACGTTACACGGGGAAGCTTTGCCAACTGTATAGGCTGGAAAAGTAGTTGCGTAATCATTCTAAAAGGGAACATTGCTTGGTCCTTCATCGATACGTATATCCAATACAACTTACTATATTGGTCTGAAAGCGAAATGTAGCACCATATCACAATAACTAGTGTTACGTTGTAAAGCTAGACCGACTTTGTTAGCGGGGAAAGTGCTTGCATAAAGGCTTCAAAAGTCAATCGAAGCTTTGATTGGCGAATTGGTTTTACGACCTAAATATACATTTTTAAAACTGACATCACGTTAAGAGCTCCGCAAAAGGTTGAACTGCAAGGGGTTCCTTGAGATAGATTAAAATCCTAGTTGTGTAGGCTCATGCTTGAAGTCCTCACCAATCGGAACACAGCCGCCACGGCCTGGGAACAAACCTGCAACGTCGTGCTTATGGACGGGTTTCCTAAGCTGTTGGGTCCCGAAGACGGGTGAGGTGCAGTGATCAAAATCCGTGCATGGTTACGTGAGCATGACGCAGCCAACTCATAAAAGGGCGTTTGAACCAATTTTTATCAAAATGAAAAAGAAATGCATTTGAAATGAAAATAGCCTATTTCAGAAATACTTTGCCGCAAAAAGTACTTCAATGGGTTCAGCAGAAGCGGAGTTATTGGATATCAGGCACCGCCTCCGCTGCGCTACCGTTCCTTCTTCAATGCCTTGCACTGTCCACACACTCCGCCTTCTAAATGTCACCGTGGCGCGCCGTTTAAATTTTGGATGTTAATGTAGACGCCACGACTGCAGCCTCTGGTGCCTAAGACGCGCTGTAAACCTAAGCCAAACGCTGTTGTCCTCAGCGAGCCGCTGTGCGCTTAGCCGGTGGATTCGTGGCGTTGCGCCGCGGCGGCCGCATTATGTACGCTGCGTAACCGACCACAGCCACTAGCAGCGGCCGCGTATGGGAATTCGCTTTATTACCAAATAAAGCGTACAGAAGAGAGTGAGAAGCAGGCTTCTGTTTTAAAAGAGAGCGTTTGAGAGAAAGCTGACTTCGCTTTCCGCTTGCGAACTGCAGCAAAACTTGGCTTAGATGTTCACAGCAGCGTATGCTACCCGCGGACTGTGTGATTTCACCATGCCCGACTGATGGTTCAGGGCCCCTTTAATAGTCGAACCTCGTTAGAATGAAGTAGCGTCCGACGCGAAAATACCCTCGCTATATCTGATATTTGCTATAGCCATATAGGCGTTTCATGCTGATGTCTAGAAATATTTCAAGTTTACTTCATTACGGTTGCATAATGGAAGTAAAAATTGAGGTACCGAGGTGCTGTTTCACCTGGATGCTTTGAATGGCAGGAAGGCGCAGCATGGATAGTGCTTTTGCACCAATATCAATGCAAGGATTCTTTTGGGTGACGAGCTTCGTTTCGTCTATCGCAGGTATCACGTCGGTGTAGATCGTCACGTATCTTTATAAGAGACGAAAATATGCTCGAAGTAGAAGCTAGATTTATCGCCACCCAGTTCTGTGACCTTGTACCACCACATTATCACTGTAGTTATTGTTTTCAGGCCGCCATTTGTAGCACTTGTCTCGTTCTCATGTCCTCTTCATAGTTGTGTAGTCACCGTCTTCGCACGCGTCGTCACGCTGTCGTCGGCAGTAATCGTCCTTATCATCATCATCATGGCTCCGTTATCACGTTTACCCCCGCTGTCGTTAAGCAAACTAGCGCAAGTTTGGGTGGTTTTAGGGTAGAGTAACGCTCCACAATCTTTCTCCTGTTGACAATAAAGAAGTTCTCTGCGTCTAAGGGCACGTGTTGCTGCTAGTGGCTTCCTGACGGTTTTTTTTTTTTTCACTATAATAGAAAACACTCTTAAGTTTATTCAGTAATATGGTGATGCAGGTAATATTACTTCGAGCAGCCAGCCACCAGGTCTTCCTATCATGAGCCAAGGTACTCATATACGAGACGATATAGTCAAGACCGGAGGTAAATTTATAGATAACAGCCATCGTATTCGTGCGCTATTGTTCCACTTTCTTCGTTATGGCCTCACAGGGTTCGTCAGATGGAGACACAGTTAGCCGAAAATTTCCACAAATAAGGTTGCTTGAAGGAATAAGCTATCGATTTTCTAAGTGAAATAACTCAACTGCCGAACGGTGAGAAATATTGCCCTCCACCGAAACGAATATGGAAATAAAAGAGCAAACTACAGAATCCAGAGGCGAATGAATGAGTTCTTCGACTGTACTGCGAGGTTTGATGAAAGTTCGTTCATATCGCCACCACTGGCAGTTGGCTCTCTCCTCTTTGTTTGAGGCCGTACAGCGTATTAGAAATTGCGATGAGTCGCGAAGTGGTTCAAATGGTACCACGCAATTGTGGACGAAATCTAAACAATTACGCCGCATCTTCGTATTTTGTAAGCCAGAGGATTGACTACGTATTTGCGAGCCGAGACAAGCAAATAATACAGAATATCGTGCATAACGCAAGACCGGCCAACCTATTTTTTTTCTAGAAACTTGATTCAGGTCAGAGTTTCAGGATAGCTGGCTGTCAAAAATGTATCGCAAGGTACTTTACAGAGGTTACATAATTAAATGCCGCACATCGGCAGAGAGAATGGGTCGGAGAACCTCATCTCCACGTGCAGAGTGTCCAACTGCAAGTTAAGTTAACCTGTATAATATATCTGCCCTTCGTCGCTTATTTTCTCTTATTCTTTACAGCCTCACCCAAGGTTTAACGTTGTGCTTGAAGATCCGGACCCCGTTCTAATAATACATCGGCGCGACATGTCAATTGCTGCTGCGCAGAAGGAACAGTGCCCTGGCAGATGCCAGGCGGCTCACAACGCTGACTCGGTGAGGAGCACCACCACTGGCATCTTAGGCGTCCCACTTTGGTTGTACACTAGATGACACGCCAAAGTGCGCCGTACACCACGAATTATTCAGGCAACATATGCGCCCTACGGGCATGGGATTAATCACTGCAACATGTTCATGAACGCTGTCATATTTTAGTGCGAAATGCACATAGGCGCAAAAGTTCTAAGCTGTCGCAGTTCCTCACAGTGCGCCACGCGCATTCGCCGGTTGCGCTTCCAAGGAACGACACCTTCAGGCCGTTTCACATGCAGCGACTCGAGCGACAAAATTCGCCGCTGACGCGCACGCAGGGCGACATGTGCTCAACGCTTGTGTCATGCAGGAAAATTCATTCCGAGTGGATACGACTTCCGAGCTCACCGGCTACCACTAGTTAATTGATACGTGTGCCGTAATATAATCAAATAAAAAGCTCATTAGTACGCTTTTGTGAAAAATCAGAATATGTTTCGATTTCTAATGCAAATAATGTCCGCCTCTTTCAGTTATGCAGCTCAAGGACTAGAATTATGCTATCTGCCACAAGCGATTCTTAAAAATTAGGCAAAACTTATAAATGATCACCACAAAGAATTCGCGAGATACATCACCCTTAGTCGTGGGCGGCCATTGGAGTGTTCAGCAGGTCATCGAAATTGCGGCAGTGATGTTGACAGAAAACCAGCCCATCTCACTGGAGAATAACCTCCTCGTAATCCAGAATGACACGCAGGAAGGAAACGTGCACAAAAACAATTTCACCCCAGGGCCAGCGCATCCCGCTGCAATACCAAACACAACCACAACGTTTTAGAGCGCCGCCCTTAGACGTCCGTTTCTGTAGCGAGCGTCGGTGTCGGTCGCGGCATAACCGAGCGAACGCGCACAGTGAAGGATAAAAGAGCGAACGCGGAGCGCAACGAGGGATGAAAGACGCGAGGAGGAAAGTGGAGAGGAGGGGGCCGCGGAACCATGAGGTGGAAAGGTGAGGAGGAAATGGCGAAAGTGGGAGAGGAAAAGCGTAGTGCAGCAACTATGTCTACGAGATGGCGCCAGAGTAGCGCGCGGCGGCGGGGCTGCGAATCGCAGCCACGCGTCACCCAAGCGCTGGCTTTCGTGACCTCCAGTTTAGCGAGGCAATCGCGCCGCACTTTCAGTTTGAGCTTATTGTTCCTTAAATGCCATGAATGGGTAAGAAACAACATACAGATGAGGGTTCCAATGTCGAAGAATGCAACGGGCACTTTCAGATTCAGTTTATTATTCTTTAAATACAATGAATAGGTAAGAAACAATATTCAGATGAGGGTCCAAAAGTCAACTGCAACGGCACCCTCCATTTCCAACTTTGCTCCACTTGCAACTTTGCTCCATTTGGAACGTGCTGTACGAGAGAGATTGTGCGCGCGAGCAAATATATCGCGAATCGAAAACACGTATATAGCTGCGCTCAAATTTCGCATTAGGAAGTATCGTAATCATCGGTGAATTTTTTTAACGATCGTTCTCAGATTTAGACGACATGTAAGCTACTAAGACTAACTGACGACCTGCTCAATAACAGCCTTCGACTGCATTAGCGACTACGTTTTTCTTTTCCAGTTAATCGGCTCAGCACTGGCGCTCGCCTATTTGTCAGCTATGATCCTCAACATGTCCGGCACTGGTGGCGCATGCTCCGCCACATTTATTTTAGGCTTGTCAGTTTTAAATGTTACTCTAACAGTCACGGCGTATATATATATATATATATATATATATATATATATAAGGGATTAGAAAAAGCTGCGTTGTAATTAGGCACGTATGGCATGAAGTTCGCAACATCGATAGACGGAACATTTCTATAAAAGTGCAGTTACCGCACTGTTCAGGACATTTCACAATATAATAGTGCAACATCATTGCCAAAGCACGAGCCTTGCGAAGCGTACTGTTGCTTGCTTAGCGCAGATTCGGGGCCTCCGAGTGCCGTACTGCGTTGCACGCGAACTGGTATATCCTTCCCTGCTTAGCCGCCAAAAAATTATAATTTTCGGCGGCCTTGATGTCTCAGTAAGAAATCTGAAGCATGCTTTCGTCGAATTAGGTTCCACCTGGTTGAAGGAATTATTTTAAGTACAAACCTAACTCGTCAGACTCACCTATAGTGCACGTGCTTGAAACATGGTTTGCGTAGATGTCAGACGCACAAGATCTTTATAGGTCGAACAGAACTTGCACTCCGACCGGAGCAAAGTGCGTGACATTTTGTATATTCCCGCGGAGAAGAACCGCCAGGGCCTTATAGTAAAGCGAACCGCGTCTAGTATTCTTGAAAAATACCGTTCTCATTGAGGCTTTTTTCAATCGATTTGTGCGTCTATGTGTGTCACTGTTGTATGTTCAGTCTATATGTTAGTGAATCAAAATATATGTCGTATTTTTCGTGTATTTCTCACGCAAGAACTGGAGCAGCATGCCTGGCCGTCAGCCAGGAGATGGTCTGCAGCTTTGTTTACGAAAGTGAGCGTCTTGCTCAACAATATTCCAATAGTTTTCGCCCTTTAACTTATGTTTGCTGTGTTTACTGTTTCCTGCGACCGAAGCCAAGGACAGTGGGACTTGTAGGCATATATTCTTCTCGTTAATGAAATTTTTATTCTGCTCAAAGTTCCGTAGAATCTGCTTTGTACTCCTACCGCAAAGCCGTTCTCGTCGTCTTTCTTCTCGATCCTGTTAAGACGGCGAACTGCTGAACGCACGCTTGAGAAATTACATACACGTACGCAGCTTTCTTCGCCAGTCGTTTGTTTGCGAGGGCTCTGTCGCGGCCAGCTGCTCTCTGCTGGTCTCTTGGGAAACACACAGCGACGCTTTGGGCAGACTCTCACTTTCCGCATTCGAGTCGTCGCTGTCGTTCAGCTTTACATAGTAGGCTCACGAGAGTTAGCAGCGTTCCTTTAGAAAACACGTTGACTTGTGCATAACTACGGCTTGTCACGCTCTCACAAACTCGCCTGGCCATTCTCTTTACGCGCAATGTGTTCTGTTCCCGCCGGCAGCAGCTCTTCAGGCCTCGCGTTTATTCAATTAGAGTTGCGAAAGTTTTAAAGTAGGCGAAGTGTTGGACAGAAAGGGAGATGCCGGCTGTGGCCTGGCGCAGTGGCAAGGAAGAACATGGATGCAGCACTTGTGCGTGTGGCCAGACAATGGTTGAGTTGGCTCTACAACAAATTCATTTGACAGTCTGAAAAAATTTCTTTATAGCATTATTGCAAGGACAGTGGTGTAGTAACACTGGGAAGAAGGATGCGAAAAATAAGTAAGACCATAATACAAAACAAAATAATATCCCAGCGCATACCGACGGCAGTCACTGTGCCGCATGGGAATACAGAAATATGGTGGACACACAATCAAAGCCGGATAACCACGCCGGCGAAGAAAGACGCGATCCAAGGGGCTCACTCTTTGGTTAATCGCAACCGTACAAAGAAATAGACAGTGAAGCCGGAGAAAGCATAGGGGATATTACAGGTCAGGCTTTAAATCTAGAAATAATAATGTCAACGAAAATGAAAGTGACCGAAAAGATAGCTTGCCCTTAGATGGGCGTCAGACCCTCCTCTTCCGCATTACATGCGCGATGCTCTAGAACTTTAGACCTCCCCCTGCCCGCCCTCGCTCCTTTGTTTCTTGGTACGGTCGCGACTAATGAAAAAGGGAACCCATCCGATTCCCCTCGTACTTGTCGCTCGTTTCATAGTCAGGGCATGGTATTTTGCAGTCTTGGTGTCGTGATGTACCATACTAGGGTGTACTGACAAGTTGCCTGGCTCCGCAGCTATTGTACTACCCGAACCCTGCAGTAAAAGGCTGCCACATCCGCCGCCTTAGATGCGAGCGATACTGGTTAACACTTTCAGGGCTAATCTCGTACGCACACACGGGTCCCCAAGAAGTGCACGGGATGATGGCCACCACGGCAACTCGATTGTAAAAGAACTTTTCTCGTAATGTGGAAAATGTATCCGTTCAATCCTCAGGTGTGGCTAGTTATCGTTTCGTACATTCTCATTTTCCTTTGCCTTATTATTTATGCATTTTAATTAAGCATGCCAATAAATGCCAGTTGTGAAATTTTCACCGATTCATTACCTTTCCTTTGTATGGTTGTGAATAAAGGACATGTTACACCAAGCACGACTTAGAGCACGTGATGCAACAAGATGCAAGCATGTCTTAAGAGGCAGCTTTAGCTCGGGCCCAACTCCGACGCGGCCTATTCAAGTACATGTAAAACGCAAAACCGCTTTTCTGAGATAACCCCTGGACCGATTTTAATGAAACTACTTCGGTTCTCCCCCATTGAAGTTCCTCAGGACACTCTTATAAAGTTCTTGTCACTGTCACTGTTGTACGTGAGAGAAAAAGTTGAATTCTAGTGACTGTTGGAAGCGGAATTTCGATCTAGGGCTTGAATTTTGTGTAAAGGATTTGCAAAAATTCCAAAGTTCGAAAGAAATAGATGCACGAAGTTTATAAATTATTGGCTCTGCATCAAGAACAGATATCGCGGTACTGTAAATGGTATCCATTAGATCATTCAGAGCGGACAAATTCAAAATGTCAGTTTATATCTCTCGTGAATTTATTACGTTGTTTACAAGGGTTCTGCCAAAGCTTTGTTTCCATATTATCAAAATTTTTTAAATTAGTGTGTAACACATCAATTTTGTCCGCTTTAGATTTACTATGAAATGCAATTCACAGAATTGTGATATTATTTTCGCTTGCTGAGATACAGAGTTGTAAACTTGATAGTTTCGCTTTCTGAAAATTTTTTATTTTTGCAAGTTTTTAATAAATAATTGACGGCATAAAGCGAAAAGTAGAAACAAACAGTCACTACACGTTATGTTTTTCTTTCAAATTCAACAAACCTCGTCAAATTCCTCGACGAATTCTCCTTTTACATGTATTTAGATAGGAGCATCCGAGGTAAAGCTTCCTCTTAATAATGGGCGTATAGCATTACCGCTGCCTCTGGGCCATATCTTTAATACAGCGGCATTAGACGAAATGTCAGGTTCTCTTGGGAATTCAGGGGGGCAACCGGCTTTGCGGTTGGAAATGGAATAGCAGTTTTTGCTTTTGTCGACGATTCCGAGCGGATTTTTATAGTAGCTAATCATAAAGACGCTTTCATTCATCAGTTAGGTTTGATGCCAACTTATTGCTTCCACCATATAAGTTCCTGAGGGCTTTTTGTTTTCAGTCGACCGCAATGGAAGCGCTCCTTTTAAAGTTATGGTACTTGTTTCTTACAAGACCGCACTCCGTGACCACGCACTCGGGTATGGCTTCTTCCCAAAACACCAGCAACTGCAATTTTGACACGCAACCAGATCAACATTGCATGACGACAGTGCCTGTTGTTACCTCGAATGTGCAAATGCCACGACTGCCCGAGTCTACATCGCACAGGTTATAAACAATGTATAAACTATCAAGCACTCATTTAGCGCCATAGATTCGTAAATAACTTGTTAGACTCCTGGCTGTACATTATACCGCTGTGAAACAAGTATCACCTCCACTGGCGATGGTGTTTTGTTTTCGTTCTTCCTTTGGTAAGCGCGAAGTTGAGGCTGGTGGTATGAATGATTCTGAAGATAGCCCGATAGCGATGGCAGGGTCCACTGTGGTACATTAGAATAGGTGAAGGCAAGGACAGACGGATGAAGCAAGCACAGCTTGATGCTCTCTACTGCCCTTACGATAAGATATATTCTATCTTACCCTGTGGTTGCCGATGCCCTGGTTTAGAATCATTAATATGAAATGCGCACTTGGAATGTAAAATGTCAACAAACGCAATCACCGTGACCGAACAAGTTAGGAAGAAAATGGCATTAGGAGGACAGCGAAGATAAATACTTAGTGAGTCTAGGCTAATACAGTATTAATAAAAAATTCGTTTAGTTAATTTGACGAGAAGGGCTACTTTTAACTGTACAGGAAATTAAGACCAAACTACCCTTTACTGAATTGCGGTATGCAACTTCAGCGCCGCGACGTCAGCGGGACTTCACAAATATCAACGTATACCGAAGATAAAGGGAACCCAGGACCTCAGTTTTCGTTTGCCAAAAGACGTAAGGCGAACACACAATGAAGCTAAGGAACTCACAGGAAAAATAACCTGTCATTTTATTTGGTGTGTAGAAATAATTGAGCGATGTAAAATTAAAATGTACGAAAAAGGACTATACATAGTCAAGCAAAATGGCAACGCATTCCGCTCTAGCACGAAGAAAGCCGTTGCGAGGGTGATAGGTTTTGGTTGCTCTGTTTATTTTCTTCTTAAAGTGAAAGGCTCTGACGACAACCAGGGGAGAAATTGGCACTCTTGAAACGATTCACAAATACATAATTTCAATGCTTACTCTGTTAACAAAGGGATCCCCTAAAAGGCTTCTTTTTTGTAAGTGAACACTAAATTTAGCAATGAACGAACGGAATAGCAGGTTGCAGTAGTCTGCGAATATGTAGACCAGTTTTTTTGCGCATTTAGAAGTGAGAAGGATAACTGAATTTTATTGCAAAATACACAATGTACATGGTCTCGGTGCGGGAACAGCGCTCTTTATGATTGAACATATCAACAATGTTTGCTCCCCTAGCAAAAAAATATACCGGCGTGTATAGGACGTATTGTGCGACGATGTCATTTTTTTTTCTCCACGTATGAATGTAACTAGAAATTGAGAACCGCAGTCTTATCTCGGCATATTGTGGACTTGCCACAGCACTCGTCCATTTCAATTTGTTCGTAAGCATTACGAACAATTTTTTTTTTTATGGCGACCCGTATCCTTTGCTCACGAGGTAACTACAGTGGAGAACGGTACAAAAATCCTTTGTTTTCTTGGCAACCTTGCCTGCTTGATACGTGTGACCGGATGTCTTTGCCTTCAAGAACACATTGCTGCCCCAGCAAGCCGACAAATGTCTAGACCGGGAGTGTCACGTAGATCCTTTTCTCGCTTACACACACAGATATGTAGGAAAACACTGCCAGTTTTACCATCTGCTGCAACCCACTAAATTTAGGGGGTAAGGAAGATACTACGAGTTTCAATTACCTGCAAGATATTTAGGGCACTCCACTTGGCGCCAGTTTGGACACGCAGATAAAATTTTTGTGATAAACTAATTTTATTTCTAAGTGCGCAGGAAAGATACAAGAATGCTTGGTAACCGAGCACAAAGATGTGAGAAAATTACACAGCTAAACATCTTTCATTGCTCTTCTGCAGTTGTGGCCCTCATTGTTTTCCGTGACACAGTAAAACATACATCGCTAATATTCCATGATACCTGTGCACTAATGCAGTGTTACTAAGACGCCAAAAGGGGGGAAAAAGAAAGCACGGGGCGAACAGAATGACCCCCTCTCCCTTTCTTCTCTTCTCACAACCCCGACAAGTAAAGTATTTGTAAGCTAATCCATTGAGGCTCACACAAAAGCACATAAACGTCCAAGGACTTCCGCAAGAGCGACTAGTGTTTCGCACCAAAATCACTGCAGACGGCTTCGTCAGCGTCCAGATAAAGTAGGACACGAGTAAGGCTATGACGCGGACAGTGTCGAGGCAGAGGAATTAAAGATGGACTGGGATGGACCACTTCTCAGTCTTTCCAAGGATCGACGTTGTAAAAGACGTTGAGGGACTGCAGGGAGTGCTTAAAAAAGTAATTTCGTCCCAGAAATGTGGAAGGTCACCTTTTTTCAAGTCTCGCAGAAAGCAAAACAAGCGGGGGCTTTGTTAATGGGTCAGGAAGCGCTCTTCGGCCGCAGGGAACGCGCGTCGCCCCCCTGGCGCATCGTAAAATGTCGCTCTGGTGGTCTGGAGACGCGGAGAAGGGGAAGGAGGAGGGGGAGAGGGAGAGAGGGAGGGAGGGCATTGGGAGCTCTTTAGACTGCTAGCGTGTGCGGAAGCGCGAACGGCTGCCCCCTCACGCCCTGTCTAAAATGGATCACGTGCAAGGCATCATTAGGGTGCCGATGGGCATGCCTCGGTGACAAAGAAGCCATTTAAAAGCCGGAGGGTTCGTGTAACCCGACGCGAGATCTCTTGCGGGACGGGCTAGCACTAGAGGCGCAGTCCGTCTTCGAACTGACAGTTTTATGGGCCAGCCGGAGACGAACCACTCGCAGGACGGCAGTGTGCATCGATGGGTGCGCTTCGGTGGGGATGCCATTGGCTGCATGCAATGCTTGATGTTTAATTGATGTGCGATAACGACGCGAATCGGGTGTCTCTCTCGCTGTTAGTGTTCTGGAAATTGCCGGGAGATTTTAATGTGTAGCAGGGCAGAGCGGTGTGCGCGTTATTTGTTTATTTGTTGCTTGTTATTTTATGTCTCTCCCTCTATTTCTCAGAATGTTCCGATAAACTCAGGGCCAGAGTGCAACAAATAAGCACCAGTGAGTGACAGTCTAGTTGACCCGATCAGGTAACTGTGGTGTCGTAATTTGCAATGAAGGGATTTGAGAGGAACAACCCAAGGGTTAAATCAGGGCTCCCGACCCCTCACGAGGGTTCCCTACGATGGATAGGTGATCTACACGTTTGGCTCTGCCGAGTTAAGTGAGCTGTTCCAGTGCAAACGAAGGGTCTGGACCTACGAAGGGTATTATGCACTATGGGCAACGTGAAGTTGTCACTTCAGACTCACTGTAAATAGATGTCGACGTATACGTTGCATATATACCGTCCAAGTAGGAACGTCTATGGCGTCCCATCTCTGACGAAAGAGCAGAAACGATGACGATGACAGCTCAAGAAAAGTTTCCGTACCAAGTAAGGTGGTCACGCCGGCTCTGGAGCAGTTGAATATGGGCGTGAACAAGAAAGTAAGCTGAAGCATACCGACCCACGTTTATCGTGTAAAACTCAATTCCGCCAGAGATGCACAAGCACCATCGCTATTAGTATTATAAATTATAACTATCAGCGTCCATTCGTTCTTTGATCCTATTAAGCCACCATTTTCGCCTGTAGATCTTAGGTGCAAACAATATTTTATGGCAAACATGCATAGTTTTGGATGTTCTAATTAATATCGCTTTTCTATATGCTTAGACAACTCGTCTAATTATAGCATACATTATTATACTTACTGCAGGCCGTCAAACAATGTGTGCTTGCTTCGCGCCGACGGACTTTGAAAGCTAAAATTAGTAAAATCGGCAAATGTTTTCAGTCCGTTTGTTTGGTATTGTTTGTGTCTAGTTGGGCTGGCATATATAGATGTAAACACCTTGAACACCTATAAGGAATAAACTGTGTAGTGATAAACGAGAAGAAAGGGAGTTAACTGAGGGGCCCAATTTTTTATTAATCATATCATAAGAAGCCAACAAACTGTGACACCAAGGACAACATAGGGGAAATTACTTGTGCTTACTAATTGAATTGAAGAAATGATAAATTAACGTAAATGAAAATGGGGCAAAAAAGAACTTGGCGCCGGTGGGGAACGATCCCACGTCTTCAGATTACGCGTGCGATGCTCTACAAATTGAGCTACCATGGCGCCGTTTTCCCATCCAGTCTTTTTGGGTGTTTATGTTTTATTGCTAGAACTAACCCAGGGAGTGTTAGGCAGCGCCATCACTCACAAACCTAGGTGGTAGATGTGGAACATCCTTTCTGCCGAAGGCGTCACGAGTACGTGATCTTTATTGGTGAAGGCAAATGGTCAATAAACCCACACATGCTACCTTAAGGTATCAATGTTGCTCGATTCGATACCCTCGTTGTGTAATTAGTTCTAGTAGTAAAAAATAAATATCCAAGAAAGTGTCTGGGAAAACGGCGCCGTAGTAGCTCAATCGGTAGAGCATCGCAAGCGTAATGCGAAGACGTGGTTTGGTTCCCTACCTGAGGCAAGTTGTTTCTTCATCCACTTTCATTTCCATTAATTTACCATTTCTTTAATTCAATTAGCAAGTACTAGTTATTTACCCTATGTTGTCCTTTGTGTGACTGCTTGTGGGCTCCTTATGAAATGTGTAGTGATGACATCCAATTGACCTAATATCTTGTTGAATTCAAATTTGAAGAAAACCCGCGCGGATGCAGAAAACTGCCTCTCATGGATGGAGAATTTAAATGTAGTTTCGAAAGATAATATAGGAGTGCATGCGACTGCACTGTTGGTAACCGCAGGCCACGCGTCGCAGTGAAGCCATCCTGCACTAAATATTAACTCACTTCTAGTATATTACCCCTGCCTGTGCAATAAACAATTCCCTCGAGCACTCCGTCGGCTTCCACTACGGATAGATATGGCGGTAAAGGTTGTCAGCGCGAAGTAAATTACGTGTCTACCGGCAAAAGTATGATAGTACGAAGATGGTGCTATTCCCTAAGGCCGCCGTCATACCTCATACAGTTTGATCGACCGGCGTAACACTTTCAGGCGTCTGTCCGCGCAGTATGCCTAGGCAATACAGGAATGGATGCGAGACCTCGAACGGAGTCTGCTATCACGTATTAGCCCTAATAAGGTTCGAAGATGCCGCAGGCAAAGTGAAAGGAGGGCGTGCAGCTCATCTGCCCGCGCAGCCTGCCAATGACAGCCGCACACTTAGCCCGAGGCGGCTGCTTCCAAGTAGCAAGGGCATACCCGTGAGCATCGCCACTGCTCCTTCATGAAGGATGCCGGCAGCATTAGTCTCATTTCCAGGAGGAAAACCCATCGGACCACTGCGGTGGTGTTTAGGCCCTGCGCGGTGGCCAACACAAAGGTCTCCGCCGTGAGCCGCCCGACGAGAGGAATGACACGTTCCCATCAATCAATGTCCCGCTTGTGGGAGTGATATAAAAACAATATAGACGTACGAAATGTGCTCGAGTGTTGTTAGGCTAGAAATTATGCGTCTTATCAACAGCTGGCTCCCCTTGAAACTGTTCGTACGTGCCTAAACCTTACGCCCTTAAACATTCAAACGAATTGGTTATTGCGTCATCTCTAGATGTCCTGCACGCGTGTGTCATGTAGTAATTCTGGTGAAACTACTGACGGAGAAGAATATGAACATGAAAAGAGGAAGAAGAAAGAGACGGAGTTGGGTGCAATGTCGGCTTATTGATTCCAAGGCTCCACGTCTACATATGTACATCGAGAGTTAACTGCCGAAGGCTTGAATGTTGAAACTTTACACGACAATTGTCATTTCAGGATATGAAGGGCATTTAAATGTCGCCGGAGGCAGAAACATTGTCTATGTACCAGTTCCACGCATTGCAACAACGGAATTCATCCGAATCTGCCAACTGACAACTACACTCTCTTGACCATTCGCTGTGTCTTCGCCTACCGTATGGTCTATCTCGATGCGACGCAACTTTACTGTGTCGAGTGTGGCTTTGACAAACGTCGGGTTTTACACCGACGATATGATGGGCCGTGCCTCGCGCACAGCTTATGTGATCGCGAAGAGAGCAAACTAATACTCATTTTCCTGTTCTTTTTCTTTTCATAACGAGTTACTATCGTTGCGTGGTGCTTTAAGCCAATTGAACGTCCGGGCGTTCACACAGGGAAATATATTGAGACCATGGACTCAATCGTCATCCATACAGAAAGCCAGCAGAGCCCTCATGCATTTCCTACAACTACTATAGGCTCTAGGACCACCGCTGATTGCGCAGCAACGTCACTTCTTGGCCTCACAACATTATTCGCTGAAGCTTAAATCATAGATGAAGCAATAATAACGGCTAGAACTGTACCAAGTGAACAAAACCAGTCAATACAAATGCGCAGCTGTATGATACAGTAAAATATATTAACCCAGTCTTAATAAAAAAATGTTATAAAATTTGGGGTTTTACATGCCGGAACGACGATCTGATTGTGAAGCACGCTGTTGTAGGGTACTCCAGACCAATTTTGACCACCTGGGGTTCTTGACGTGCGCCCAGTGGATGGGCGTTTTATCATTTCGGCCTGGTCGAGATGCGTTATCAATGAATGTGTGTGTTGGTAGTACCCCGAGGCTAAGCCGGATTCAACAAAACACATAATGTAAACATGGTGCATCCGTTTTAAGCATTATCCGCTTGCTACGCGGCCGCCTTTTCGTTGCATTATATTTTTTCTCATAAAACTCTTGTTCCAGGCTTCTAAAATCAGTGCTAATCAAGGCAAATGTTAATACTCCCTGCTCCGGATATACTTAGAGAATGACGTATTAGCTCTGCGGAAACCCGTAAGGTGGAGAGAAGTAAATAATTCAGGGAAAAAGAGACATTCACCCAATTGTAGCCATGGGTTTTCTTTGTAGCAATTGACACAATAGGGTGGATGTCTCATTTTCCCTTAATTAATACTTAGTGAATGTTCAATACTTCTGTGGGCCATAACCAAAAACTTACTTCAAGATGATGCCACAGTGTATATAAAGTTGTAAGTTTTGTCGCACCTAAATATTTTACGAGCCATCTTTGTTTTATTGCGATAGCAATTATATGGACACTGCAGGCGCATTTCTGTCGTCGGCGTCGCCGTCGCCGTGAGGTTCCTTATGAGTGAAAGCGTGCGAAGGTGAGCCGGCGAACGCGGTTCAACCTAGCGTGCACGAGCGAGGAACGCGGCCCGGATGCGTGCCCTCTCCTGTGGCGCGCGAGGCACGTGGGTGAGGCGAGGAAGGAGGGGCGTTCTTCTTCGGCGGCTGCTGCCGTGTGGCTACTACGGTGTCTCGATGTCCTCCTCGCCCGCCACTCCCTACAGACTGGAAACAACCGTGTGTGAAGTGATTTTAAAGAGAATGGAAGAGATAAGTGCAGTGCCGTAACTGTCTCTCACAGGAGGACACCTCAACAGCACTGCACGGGGAAAGGGGTGTGGGGAGAAAAAGATGAAGAGAGAGGAAAGGAGAAGGCGGGAGGGGCCAACCCTCGTGTGCTCGGGTACGTGGTGTCGCAACGCACCAAACGCCTGCTGACGCAGGCGCCCCTGCGGGGTGGAAACAACCGCGGCGTCTACTAGGGCATCGGCGTCTACTAGGGCATTGGCCACGCGAATCGCGGACGCCTTAGTAGACGCCTTTGGCAGACGCCGTAGGGACGCCTTGCCGGCGGTCGTGTGTCTTGAAAGCGGTCTGCGACGCGGCTAAAGTGCGCGCCCGCGCGGGCCTCATCTTCAAAGCGATCTGCAATGTTTGCAGAGTGCGCGTAGCTGCGGTAGCTTCGTATGCGCTGTGCTTTCAACGTTTCGCGCACGTTGAAGCGTCAGATGCACGGAGGTCAATTGACTCGCTATTGCTGCCGCGATCCCTAACTTCAGCTTTTTCACAGACAGCTTTCGCTGTCATCGAGCGAGATGCGTTCATGTTTACCTGTGCGCGCGTGACACCGTGCTGGTTAATTTAGTTAGAACACGTTGTCGGACTAGTTGGTTTGAATCCATGACAGAATGTATAAGCGTGATCCAACAAAGACGTAGAAAGAAGCAAACACACAAAGACAGCGCTGTCTCTGTGTGTCTGTTTCTTTCTACGTCCTCGTTGAGTCACGCTCACTTATTCTGTCATTGATAATTTAGTTAGTAATTGAATGTTTACACATTAATACGGCTGATAAAACTACTATGCTTACTTCGTACAGCTATCTACTGATTTGCTACAGCAATCAGTGCTTCGCCTTTCGGGTGGAATTGCGATTTTTTTAAAGTTTCGCACCCCGTAAATCACTGCGAAAGCCTTCGGTGCGCGCATAATAACGTAGCCAAATCTAGAAAAAAAAGAAACAAAGTTTCCTTGTTCTAGTGTGAAAGGGAACGTTGTTCTAGTGTGAAAGGGAACGTCGTTCATTCTGTTTTTCCTCCTTTTGACTCAAATTAATCTCAGATGCATTTATAGACCATGCTTCACACTTGAATAACGCCCGGCAATACGAGAAAGAAAGAAAGAAAGAAAGAAAGAAAGAAAGAAAATAGAAAAGCTGCGGGACACCAGCGCATTTATAATGCATTCGGATGATGACGCGATCTCAATGAATAAATAAGTAGCAAAATACAACGCTAAAGGGTGGCCTGCTAAATACGCCAATACGAAAAAGAGGGGAAAAAATTTAAGCAAAGCGATAATATTCCTTTGTATTAGAACATTTCTGCAGAAACGCTAGCTGCCAGCAAGTGTGAATTTTCGTTTCTCGCTTACAGCATAAAAGATTTTCGCGCTTTCCGGTCGTGTTTCATCACTTCAACACACACAGGGAGAGAGGGAGAAAGAGGAAATAAATAAATGAGAGAAGGGAGGCAAACCAGGACTGAGCCCGCTTGGCTACCCTGCACTGGGGGAGAAGGGAAAATAGAGGAAAGGGTTAAGATCAGAGAACGTCCACTGTCTGCATCACCGGCGTAGTGACAGTTGACTGCTCGATTTCATGATAGTCAATCAATACAGTAGCCTTCAAAAATCGCCGCGAAGCTTTTGCGGCTTTTCGTACCTGCGATACGTGAGGCGATGGTCCCGAAATCAGGTTCAATGGAAAATGTTTTCCGTCTAACTGATTTAGAGATGTGTGGAGGTCATGTCTTTCATTTTCAAAGGACGGGGAGTAGCATGGGAGGTACTACATCGCAGTCATTGCACTCGGCGCTATCGGCGATTCCAATAAAGAAACGAATATGTATTGCTGAATGCAACGCTCAGGCATAAGCGGCACAACAGTTTCTTCAATTCGGGGAAGACCAGGTAACAGCCGAACTTGCATATAAGGAGAGAACGCAAGCGACGATGAGTGAATTCAGGTGTCTGCAACTTCTGCAATATCATACGGTGCGCTAGGTTGGCGAGTGTTGGGCTGCGTCAATCCTCGACAAAAGTACAGAAATAAGGTCTGTTACTTCGTGTGCTTTTCTAGCATTGCGAAGTTTTTCTCGAACGAATGCGTAACTAAAGGGCGCGTGATTACATACATGCACTAGTGCGGGGTAGAAATGTCTTGGCTGATAATGACCAAGCATGCCTTTTTCTCGGAGATGGTTTTGTCTCTTTTATTGAAATTAGGGGTCAGAAATAATTAGGAGGTTATCAGAGCAACTTGAAACAGGTTTTTCTAGATGTAGGGCTTCCTTTCTCTTAATTTTACACATTTTTTCTTCATTTTACATTTTACACTGAAGCATCGTGAAGTGAAGCACTGAACAGAAGAGTAGTAAACTTAGTGACGTTCCGGCTTGCATGCAGGAGCATTATTCACAATAAAAGCAGTGACACTGCATGGAACTGTCTTGAGGTGCACGTGCTCCGTGGTAGTGGACAGCGAAGACGATAACGACGACGGCAAAGGCGCGAGCATGACCGTGCAATGGCACCCGAAAAAAGCGAAAGATAAATAAAGTCGCAGTTTCGCCCGAAAGGCGAATCATCGATTCCGATAGCAAATTAGCAGACAGCTGTACGAAATAAGGATAGTTTTATCAGCCGTGTAAACTTGGAAACATTTGTTTACTAACTGATTTAACGAGCATAGTGTCAGCGCGCACAAGCAACCATGAACACATCACACCCAATGAGCGCGGACACTCGCTGTCGAAACACTGGCGTGAGCAAGCGCGGCAGCAGCAGCGAGCGAACGGACCTTCGTGCTGTCCATCGGTTCATCGCAAGAGCGGCGAAAACACAGCGCACACAAAGGTATGGGCCGTCAGCATATCCCTTTCAGGACACGGCGGGCGCGACCGCGCGGGGCCGTGCAGAGTACGCACTTTTCGGCGGAGTCGAAGCCCTCCCCCTCCCTCCCGCGCTGCCGCCCCGATCCCCTCGCTACCACGCGCGAGATTGAGCTGCAATCGCCAGTTACCATTGCGCCTTGTCGCGACATACGCAGTTGTTGCCGGAGCACAACGCTGCCCCCCTCCCTCCCTCCCTCCCCGTACGATATTTCGCCCGACGGAAGACGGCGCGTTTGCTCTCCGCTTTCCTCCTTCGCGCACGCCAGATTGAGCCGTGATCGTCGTCTTCCCTCGCGTGCTTTCACTCGCACATACAGCATACGACACGCGGCGACGGTGTTATTGCACTTGGACTTTATACAGAACATCACAGTGACGGCGACGACATGAATGGGCCTGGAGTGTCCATATTATTGATAAAAAATGAAGAGTTTCCGGAGAGCGTCGTGGTGCGAGCGTGAAACGAGGAAGCGCTCCCATTGTGAAAGAGGAAGCAGAGTGAAAAAGGCAGCCACTGCAGAAGAAGCAGCCTGTCGGACCATGGGTCTGGGCTCCTGTCTATGCCTGGTGTTCCTGAGCCTACGGCTCAGTCTAAAGCTGTTGTTCGTCAGCGGGACCGCAGCTTCCGTGCTCCCGGCGTTCTCTCCTGGCTTACGTTCCTGCCCCTTCGTGAAACGTCGTCTCGCAGCCCGGCCGTCCAGCCTGGCTTACGGTTATGCCCCGTCGCGCCTCGTCGTTTGTCCTTCAAACTCCAGCTAGGGTACTCCAGCAGCAGCCCACTCGTTGCCTGCATCTTTCCGACCGTGACTTCGTCGGACGCCCGACACCGAATCGTATGGCGACGTATGCACTTTGAGGACTTAATTCTGTAGTTTACAGACTAGTTAGAGACTCCATACTTAGCAGTGGTTCATAGTAGTGTTTCTTACCAGTTATATGCCGTTGAATTGATATAAAGCAATGTTAGTGTGTGCGACAGAGAGTATGCGCTACGTATTTTCTTTCTTAAATCGGGCTGTATTGACTATGGTTCAGAGCCTACTACGGTGAACGTATGTACACCGTGACAGGGACGTATGCCGCGAGCACGCATCGTCGGAAGCGTCTTTTCTTTTCTTTTATTTTTTTATTTTTCTGAAAGGTGTACAAGAAGCCCACATTGAGAACAAATGAATACGATGCTTCCGATGAAATATGCCCGCTGCTCGGATCAATTACTGAAGCCTTCCTAAGCAAGCTCTGCTTCTATCAGTAGTTTTATAGTGCGAAAGGCACCTACGTGTGAGCGGAAACGTCAATAAATTCACTACTCTTTCCATGGGTACCCAATTTCAAGTCTTTGTGCGACGTGTGTTTTCCCAGCCAGATAGCTTGCCGTCAAACTTTGGATTTGATTCACAGATATATCTGCACATTCTCTCAAAATGCCCCGCAGTCATTAGCAGCCTAAAAAGAGACGGAAATGTCTCCTAGTGTTCGAGAGGGAATTTCAACAATTCTATGACACAAGTCATCAAACCGCCACTTGTGCTGCCTCGATCAATAAGTGGTTGCTATGGTACCTGAAATCATTGAGTGTACTTGCTGCGATTTTTGTGTCAATTCACTGCATTCACGAAGAAAGAGGCTGATTTCTTTGCATGTGTCAAGCTATAATATTTAAAAACCTGGTTCAAATTAATAATACATTTTGTAACATATAGCCAGTTCATCTGAAACACTTGCTTTGAACATAGGCTCACGGCTATTCAGGTGTTATAAATCCATGAAATTTTCTTTCCGTAGTCACACGCATCATCTGTTGCGCCTGACCGCTGTTCTTTCCATTGTTATTAAATAAACGAAAGAGGTGTGAAGCATAATGTGCCTACAAACTTAATGAAAGACGCCTTGAGAGGTGTCTAACGACGCGCCCAACACGCAATAAAGGAATAAGAATGCACACAGCACTGCACGAGCATACAACCATGTGTACAAAGCAGACACTGCTGTGTTGTTCTTTGTGTGTGCGTGTGTGTGTTCCGCACAAGCGACCGCACTACTCTAGCACAGACATGGCTATGAAGCCACGCACGCAAAATGCACCATGAAGAATAAGTATCAGTAAAGCCAAGGACTCCGGCAAAACGTAAGTAAAGCATAAGTAAAGCATAAGTAAAGTATAAGTAAATCGAATATAAATTACAAGTAAACAATAAGTAAAGCATTACAAGGCATAAATGCGTAACCCTACAGAACCGCGCGCTCGACGCACTTGCTCGGCACTGTCGAATGACGTCAACCATACTTCTCCCGATGACGCTGCCGGAACAACAAAGAGGCCGGTCGCTGACAAATAACGGTTTTGCATGGGCAATGTTTCTTTTTTTTTTACTTTTCCTAGGACGCAAAAACTCAAGCGCTTTCTAGACACTCGATGAACCACTTCACGCTTCTGTTCAGAAACCTTACTTTTTCTTTCACAGCATCAGCCCGACGTTTTCGTGTTTTTCTCATGTGTGTTGATTCCCTTCAATGAGGAAGCAGCTTTATAGGGCGCAAGAAAAAGAAAAGAAACATGAGATATTGCACGCCCACACGATGACGAAATTTAATTTTCCGGGCGACACGAAGTATGGAAGCCGTGCGACAATTTTGCATTCGTTGGGACACCATATATATATATATATATATATATATATATATATATATATATATATATATATATCCCACGTAGAGTGCACTGGGTAACAGCTTCGCGTTTTTCTTGGCGCTAAACAAGCTCCTTAGCAGGGTCTTGCACTCAACGTTAGCAAGCTGTGAACAGCTTCCATGGAAATGCGGCGTAAGCAGGTTTTCCGGGACACCCGGGCTCATTGAACGGCAACCTTTCTTGAACTGAAAGGATTCTGTTCCCCGTTATTTCCTTGGTTTCCTTGTATCGCTGCTTTCGCTTTTATTCTTATCGAAGGGCGCATAAGCATCGTGCGGTTCCGAGCTAAGCCAGTTTTCGACACGAATGCGAGAGCAAGCGACCGGTACATACCCGCCGGCAAACTGCGTGATGAAATGGGCGAAAAAGCAAATAAGCACAGTGAATACGGCTGCTTGTGCACTAGTTGAGCTAATACCATAGAGTTATTCATATATCAACTCATCAAGTTATGCATGCATGCATGAATGGAAGCCTTGTTAATGTAAACACCATCTGAAAGTCAGCCTTGCGATTTGGTTGTCTTCATCGTGATGGTGTATCGTTCTATTTGTAAACCCGTGAGAAAGAGCATACGGACCAGGGATTGCGCCATAAAGCAGATTTCTTTTTTCATCTGCCCATGAACGCAACTTTGAATTGAGGACTGCAGTCGAAAGTTGGCATGGCGAACTTTTCAGTGTACTCGTCAATTTAAGTTTATGGATGTCAATTGCAAAGAAATTTAGTTTTTTACGAGACTTTGTGGTCCGTATACTTTTGCTAACGGGTGTAAAAAATCTGAGGGACGTAAGCAAGTGCTCATTGGCTGTCAAGGATAGAACAAGGGCGCACACTTCTTGGACTTTTTATGTACCTCTCAAACTATCATACGCATGCTTTTCACCCATCTTTGAAGCTACTATAGTGCCATCATTAGTGTACCCCCTCTGGATACGACATGGTAACGCAGCCTCTGGCTCGGGGTGGCATTTACAAAGGCTTAGTTGCTGTGCGTTGGTATAAGTGACTCGCGTAAGAGGTGGAAGCGAAGAAACTATTGAACACTCTTTGTGCCTTTGTCCCACGTACGAGGTGGATGGTGAAGCTCTCCGGACAATAAACCAGCTCGAGTCGAAACCATTTTCAGAAACTAAGATCCTTCGACTATGGTTGTGTGCGTCGCTCGCACAGAAAGCAGCTATAGCATTAGTGCAGTTCTTGAAGTTTATAGACTTGCTAAGCATTCTCACGTGTCTGCCTCTTGTCTCAATTCGACACGCTAACACATTTTCCCTCGTTTCAGCGTCCTCCCGCCTCACGCCCTCTCCCCTTTGGAGAGGGCGAGGCGGGAGGAAAGCATATGTCGTGGCGAGGAAAGCATATGTCGCCTTGAAGAAGACAAGTCCACTTGTCGAAACGTTGGCTCCTGCATTCACCTTGTTCACGTTTTGCTCATCGTCTTGAATTTCCATCTCCCGCATTCCCCGTCTTTTCTCTGGATCCGAATCAGTAGAACTATCTGTATAAATCAGAACTATATCGAAGTAGGAATCACACTGTAGAGTAGGAGCAGCTTTCCTCGGAACATAAAGTTCCTGAGCGGTCTAGTTTTCTTTAACGTTTTTAAGTGTTTCTAATATGATTAACAACATATCTGTAAAAGCATATTTACAATATGTAAAAAAATTACGACAATAAACATGTAAACAAGATCCTACGAGACACAATGCCGTCACTATCGGCCCATTCGTGAACACAAGACACAATTGGGCGTAACTGTTTCCTTCAAACTAGTCACAAAGACATCCACGTAGCAAAATAATAATAATAATAATAATAATAATAATAATAATAATAATAATAATAATAAACAATTTTTTTTTTTATTCTGGAAAACTAGCTGCCGACATATAGACTACGTCCTGAGGTCGCGGGATCGTATCCCGGCCACGGCGGCCGTATTTCTATGGAGGCGAAATGCGAAAACACCCGCGTACTTAGATTTAGGTACACGTTAAAGAACCCCAGGTGGTCAAAATTTCCGCAGTCCTCCACTACGGCTTGCCACATAATCAGAAAGTGGTTTTGGCACGTAAAACCCCATATTTTTTTTAAATAGATGATGTCCTTCCCATTCTGGGTGCAGACGAAAAAATGTGCCGAACTTTTCATGGACAGCACATCTGTAAACAAATGGGACAGTTGACAATAAGGAGGCAGCAGTTTTCGGGCAAAGTAACAGAAGAAGAGGTGGTAGTCTGAATAAAGGATTTTTGTGCGTCCCCTGGCTTTATGTTTATGCATGTGCGCGTGCCTGCGTGTGCGTGTATGCGTGTTTCATCGCGATCGCAAATATTCAGACACTCGAGGCGCGTTTTCGCAGTCGCCACCATGCGGTCACGGGATCGACGGTGCATGGGTCGCGCACACGTGCGCAGGGCTGAGCCGTCTTCGGATACGCCAGCAACGTACAATGCGTTTTTTACTGCGAGAAACTACCTCTGCAAGTCATTACGTGGAAGCTTCGGCGAGTTGGTGATTGAATATCGACATCTCTGCAGACCGCAATATCGACATGTGTGCACAGCTGGGTGACCTTTGCATCAGCATTCCGTCTATTGCCCTCACCAAAAACGAAATCAAGTATCTGGCTGTGATGCAAGAGGGGTTCATGTGTGACACAATGCAAAAGTTCTTTCTCGTTACTTTTGCTCATGTATATAGCTCTGGCGATTTCGCAAATGAAATGTTGAAGTCAGCGCCTGTGTTGTGTTCTTCCTTCAGCCCTCCTCGTTTGCGCTCTGCAAGTGGACGTGTCGTCACACTCCGCTGAGTCGGCTCAATAGGGGAGACAGGGCAGCTTTCCACCTTTCACTGCTGGCATGAGTGTTGTGTGCCGTTTCCAGCTTTCCTAGCTTTCCTAATCTTAAGCTGTGTGCGTGTACCATACTATGGTGCATGCACTGGTATGAGCGGAGCGGAAAGCGAACGTCCAACTAAAATGATCCAGTCCTTGTATTGACACTGCCCAGCAGCAGCAGTTGTGTTGCGCGTGTGTTTAAAAAAAGGATCGAGTCAAAAGTTTGCGTCAAAGAGCATGCGCATAAAGCGTCTTTGCGTACATAACGCCGCGCTCTCAGTAATGAACCCATTCCACAAAAATATACGTCTTTTCTTTCTATCAAAGATATCGAAAACGACACAAGGTATTTTTCCATACGACTGATACATCTGCAACGTCTAATTGCAGCGGAATCTCCATAAAAAGGTTTCGTTTCAGTTTATTTCATTCTTTTTTTGCTATAAGGCATCAAGACATAATATCAGCTCCATAAATATCCCACTGCTGCATTCCAGAGATGATATTACTTTGCAAGGGCTTGCCTTATGAACCTTGTCTTGTGTTTCTTCTCCAATGTGCGTTCATTCCTCATTTTACATCTCACACGTTGGTTTCAACGAACGTATTGTCTCAGGAGCCGGATTTGTTCATCTTCAGCCTCTAAACCTTTTGGTTCGCTTCGGGAATCTCCAGTCACCGCTTTACTCATGATGGTGAATAGCAAGCTACGCGAATAAGAAACAGTAGACACACGAAATAAGCTAGAAGGCAAAGCACTTCAACATTCTTATTGCAGTCAGCTTGAACATCTATAATTTTGTGTATGAAGCTCCCTCGCATGACGCCTTATGAGGGAAAAGTATGATGTACGAATATAAAGTACGGAAGTATTGAGAATCTAAAAGATGGACGCTAGTACGTGATGAGTTTTCCAGGCACACGGTTAACTTTAGTCTTGAGCCACGAGCTGAGTGCTCAGTGCATAAACTTTGCTTGACACTTCACGTATTGTTGCATCTATCTCTTGCACTTTCAGTTCTGCTGAATTCTCGAACCTGCGCGATACATCGGCAGTTACTTCACGAAAGTTGCGCTTCAGAGGAGAACGACAGCGCCGGAGAGGCTCTCAATACCATAAACTTGAACCACCCTCTGTTCTAGGCCATACGAGAAGCAGAGGAAAACTGGTTCAATGACAAATTTTGTGAAGTAACAATAAGGCCAAAATTTTTCGCATATCATTAATACGACAGCATGGGTTTCAGTGTCATCTAAAGAAAAAATGTCTGCTCATTACCCCATACATTCGCATCCACTCAAACATCCTTCAATCAGAATATTCCACGAGATCCATGCAACAAGCACGGAAATTATTGATTGCTTATCGCTTTTCTCCTTACATATATTCAGGTCTGTGCCTATGGAGATTTTATTCTTTGTGAACGTCACCATCGTCTAACTGTGCTGCTATACGCACGGCCGTTAAACCATATCAGTGAATTTATGTTGTAATGCACGAGTTCGTCAGGTATCAGCAGCTCGATTCTTTATATGGTATTGCAAAACAATAAAGGTGACTCTGCAAGATCGTTCGGTTCCTTTGAAGTTAGATACATACATCGCGAATTTACGAAAACAATTGTCACTTTTTGAGTACGAGACACTACCTCTACAGTAAATCTCGGGGTGTGGGCCTTCCCTCTCCCGTCCCTACGTAAAATGGTTTACCCAATAGTTTTCGCTGTAATGGCTGCTTTGATATTCGCTTTATTCATCACGTGTTAAAAACAGCCCCTTAGAAAGAAAACATCACAGGCTGTAGAGTAAATGATAAGATTGCTAACTGACTAGACTGCGAAAAAACACGAAATGACAGAATACAAGCAAACATCACACGTTGTCATGCAGACTTCCACCACTAACCCAAAAAGCAAAGCATGGTTTAGCCATTTTGTTTCTGCACTGCTTCGAAAACTTGTGCTGTTGCCTCACTTCTGATAATTTACGAAACATTGTTTAGCAGGTGGAAAACAGTAGCCTAACATTACTATTCAGTTTTAGGGAAATAGTTCATTAGTTTTGAAT
Source organism: Dermacentor andersoni (assembly GCF_023375885.2). Taxonomy (NCBI): domain Eukaryota; kingdom Metazoa; phylum Arthropoda; class Arachnida; order Ixodida; family Ixodidae; genus Dermacentor; species Dermacentor andersoni. Next base: position 100,024,953 of record NC_092819.1, on the reverse strand, counting down.
ATACAAAAATACGAAATACTTTCTCTTTGAATACTAATTGTTAGTGTGTACTACTCCTTTCATATTCGAAAGTTGTAGTACTTTCCCACCTCTAGTATTTACCTGATTAGCTTATTTTGATTGGGCCAGAATACCTTGCAAGACGTTTAATATAATCCAGTTACGTACTCTTCTGCACGTCTGAAATGGAAATGCTACAACACCAGGCTATCTCGATAACAGCCACACACCGCAACGCTTTCTCTTCGTCAGAATTTCTCAATACTCCTATCGTAATTACCGGAAAAAATAACAACCTAGTGCTTGCTTTTATGATTCGCAAGTTTATCAATACTTTCAGCTTAGATGAAACCAAGTAGTTGGGTCACATTTTGCAGAATCTATATTTTCATATATATAACCATCTTTGATAAAGCAAAAACAACACAGAGGAGACGCTTCCACAGTAACTTAGTAAGTTGAAAGCACTTTTTGCCAGTTTTCTTAGAAATTTTGTATCTTAAGCCGCTGCCAAATGGTTAGCGCACTTTACTCCGACAAATCGTTTTTATTCCTGCATTAAAAGCTGTCGGATATTTCAATGTGCACGGTGTACCATTCATAGATAGCCTGAAGGGGCCAGCCCTGAGATTTCGCCGTAGGTTTATGGTCTGCGATATCGTAAAAGTCGAGAAACGTGCTTTGCACCTCCTACCTTAAACTGACGTCTGCATATATAGTTGGCAGCAATACTCATGTTCCTCTCACATTTATCTCCTTTCTATATATTTATTCCGCACGGCCCCTTAATGATCATAAACAGTTTGACATTTTTTATCGAATGCTGCAAATCTCCGATCTTTTATTATTTATCTCCTTCATTATTCCGATCGTTCATGGCAAGTATATCTCATGTTCACTTACCCACAACGGTAGCTCAGTGACATCGCAACTGCCGTGCTGCTAAGAGCGTGGTCATGCGTGGCCTGGTAGCGTCGGCTGCCTTCCAAGGGGGCATGAATAAAAAAAAAAAAAAACACTCGCTTACCGTGCTGTAGCATAAGTGTCCCTCAGAGTATCCCTGTTCGTCAAATTAATTCGGGAAGCCATACTAGAGCGTCTTTCTTGGTGCGTGCATTATTTAGGCCATTAAACTCGTTAATTTAATTTTCCCTTCACACTCAGATTCCATGTTGTTATTACTTATTACATGCGGGCATAGATTACACACATAAAAAGCACTTCGATTCACTAACCAAACAAGTAGAAGGAGCGAAGCAATCAACACACCGTAAACTGACTTACACCCTTAAGGCCCCTTAGGGGCGTAAAAATTTTAATAGCTCAGACCCCTACATCCGTGAAGGTCTAAAGGTGTGAGCTAAGACATATTACACTCTTAAGGTTGTTAATTGGGTTACAGTGCAATTTTCAGGCTGCACATCACGCCGGAGACACATAAAAGTAACAGCTTTGTTTCCTGGATTAAATCTTTTTATATTGCGATAGCAATTATGTCGACACTCCGGGAGGTCGCGCAGTCTCAAGAGTCGGAGTCGCGTTGAAGCAAGAGGCAGCAGAAGCGTTTGCTCCCCTCTGTTCGCGCTACTTATTACGCCAGCCTTGTGTGAGCAAGTGTACGCGGTCATCGAGTGAGATTTATTCATGTTTGCCTGTGCGCATGTGCGCAGGTGACACCATGCGTTTTGATTAATTAGTTACTGGAAATTTTACTGCAATTCATACGGCTGATAAAACTACATGCCTTACTTCGTGTATAGCTGTCTAATACTTTGCTATCCCTACCAATGCTTCGCCTGTCCGGCACAACTGCCAGTTTCATTTTATTATTTAATCGCGATACAGTTAGTTAGATGAAGCTCACGTATAGATCACGTTCTGAAACCCCGAGTCTAAAAAAAGGTTATTTGACATGAAAATGCGGCGAAAGCCTAGCTACACAAGTATGATTTCAGTTGAACTTAATAACGTACGTTTGATTCGGGGAAACCACCGCGGTGGACGTTGTATATCCATCTTTAGAACACGTTCGCAATTAAAATAATAATAAGTTCATACTTGTTACAATGTATCCCTAAGTATGCTGTCCTTAGGTTCCCTTTAGTCAATATGCGTGATTTACATTCAATTTGCAGAGTAACTGCTAAACGCCGACGAAAGCAGGATGTCTGACCTCGCGACTTTTCAGTGCATCGGACAACCTCTGTAATCGCCCGTGAGCCGTTCTATTGTATGATTGCTAAGAATAATGCGCTACATATAATGACAGTTAACTGTTGTAACCGCTGCTGGATTACTGGCAGAAAGCAAGTATATAAATAATCAAAGTGGCAAGTGCTGTCTTATAGTCGTTCGCCGTATCTGTTGAGTTGAGTTGAGTTGTTGTAGGCTACTGGTGGGATTAGCCTTGCAGTTGCTGCCGGCAATTGCTCCACCGTAGTGACACTTAAAATAAATAAATCACATAATCAGACACAAACCTCACAATTACAAATGGTCACTCCTCAGTTCACCATGTGGAGGCCAAATCTGTGTCCTGTAGGTAACTTAAAAGAAGGCGAGAGACCTCCTTCCTACACAACCGGTTCCCGCGCGGGTTAAACAATGTCTTGAAGAGAGCTGTGAGGAACTCCTGTCTTCTTGAGGGACCGTATCTGTTCTCTGTCCATAATTAAACAGAATGCACGATCGAGAATGTAGCCTGCAATAAACGCCAGGACTCGACAAGACGTAGTTGCCGCGGAAATAACCAAGGGCTAAATACAAAGAAAGTTCTTGCAAGAGCTGTTTGTTATCCATGAGCCACCTTAGAATGGATGCTTTGAATAATTTCTTATTCAAATTATTCAGGGTTTGGGAATGCTGTTACAGTCGCTTAGAGTGCTCCTAGAAGACAAGAAAAAATGTTGCACAAATCTCGCTACAAAATCAGCCTCCTTTCCAAGCTTGAACTACCACTAAGTCGGGGAGAAAAAAGAAAAATGCTCGCTTCTATTAATAACTATACATAGCTTGCACGTCCATGCTCAGTGCAATGTAGCTATAGCCTACATGACTGAATCTAAACGCGTCATTTACGATACTTTATCCGGTTAAACCTTGTACTAGCATTTGACATGGATACTACCAGTGGAAGATACCGGCTGAAATAGCAGACTAGCTTGGCGCAAATCCCTTTACGCTCAGCAGCACTGGTTCAGACAGGCTTGCGCGAAGCATTATAGCGTGTGCCCGCCTAGGAGGCACCCTGTCCTGCTTCCGGAGCGTCGTGTACTGCACAAACGGACCGCTTGTCCTCATTTATCTTTTACGACGTGGTCCGTGTCCAGCATTTTTCTTTTCTATACATTTGTGCTGGTAGTGCAGTCTCTGTCGCGTTTCTGCAGCTTAGGAGGTGAATAAAGAAGCCCCATAGATTCTGGTTTTCTCTGTTATTTCTTTTCCGTCGCTAGTCCTAGGCTGTTTGCTTTCGGATATATGTATGTCACTCATCTTCCTTCCTATACAAGCAAAGCATTCTTTATTTTTTATACTCGCTTACTCTGAAAGGGGCTCAGAAAGCGCAAGACCAATGAGGCTGCAATGTTATGTGTGTGAACCATTGTTACATTGTTTCTTCTGTATATATATATATATATATATATATATATATATATATATATATATCAGAACATTTTTTGCCGACGTTGGACGGATATCTTCTGCCGCGTGCAGAATTTCTGGAGAAGAATGCGTACACTTTACCACGAGAGCTAGTCAAGGCTGATATGTACATAGAGACAGATTTTGATGCGTAGACATGGAGGTCATCCACCACTTGTGGCTCTGCATAGAAACCAGTGCGGCTCCAGAGCGAATACTAAGAGCTGCTATCTCAGATGAACAGTTATCGTTGTTGGCTCATGAACGATACGTTCGCTAAACCACTGCTGCAATTTGTCGCATGCTGAGGGCCTCCTGCGCTTTTCTTAATATGCCTGTCTGTGATGCAGCGCAAACTGCACGAAAAAAAGGCAGACGATTGCAATGTGTCTTAGTTGAACGACAAATCAATGGGATCTACTCTATCAATAATGACAAATTCTTATAGAAGATGGAGTGTTTTGTAACAAAAAGAAGGAGCTTGAACTTAAGTAAAAAGTTAGCTTCCAGTGCTGAGGCCCGAAGGGGGAAAGCTTCCGCGGCAGCTGTGCTGTTTATGAAGATTGCCTCTTTACTCCGACGATCTGGAGCCCCTTTTAAAGCGAACAACCTGCGTAAACGAGCAAGTTTTGTATTCCGCACCTTTCTTTTGCACACTTCCGAATTCCCATGCAGGAATTCACGTTCAGCACGAATTTACGCTTAGCCAGTGAGCACTAAGTTTTATGCGCTGCTTGATGTAACAGAATGTCCAGAACCGGTGGCACAGCTAGACATTTGTTTTCTGGGGAGGGGGGAAGGCAGCTAGGTAGGGTATACTTCTGGGGTTGGGTTGGGAAGGAGCACGTTCCCGGTGCGCTATGGTCCACAGCAAATAGGCTTTAAAAATGGTGTGAAAATAGCGCGAGAATTATGTCCTTTCTTGATTTTAAATATCAACAGGCGAGTGAATGTTTCTTACATCAAAATACAGTAAAACGTGTGCTAAGCGAAATATATCAATAAAGTTCAAAGCTTACAGAAGAAAGCTGAAGAAGGCTGTTCTTTTGATCCGGCGTGATGAAGGCGGTCTTTTCGCAATCTCTCTCGTCGACTTCTATTTGCCAGTAGCCAGACTTGAGGTCCATCGACGAGAAGTATTTAGCGTTATAGAGCCGATCCAATGCATCGTCTATCCGTGGAAGGATGTCACGTGGTGGTGACGTTGAAGAACACAGTAGAAATACTGTGGAAGACAAAACTAACTTTTATTGGGCGAACCTGTGCCCACGAAAACAGGCTACACTTATAGCACAACGACACCGACGAACGCGGTCGGCGATCGTCGAAAATCTAATCAGCGGGGCAAGCGCGTCGGCTATTATACATCAGTCGTCGAATTTTCCAGACTAATCGCTGGGACCCACGTGCCTTCCACAAAGTTCTACATCATTCGCGTCGCGCACACATGCGATCAGATTACACAAGGTTCGGTCACAGACAGCGGATGGAAGCATCGATAACATTCCAGAAACTTCCGATACATGCAGGCGCGTCCTGCGCTGTGGGATAACATTTGTTAGGCGGTGAAACGTGTCGCCCGATATAGACAAACAAGTACACGTGTCAATATATCCATCTATTTCTTCAACCACAAAGCTTCCTTCAGGACAATCAAGAAATTGGAGTGGAGTGTTTCTAGAAGAAAGAATATGCGTGAAGAATAATATGTTGTCAGTAACTGTACACACGTCTTGCTCGAATTCTCTGGTTCAATATAAGCAAAAGCCGAAACAGCTGGAGAGCTGCGCTCAAATTTTGCATTAGAAAGCAACGTAATCTTCGGCAATTTTTTTCCCGTGAGTCTTGTCCAAATGTTCTTTAATGATTGGGCTTCAAGAGTGCCAACTGAAGCTCTCTCCTATTCTTTTTTTCCTTCTTCCTTCCTTCCCTCCTCTCTCTCCCTGTGATCTTTGTTTTCTCCTTTCCCATTCCCCCGGTATAGGGTAGCCAACCGGACGTTTTTCTGGTTAACCTCCCTGCCTTCTACTTTTCTCTTTCCTCCCCTCCATGATGGAAGACGCCCCGATATAGCTGTGCTACGCTCGTTAACTCCGTGCTGCTTGTTATGCCCGCAAATCTTCCTGATGCGGCGCCTTTTTGATCTGGAAGCTGCACGTGGCTCTCTCGAAAGACTCACGGCTTCGATTCAAGTTTATATCTCGGCCACGTGGCGCTAAATGCACCGCCTAGGCTGCAAGACTTCGTTCTATGCAAAATAGCTCTGGATCCCGTGTTTACCCTCTAATAAGTGCGCTTCGCTTCGCCTTTGCCATAGCAGCTTCACTGTCCATATTTACTGTGAGGTTGCTGTCTTGTAAGTCCACAGCTTCTGCTTATTCCGTGCATCACTTGAACACTTTTGAAAGCGGTAGCGTCTAGTGGTTTGGAAGCACGGCAAAGTTGCGGTTGCGAAGAGAAACTTTAACATTTGCAATTTCTGAATTTTTGGCGTGTGTTTTGTTCGTTAGTTATTTTAGGAAGGGATGTTTTTTAACAGCGCCAGCTGCATCTAAGATGGTCAGAAACAACCATGAGCAACGTTAAAAGAGTGTTACATTAGCAGTGGCGAAAATAGTACCTGCAAGTCAGGGTACAGGCCAAAGTGCAGGTTTCCATGAAAATTAGTATGCTTCCTAACACACTTCCACTATCGTAATTTGTTCTACAAGACGGCAATTTGAAGCGACCTTCTTTATCTTTACGCTAAACGAATAAAGGAAAATGGCACTGCGCATTTCCATAAATACTATAGGAATAATTTCGACTAATATCTTATGGACGTGAGGAGGGAAGAAAGAAGAAAGGAAACGTCATATCGTTCAGCTGAACGGGGAAGACTAAGTGTTCTTACACATGCAGGATATCCAACGTAGCTTATGCTAAGGTTTGAAATTATGCGAGCACCTGCTATAGTGGAGTAGTGGCTGTGTAGCACAACTAAGACTGAGGCCGCAAGATGGAATCGCAGCCGCGGCGGCCGTATCTTGATAGGAGCGAAGCGCAAGAGCACCCGTATACCGTGCATTGGGTGAACGGTAAGGAAACCGAGGTGTTCGACATTATTCCGGGATTCCCCCTCCGACCCACCTCCTCCACCATGGCGTGCCTTATTAACATATAGCGGTTTTGGCACGTGAAACCCCTGAATTGTTTTGTTTACGCGCGTGCCATGTATCACGACAAAACGTGATGCTGTTTGCCGTTGCTTGGAGCAAGTCAGTCCATTTTAATGCGATAGTACTGGTCGCAGACGTCATCCGCTTTAGAGGCGTCAAGTTTTCCTGACGAAAAATCTGAGAAGAACCTGATCGCTATGCGTTGTCACACAGCGTCTCAAAGTGCTAGCTGTCGCGAAGGAAGAATGCGAGATACTAGCACGCGTCAAACGCTAGTTTAAAAGAGAAACTTTGACAAGAGAGAAGTGTGCATGCAATGATGGACAAATTTTACATCAGTTTGTTTAGAGCGAAGCTGTATATGGCTAGCCGATTCGTCCGTCCGTCCGTCCGTGGGTCGCCTGTACGCCGAAATCTATTCCCGCGCAACCTCATGCACACGCGCCTCCCCCCTCCCCCCCCCAAAAAAAAAAAATAAGACAGAAAGAAACCAAGTCGCGGCGGTCGCTCTGGACGTTATCATCTTCCGTCTATGTATAAAGTGCATTACCATTTCCACGTGATGTTTTCAGTGCCGGCTCACTCTGAATGTAATAATCTTAGCGACCATGTTATGACGCATGACTTTAATAGCCATATAGAAAACGTGAGATGGTGGCGCTCCTTGGCTCCCATTGGAGGGTCGAAAAGCATAATAAAACGCAATAGTGCACGCATCCATCGTCGACTCTAACGTCGGCCTAGCGTGCCCCGACGGCAACTGGATTGCAACCTTCTTGTTGTAACGATTTGGAATTGAATGCTACGCGGATGTCAATGTGCCGGCCACGCTCGACCGGTCTTGTATAGATTTGACCTTTGACAAGAACTTGTCTGCATATCAGTAGAACAGATAGCGGTGTACCACAGTGATCACAAACTATGTTCACTGTTGCAACGAACGAGACAACATAAAGAGGATAGAAAGCACGAAGTTACGCGTATGTGTCATTATTCAATCAATATAGCAATACTTTAGCAATCAATATACGTATATTTGTCATTATAGTCTTCCCAATACAGCTTCGCTGGTTATCCTTCTTCACAAAGTGGAAAGGCAGTAAATTTTTTTATTTTTTTTTTTGCTCGACCACATAGGAAACAAGCGAGATGACAATTATTTTGACTTGGCGCTAAGCGGGTAACACAGAAAACAAAGAAGTGCAATCGTGGTCTGTTGCCTAGAGCATTCGGCTATGCTGGATGAGCGAGGTTCGATCCTTAAACTAGACAAGCTTCACTTTATAGCATATAGGCGGACTTGACCTACTTTGGATGTATATAACGGGAAAGTCAAGGTGTGCTTAACGTACGCGAATGCGTCACATTTACAGGAAATCGCAAGTTTTTATGCGATATAAGCTCTCTTGTCCAAACGCTTCCGTCGGTGGCCTTTTACTTTTTATATTTTCTTTCTTCATTTTGTCTGATATCTATAACAATTTTCTGCGTATAAACATTCAAGGCGTGCAACCGAAATATAGGCAATTAGGTAAAAGAACTGAAGCTAGTGCTCAAGAACATCTACCTATTTTTTCTCGAGCCAAATTGCCACTGCGAAGTCGGGAGCCAGCTTCAATTAACTCTTTCTTCTCGTTAAGGTACATTTGTAAACAGCGTACCGAGTTCTAATGTCGAGAGTATAAATATTCAACGCCGGCTTTACTAACACACCACATAAGAAAGCGCTGAGTGTGTAGTACTTACTTACCAGTGCTGTTGCAGGAAAATTTCAACTGATATTGGACCACGTTTCTGGGCAGAATTCGTGATGTCCTAACTTTCAAATGCCGGGTATAAGATAAACGACATCATGTTGCCATTTACCTTTTTCAAGATGGTCGCTGTTCGGATTTTCTTTCCTATGCCCTTTGTTTGTACTGTTCGGTGTCTTCTTTTTATCTGCAGCTCGGCCATTGATTCCACGTTCTTTGGGGCCTGTTTATTTTGTTGCTTTCTAGTTTTCAAGTATGCGTTGTGCGACCGTACTTGTTTACTGATGATACTTTCTTTATTCCCCGCTTCAAAGCTGCGCCTAATGATGTGGCATCGCAAGTACAGCCACCACTTCCCATAGGGCAGGCGGCAGTTGATTTTTTTTTTTCCGTTTGTTTGTTTTGTAGATGCTCATACGGTTTTTGTTGTTGTTGTTTTTCTCTTGATGTCTAGAAATCTTTCTTATAGTGCGTTTACCAGCGAAACAGCAATTTACAGTTCGTTCTGAGAGCCCAGCACTAAGGAAGCCTACACTATTTTTGAATATTGCGTGTAAGCGTTCGCTGTATTTGAAGAAAAGAAAATGTTGATCATGATGACGACGACGCCCACGCAATGGCACGTGCCCATAACTGCGGATCGGCTAAAAAGCGTGTCCATATGTTGATTATGATGACAATTATTTCCATGCGAATGGCACATACACACAACGGGGGGCTGGCCACAAAACGGAAGGTACATATTGTGCCAACGCCAACTGCCTCTTCGAGATGACCGCCGCGTATTGATAGTGATTATGATTTCTATAATATGACACGCACCAACAATGTGGGATCGGCCAATAAGCGTGCCTGCGGGTTGACTATGATGAGGATGATTTTCATAGAATGGCACATATACCTGCAACGGGGGGTTGGTCAAGAAGCGGGAGGTACAGCCTCCGGCTTTGTTTACTGTATCGCGCGAGTACCGACCGCGTGCTATGTCAACGCATTTAAACGGCGGTAATCTGCAAGGCTGGCACTATCTCGATGAAGGTATTCAACGAAATTTTCAATATTATTATAGTAACATCTTTGCCCGTACTTCAGGCAATATCGAAACGTTTAAAAATGACGTTTTCCCTTCGTGTACAATGATAAATGATGACACTAAAGATCTTTTGGAGACGCCCACCTAGAATCGAGGACGATCGTGTGATGAAGTTCAGAAATTTACATGTGCAAGCTGGAATCAGCTAGCGCGAGACAGGGGTAATTGAAGGTAGCTGTAGGCGTACATTAAGATAGGCTCCAACGTGTACTGTGCATATACTGTTGTCGCTTTAAATACAATAAGCACACATACATGGCTGAGAGGCGGTGTTGCACTAAATCAGATTTCTAACGAGACATTCAACCAGAGACTTGAAAGAGCTGTTATTTATCCCGTACCAACCAAGCCCACTCAGACAGACCTCATTGTCGTGGTGCCCTCTATACAGAGGCTAGGAGGAACTGTTATTTCTCCTGCACCGACGAAGTACACGTAAACTACAATATCATGGTGAAGCCCTGTATACAGAGCTACAAAAACTGCGTAGCTATTGCGAATATATGTGTGACTTTCGGCTAAAGAGCTATTTGCCATTCACGCCAGAAGTGGAAACCAGTAAAAAATAAAAGAAAAACATTCTAGAGCATTGAAAGCCCTTGAACGCCGGGTTTAAAGCAAAGGCGAAAGAATCAATGCACCGAATTTGCATTACCGTGTTCAGATCTGGCTTCACTGTAAGGTTCGTGAGAGCGCAACACAAGACACGGACAAAGGAAGGTCTGTCAAGCTCATTTTCAATATAAAACCGGTCATTCTAAGGTAGTGCAGAGGGCTGTAGCGATGACTATGCTTAATGCAGCACTAAAGAAGCGATGCTTTCATATGTCCAAGGCTGCTTTTTCTGATCAGGTCAATTGTTCACTAGAAGCTGGTGACCCCCAAGTGATTATTACATCTGTGTGTGAAAGTATGGTTCGTGGCATCAATAGTATAAATGACTAAGGTGGTAAAACTATATTAGAGAAAAAATTTAAAAAAAAATGCAGCAGTACCGGATGTACACAAGTTGGCGCAATGTGCTTAAGAACGTCGGTTCAAGGTACGGCATCGACGTTTGCTTTTCTGCGAAAAATAAGATAAGTCGCATATGCCCGATAGTTGACAATATGCTGAAGGATAGGCAAGTAACGGGAAAATGCACTGTAAACCACGTGAACGGGTGCATCACGTGTGCTAAGCAGGTTGCATATGCCATTCCATTATCTTGTAGAGAGCACGCGGGACAAACGAGACGCTGTGTAAGTGTTCTAATTAGGGAGCATGAGCTGTCTCTTCAAGGGGTTGCGCCACTTCATTTCCCAGAGCATTACAAGTCGTGCGGTTGTCGCCCTATTTAAAGAAAAATACTAATGTCATTTATAAACACGCAAGCCAATTGACAAGAGAAATCACTGAGGCTTACAATATAAAAATAGGGACAGGGCATGGATCAGCGAGCCGCCCATCCCTCTTCCTGACAAGGAACTGCGTTACGTTTGTCACTTTTGATTATGCATCAGTTCGTCACAGTTGCCTTGGTGTATTTATGTGTTTCGTTCATGTCATGGTTTTTGAACTGGCACTTATATATATATATATATATATATATATATATGTATATATATATATGTTAGACATATGTTCAATAAAATATGATTTGAGAGTCAGCGCCGTGTCATCACTTTTACCTTCCCTTCGCCCGTGTCTTGTGTAGCGCTGGTACTAACCTGCCGAACTTGCCGTCTTGAGTCAGATCTGGCCTTCCTAACAGTGATTTCTTGCGAGCACTGACGCGCTGTATCCCGCTGATAGTGTCCCGATATAAACTGACCTATAAATTCGTTCACACAGGGGCACAACCGCCAAGGGAAACGACTTTATAACAATAGGGCAATATTAAGAGCATGCAGGAGGAGACCGATGCCTGCTCTTTATAGCCAGCTTGTATATGTTAAGCATTGATGTCACATCAACCTCCCCCCTCCCCCTCACCCCGCAGCCTGCATATCACGCAGCGATTCGAGTAGTGGTACAAGCCACAGCCACAGCAATACAAATTTTACAGTGTGTTTTATACCTAATGACAAACGAAGAATGCGGGAATGTGTCACTGCTTCTTACGTTCCTCATTCTAATGCGACTGCTGAGTGAGATTCGCACATCGCATTTCGACCACCGGCCCAGAGAGCTGGCACACGCTGCACAGTCTTGTCAAGTATATTTCGCTGTCTTTGGAAACAGATGGGCCAAGGCAGCCAAGCTTTGTGGCTGGCGAAGACGACGTCCTGACCGATTAACAGCAACGAAGACAAACGTCGACGTCGCGAAGCAGTGTGTACAAGTGCGCCTGCAAGCGGCAGCTTCATCTCCGTCATCGATCAGCGACGTTCCATCCCAGGCTAACGGCGGCGACCACAGGCAAAGATAGACAAGGCAGAAAGTGCGAAACGGAGCCCACTGCACACCCTGCGGCCACCGCGGCAAATTGAATGGTAGGAGGGGGGGGGGGGGAGAATTCGGCAACTCGTGAGAGGCTTCCGTTCTAGAGAGCGAGCCTTTCAGCATGCTTCGGCCCGGTGCTCGTACGCCGCTTAACTATACTAGACGAAAATGTCACCAGTAAAACGAGAAAAATTTTAGAAGCAAAGGATCTACGTGCCTTCTAGTCCCAGCTTGTCGCTCTTACACCCTCTGATGTGTCAGAATAAATGCAAGGAAAATTGAAAGAAAAGACTGTTTCTATTTGACTCGACCAAGAGGAGCAAATCAAATATAGAATAATGGATAAGAGCTTGCAATTTAAATGAAAGTGCAAGAAGTTTTTAGTAAGTAAACCAACTGGCAAAATAATATGTGGGCATGGTACGCATGGCGTCCCATAATACAATGTTCGGCAAGCGAGCACGAAATGTCCGCGCGTAGGGCGTTTATTTTGATGATATACTGAATAGCGACTGAACAATGTAGCTGATCTTATAGAAGGGGCCTTAAAAACCGCGTGGTGACGGGAACCAATATTTGGAGAACGGGATGTGTTGTGACAAGCCTTCTAGTCACAAAAAAGAGGTAGCAAAGCTGCCAAGCTCGAGGAATGATCCCTTGATGCTTAGGCATCATAAATGAAAGCAACGGTTGTCGCATAACATTTCAGTTGTGCCAAAAGAGACTCCGCATGCACTTACTTCTGCTCCTTCTCACTTCTTGACATTCTAGAAAGTCTCTTACGCGAGGCTCTTTGCTGTACAGACGCTCGCATAACGCTCTCTTGAAAGACGCGATTAGCACAGCCAACGTTTTACAGTCACAAAAGTCCTCGAGTGCACAGGCGATGCGGCAACTTCCGACACTAAGCTCCGTCCTGTGAGCCGACAAGATCGTGAATGGTGTTGTTCACTTCGCTCTTGTACTTATAATCTATTAAATAACTTGGATGCAGATGGAAATGTAGCAATTGCCTTGCCGCTAAACTCTCCGTGGCGATAAATTGCTTTTCAGTAAAAAGATGATAACTTGAAGTGAAGCGAGAGCACTGTGGTAATGAAGTAATTTCCACAAAAGTTCGTAGACGGTCAGCTTATACAGAAACAAAAAAGACAGAGAAAAAAAAACGTTGCCTTTCTGCAGTATCTGCGTTTGGACACAAGTCACTGTGTCGAATATGTACATATAGGCGGACCAGCGTGTGCCAGTATTGCCAAATGACACAGGTTTGTCTGCTTATAAGTGCGCATTCGACACGCACGCAACAGCCCTAAAAACGCTAAATATAACAATCTAACGGGTTTCCATCTATGCTAAAGACTAAAGTGAAAACGTTTTGGAGTGTAATAAACCCCTTCCGTGATGAACACATAACTCTGGAAGGCCTATTGGACATTCATATATCTAACGAACAGTGCGCTGCCGCCCTTAATGACAATCTTATGCAACATTTTGCCGTCTCCTGCAATGACCACCTACCTCGTATAACCGCCAGTTCGATTATGTAGTTATACCTCCAGTAATCGTTCACAGCCAGTCATTGCGAAACTAATCGATTCTCTGAATCAGCACTCATCGCCTGGTTACGACTTTATTAACTCAATATTTCTGCAAATACCAACACCATTAGTTCTGTTATTCTGACAAAACTGTCTCAGATCTACTGAATCTTGCCCATGGAAAATCGAGAAGCGTGTTCGGCTGCACACGTCGGGTAACAAAAATTGAACAGCTAATTTTTGCCCCATTTCACTCTCAAGTACTTGCTGCAAATTGCTCGAACATATATTTTCAAGCATCTTGCTAACTTTCTTGAATTCAATGCATTTTTCACACCAGCTCAGCATGAATTTAGAAAAAAAAAAAAATTTCATGTGAAACAGCCTGCAACCTTTATGCATCAGTTGGAAGGTATCCTCGATCGTTTATCAGTTGCAGATCGCAAGCATTTAGACTTAGCTAAAGCATTTAATAAGGTCTGTCATGAACTTTTCCTTTATAAACTAAGTCAGCTGAACCTTGACACCAACATTCGGAAGACGCTTGAATGTTGCCTATGAAAATGTTCTTAATTTGTAACCGCAAACAGCCAGAACTCACCACTTCAAATCGTAACTGCCGGTGTGCCACAAAGTTCAGTGCTCGCGCTTCTTTTGTTTCTCATTTACACCAACGAGCACACTTCGTTGCTACCATCTCTAACATTCACAGATTTGCTGCTAATTGTGTTATCGCTTGTGAAATACCTAATGTAGAGAATCCTAACCCACTCCAGCCTGATTTAATTACTGTAACTAACTGGTGCAAACATTGGTTAATAGAACTAAACGTTGGCAAATCCAAGTGATATGCGTATTCCGAATAACTAATACCATGCATACATATTACCTTCGAATAGTCCCTTGGAATTAGCTAAATCTTATAAATATCTAGGTGCGTATGTCTCTGCTAACTTATTTCGGAATTTTCGTACCGACTATGTAATTAGCAATGCTAACCACTTCATTGGTTACCTACACCACAACTTTTCCCCGCTCTATTCATCCCCCCAAAATTCTTCACACTATCCTTATACGTCCGAAACTATATTATACATGCGCTGCTTGGGATACTGCCACCGAAAAAATAATTTTCACTAGAACTCGTCCAGAATAATCCAATTCATTCATCATGTGCAATTACAATAGAACTGCAAGCGTGCCTCCTGTGAAGACCAACCTTGCACTTACTCCACTTTTTTCTCGTCGCATAATGACACGTTTAGTTCTTCACACACCATCCCATCATTCAACAGTGCGCAACCAACTCAATTTCACCCACAACACGTATCGTCTCGGATCTACCACCATTATGAGGTTGTTAAGGATGTGTACGTATCGAGTCTACGCCGCGCATAAGTCCCATCGCGTGTCTCCTTGTGCGCCAGGACGCGTTTACAGGGCATTTTTCCGCTGCATGCTCGCAAGCGCTGTCGTGGCTCAGTACCAGAATAGTTGACTTCCACGCACCGGGGTCCGGCTCGATCCCGGCTGGAACTAGTTTCTTAATTCCGGCGATAGCTGCTACGGACACCAGACACCGAACACCGTACAGCGGACACTTGCGGCGGCGGACACCACCGCCAACTAAAACAGCTATTAGAAAGAGCCCGTAACAGCTTACGCTGTAAAATGACCACGCAAACGAGACAGACAGCAGGGCCACGTAACCTCACTACTCCTACAGAAGGAAAAGAGAAAAGGAATGAAGGCTGTGGCAACGAAAATCTTAGTTATCATTAGGAGCAATAGTGCCGAGCTTCGTTTTCCAGTGTAGACCGCTTCCGCACTCTCCAGCATGAGTAGAATATATATTCTTTTTTTTTTTTTGCAGTCGGGGTTCTCTTCGGCAACAGAGGTAAAAATGGTCAGCGGTGCAATATACCCAAAATAATCGGATTTGTTTCTACGTTTTCACACGAAACAAAATATTTAACAGACAGCAAGCCAGCCGCTATTTCATGTGCTCAAGTTTCGCCGCACTGCAATTCAGGAATTCCCCCGAAAGAAAGAAGCAGCAAAAGAAGAAACACAATAAAGCATCAAACTGGTATAAAGTCTACAAAAAGAAAAACTGGGCACATTTATCCAGGGATTTTTCGAATGGTTGGTGCTCTTAATTACAAGCGCCGTTGATAGGATTTGTACTGCGCTTTATAAGTGAATTTGCGCTCAGGTCCAGGATAGAGCTACAAATCCAATATATGTAAAAAAACTTCAATAACTCCCGTAAGCTGTTCCACCTGACCTGCTTCATTGCGTTACCGCCTGTGTTTTTGTTACCTACTCACTTGCCTAGCTGCGCACTGCGAGCAAGCAATAAACGGGAACCAGAGTTTCACTCCTGTTCCAGAGGACCTACTGCTCACGCAATATTTACTTGGCATTTGCCTTACAATTTACAATTTTAGTTACCACGTTGCCTATGTCACACCTCCCTCCATTTGGTAGCTGCAAAAACACAATGAGTATTGTCGATGTATCTTCAGCGTGGCCTAAATATAGTGATCTCTATAAGATTTGTGTTGCTAGTGGTACGAAACGTCTGTGAAGTTTGCGCAAACAAATGGAAAGGACTGGGAAAGAAAAATGCAAGAACGTATCGGAAGTTAGGGATAAATATATCAGAGAAGTGACTTTCTTTTTACATTCTTTAATTTACTTTTTTTTGTTGATATAGATCTATGCCCAATTGGTGTGTGTACGTAGACGTTAGTGCTCTTATGCGCAACTTTGTTTTTGTGTCCTGTTTGATTTCATGATATGAAAAAAAAAAGGCCACCAAAATATTGTCGTTTCGTCAATAGATGACATTGTATCTTTCGCTGGGCTATATTAGTCGGTGAAATATTGCTACGTGAACAACAGACATAAACAAACACACTTGCCGTAAGATGGACAGAAAAGAGGGGCTCGTCCTTCATGTTCTTCTTTTTTGTATGAGCGTCCGCTGGCGCCCATCGCCCGTGTATCAAACATTTAATGAGTAAACTATGTTCGTAGGGCTCACAGTTGCACATGAAGCAGGTCACAATGTTCGCAAGTATGGGTATCGACAAAAAGAACCAAAGAAAAGGCCGGCTAGCAAGAGGTCTTGTTCTTTCCATTAAAGATTTGCGAGGCTCAGCTCAAGCGGCGAGGTTTGAAGAGACGAAAGAGCACTAATTTAATTACGTGCCTCAGTCCTCAGCATCCAATTTCTTTCGTTACCGTCAAGAAATGGCAATCACCGGGCATTGGTGTCGGAGTAACTCGATTAACGACTTCAGTGGGCCCCCTTTTTTATTAGCTACTCAGGGTTTCGGAATTTTCTGCAGCATAAACTTTGTCCGTCGAAGTAGATTTGCATAATTTAGTGCCCAGCATCGGAGACACAGTTCGTGTCCTAGTCCTGACAATTTCTATGCGTAAGAAGTTCTGTGCTCTTTGAAGAAACTTGTTGCCAAAAAATGTACTATCCCCCTGAGTAAATAGCAAAGTGTCCAACAATCAGAGGCACAGAATCAATGTTCGTGTAGGAATAAATATTAACAAGCACTTCCACCTAGTACTCTAGGGATAAGGAAGAATCTTATCTCGCCTCTAAGCTGAACATTTAAGAGCCCGCGGCAATCGCCACTTCAAGTGTATGCTGAGATTCAAGCCTTATATTTTGAAAATAAAAATACAAACATAAGCCTTTGTAGTTCTTCAGGCTTACATCAGGCAAGAAGAGGGCCAGTCAAAGGCCTTTGACAAAAATATGTCCACCTAGCCAAACGTTAATCAGGCTTTCTGAGGCACTTTATCTCTGTTTATCCAACTTCTATACCATAATGGAGGCAAAAGGCCTAGCGCATCAGAAACATGACAAAAGAGGAACCCAGACGACACACTCGTTTGGCGCTAACTTTCAACAACGAGTATTTATCGCGGGATCACCGCATACATATATACCCTTCTCCCGCATGCATTAGAACACGTGCTCCGAGCAACCTGATAGCCTCTCTCGCGGCAGAATGGGAAACCTGTTTTAAAGAATCATGCCAAGGGCATAAATTCCACCTGTTTTCGTGATAATGAGATCGGTGGTTTGCAGATACAAGACCCACTGAAGGTGGCAATGTAATATTCTTCAATGATGAGCCTGGTTATCTCGCTAAGTCTTTTTCCTAGGATCCCTGTATCTTTAAAGAGAGGCCGGCAGGGGTATCTTTTGCAGTGCTGTGCAAGAAAACCATTGACCTGCTCTTTGAGTAGATTGCTATTATGCTCTCTTAGCCTATCGTTAAGGCATCGTCCGGTCTGGACGATGTAGCAAACTGCGCAGGTTGTAGGCATCTGGCAGACGACACCTGTTATACACCTTACAAGCTTATTCCGGTGATTATTTTCACAGGTCATCTTCTTTGTACCTATTGGTGTGGTCTTTCTACATAGACGGCTTAATTTGTAAAGCGCTGAAAACGCCACAGGAATGTTATTGCGTTGTGCTATTTTCTTGAGTCGATGCGACAATCCATGCATATAAGGGTTGACTGCTACCCTATAGTCTTCTCTGTATTGGGGCACATTGGCGAGGGAACTCTCGATTGAGGTTGCTTCAGTGAACCCTCAGCCGCCGATACGATGATGTGGCTAGGGTATCGAGAGTCACGAAGGCGTTTCACTTGTGTGACGCTTATATTGATTAGGTGCCGGCACGATTTCTTTAGAGCGTTATCACGAAAAGAGATGGAATTTATGCGCTTGGCATGATTCTTTAAAAACAGATTTCCCATTCTACAGTGAGAGACGCTATGAGGTTGCTCGGAGCACGTGTTCTAACGTATGCGTGAGAAGGGTATATATGTACGAAGCGGTGCCGCAAGAAGGACTCGTTGAAAGTTAGCGCCAAACGTGTGTGTCGTCTGTGTTCTTCTTTTTGCCGTTTCTGATGTGCTACGCCTTTTGCCTCCATTATGATATACCAACGAGCCCAACGGGCAACTTTAGTCTATACCATAGCGTGGTACTCCATCTGTTCGCCCCCTTTTTGATTTTGGGAAGAATTAGTAACACATTGGCACAATTGTTGGAGCCTCTCCATATTCAGAAAAGAGGCACGAACTGTGTTAGTGATACGTCTGTTTATCCCTTCGGTAACGAGTTCCAATTGTTTGGCAGAATGCTGTGACTTCTTTAACGTGAATGCTTCGCGCATGCGCAGGTGTTGTATTCTTGTGACTTCGCTCTATGAATAAACAGTCGAAGTTTAGAGCTCACTCTATTCTTTCCTACTCCTTTCTACTGAGTCTTTATTTCACCGTCACGCTAATACCTATGCCCATAGGCCTGAACCAAGTAGCCCAACAACATATTCTACTTAAGTACCAGTCTGTGCTCGACTTTTTGTATTCATGAACAGATGGCAACTTACTCTACAGTATTGTAGGTCACTCATTCGTTTGCTATGCATTGATGGTCTCTGCTTACGGCAAGGAGATGCCAGTCAGCCTTGCTCAAAGTCTACGGGCATCTGAAAGCTGCGCCACCTCACATTTGCAGCGTCTTCTAAAAGTACAGAGCGTGTGGTGGTGTCGGCTACCTTATACCTCGAGAGAATGGCTCAGCAAAACGAGATAATGGCTGAGCCCCGAGCTTATAACAGTTCTTTCTCCTCTGTCTTAATTCTACGCAATACGGTATGAACAATAAATGCACGGACTTGCTCCTTTAGGGTTTTGTTATTTCGTTAGGAACTTTTGACAGCGTTCTTTGATTTAATTGCCATTCTTTCTTTTTGTTGTTCATGTTAGGTAAGATATAGAGATGGCCGGCCTACTATGTGGCTAACCTTTCCATGTTCTTCATCTAACCAAGAAGAAAGAGCAAGAACGAAGAACAAGCCAGCTCCAGACCCTAAGTATGATATTCATTCTCAAAGGTCATGCTTTGAGCCTGGTGGTAGGTGGTGTGCACTGTTCACTTTGAAATGCTCGCGAACACCCACCATCTCTCTTTCACGGTATTGAGAGAAACACCGGAATGTGGAAGAAGCCACGGAACAAAAGACGCCCTAATGAGCGTCATGGTATCATTCTTGGATCTGAAAAGGCACGCCCTCACAGACCCAGAACTCACAGTCCTCACAGTCCGAGCCGTAGAACAATTGAATCATGAAGTTCTTCCGCCATGCAGTCTATTCCCCACATGTAGCTGTTTCAGTGCTAACTGTATGGAACCTTCATTCACAGGCTTACGCTCTGCAGCGCGCGATCGTGTGTGAGCACGAGGGTTGTATAACTACCACGTGTTTCTGTGTCACATGCCCTCTGCGGCAGAATCTCAAGAAATAGAAAAGAGCGTCAGAATTTTCACTGAAAAAGTTTTATAAGGAAGATCAGCTATTCTTTTTCTAATTTTGCACAGTACCTCCCTAGAGGCGTGAAGAGCATGGCTAAAGCAAAACAAAACAAAATTCAATTCTGGAATTTTACGCACCAAAATCAAAGCCAATAGCCTTAGGGAGGGACTCCAGATAAATTTTGACTCCCCGGGGTTGTCTAACATGCATCCTGCGTACACAGGCACTCTTTCATTACGTCCCCATTGAAATGCGGCCACCGCGGCCGGGATTCGATCCGATGCCTTCTGACTTAACAGTGCAACGCAGAACCACTATGCCACCACGGCAAGTGAGAGAGCATGGTGGACAATTTAGTGGAATATGTACTTAGTTGAAGTTTTTTTGTTCATGGTTCTGGCTGGTTGAGTGCAACTTCCTCTGATAGACAAAAAATGAAACCTCATTAACTTCCTCATGTTTCCAATAACTAGATGTGCATAGAAAAACTTCTCTACAAAAAAGGAGCCGTTTAAACTCTGCACCCGTCGTTCCTTTAACAGTGCACTTTCTACGATAATTGTAGTTCATAGCAGTCATCTATCTTTTGCTACAATAATTTGCCAGATGCTCAAGTTTTAAGCCTTAGATAAAGGCGGCAGCCTAACGATCTCCTAACAATGTCCGCTTGCAGAGGAAGGATTATTATTTTTTCTTTAGACATGTAAGCCCATTGTTAAGCTGAAATAAAATACATAAGAATCGGCTTTACGCTAACTGAGGCCGTTACGGTTCTAATGCTACGTAGTTAAGCAGTCTGCTAATTGCAGTTCCCTGCCAAAAAAGGCAGGTCTTACAGCGAGACGGGAACCTTGCAGAGAAAGCACTGCGAAGTTGAAACAAAGGAAAAAAGGTTGTCTACGCGAAGGCGAACTAGCAATCATCAAACAAGCATGTCAAAGAGAGTGCCTGACTTTCGGAAGAAACGAAGGGCTTTAGGGAGCTCCACAACAGCGCGAACAAGTAACTAAAAGGGCGAACTTATCAGCAAAAAAAGAGAAACTGAATTGATTGCTCCAAAGAAAAAAACATCGGCTGCGCGCGCCTCTGGCGCTATAACGCTTTTGTGAATGAAAGGAGGCTGGTGAGATTACCGCAACCTTTCATAGGCGGCGTCTTTCTCTGGTGGTGTTTTGCCTTTGGTATTGAGCGTGCCTTGGATCAATCAGGTTGTTCAATGCTCCATTTATGTTAATTTTGCATTTTGTTGCGTGTTGTGAGCTTAAGTTCATATTCTTGGTCTCTAAAATTATCTGCGTAGAAACCGTTATACCCACAGAGAGCCCTTGTAAATGGGCCGTGTTTCGTGACTCAAACCGCACTGCAGTACCACAACCTCCCGGTCATAACGAACACTTGCGCACTCTGATTGAGTGACCATGACTGGGCATGCAGTCGGTTCGTCGACGTGGAGCTCACCACCAGCCGACGTACAATATGGTAAAACTTCACCACGTGAAAGAAAGGAGTCAACGAAATTTCTTTCCCGTGGTAGGCTGAAAATTATTAAGCAGAGAAGGCTACGCAATCGTCACACTAGCGCACCCTGTTCCATTTAATTCTTTAGAACAGACGCTGTGAGACAACTTCCCCACCAGACGAGCATGCTCTAGCTAAAAGAGTGGAACTCCCCAAGGGTAAGGCGCCACCAGACTACACGAACTAACTTCGCCTGCAACTCCGTCCTCCATCCGGTCTTTATCGAGGCGACGCATCGCTCCTGTGTATATGCTGCACTCAGTACTTGCCTTCAGGAAGCCCTAAGCAATGATAATTGGAATCCCTGATAGTGTTGCCTGCAATATGTATGGCTGCGAATACATCATTGAGTGCCAACTGTGCCACTGTTTCCGGTTTTATTTACAAAGACCGATATTCTTCAAAGCACTAATGGAACACCGTCCTCTTCGCTCGTCGGCCGAGAATGCCGTGAAAGCAATCTTGCGGTTCTCGTGGGTGACTAGGCTGCGCGATTATCTTTAGTCGGCGTGATGCTGTTGGCGCACGTTCCGACGTTCATCGCATCTTTCCTTCATCGACTTCTTTTCTTTTCATTCTCCGGTTCCACTGTGCAATGATAGTGCAGCCAACCGGGTGCTTTTCTGGTACACCACTCACTTTCTTTTCTCCTTCCCACTTCTAAAGTTTGCTTCCCAGGAACAAATTTTTATTTATTTTTTTACTTTTTTACACCCTTGCGAAATGAACGAATTGTGGCACCTTTGAGATCAACTATTTCAGAAGATGTTTGCGAAGATGGCACGGAAAGCTTTCCATTTAAAATCATATTAGCAAAATCTTGCATCTTTTAGGGCCTTTCTTAATTTCTTTTTATTTAGCAGCGCTAAAATGTGAACCTTATGCTGGCTAAAGAAGAAAGCACAGAAAGTGTATATCGAGGGATCGGTTACATGAACAAAATATAGTTCCCGTAATCAACAGAAATTACGCAAGCTGGGTATAATGGTAAGTATCGACAACTTCTAAACTAAGTCCGATGCTCATGACGAGAGAAAGGGATGCTGCGTTTCTTTACTGGAACGGTCTCTCTCGGCCATGCCTATACCATGATGGGACGTGAGATTCGACGCCATTCCTAGGTCCGCAAAAAGGCATTTATTGTTGTCACGAAGTCTATCTGCAACAATCGACTTTATGCAGACGACAACGACGCTATCGTGACATCCCGCTGGCGGGACTTAAATCCGGTTACAACTTGTTTCAGCGGGGTTGATCCAGACACGGTAGCCGATTTCCGCAGGCTTAATCTAAATATAGAACCGTTGCCTAGTGTGGCCGCTGAAGAAATGCTCCATGTATCGCGCCTTAAACCGTACCATTCTCTACCCGAGCCCTAAGTGCACGGGGACGGTGCTTCAGCCGCCGGCGGGTAATGTCACAGGCTGCTATCCTGTAGTCAGTGCTTGGACGATGACGAAGACGATGGTGCGGATACCTGGGGTGCACGCGCTAGCCATGCCATTACTGCACCGTTGTGCGTCTTGCCTTGTAAATATATACCCTTGTATATAGATTCTCCTCGTAACAATATAGAGTCACTTCTCAGGGGTTTGTGAAAAATGCCTATTTCACACAAAGTTGGTCAAACTTTCAAGTCGGGGGAGCAAGTATTGCCGCCGGACGGACGCAGAGATGAGTTAACGGAGACCTTCGGTGGTTGGTTTTCGGCCTCCAGTTTGTCATGCGAGAGAACTCGCTTTTGCGGACGCATACCACGCGTCGTTAGTTTCCGGTTGACGAACTTACGAACGACTCAGAACACTAGAAGGGACGCACCCTAAAACCCGACATTAGGGTCACCAAATTGTCGACCTGAGTGCAAAATACTAAAGGAAATCCGAAAAAGCTAGTCAAAAGTAGTATAAGGATAAAATAATAAGATACTGCAGGTCATTTCCGGGCCTGCAGTATCTGTAAATAAAATAAAAATAAACATTTCATGCACAGCCACCGACTTGTTCTGTGCCATTTCAGAAACATCATTTTCTACCAAAACACGAACCTCGCGCAACTTCAAAATAATGCCTAATTCCCTTCAGATGCACCACGAAAATGAGTAGTAGTAGTATTAGTAGTAGTAGTAGTAGTAGTAGTAGTAGTAGTAGTAGTAGTAGTAGTAGTAGTAGTAGTAGTAGAAAACTTTTACTTCACAAAACAAGACGAGCGGTCTTCAGGCTGGTCGGGGCCCCTATTCTAGGGCCACGCTGGCGCGAGGTCTCCTGTTCTCCTGGAGTATGGGAGACCTCTGGGCCGCCTCCTGCGAGATTGAGAGCAAGGCCTCTAATCCCTCTCGCGTTGTGGTTTCGGTAATGTTTTTTTGAGACGCCTAGACGCATTACCACCTGGTGTGGTCCAGCGTGGGCTTGGCCCTGCACCACGGGCACTGATCTGAATATCTCTATTTATTTTGTGTAAGAGATGCAGGTGCGGGTGGTTAAGTATTAGTTTACAACCTTCTGCAGGTCACTTGTTCTTCTTAGCTTAGTTTTCGGTGGATTGGGGCGAATTTAATGCGAGTTCTCCCGTAACGTTCAAGTATTTCCGATAGGCTCCAGTCCGCTGGTTCAGATTGAATGCTCGCCTCACTGTCGGCGTGGCACTGGTTACATTGCGTGCGCAGGGGTGAGTTGCATTTGGGTGAGTTCTCTTCCCCTGATGCCAGTGTGAGCTGGTATCCAGATGAGTTAGATTGAGCAATTGTGTCAGAAACGTAGCACGGTTGTGTCTGATGCCTCGACCAGGAAAAATTTTAGTTTCTCTACGAGACTTCTTTCTTTTTTTTGTTAGTAGCCTCTCAGGGTTTTGTTGTAACTGCGCACATATTTCATCTGAATACCTAGTGTTTCCTTCCTCCTTTACTGGTATATTACCTCATATGCTATCTATCGGCAGTTTAGCCTATGCTTTGGTAATCGGACGTCGTGTAGAGTGTCCCTAGAGATCTCAGAGAGTTTTTTGCATTTGGCATGAGCCGAAAGGCTAGATGACATGAGGAAGTAAGGCAGTGTGAAGTAACAAGGCTGAAATGTGTACTTCATGCCTTGCTCTTAAGCAGCCACCATGCACCTTGATTACACATGGAGTACCAAATTACTGCCCAGAGGAATCAATGGGCCCGCAAGTTCGACATAAGAAACTTGTAAGATGGTGAATAAACCAAATCATTTCAAAACAAGCCGCTGTCTCCAAAAGATGCGATACTATAGTCAAAGGAAACTGCAATAAACAGCATCAATGATAACGCTGGCTTCCTTGTCCTAAGTAGCAATCCTACAACAGCGTTCTTTTTTTCAGTTTTGATTAATGTAGCTTTCAGCCAGCGGCTGGGCTGCGCATGCGACCATTAACGTGGTATGCACCGTTTACACAATACGACATTTACATAGCTTCCAATTAACTCTGTGTTTACAACAGATAAGTACAACGCCCCCAGAGGAAAGCTTATTACGCTAGCGCTCCGTCTTTGAGAAACGGCCGCTTGACGAGGCTTAACTTTTCCCAAATGTGAAGGTCCTCTCCCCGACGAGGTCGAGTTTTTGCTGAACTAATCGCTTTGGCTCACGGCATGCATTTGTTTACATGAAGCAAGGACAGCACCCTGACTACGAGGATACTCTACCTCCCTTAAGAAAATGGTGCAGCATCATGCGTTCTCTGGTGACCAGACTTGAAAGCCCAACGCGTTTCCTCGGCTTTCCAACTTTGGCACGTTCCTGCGAGTTTAGACCAGCGGTTCCCACTCACTCTGCGATAATGTCGTCGCCATGGAAACTGGCTCCGGACGCGTCTGTCATTTTGTGGTGCTTGTAGAATATGGGCGACGACGACTAAACCCGCGCGTAATTGGAACGGTGGCACGACGCAAAAGTGTCTAGTTGAGACTCCCTCTCCTCCTGCCCGGCGTTGCCTCGTGCATACGGTGGAATATTATAAGACCCCTGGATACTACAGTGTATAGAGGTCTCATGCTACTACAGAGTGTAGAAAAGAGTTTCTTTGTGGAAAGTGCATGAGCTGGATCACACTTATCTCCATTTCCAGAAGCCTTCGCTGTGTGAGAGAACACTTACATTGAGTTGCGGAGAAGGGCCCAAACTTGGAGGCCCTCTTTCCGTGTTGGATTTCCGCCGGAGGCTTTCACACCTCGGTTTCCATTTTTCTGTAATGCATGAAACCAGACCGTTCGTACGGTATAACCCGAAATCAGGAGCTTTTGTTTCATTTTGTGTAATTATACCTTATTCTCTCCTCCGTGCGTGTTTTTCGATTCCTGGGGTATTCATCATTTGAGCGATGTAGCTTTATAGCCTTCTAATATTTCTCTAAGTCATCTTTGACATCTCCAACCCTCCCAATTGTGCCGAAGAAATAAAAAAAAACACAATCTCCGTTACTTCTTTTCATCGACGAGATTGCTGGTTCACTATTAAAGTTACCAAGGATTCCTGCCAGTTAACCAAAACTCCCACCATGTGCTCTTTCTGCGCGATGATAGCGAGTGGCTAGACATTACCATTTGCATCCTGGGTGCTCGGCTTCTAAACCTACTGGGGGCGAGCTCCTCCACCGGAAAAGCTGGCGCCACCATCGGCGTGACGTGGCATGAGGGATCACGTGGACACAGAGGCCGCGTCGGGTACTTCGGAAGCGCCCAAGAGAGCTGAAAACGAAAGTTTAAAGTCCCACCTGCGCTTCGGTTCGGATTAAGTGGTGAGGCTTTAGAGCCTTGGGTGTCTGCTTGACAACATTTGGAAGTACTATAATAGGTAGTGGCTGCCTTTGGAGGCATACAGCATGGTAGGCTACTGCTCCGTGCCGCAGTGCCGGACGTACGCAACGGAGCCTATAATTCACAGATAGCCGCAGGACAAGAAGCTGCGTGAAGCTTGGCTCGCGAAACTTAGAACCGGCAAACAGCCATCGGCTACAACTCGGGTATGCAGCAAGCACAGACGCGGGGAATATTTCTGCTACGGCACCGGGACTGCGATGTTCGGTGAGAAGCAGAAAATGCGCACTGAGGCGCTCGCCCGCGGCCGGCTGCCCGGCTAATGTCGTGATGGTTTGGTCTATGAACTTGTTGATCATAGATACTGGCAAGTTCATTGGAACGAAAAGGGAGTGGTAAGACCCCCATTAAAGAAAGGCATGGCATATGGTCATATTTGTGTTATAAATTAATGCACTGGATTACGAAAAAGAAGCAGAGGGAAATCGCACGCTGAGAAGACTGATAAACATACAGTGCAACTTGAGAAATAATATTGAAATGTCCAAGAATTTAGAAGACAAAAAAAGATTGAATCGTCGCGACGGCCCATCACAGTCGCCGTAGGCGTGGAAGCCTCTATAACGAAATTATTTTTGAACAGTTCTGATAGCGTCCACGCAACAATGGTTCCTAGTGTACTGTAAAATGCTCAAACTCTGCGACCTAAAGCTCCCAGCACGGTGCGAAAACGCGCTCACAGCGAAAGCAAAACATTGTGCGCGGACATGCATGCAGACATGCAGTGGGTCGCTGTGAACCCGTGCGATCGCTGGATTGAGGCTTCGTTCTGTTATGCTCCATTTGGTTATACCGGCAGCCCACTACAAAAACATATTTCACATAGTTTACTCTCAGCGTTTGCCAACCTTTCACGCAAGAAGCTGGTTCGGGAGACTCCAACGCGGCGTTCACTGTACATATTCGGTAAAGAGATTCGGTGCTTTCAGCTTGCCCGAGATTGTTATCTCGACCGCCAAAAACATCCCTCGTTTTGAGAGCACTTAAATAAATGTCCAGAAGGGCTGCCGCGCGGTGTTCTTATTAAGCGCCGTAAGCGAAACCTATGAGGAGCGCGCCGCGTGATCCCTCACACTACGCAAAGGAAGGCGCCTCCGACAGATGGCGACTCCGTAACTCCTCGCCCCCAATAGTTACCGAGGAAGCTTGTTCGATTTTCTTTGAAGACAGAAGTAAGTCATATGTGTCATCTTAAGAAACCTTTAGTGAATTCAAGTCGCTTATGTAAAGAATGTGGCCGCAGACGAAAGAGGTGGTCATAACATTAACTCTGCCCTCTCAAAACCCACTTCCTGTAACTTCTCATTAATGACAACTGACCTCATGGCTGGAGTCCTTGGTGAAGACTTGCTTTATAATAGTGTTTCTCCTACCCGTATGGATTTATGGATATTAGGGGCAATACGCACAATCTTTTTCTTGTGAGAGAGAGCTATCCATTGCCTGGCGTTGAGACGCGTGTCTCGAGATAGTGCTCTGCGTAATTAAGAAAACACATACACACACACATACTAACTAACTATATATATATATATATATATATATATATATATATATATCACGACGCTGACCACTGGCTCACGATGCTTGTGAATACGGGCCCTGACCGTTCTATCATATCACATGAATGCCAGCATACCAAACCCGCTGTGTCTCCATGCCGCCGTCATCACGCTCCTAATTGCGCGTTCTATTCAATCAGAGTTTTCATTCTATATACATTCAACACGTAGAGTTCAGTTTAGGTTAGTACTTTCTGTGGGCACCCGTTATTAGGGATACCTTCATCTTGTGGTTCGGTCAGTGCTCAGGAAAACTAGGACAAAGAGAAGAAATGCAGAAGACATTCACGTAAATTTATCTGAGATGCCGTAAGCGGGTTCATTACGTGCCAGTGAAAAATTTGCAGTTTTACCCAAAAGTTGATACATCGAAAAGACTGACAGCAATGCCCCTACCCAGAAATTTTTGACATTGCCCCTGCGTTAACTAAACCAACATAAAACTCAGTGGGCAGCAGTTTTAAAATGATATTTCGAAAACACCGCCAAAGTTTCAACAACTATCAGTTAACAATGTCGAGAGGGCATGCCATTCTAATAACACGCCTCGTTACGACACTTCGTCACTTTCCTGCACCGTTATGGCAGTCTTCTAATCCCGCCAAAATTATTCTATGAGCAGCAATGACGTTGCGACAAGGCGTCGTGAATGCGCACTATAATGAAAGGGCGCACCCACGCGACGTTGCTAACTGAAAGTCCTGGAAACTCGGACAGCCTTCTAAAGTAGCATTTTTATTTCTAAATCCTGCCCATTGAGTAAGGCTGGTGCAATGCGGTGGAGTTCGGTACTAGCCACGGGGGGTGAGGCGGAGGAGGATGCACAAAATTTCTGGACATGAAAGCATTAAATTATACGAAGCAAAGCTTCCACATTTCTAGACAGCGTGAACTACAGTATAAAATGCAGTAGAAGCACAACATAAAGTGCTGTATAAAGCACGGCATGAAGTGCGAGACATTCGCTTACTAACGAAAGACGCATGGTTTCATGAGCCGACAGACACACATGAGTAAAATTCCCTCGAGGACCGAGCGCTGCTGTGATCCGGAGCGCCAGTAGCGGGAGCACGAGTGATTGTCCCAATGAGAAGCATGCTACGCTGCCGCTGCCTTGAGCATTTCAATTATGCCATGACTCCGAAACTGAACACTGAATGTACACTGAATATTGTGAGCACTACTATTATATTTCTGCTGCTCGAGCGCCAGCGTTCTTTCTAGCCTAGCTCAGTCAGTGTGGAAATATAAGTGATGGAGATAGTGTCCCGGTGTAGTTGCAAGAACGCCCTCGTCAAGAGTGAAACGGCTGAGTACCACGACAGCAGTAAGGCGTCCACGATAGCAATAACGGGTCCAGCTCAAGTGCCTCTTTTCATCCCTGGCACTCATCGGTAAAAATACCGGTACGTACAATGACCTAACTGCAATTACCTAGAGAGATACGTGTAGCCCATAAAAATGCTACAGACACCTTACTAAGAGCTGCCGTTCAGTTGTATGTCACTTAGAGGGCGTTGCCCCATCCCAACTATAGAGGATCGCTAAGACCCTGTTGAAAAAACGGCCAAATTATGCAGTGAACAAGGTTCATGGCTCACAGCGAGCCACTGGAGCTGGTACAATTGCACTGAAACCTTTACCCTTCATTAATTGCAATTTTAGCTAATGCAGTGATCAAACTGCTTTCCGAATGTTCGCGAAGAATCCATTAAATCTCATCACTTACACTCAAGCAAAGCGTAGCCCGAGACGGCTAGGGCGTGCGTCATGCTTAACTACACAGGCATATCTAACGCCTAGATTTAGGTGGCACGGTCTGTCGATAATTTGAACAGCCTTCCAATAAGTCGCAAATTTCTTCTAAAAAAAAAAACCGGAGGAACTGGCATTCACGCGCGAAGCTCAGCGTTACAAAAAGCAGATACTACGCGATAGAATATAAGGTGCAGGCAGCCTGCAAAATTGAGAGACGCTGGAATGGGGATAACCTTATAAATTGCAGGAAAGAGCGCACTTTTTTTTTAAGAAGCACACAGAAAAAAGCAGAATAAGCGTTGTTTCTTGTGTTGCGGGCTTCAATGAAAAATTGCGCGATTTTATCGAGCAATGGAACAGTTCCCGGATATTTTTCACCACATTTAGATAGAAAAATAAGATACGCAACTTTACGCTAATGGCGTTCCAGCGTGCTCGGAAGGGCGCACCAGCGTGCGGTTCGTAAAAACAAGCCCTGGTAAGTTGTGTCGCTAACGGACAGAGAAAAAGGACTCTGCGAAAGTCTAACTTCTCTCGCCAATTAAGTCCTGTCCAAACAGCCATGAACTACCTCTGTAGCATTCTGAGTCCTATGGTTACGCCTATACACAAGTGTGGTTACTTTTCCTGCCTCGTCGTGGTTGTTTAAATCAGTATGGAGAATGGTAAAGCTGCTCTGAAATAGCTGCAGTAATGCTCACTTATATCCCAGAACACAAATGGAAGTACATACCATGACAGCTAAAATCGGCGCAACGAATACCACGAAGTAAACCAAGCTGGGTCACTAAGTGAAAAATCAAACCTAATCGCAGCTAGTCACAGCTGGGCAAGGAAAACGCACGACGGAAATATCAAAGTACACCAGCACATCAACCTCTTTCTGCGTGTTGTTGCGATTTTACGGCGTGCCGAATATGTGCTTATAAATTCAAATGGGGCGCTTAAGTGACGAAAATTTTGATTTTTATGTTATGTGCGGTAATCCAGCGAAAACGCATCATCATGTCGCCACCTGTGACTCAGAAAACAGTGCTTTGAATTTGGTGCTTTCAACGCAAATAAACGCCCCAAAAAAACCTGCGCGGCTACATATATTACAGGTCAGAAATTGAAGTCGTCGTCTTCGCAATACCAACTACTTCGCAAACTGCCATAGGATGCGATATGGTTCACATGGCAAGTCAAAGACTTTATATTCCCTTAAACACGCGAATATAAAAACACTGTTTTGTGCCGCACCACTGTTTCTGTTCCTTTAGACGAGACTGTACAGTTCACCTGTGTAGCAAGTGGTGGTAGGTTAATTCTGGATGTTTTACCTCGCATACGGGCATTTACAACTGCAATTCTAATGCTTTTTTTTTTCAGATGATTTGAGCCTATGAGATGGCTAACTAAAGGGCCCTGAAGCATCCGTGAACAATGAAACTTTACACTTCTTATTTTGACAACCTGACGCTGCACTCGAACAATATAATCAATGACCCGATTTACATTTCAGCTCTTGAGCTGCACTTAACGCTTCGTTTCAGAGTGCTTTCATAAGGATACGCGCTCAGAAAAGTAAAAGGTTACGCCAACGGTGCCCAACTTCTAGTTAGGTCTATCGTGCTCTGTTTTGTAGTATAAATTAGTACCAGTAAAAAAATTGCGAACTTCAAGGCACAACGCTCCTAGAAATTTCTTCGGATATCAATAGCGAATACGGCAACGGCGAAAAAGATCAGTAAAAACAAAATTTTGTGGGGATACAGAGACCGCAAATCATGTAATATTCCTAACTACTTAATTTTTACTTCACATTGTGTTTTCGGGTGTTGCGCATTTAAAATGTTTCTAAAGTTCAAGTTCTCTCTCTCTCTCTCTCTCTCCCTCTTGGTCAGGAAGCCGATACTAGCGACGCCATTTTGGAGCGCTTGCGTGTTCGACTCGCTTTACTAGGCATTCGAGAATACAAAAAGGAATTGCCATGAATTATTAGGCATTGTTCCAGAAACACTCCTCAGCTGTACCTAGCGTGCCGAAAGCTGGCAACCTGCCGAAGAAAATGGACAGAAACGTTAGCCCACGATCCTTAAAAAAAGTTTATGAGCTCGGAGTTTGCCGGAAGCGTAGTTTCTAACATTTGTTTTACGAGCATCCCTGTACTTTGTAGAAGTGCAGGGACTTCGTTGCGATAGGGAACGAGCACGCAATATAACGACGCCCACGCGCGTTTCCAAACAACGATGAAGAGACACTGAGTTCCAGGGAAAGACAAGTATGGACATGATAATGACCACATGCGGCGCTAGCTTACAACTATTATGTTCCAGAGACGTGTGTGTATTTGCATGTATCTCAATCCTCGTGGTTAGGTGAGGCACGGCGCAATGCCAACGATGGCATGCGTACACGACTAATCAAGAAATGCAGTGCTTTTACAAATATATGGATATGTCCAGAAGCAGTGCTCACACATTTGCTCGCTCAGCTCTGAGTTCTCGCTAGTATACAATTAACTCACCTGTTCGCTGCTCTGTGGCACTGCTTGCCCATTACCCTATTTGCTATAGAACTGGTTTTCTTGAACAGAGATGCACGAGAGTCATCTCCGACATTGTTGTAATGAGCAGTGAGCACATTATAAAATATTCACGTCGCTTCGAGCCGCCACCTGAGGCCACCACAACCAAAACTGCCAAACCATTATTTTTACTAAAACTTATTTTCTTCTCTCTCGAAAGAAACATCTGTAAGTTAGCGCCGTGTGTGCTCGTCATTATGTCCATCATTGTCTCCTTAGCGATACCGAGTTTTCCAACGTGGCAGGCCATATAAGCCGAAGTACTGCCTTGGTTAACAAAGCAGAGCTCATCCTTAATGATTTTTTTTGGCTGCGTGTTGCAAGACCGTGAACAACTGAACTCTTAATGAGAACGGGCGCTCCCGCTTCCTTCGTTTATGAAGATGTTTGTAGAACCTTGTTGTGATGGTCAGGCGCATGTCCCCATATACCTGGTACGTCTGCTTAAGCAAACAGAGTGAAGGCACGAACTTAGTTAGCGGCACAAACCTGTGCTTCATTGAACAAATGTTGAAAATAATGAAACACAAAAAGAACTTAACGTACATCTAGATATACTTTAGACACTCGTTCGGCAAGTAATCAGTTTTATTGAAGCCATTGTATTGCAAAGGAACGCGGACAAAGACGAGGACAGGATAGCACGGGCGCCCTTGGTGTCCTGTCCTCTTCTTTGTCCGTGTTCGTTTGCGCTACAATTGTTTGAATACGTATTGACCAACTCGCCCAAGAACTTTTAATTAGTCTTAGCCGTTCTGCGCTCCCTTACATACTACGTCTCACAAGTATAGTGTCGCAAAACTAAAGACCTGCGACTACCACTCCATGACGCTTACGATACGACGCGTCAGACGGGAACGTCGTTGTCGGCATGATCGGCGGTCCTTCGTCGTCGATTTCAGGTGGCACCACTTCGAACCCTATGAGGCGTGCAAGACAACGTCCCTCGTTGACAGTTTCAATCCGGCAGATCGGCTATCGTGGCGAGTGGTGCTCTTGCCACGCACAACAGCTTTTTGTCCCCCCGAACGGCTTTTGTCCTCCTGGGCGGGACAACAGCAGTGCGTTTACCACGAGTGTCACAAACACTGACGTATCCCATTTTCTCGGGTTACACGCGGCACGAACAGGGGTACTGTAACCGAAGTTCAGTGCCAAGCCGAGCCTGGTCCTGTGGCTCGGCTTCGCTGGTAGTTGTAGTGGAGCAGTGGGGTAGCGTGGTAGTGGGGTGGACCTGGGCTCCATGAGCGTCTCCTTCTTCAGGACCACTGCCCTGCGGCAACCTCGTTCCTGGGCGCACGCGCACGTTTCCCCGAATGCCAAGATGGCTTCTCATCCACACGATTTCTTGCACGCGCTACCTGGTCTTATCCTATTTTTCGCCTGTATTAGTCTCTCCATTGCTCCTATCTGCTTTTGTTGCTCTTCTAATTCCCATCTCCAAGTACTACTCGCCACTTCTCGCAGTAAAAAAAGACGATTGAAATTGCAAAACAGACCGCGTACACGCATGTGCACGCCGTGATGAAAAGGGATAAGCACAGTCACGGTTGGCGTTACATTGCGCTTTTTCTCGGCTATGCTCACCTTTTACAAGGCTGAGCCATCAAGATACCTTCGGGCATGCAGCTACGTAGTTTACTCCGGCTCCAGCTGTCGGGAGTTTTAGCAAGCTGCGCGCACTTTTCCAAACATCCGCGTAGCGTTTTTTTCTTTCTTGTTCTCCTTGTTAATATTTATCTTTTTTTGAAAACTTATTTTCTGTGCCTCGGATAACCTTGATCAAGGATACCCTACACAAGAAAAACAGTGAGACGATTCAATGTTATGTATCGATGACGCTCGCGGTGACTTGCTAATACATGCCTTATGTCCCACAAGTAACTTTGATTTTTATGTAGCTTAGCATCTCGAAAGCCCGGTCTCCTGTGACTAATAAAGTTTTTTTTCAGAAAGTCGCGCGTGCCCCTGCAATAGCTGTCCAAGGAGCCCGCACGAAAGCGTGCCAGCTCGGCAGTCGTCTGCTACGGCTACGTGTTTGCATGGTAGTTGCCAATGGCGCAAACATCGAGTATTTTTCTGTGTTTCTAGTTAAGCAAGTGCTACGGATGCTTCCTGGCTACTTTTGCAGACCTGCGAGTATTCGCGCATGTTGATTCGGGAATCGAAAAGAGATCTTAGCCATATTTTTACGACGTTTGTTACTGAGAGAGCTGTATCGTTTGTTTAGCGTTTAGCTGGAACCACGCTGATTTGCTTTTGTGCGTGTTGCATTTACGGGCAATGGATACAAAAAAAAAAAAAAACAGTGCTTGCAACAGTGATAACGTATACGAATTGGCATGAGAAAAGAAACCCTCATGGTGGCCTAGATGCTTTGGTGTTGCGCTGCTAAGCGCGATGACACGGGATCACATCCCGGCAGCGGTGGCATTTCGATGGGGACGAAATGCAAAAATGCCCGTGTCCCGTCCATTAGGGGCCGGTTAAGCATTTCCAAGTGGTCAAAATTATTCTGGAGTACCCCACTACGGCGTGCCTCATAATCAAGTCGTGGTTTTGGCACGTAAAAGTCCATTATTTCATGCGGAAAATACGTTAACAAAAAAGGCGGCAGATTCCACACCCTGTAGGAATCGATGATATGCGAAACAGTGTGCGGGGAGCCTACCAAGTTAACGAAACAACCATGACAGCACCAAGACGTAGGTGGCTGTTTCATGACCTACATAACCAGCGTGTCATGGCATTGATGCCATGACCAATCATTTATGTTTGTCATACGCTCTTACCATACTGTGTCAATTTTGGTACATACCAAGTTAATGAAACGACCGTGAGAGCATAAAGACGTAGGCGACTGTTTCATGATGTACATGATAGACATGTCATGATATTCATGTCATGACCGATCATTTATGTTCGGGATACACTCATAAAAGCCAATGTTGGTACATACCAAGTTAACGAAATGACCATGCGAGCGTGAAGACGTAGGCTGCTAGATAGGCACTGTCAAAGTGGCAAATACTCGCCAAGAAGTGCTTCTAATTTAAAAGGGACGTTACTAAATCACCAGGTACCGAAGGCAATGTTTATGTCGGACGCGCCAAATGTCCTTTTTCGTCGTGTTGTTTACAACAAGGAAACTGCGCAGGAATCATAAACAAGGAATCATAACGCAGCTCTTACTATGGGCACAAACTGCACACTGCAATATTATCGTGCATACCACGGTAGATCCATACGTCTCCATTCTATAGCTTGGTTCCCAGCCCATATGGGTGATTTCGAGAAAGGACAGCGGAACCTTAACGAATCCGCTCATAGGGCCGCGTGAGTACTTGCGAGCCGCGCTCCCTTGCAGACCCCTCTACTCCTCCTAAGGCCTTTAAATATCAACTTGAGACGTATAGTGAGCACACCAAGCACTTCTATTTAGGATCTAGGGCGTAGACGATTCTCTCTTCAAAACAAGGAACTATTTGGTTTTCCATTTTATTTAACAACAAATCTAAAAACATGGAGCTGTACTAAGAGCTGCTATGATTCTATGATAACATCACAGCATTCTTCCAGCGAAAACGCCG
This sequence comes from Dermacentor andersoni, assembly GCF_023375885.2. Lineage (NCBI taxonomy): Eukaryota > Metazoa > Arthropoda > Arachnida > Ixodida > Ixodidae > Dermacentor > Dermacentor andersoni. The sequence goes on along the minus strand of NC_092819.1, from coordinate 99,989,152 downwards.
TGAATTGCCAAAGCGCTGAATTCTTCACTGAGATGTTCGCCCGTAGCGACGGTTGGGATGAGGTGAGAGTTTTCAAGTTTAGAGGCATTCATATTTTACTTTTACTTGGCACTATTTTTCTGCTAGACAATGGCTGGGTACTGGCTATTATGACTTCGAAATAGTTCCGTGCACTGTGTTCATGAGTAGCTGGCTCTAGCCATACTGGTGGCTATTCTGGCTAGTCTGGCTATTCTGACTTACTGTAATTTATGGAGTTTTTCCAACGCTGCGTCAATTTAGAAACCCTAAATGCACAGGTGCGCTTGATTTGGCCCCGTTTGTGCCTCCAAAGAACGTGAAAGTGATATCAAATGCGCGCAAACGAGTTTTCCCGACAGCGAAAGGTGACGGATTCAGGGTATTTCGAAAATAAGCTCAGGACGATCAGCGCCCGCACTAAGTCAACGTGCGCCGGCGAGAGAGCCGGTTAAATCCAATTGTAAAAAGCTATCCGAAGTAATGCATGGGCTGTTGCTTCTAGATTAACGGGTTCAATCACCTCTTTGAGCCGAATGCCACAGCTCCAATTCTCGGCAGCTATGACGTTTTGCTAGCTGCGTACCCCGAGGAGATAAATCAATACGCCGCGCCGGCTGCCCGATCGTATTGACCCCTATTGAACGCCTTTTAATTTTTTTGTTAACTGTGATAAAATGAAAACATTGGCTATAAAGTTCCGGTTATCCCAGAATCCTGGCAAGAGACAAGGCACAAAACGAGAGTGAAATAATGAAGGAAAATGATCCTAACCCGTCAGAATTGCTAAAAGAAATGAATTCACACTCACTAAGAACAAAAATGAGGTACTAATGCCAGAAAAGAAAGTGGGAAACACATACATTTTACACTTAATGTAGCGCCTGCACGTTATCTCTGGTATGCATGCGTGTAGCCACCGATGCCGCTGTAATAGTCGAATTTAGAGAGAAGCGCATGAGAAAATTCTGGAGAGAGAAAACCGTCATGGCTTCAAATTGGTATATAAAAAGAACATTCTATTATAAAAGAAGCCTGATTTTGAACAGAACTTACCAGAAAGGAAAGAAGGCGACGGAAAACATTGCTTCTAAACAACTATCCAGTTTTACTGCTCGTCCTGCGATATACAGTCACAGGCGAAAACGCAAAAGATAAAATTGTAGATGTAATAAATGACTGGTTACGTAAACACGCGAATTTGACATGCAGGTCTGTCGGGTGGCCTTCACCTGGCAGTGCCGTACTGTATGTGTGCGATTGTGTGTGCCTTCTATAAGTGCGTGATTGGGGCCAATTATGGGGACCAGATTGCTCGGGAGATTTGTGAGGCTTTCAACATACGTGCGACAGAGACCGCTTGTGCTAGCTGACCATCCGTTGCATTACAAGATAGTTAGATTGACTAGGTGTCAATGCGACGCAAGTGTCACGCTAACCTTGTCAGGTCCCTTTTTCTTGGCCGTGCGTCAACGTGTTTGCAAATTTATATTTCTTCCTCCCTTTCGCCTCAGTCAATATATTGTTGGGCAATCAATACAACGGGATGGTTGTCAGTAGCACTCTGTCCTGCCACCTTCGTTTCTTTCGCGTCAATTTTGCTCAAAATAAGGCGCGTTCCTTCATGAAAGAATGCTTCCCCAGTCAGCGCAAGCAGCTACAATGTCGCTACGACACGGTTGACGAGCATGTGGCGTAAGCTGTTCCGCTACTTCTTGCAAGTTAGAAATTGCCAGAGCATGGTTAGAAATGTCTGTCTCAGTCATTTAGCTTTGTCGAGCCCCCCTTTCGTGCGCCCATTTTGTTGTCCATAATATCTACGGCGTATGCATGCTACTACTATGTGGCGACGTAGATTTAAATCCTGGCCCTACTGACAGGAAGAAAGCTTCTATCGAAATCATGCTGAAAGATTTGCTGTCTTGTCAGAGTAAGTTGGCATCGGATGTAACTGGAGCTCAGGGAGCAAAGGAAAATATGAAAAAGTTATCCCTGGTTAGGCAGCCCGATTTATCGAACTATAAGAATGAGGTTCGCGTTTAAGTGACCTAGAACGTACAGTAAAATCACTAAGAGTAGCTAACTGATATAAAGGATAGACGATCCAATCTGCTAGTCTTTTGGCATTCCAAAGGATGTCAGCGAAACGCAACCTATTCGTAAAATATAAAATTATTGACGATGCCTTTCTCCAAAGCTTGCCGTTTCTTGGACTTTTTTCGACAGAATTCATTGCTTTGGTAACACTGGTAGAGAGAGAAAGAGATAGCAAAGAGAGGAAAGGCAGGGAGGTCAACCAGACGAGCGTCCGGTTTGCTACCCTACACTGGGTGAAGGGAAAGGGGGAACAGAAAGAGGAAAGCGGGATAGAGGGAACACTGTCCGTGCACGCAGCAAAGCGCCTGGAAACACTGGTAGCAAGGTGCCAGTGATCATTTACTTTCGAGATATTACAAAAACTAGCTTGTTTTTTAAAAAAAATGCCTGCAAACTAAAGGGCAGGTGATCATCGGTTCAGAACTGTTACTCTTGGAGCACACTGAGAAAACGAACACTTTTCTGGGATAGTGCTAAAAGTGAAATTGAAGTGACACCGGCAAAAGATGTCGAGAGCGAGTGATGCTGTACTAATCCAGTTACAACCAAATTAGGAAGGCCCACTAAGCCTCAACGAAGACACTCCCTCACCAGATTAGGTATTGGCCTCCCTGGTGCACTACTCGGCCGCTGCAGTGACCTGGAGACTGACAAGGAAGCTTGAGAAGAAGTTAAGGACCGCGAAAATAGTGATGGAACGAATAATGCTAGGCATAACGTTAAGAGACATAAAGAGAGCGCTTTGGATCAGAGAGCAAGCGGGTATAGCCGATATTCTAATTTATATTACGAGAAAAGAAAATGGAGCTGGGCAGGTTATGCAATGCGCAGGTTAGATAACCGTTGGGCCATTAGGGTTACAGAATGGGTACCAAGAGAAGGGAAGCGCGGTCGAAGAAAGCGGGAGACTAGGTGAGGTGATGAAATTAAGAAATTGGCGGGTGCTATTTGGAATCGGTTGGCACAGGACAGGGGTAATTGGAGATCGCAGGGAGAGGCCTTCGTCCTCAAGTGGACATAAAATAGGTTATTATTATTATTATTATTATTATTATTATTATTATTATTATTATTAATAACAAGGGAAGAAAGTAAGCTCTAATAATGGTCAAAGGGGAGCTATTCAGATGGGAGGAAAAGTAAGAACCTGAGGATAAAAAATGACAGCCATCAAAGTACTTCGAAAAAAGCTTGACTTGCTTCCAGTGGCCCTTCCATTGGTACTAAAGAACCGATAATTTTAAACATCAACGCTCAAAGTGTCGTTAATAAAGCCTTGACGCAACTATCACAGATTACGCCCCATGCAATTTTGATCAGATAAAAAAATATTCGCATGACGATAGCGAAGATGAAGTTGTGTTGTCTCTGTCTTATAGAGTGTATCACTCAGGAAGAAGTACAAGAGGGCGCGGTGTCGCTGTTTCGGTAAAATGAACTATATCCGCCGCTCTATTATGTCAGGCCGATAACTTAGAATATGATTCAATCAATCTTTCTTGCTGTACACCTGGCTCGCCTCGTGTCATTCTTTGTTGATCTTTTTTTGATCGCAATGTGTCATTCACAGACGATAAAGTACTACTTACAGGCGACTTTATTCTACAAGAGTGTGATTACGCGAACGTATATTTCTGCACTTGGATTAATTCACATTTACATGACATTATTCTGTATCAGTTTCTACAACAGGCTGTTAAACAACCAACACGCAGCTATAGTACGTTAGCAATACCCGACCTCGTTTTTGTAAGTCGTTCACTACTTCTTTCTTCTGTTTTGGTTGAGCCTGGAATTTTTTATCACAATCTAGTATATTTCACTGCTTTTCAGTCAAGTTTCTTTCTCTGTGTTACACTTTCACTCACCACCATGCATCTTTTGAAGCACTAACCAGTCCCGACTGGCTCTCTCTAATACAATCACCTTCTAAAAGAAGAAAGCACACAGTGATAATCAAATCTTTTTTTAGACTTACGAAAACTTAGATCGCACTCTGTAATCATGGTTGTAAATGAATCTTATCATAAATATATATTGGGCTCAATTCAAGCAATCTAAGGCAGGCGAAGTCCAAAGTCAGATTTTCCGGTTCTTGTTACCGGTTTCGTGATTGTGACGGCCACACGTTCCAAACGCCGCATTGCCCCATGTGAGGATGGTGTGACGTGCCAAGCATTACGGAACATCGGTAAAAGTTTTTATGACTGTCTATTGGACGAGCTTAATGAACTATGGAGAACCGATGTAATCCCCGCTGAATGGAAATCGTCCGTGGTAATACCAATTTTAGAGCCCGGGCGCCTTGCAAGACGCCTTCAGTCCTACCGGCCAACATCCCTAACTTCAAATGTCATCTATAGTTAATGGAGCGAATGGTCATGTTCCGCCTAGATGCCAGGCTACAGAAACTAAATTTCGTCCCAGATGTCATGAGTGGCCTTCGTTTCATTCGTTGAGCTCTGGACAGTATTTCAGACCCGGTCTCATCGCTTGAATTTGCTAGAGGAAACAAGCAGTCCGCCTACATGCTCTTTCTTTTGCATACATTTTGACGTACATCGAGCTCTCCTCTCGGTTCCGCATTATTTTCGTTGTTTCAACTGGCGGAATTTCGGATCGTCTGCTCCGCTTTGCGCACCATCCTCTATTGGAGCTCCAGATGAAACTGTGTGTCACAGGTGTAACAAGTGAATCCCGCACTGTGAAGTGGGGTGTCCCACAGGGCAGCGTTTTATCGCCGCTTCTATTGAACACCGTACTCGCCGAGCTTCCAAGTCGCTTGTCTCGAGACAGTGACTTCCCTGTGGGCATAGCTATCTGCGCAGATGATATTGCTCTTTAGATAAGCGGCTCTTCGCGCTTTGGTTCGCGGCGGCGTGGAAGCTAGCAAAGAACTCTTAACGCAAGCTCGAAGTGCTTGGGTGAAGTTTGCCTGCAGATATCACCTGCTAAGTCGCAATAGCATATCATTATAAACGATGCGCTCGTAGAATAATGAGCCGACTCTAAAGTGGCGAGATGCCGATAAGCTATGTGCGACAACGCGGTTATTTGGGCTTAATTGTGGATGACCGTATCTTTTGGCGTCTTGGCGTTAAATTTGTACGACACAAATCCCAATCTTTCCTCAAGTTTGTGGCCACATTGACTGCTAGAGGAGCCGTCTCCGACCAAACAACGGCTCTGCAGGTGTACCAGTCATCTGTACTCTCAGGCATAATGTATGCGTTACGAGTCCTGAATCAAGGAGAGAACATAGGAAAAATGGCGCCATTATTAAAGATTATTGCTGGCATATATAAAAATGATACTTCAGTTACGCCTGCGCCGCACAAAAATTCTGATATGCCTGCTTCGACAATATTCCAATTGGCCCAAACGTACATGTTCGAAAGATTTCCAGATTACCTCCAAGCATTCACAGATGCACCTGAACACAGCGATGGTCAAGGCGCCTCTGCAGCCAGGTGTGCGTTTCTGAGCCAGTTGTAGTGACTCTGCCAACAAAATTTCATCACATGGGGTATCTCTCGTTGCCCAGTGGACACCTTCACACGTAGGCATCACCGAAAATGAAGAGGCTGTTCTTCTTATACGATCTTCAACTTGCGCTGATAACGACTGTGTCTGCCCAGAAATTTTGTGCAAGCTTGATGACGCTCGTCTGCTGATTCGTCGCCACCTACGCAAGCAGCATCCAGACCAGCACGTCGCAAATAGAACGTTCGTGCCCCGTGCTCTCGGCAGAGGCTTACTTCGTCGCGTTATAGCCCTACTACTCAAGCTCAGTGTTGGCTGTGTGAACGTGTTCGAACGTTTATACCGAGAAGGACGTGCGACGAGTCCATCGTGTACGTCTTGCGGTTGCACTGAGGCCCTTCCGCACCTGGTATTGGAATGTCCCGCTTTCACTGTGCTACACATGTCGCTATGAGGAACTATCATCTCCTTTGCCTGCGCTGTACGGTACTCGACGAATGTTTGTACCCCAGTGATTGTGCGTCTCGACGCGATCAGACGAATCGAGCTGTAAATGGCTTTTCTAAAAGAAACTAATTTAGGTTCCTATATCCGAGATTTGTAATGTCGCTCGTTCTTGCTTCTTCCCTCCCCTTCTTCCTGACTTCCATTTCTATGTTTGTCTTGTCCTTTCTGAAGATTAGGCAGGGGTTGTGCCCCTTCCGGTGGCAGTTGCCAGTCTGCTCTTCGCTTTCCCTTTCCTGCCGTGTCCATAGATGTTTTCAAATCAAGTACTACTACTACAAATAATAATAATAATAATAATAATAATAATAATAATAATAATAATAATAGCCATGCAACATTTAGTGCTACTATATTGTCTGATAACCGTATGCGGTTTCAACAGCACCGTAGATGTTTTGAGTTCTCGTTTTACGTAGCGCAGTGTGATTTTTTTATTCCAGGCAATCAATCCAATCTAACTAGAACGGCGGAAGGATTAACGAACCGAAATAAGACGTTAAACAATAATATTGATTTTGTCATCACACTACGAACCGTAATTAGTGACGGCGAAAGGATGGCTGTGCTTCCTTCTGTAAGTGCTAAGCTGGCGCTCGAAAAACAGTGTTCACTTCTCCGGAAACGAAGCAATTCGCTGAAGCCGACCTATTTGAAAACCAGTCTGAACTAGAGGAGGGGCTACGCGCACAGTGAAAAGATAAAGTACAGAAGCGCCGTGTTCTGTCTGAATTTCCGGTCTTCATTACCGACTACCGGGAAAGCTTGAAGGAGCCTGCCATGTGAGAGGATTAAAATAGGCAGGACTAATCCTCCCAATACCCGTAGGACTCTGGAAACCGAGAGCTTGACTCGGCAACTCATTTCGCTTCGTCATTCTGTATTATGCTGGAGCCTTCTGTGCATCCAAGTAACGAAAACTAATCAAGGATAGAATATAGGAGGAATGAGAGGAAGGTGTTCGACAGAGGCAAGTTTGAGACACAATATATTAAAATTTCTATGCCGCTTGTGTCACAGTAGCACTACCTGTTCCAGAATGCGGACGAACCCTGGGACCGAAGATTGTGGTAATTCAAGAATAATAAATTTAGGAAAGCAACGTTAGCCTTTCAGTATCATGCAGCACTCTATTACAGGCCTGCGTGCTGTAGAGGTATCTATGAACCGGCATCAAATACACAGCTTCTGTATCGAAATGTTTGTGTGTGAGACTACGAAGACTAGAGGCGTGCGCACTGGCGTAGAGCTTCTCGGACAGAAATACCTGCTATATAAGGCGGAAAAACCGGCGGCACACACTCAGTTAAGCGATAAGGGGGTTAACGAAGAAATAATTTTTTTGGCATTGAAAAAGCAGAGCACTGTTGCCCGGAATGCTCACAATAGGAAAGCGAGCTTCGATGTAGCGTAGCTTCGATGTACAACCGCTAGTCAGCGTGCTGCAAACCGTTCCGTTCACATTTTTTATATATATTTTGTCTCGACGATGTAACGCAACATATATTGCTAAATCGTTCCCGTGCTTATGTTATCTCCCTTACTTTTAATTGCAGAGTGGCTTCCGGGTTAGAATAATTGCGCTACGCAATCTGCAATCGTCCCATTAGCCTGGTAACAAACCGTAAAAGTACCGATCGTATATCTGCATAAGAGCTCAAAATTACGTTATGAAGTGAGAACATCCTGAATTATACAAGCGCAGCGTACTGAAGATCATCTCAAATTTTGACCTGTTGCTGCAGATTCATCAGAGTGCTTTAGGCACCTAGCAACCCGCCGTGGTGGCTCAGTGGCTATGGTGTTGGGCTGCTGAGCACGACGTCGCGGGATTGAATCCCGGCCACGGCGGCCGCACTTCGATGCGGGCGAAATGTGTAAACACCCGTGTACTTAGATTTCGGTGCATGTTAAGAACCCCACATGGTCGGAATTTCCGGAGTCCTCCACTACGGCGTGCCTCATAATCAGAAAGGGGTTTTGGCACGTGAAACCTCATAATTTAAATTTTTAGGAGCCCGGCAAAACACAACAGGACGAGGACGTCCTTGTCTGTCCACTTTCTCTTTTGTTCTGCTAGGCGCCCAAAGCACTGCAACCAGGGACCGACCGTGCTACCTTATCAAACCGTGTTCAGAGAACGAAAGCCACAACCAAAAGGCATTCTGCTGGCGCAGCCTTTTGCATGGAGCGACAATGGCTGCATTCAGAAAGTTTCGTCGCAAGAAGGTGGTCTGATGAGAACGCGGATGCTTCGTGCAGCGTCAGCTGTCCATTACATTTGCATCTGCTGGCTTCTGCACAAATTGTTTACCTTAGAAACATGGTTCACACGCCAGCACAAAAAGAAAGTTTTTGTCACTGCAGACGGGGGAGAGAGAGAGAGAGAAAGAACATTTAAGAAAAAACGCAAATTGCATTCGTAGCTGCGTAATTATATTACAGAGCAGAGGCATACTTTAGCGCATGTGTTAGGGATCAGCACTTGCATAAAAAATGGGAATAATTTTCGTACGTTTTCGTACTGGTTTGAGTCAGCGTTTGTGATCCGAACTGAGTGACCGAACGATATACCCAGTAGACTTTCTCTTCTTCTTTTAATCTTTCCGTCCCCTTTTCCCTTTCCCCAGTGTAGGGTAGCCAACCGGGCTCAGTCCTGGTTAACCTCCCTACCTTTCCTTTATCATTTGCTCTCTCTCTCTCTCTCTCTCTCTCAAGGCGCAGTAACGCTTCCCAACCACCTGCATTTAAGAGGGCGTCCGCATTCGCCGCCTTGACAGCGAGCGGCGCTGGGCTAACATCCCGAGGCCCTCACTTGTGCACATATGCAAATACCCAATAAAGTGAACAGCACGATGGCTCGGCGCGCAACTTTACCGGAAGAGCGCCAGCAGTGTATTGTGAACGACGCGCCCACACCTCCGACCTGCGCCAAGTCATCTTTTCGTTCACTTTCCTTTTCCTTTACCTCTTTTCTTTTACGCTGCAAATAAAACAATAAGTATGTGCCCTGTGCTTTTGCCGACTTCATTGCCTCTTTCTTTGCATACGGTTGTGAATAACAGAAATCGAGCCCTTCGAATCGCCCTAGTTATTCATGCATGTTACCAAGTTTATTGTCACTTATCTCAGGCAGTCCGCCAACTCAGTCAGACAGGTGTTGCACCCTTCACTGATTGCAGACGCCGATGGGACACATTAATGGCCTAAAAAAAGGGGAACCACCCCTTTGCAGCAACGCGAACTATCTTGACGACGACGAAGTGATCCTATTGCTGAGTGTTTGTTCTCCGTCACCAGTATTTTGTGGTAATTCTCGCTTTCTTCCGGGGAACACTGTTCCCTGCCCGACGGGAATGGAAGTGGAGCCACCCGCACTCCGACCTGATGTAGCGGCGCCCGCGTCGGCAGCCTCAAGGAAGCGGAACAGCCTCTCGAGCGACAGCGAGGCTACCCTGATAGACTCGACCGAGAGCGACGACAGCTCCGACGACGACTACGTGACTGTCCTGAGTAAGAAAGCAAAGCGGCGGATGCTTGGGGCCTCTGTGGACACATCTACTATGAGGACTCCGCAAAGTTCGCCAAAGTACACCATCCTTTTCTTACCTGTGCTACCGTCCGACAACATGAGGTTCCTCAACAGGCAAGTTGCATCGGTTGAACTCGAGAGACTGTTGCCAAATGGCATTGAGGACGTACGAGTCAACCCTCGGAAGAATATTGTCGCGGTAGACGTCGCCCAAGCGTCGGCGTTAGATTCTCTGCGAGCTGTCACTGTTCTCGGTGGCATGAACGTCCGTACCATCATACCGATGGGAAAAGAGACTACTACAGGCGTCATATATGACATTGATGCGGCCATTTCAGGCGAGGATTTACCACTTTTGATAAAGCCTGCGAATCATGGGACCCACATACTACAGGTGGCCCGTCTCGGAACTTCCAGATGCGTGAAAATTGTCTTTAAAGGTGACTGCCTTCCATCGCATGTGAAGGTAGGTCATTTTCGACATGCTGTCCGGCCCTTTGTTCCCAAGCCGCTTCAGTGCAGAAACTGTCAGAAATTCGGCCACGTGAGCGCCGTCTGTGGAAAGTCTGCTATATGTTCCCGCTGTGCAGCACAACACTCTGCAGGCAACTGCCAGGCAAAAGCTTATAAGTGTCCGAACTGTCAAGGGCCCCACGATGCCTCATCAAAGGATTGTCCTAGAGTTAGGCGAGAACTCTCCATCTTGAAGAAAATGGTGAGGGACCGGTCGACCCATCGTGAAGCAGCTGCTGACGTCAGGCGACGTCGTTCTCGTCGCAGACGCTCATCAAGGAATTCTGCTCTCCGCACAAAGAATACGCGTGCCGCACAGCCTCTTGCTGTTGAATCTGCTCCAACCTCAGTGCAGAATGTTTCCAAACCGTGTATAGATAACGGAGCATCTGAAAAGACTGCCGTGAATGAGGAATGGCCACCACTGCCAAGGATAAGCCCTGTGGAAAAACCCCAACAAGGAAAGGCACCACAATGCTCCACCCCTCACCCAGATGAGCTGACAGAGCATGACCGCCGAATTGTAACAATGCTCAAGTCTTTGATAAATGCGATTCGCACGCTTGTGGGCAACTCGAATACGCCAACAGCTCGAAGCGCAGTTCAAGTGTTGGATGCCCTGAGCCCAGTGCTTGCAAATCTTGCATAAGCACAATGGCTCTTCCACTGCCTTCACTCCGTGATGAAGTGCGTAGCGCGACAATTTTCCAGTGGAATGCCAGAGGACTTAAATCACGGATTTCATGTTTCCGCCAATACGTTTTCACGAACCGATTTCCTGTAGTGGTAATATGTGAACCGAACGTGTCGAAAGCGCTAAGACTCTCTGGATACGAAGCCTTTATGGCGTCAACGTGCGGGCAACCCAGCAAAGTAATTGTTTACATCCGTACAGAACTGACTTACATCCCCCACTCAGTGCAGCCTCATGATGGAAACCAATACGTGTGTCTCCGCATTACAAAGAATAAAGTGGCCTTCACCCTTATCGGCGCCTACATATCCCCATATAGTCGGTTCGACGGCGACCGATTGCGAGACATCCTGACGGCAACTACTGGACCCTGGATTCTCACAGGAGATTTTAATGCTCATCACTTGGCTTGGGGAAGCTCCAGAATAGATTCCAGGGGCCGGAAACTTGTGGAATTTGCTTCCGACCATGAACTTAGCATTATGAACGATGGCAGTCCGACGTACTTGCGTGGTGCGAACTATAGCAGTTGCTTAGACTTGACCTTGGTGTCACGGCAACTTGGTCAAAATGTTCGATGGTTCTCTGACATCGAGACTCATGGTAGTGACCATATTCCCACCTACTTAATTATCAATGGATTTGGAAGCTTCTCCTCTTGTACTTCCCGACAAGCATATATAAGGTGGTGAACGTATAAGACAAAGGTGGAAGAGGCATGCAAAGAAGGATTTACCGGCACCATTGAAAACCTTATTACAAGTGTACTGGAATCGTCTAAGTACACATTTACATCTGCGAAAAAACGTACGGATTTTGACATGGAACTTGAGCGACTTCGAACGATTCGCAGAAGAGCCGAGAGGCGATACAGGCGCACGAAGTCAATTCATGACCTTAGAGTCGCTCGACGTATACAGAAGAAAATCCAACGTCGTATGGACAGGTTGGAGGAACAACGGTGGAAGACGTTCTGCGAATCACTTGACCCCCGCAAGCCTCTGTCTATCATATGGAGGACGGTGCGCGGCCTTGGCTCGTCTCCACAGCAACGACACCCATTCTCAGCCCTAGCCCTCCATCAAGGCCGCTCACAGGTCGAGATAGCCGAAGATTTCTGTGTGAAGATTGCGGGCAGTGTGGTCACCATCAATAGTGAAATTCTGGGTGAAGTTCCTGCGACACGCTTCCCAGAATTGAATGTGTCCTTCTCACTTGAGGAACTGGACGCTGCTCTGGCCACATGCAGGCGCTCATCGTCGCCAGGACCAGATGGCATCACCTACGCTGCTTTATGCCACCTAGGTGAAGATGGCCGAAGCAGACTGCTGGAATGTTATAACCAGTCATGGAATGATGGCGTCGTTCCTGAGCGGTGGAAGTCCAGCCGCTTGATACCACTCCTGAAGCCTGGAAAGTCGCCACTTGACCTAGCGTCCTACCGACCCATTGCGCTGTCCAGCTGTGTTGGGAAGGTCATGGAAAGAATGATTCTCACCCGCCTAGAATGGTATCTTGAGCGCCACAACGTATACCCCGATGCCATGGCTGGTTTTAGAAGAGGCCGTTCCTCTATTGACAACGTCATCGACCTAGTCTCGTCTGTACAACAGGAAAAACACCACAAGCGTATATCGGTTGCACTATTCCTCGACGTGAAAAGCGCCTATGATAATGTAACGCATGAAGCCATTCTTGATGCTCTGGAAAATAATGGAATAGGTGGACGCATGTTTCGGTGGATTCGGAGCTATCTATTCAAAAGATCCTTCTTTGTGCACAGTGCAGATGGCCGAACTGCTGACCATTACACTTACCGTGGCGTCCCTCAGGGTGGGGTTCTTAGCCCCACTTTGTTCAACCTTGCAATCCTTGGCCTTGCCGAAGTTCTACCACATACAGTAAACCTTTCCATATATGCTGACGACATATGCATATGGGCCTCGGCAGTTACACGTCTCCAGGTGCGTGCACGGCTCCAAAAAGCAGTGACCCTAACATCATCGTACCTGCGTGCGCAAGGCCTCAGCATTTCGACCGAGAAGTGCGCCTTAGTCGCCTTTACCCACAAGCCCATGACCTGGTACCCCCATTTCTATTGACCACCAACCAATTTCCTACGCAAAAACTCACCGATTCCTAGGCGTTATTATAGACAGAGACCTTTCATGGAGCCCCCACATCACATATTTGAAGAAGAGGCTTACTTCTATCTCGAATATACTAAGGTTTCTCGCCGCTAAAACGTGGGGCACATCCGTGGCATCTATGCTTCAACTATACAGGACGCTCTTCCTAGGATACTTGCGATACAGCACACCAGTGCTGTCCAACGCTAACAAAACTAACATCCATGTCCTACAGAGCATTCAAGGCCAAGCCCTTCGAACATGTCTGGGGCTACCTCGAAATGCTTCAACCGTGGCAACAATTGCCACCGCGAGAGACCACCCAATAAGGACCTATATAGATATCGACGCGCTCCGGGTGCATGTTCGCCATATATCCCGAGTCCCTGACCACCATCTCGCTCGATTGCCTGAGAAAAGACCCAGGGCAGCGTTCTCCAGATCAATTGCGGCTAACCGGCACTCTTTGTCTTTGAGGCACTCACCCGCAACAAGAACGCCATCCCCTATGTGGTGCTTGAAGAAGCCTCCTGTGTACCTTGCTGTTCCAGGAATAGTGAAGAAAGCTAGCCTGACCACCGCGGCTCTCAAGCAGATCACATTGGAACTTCTGCATTGTTCATACTCTAACCGAATTCATGTTTACACGGATGGTTCCGTCTCGGAAAATTCTACGGGCGCCGTTGTTCTACCATCTCAATCGGTCGTCATCAAGTTTATGACATCACACGTAACGACATCTACAGGCTCTGAACTGGCCGCTCTTCGCGCTGCTGTCGAATACATTGAAAAAGAACCGCCCAACAAATGGGCAATATTTTGTGACTCGAAAGCAGCCCTCCAGAGCTTGAGAAGTTTACGACGTGGCAATTATGAACAGCTGGTGTCACAAATCCACGAAACCTGCCATTGCGCTTCTGAAAGAGGACATAATATCATATTTCAGTGGCTGCCGGGACATTGTGGCATCGTTGGTAATCACCTCGCCGATGACGCTGCCCGACGTGCCCAGGCTGGCTCACCGACACTCCTTATACCTTTATCCAGAGTCGACGCGGCAAGAGAGCTTCGCAGTCTCGCTCGTACAATCACGTTAGGTTACTGGCATACACCTCAGAACTCTAAGTGTCGTTTACACAGCCTCGACCCATCACTGAAACTTACATTACCAGCGAACCTTCCACGACGTGACGCAACACTGCTGTGTCGGCTGTGGGTAGGAGTAGCATTCACCAACTCCTACAGCTATCGAATTGGAATGGCGGATTCACCAATGTGCGCGAAGTGCAAGTGTGAAGAGACCATCAGTCACCTTCTGTGCCACTGTTCTCGCTTCGATAATCAACGCGAGACTCTCCAGTGTGCCTTAAATAGACTGGATGACAGGCCATTTACGGAAGCGAAGATCTTGGGGGCCTGGCCTCATAGTTCATTGGCCCAGAAAGCAGTTCGAGCGCTTTTCGCTACCTGAGGGAAACAGACTTGAGTGCCAGACTGTAGACATCCTATACCTAAGTTCTCTCTCTCCCTCTTTCACTCCCCATTCCCCTCCCCACGTGTAGGGTAGCAAACTGGACTCAGTCTAGTTAACCTCCCTGCCTTTCTGTCTTCCCTTCTCTCTCTCTCTCTCTCTATCTAAAAGTCAATACCCGCCGTGGTTGCTCAGTGGCTATGGTGTTGGGCTGCTGAGCACGAGGTCGCGGGATCGAATCCCGGCCACGGCGGCCGCATTTCGATGGGGGCGAAATGCGAAAACACCCGTGTACTTAGCTTTAGGTGCACGTTAAAGAACCCCAGGTGGTCGAAATTTCCGGAGTCCTCCACTACGGCGTGCCTCATAATCAGAAAGTGGTTTTGGCACGTAAAACCCCATAATTTTTTTATCTAAAAGTCAATGTAAAGTTGTTCTCAGCACCACGCGAGATAGCGGTCGAAAGTTTATTCCGCTAAGCCCTCACCGGCGATAAAGCTGCGCTGAGCATATTTCCGCAACGGGTGAAGTGTGTGTATTCGATGCTCTAAAGAAACCCAACCGCGCCGCATATTTACGTGAGCAAGTAGCACGCCTTTCTTGGGCGTTCCACGTGTAAGCTGCGGCGATCTCAGCTCGGCGAATTTTCCACCCCGCGTGTTTTTCAGAAATTGGGTTTTGCGGCGCAGCCCTCATTTTGTGCGGGAACGTTGACCGAGCTGCATTTTGAATGAGTCTATGCCGTTCGCTGCATTCGTATTCGGTATTTTGGAGCCGAGCGTTCGTGAAAAACTTGCCTGTAGAACATTTGTGGGACCGATATGTATGGGTAATGTTTTCCTTTTCTGTTTTCACTCTTCTATATTGTGACTCTTTATCACTTAAAATTTTCAAGGGATAACTATCGTTACTGTGTTTATTTATGTAGACAGCTCATGAAGGGAAAACACCTAGGTGTGAGTCTCAAGAAAGGTTTTATGCCATCAGGCTCCAGATAGCTCCAGTCGCGGATTTCATGCACGGGCCAAGGGACTGCATTTCAATGGGGGCGAAATTAAAAAAAACAAATACAAAGAGGTATCTTGGACTTAAACTTAGGAATACGTTAAACAGCCACACGTGTTAAAATATACGGTATCTCAAAGTCTCACTTTTTATTTGGAACGTTAAAACCCATCACTCGCCAAACGTGGTGAAAATAGTGAATACGCTGATGCAAATTACTCTCACGGAACCACCTTCAATTCGTTTTTCCGTTAAGATAACGCTTTTTGGGATTGTGCGTTTCTTTAGCAACTGCGGCGAGGCGTAGATCATATCATATCGACGGGTAAGTAAGAGGCCCCATGAGGAGGGATTGCAGTCTGGTTTTTCGTACTTACTATTTCTAAATTACATGGATTCGTATTTTTTCTTTATATTCAGTACCAAACAAACCAACGGCAGCGACCCACATTTACGGACAGATATCACGTGAATGTGATGTTTCCAAGCCGGTTTCTAAATTTACAGTAGAGACGTTTATGCACCCATTGACACTCTGGTGTCTCATAACGTGTGGTGCTTTCAAGACATGTCAAGAATACAAGCTTGTGCAGAGTAACCGACGTTGCAGTAATCTAAAACTTGCGTAGGTCATATAATATTCGGGAATTTCGCCAAGCTGTTACCGAAGTTGTGGAAGGAAGTTCACATCACTGGAAATTCAGAGCACAGACATACATTGAAAAATACATGCATTCTAAATATACGTCTTTCTCTAAATGGCTTGGTAAAAGAACGCCCCTCGTAACAAGCACATAGACGGATCAAGCACATAGACACGCGCCGTAATATTCTTAAGTTAAAGTTTAGAGAACATAATAGCGTCATTCTTTAAAACGAAAGTTCTTGTATACCAAAGTGAATTACTACGCGTATGCGGCGACTAAAAACTCACGATAAACGCATTTCGTGTGTACATGCGTACCGTGAACCTTTTTTATCTCCTTCTGCTTATCCTTGTCCCCTTTCCCTCTTCCCTGCAGGGTAGCCAACCGGTTGCAGCCTGGTTAACCTTCTTGACTTTCCGTTGTCTGAATCTCTCTCTATGACCCCTCCCCCCCCCCCCCAAAAGAAAAAAAAAACATGCACACACATGTTTCCTTCTGAAATGCATTATCGTACGAGAGCCTTCTTAGGTGATCCAACCGTACGCACCTAGCAAGAGCTCTGCTTAGGAGCTTCTGCCACAGAGTTAAAATGATGAACAGAGAAGGTGTTAGGCCGATTGTGGTAAGTAAAACTAAGAAACGACAAAGATTGTGATGTATAGTCATTAGCATGCGCAGACTTATGCACACAAGGGAACTCTCATACACACATACACAAGCAGACACATACGTATGTACACTAACACTGGTAGACTGTGATTGTGTCATTAACGGACTTCTTTATTTTCTTATGCAGCCGGAACTGTTTGGTCTCGACGAAACTACGTCATGCTGCTATCGCATGATACCATTCAAGCAGCCTCTTACGTTCACGTAATGGGAAATAGTGTCTAAAAGAAGTGAATACGTAAGAAGGTCCATGTCAATAGAGAACTGGCAACAGAAGGCCACCCTCATTCTTGTTACTCTTTCTTTGCGTACATTCATCTCGCATTCCTGTTAACGCGGCGTGCTCACCACTCTTCTTATCCAACTTTTAGGTCTACCGCACAGCTACCCTGGCCCCAGAAGATGCACGGGAAAGCGAGAGGCTTATAAATTCCGAGGGGCACAACGCTGTACCGGCCACTGTACTACAACCAGCAGAAAGTTTTTCTGTATCATTGCTTGACCACCGAGTTTGGTGGCGTTCTCCGCCGAAACGTGCTGTTTGCCCATACACGATAGATGACCAGCCTTTGATGACTTCCTTGTTTATTTAGCCGCCAACCCTGGACCGTGGTTATCCATTCAAGTTTCCGTCGACGGGCTCCGTACAAGCATACACCGCCGGCATCGCCCTTTTTGTTGATTTAGCCTTGCCTTTGCATGTATACCTAATTTCCTATGAAGTCAACAGTAGCGATGACTTCCTGCGGCTGCGTTTGCATTGCTGGTAACTGGATGCCCCATTTTCTTCGTTTTCTGGGGTCTGCCTTCGCATACACTTTCTCTTTAATCTAGCAGTAAGGGGTGTATTTTCCTGCGCCAAGAATCTCCTTTGTTTTCTTGTTTGAGGTGCTTCTTTATGAGCAGAAGGAAGAGTGTGAACACTCTGTTACCTATATTAATAATTACTCTGTAGAACGTATCGCCTCCTTGAGACAGTGGTGGGTGAACATTTATAATGCATACACAGCGAGCGCAAGGCTACTCATCATTCTATAAAGTTGGATTACATGTATGTGCTCGAAATTTCGCTTGGGCTACTAAGGCATTGTGTATACTCGTTGCTCTAAGGCTATGGTGGTGTTGGCCACAGGCATGAAGCAATACTTGCCCACTGTGCATCAATGCAGTCCAGGTAACATATATAACGTACATAAGTAGCACACGGGAGAACAATAACTTATACAAACACACAGATGCACTATTGCTCCTTCATTGTGTGTCGCTAAGCCCAATACGGCTTTATGGCAGCAGTTGTTTGGTGCACCTTCGCGATCGCAATCGTAGTAGCATGAATGCTGGTTGCTCGGCCTTTGAGTTTTCTGGTTTTTGAAGTGGTAAGATACGACTTTGCCATATGTGCGTGTTTTGCATACAGCGCAACCCGCGTTTACCTTCTGTATATCGATGCGCACATAGCAACTCATTGGTGTATTTTTCTTATCGTGTACACATCGGACCCCGCCCATCACTACATAGCATACTTCCTCAGCTAGTTGGAAATCATTATAATGAAAAACGCAGCGATTCTTCGCGTTTTCTATGTCTAGGCTCCTATTTACCTCGGGCGCTGTCGAGACCACTTTCACTGCACTTAGCTTTCTTCCGGCTTGAAGTATCCAGGTGGTTCTTGCTATCTTATCTCGCTAGTTCCTTTTGCTGCAACTATTAGAAATGAACTACTTGACGAAGTCACTTTCATTTGCTTTCATTCACTTATTACCAAAGGGAGCTGTACTTTTGTTAGTGCCCCTCCTACTTAGACGCAGGTTGTAACCGGTGGTGAATCATAAGAACTGGCAGTGGTTGTTGCTGAAAGCATACTGCTAAAGCTGGAAAGCCGCGCACGAACCGTTGTTAAGAGACAGTTACGGCACTGCACTTCTCTCTTCCCTTCACCCTTATAATCACTACACACACGAACCGTTGTTATCCACACACACACACACACACACACACACACACACACACACACACACACACACACACACACACACACACACACACACACACACACACACACACACACACACACACACACACGCGCGCGCGCGCGCGCGCGCACACACACACACACGCACACACACACACGCACGCACGCACACAAACTTTCACTAACCGTATATAATGTGAGACAAACAGGTTGTTGTTGACACAGGTGCGTCAAGCTTGTCTCCATCAATGGCTTGTTGGAGCACGCGATAAGTAATTATGTTCTCCACTGATAACTAAGAAAAAGTTAAATTTAAGTGTCAAAAACAGTTTTTTCTAGATTTGTATTAACCGTCAAGATTACGAGTTACATAATAGAAATCCTATTTTCATCATCTAGGACTGTGCCTTTTTCTTTTATTTACTTTTATTCTTCTGTAGCTCTTCATTCCCTTTGTCCCATCCTGCAAAGCAAAAAGACGAATATGCACTAGCTAAATAGTCAGCCTCTTTAAATAGCAGCTTTATTTCTCTGTAATGTAGTGTAACTTCGTTAATCATATTTAGCACTACCTTAGAGATATATCGTCCTCCGGAAGAGGGAAAGTTCACTCTTTGCATGCGTGAACTTTTCGTTTTCATCTTTCTGTCTTCCTTTACCCCATCCCTAGTGCAGGATAGCAAACAGGTAGAAATAGGACCGGTCGCTAAAGGTCCCACTACTGCAGTATGTTAAAACAGAAGAAATAGTGCCTGAGCTCGAAACGTGTACCTAAGTTAGTTCATTCTAGAAAAGTAAGTAGATCGCGATGAGCCTGGTACAAGGACTCGTAGAGTGATGTACACCGCAGTCCAAGCTGATGATAGTCCCTCACTAGCGGCATGCGCTGCGCACTGAAAGCGGGACACTCCAATATCAGGTGCTGAAGTGCCTCGCAGTAACCGAAAAACGTACACGATGGACTGGCCACACGTCCTTGTCGGTATAAACGTTCCCACATGTGCACACAGCCAACCCTCAGCTTGAGTATCGTTGCACTGTAGCGAGATGAGGCAAGGCTCGACCGCGAACACTGGGCGGTAACGTTGAATTTGCGACGCGCTGGTCTGGATACTGCTTCAGTAGGTGGCGACGAATTAGCAGACAATCGTCCTCGAGTTTCCATTGCATTTCAGAGCAGACTCAGTTGTTATGAGAGCAAGTTGAAGCCACTCGATCGGCCTCTTCATTTCCGGCAATTCCTACGCGTGAAGGTATCCACTCAGCAACAAGAGATATCCACGTGACAGAATTTTGTTTCCAGAATCAGTAATTCTGCGCACAATTGGGCATTCAATCTTACTGCGTTGTAACTTGATAAGGGCAGCTCGGGAGTCCGTAAAGATGGCAATCTTAGATGCACTTAACTCCTACTGCACGTAATTCAGTGTCGCACCAATCGCTGCTAGCTCCGCAGTTGTTTACGAGGCTGGATGGAGTATCTGAAAGATGCGTCGTACTAGAGTCGAAGGTCAGAAAAGAACTGCAGAAGCGCCTTGACCGTCGCTGTGTACAAATGCATCTGTGAATATTTGAAGATAATCAGGAAATCTTTCAAACGTGTGAGACTGAGCCAATTGGAATATTGCAGAAATAGGCACATCAGACATTTTGTTTGTGTCAGGGAGTGTGAGGTAAATGGCGAATACGTATTTGGCGATATCTTTTGGAGGCGAATGCACGAATGGAGCAGCATGTTCAGAAATGTCAGCGTTGTTCATAAATAATGTCGCCATTTCCCATTCGAGATAACGGGCAGTTAATCAGACGATAAAGGAGCGATAGAGCATTGGATGCGCGGTGCAGACAATCAATATGATATAGAGCTCTCTGGTCTGCTTGCAGCCTCAGGGGTAACTGATGCGCTTCAGTAAGTAATGCAAAAGATTGTACATTACGACGTAATCCAAGCATTTGTCGAAGGGCAGCGCGATGATCTCGTTTCACTAGGGCCATCGAACTAGGTGGTACGTTGAGGACTGGTTACGCATACATAATGTCTGAGAGTACAGATAACTGGTACATCCGGAGAGCCGTTGTTTGTTTGCAGCTAGCCCCTCTAGCAGTCAAGGCGGCCGCATACTTGAGAGAATACGATTATCGTCGTACAAACTGTGTTGCACTTAGTGGTAGAACGCACTCCACCGTGCAGTACATGATTGTTTTATCATAATTTTATCTATTTAAGTTCTGACCACCAGCTTTGGCTACTGTCATCCATGGTGACCCGCCGCCATTGCCCAATGTCTGTGGCGAGGGTTCTAGATTGCGGGCTCGAGGTCCCCGGTTCGACTGCGGCCGCGGCGGCTGCATTTCGACGAAAGCGAGGTACAAAAACACAAGCGTACATAGATTTGGGTACATGTTACACAACCCCACGCCTTCAGTATTAACGCAGAGCCCACAATACGGCGTGCCTCGTAAATGTATTGATGTTTTGACACGTACAACACCAGGATTGAATGTAATCATTTGTACTGGAAGGAGTAGCGTATATTCTTGCGTACGATGAAATGGCGCGTCATTTCTTTATATAAAATTTAAAATCATCTTAATTTAATTTCTTCTGTGTCCGATCAGCCTATACGCCTTGCACTCATTGAGGTAGTCGAAGCATACTGGCCTCATAAGCCTCATTGCCTTGCGCAACATACACACGATAACACAAAGTCACAATTGATGACTCCCGGCTGGCCGCGGCGGCCGCATTTCGATCGGGGCGAAACGCGAAAACACCCGTGTACTTAGATTTAGGCGCACGTTAAAGAACCCTCGGTGGGCGAAATTTCCGGAGTCCTCCACTACGGCGTGCCTCATAATCAGAAAGTGGTTTCGGCACGTTAAACACCATAATTTAATTTTAACAATCGATGGCAATTTGAAGGTAGCTATCGATGCTTAGTGCTTGTGTTGATTCAATTAAAGCCCGAGGCCGTGGACATTTGGGATTTGTTGCGGCGGTGCCTTCAGGGGTTCACCCCCCCCCCTCCCCGCCCCTTTCTATGAATGTTAGTAGTGTAAGCCGATCAGCCGTCTAAGCTTTCTTATATTTATTGCGCAGAAATTGTGCCTTCCACAGGATAAGCTCAAACGCACACGGAATCTATGTAATTTACGACAGCATATTGCAACTGCTAAGAGGACCAGCTTCAGTATCATTATGACGTCATCTGCTCCTTCGTTTCTAGTGCTCATTTTAATTTCAATAGTTTGTGAATGTATCCGAATTTGCACATTAAATATCTCTGTATAAAAATATTTCTAAACCAATAACTGTCATAGAGAATTGCAACTACAGCTGCGGCAACGCCGTAGCTGTCGCTGCATTTCCCACAGTTTCAATTTCACAACGAGGAGGTGAGTTTTTCTTGCGATATCTTGTTTTGTGTCTGTTTTTGTATTGGGCCAACAAGTACAGCATGAATAACTCCTAAAGGGCATACGTAAACAGTAATGAAGCGAATAGGACATCAGTCATTCTTAGGCATCAATTGCGGAGGGGGATATATATATATATATATATATATATATATATATATATATATATATATATATATATATATATATATCTTGCCAAGCGTCAAGCTGACATATACGCACGCCAACAATATTTAACAATATTACAGATCTTCGATATTGTAGTTCAACTTCAAACAATTGCAAATTATCAACTGAGCGTTCCCGCCAAATATGGACTACGTGCTGCATATCCTGTTACCGTTCTGTCTTGTTTTCGCGTTAAATAGCCGCTACCGACACCGTGCTGCCCACGCTTGTGCACCTCCTTTATTATTTTTTTTTTCAAGGTGACATCAAAACAGTTTCGAAAATTGTCCAAGAATCATCATCGTCATCAGCCTGGCTAGGCCCACTGCAGAGCAAAGGGCCCTCCAATACTTCACCAGCTACCCCAATCATGTGCTAGTTGTGGCCACGTTGTCCCTGCGAAATTCTTCATCTTATCCACCCACCTAACTTTCTGCCGCTCCCTGCTACGCTTCCCTTCCCTTGGAATCCAATCCGTAACCCTTAATGGCCATTTCATATCTTCCCTCCTCATTACATTCCCTGCCTATGCCCATTTCTTTTCTTGATTTCAACTAAGATGTCATTAACCCACGTTTGTTCCCTCATCCGCTCTGCTCTCTTCTTATCCCCTTAACGTTACACCCATCATTCTTCTTTCCATAGCTCGTTGCGTCGTCCTCAATTTAAGTAGAACCCTTTTCGTAAGCCTCCAGGTTTCTGCCCCGTAGATGAGTACTGGTAAGACACAGCTGTTATACACTTTCCTCTTGAAGGATAAGGGCAACCCGCTGTTCATGATCTGAGAATACCTGCCAAACGCACCCCAGCCCATTTTTATTCTTCTGATTATTTCAGTATCATGATCCGGATCCGTGGTCACTACCTGCCCTAAGTAGATGTACTGCCTTACCACTTCCAGTGCCTCGCTACCTATCGTAAACTGCTGTTCCCTTCCGACACTGTTAAACATTACTTTAGTTTTCTGCAGAATAATTTTTAGACCCACCCTTCTGCTTTGCCTCTCCAGCTCAGTGAGCATGCATTGCAATTGGTCCCCTGAGTCACTAAGCAAGGTAATATCATCAGCGAATCGCAAGTTACTAAGGTATTCTCCATTAACTCTTATCCCCAATTCTTCGCAATCCAGGTCTCTCAATACATCCTGTAAACACGCTGTGAATAGACTTGGAGAGATCGTATCCGCCTGCCATTGGGATTTGGTTGCTTTCTTTATGAAGGACTACGGTGGCTGTTGCTGTGGATATATTTCAGTATTTTTACATACAGCTCGTCTACACCCTGATTCCGTAATGCCTCCATGACTGCTGAGGTTTCGACTGAATCAAAGGCTTTCTCGTGAGCAATGAAATGTATATATGAGGGTGGGTTATATTCCGCATATTTCTCTATCACCTGATTGATAGTGTGAATATGGTCTGTTGTTGAGTAGCCTTTACGTAATCCTGCCTGGTCCTTTGGTTGACAGAAGTCTAAGGTCTTCCTTATTCTATTTGCGATTATCTCAATAAATACAATGTGGACAACGGACAGTAAGCTGATTGGTCTATAATTTTTCAAGTCTTTGGCGTCCCCTTTCTTATGGATTAAGATTATGTTGACGTTCTTCCAAGATTCCGATGAGCTCGAGGTGATGAGGCATTGCGTATACAGGGTGGCGAGTTTTTTCTGGATCAATCTGCGCACCATCATTCAACAAATCTGCTGTTATCTGATCCTCCCCAGCTGCCTTCCCCCTTTGTATACCTCCTAAGGCTTTCTTTACTTCTTGAGGGATGTCGAATTCCTCTACACTATTCCCCCTTCCATTATCTTCGTGGGTGCCACTGGAACTGTATAAATCTCTATAGAACTCCTCAGCCACTTGAACTAACTTATCGATATTAGTAACGATATTGGTGGCTTTGTCTCTTAGCGCATATGTCTGATTCTTGCCCATTTCTAGTTTCCTATTCCTATTCCTAGGATAAGCATAATCACAGAGCGTAGTTTTATAACGCACTTCAGAATTCATGGGAAAACCTTCTAAGTAGAACAGGCTGCAGCGAATCCTTATTTTGTCTGTGAAACTCCCAGCTAATTTCAGCTCTATTTTAACTCTAGGTAAAGCCAGCAGCGGCCGGCAAACCAGCGAATTTGCACGTGAGGCGACTGCTTTCAACAGAGCGCAATTAGCAAAGCCCTCGCCGATCGTTTGTTTAGTACGTGTTGCGTATCGGGCTCTGGCGCGGAACCCGGGCGTGCCTCTCATGCGCCTAAAAAGAATAAACCGAGTAGGCATCGGTTTAGCAGAAAAACTAAGATTAAAGGGGTATCTGCTGAGTCAAAAGAAAAAAAGTCTTCATTCACATACGTAATCATTGCCAGTTGCCGTAATCACTCATAATATGTGAAACATCAGGATTGGCTACAATGTGGTCGTACGTACAATTCTGGCGGGGAGCGAAATGGAGAGAGAAAAGACAAATTTTATGAAGAACAGAGAGCTAGGAACTTTTGTTGTAAGTACCTGTTCAGGACCGGATAATTACTCTTGAATTTCGGCATTTGTCAAAGATAGGCCCCTAATCTTTCGTTTCAAAGACCACGGGCAAAAAAAGTATCTGACATTGTCGAAATCTTGCCATATCGATTTAACATATAAGCTACCCTAATAATCAACAATGGGGAAACCTGACTTTAAAGTACTCCGAGCACTCGGACATAAGTTCTCAGTAAATTTGACGTACGCCGTCATCGAGGCAGTTCTGCACATTTGACACCTGAAAAGATAAACTCTTTACCGTTTCTCCTAAGGAAAACAATGCAGTTGTGTACATGCCTTTGTTTCCCTTGTTTTTGTTCTTCTTTGTTTCATTTAGTTTGTAGAAAACTAGTGCATCAAATAGGGTAGCTGCAAAAAAAAAAAAAAACGCCCTTTTAGAGAACAGTCGCTTTCGTTCCTGTGTATTAGACGAACGCGTTTCATTACAAAAGTCTCGCGCGACATGGGGTGCACCCAATTATGTGAATCTCTGTCCAATGCAATCAAACAATAAATCGATAGCATAAGTGTGTCGTTATAGTCATCGAATAAGTAACTCAACAGCACGCAACCTTGTTAATATAAAACCTCAATATAATGAATGATTTTCGATTAGCGACTATCGAGCCAAACGCGTTCAGACTTTCAGAATCTGGGAGTGCTATATAGTTAGTCAATGAAATGCGTACCCAGTGTGGCTCAATTGTATTTATTTATTTTATTGTGCCCTCAAGGCCGAAGTATTTTAACAGGAATAGATCCTGTCATAAATCTCTATCGAATGTGAGTCAGCGGATACTTCCTTAATTTTATTCATTGAAATCTGAAACGAGCGTGGTCAGCAGAATGTGATGTTGAATTTATTTTCTGTACAGTTAAAATCAAGTTGATCTGCAGTGAATAATATCTCCAAGTGCATTTATGTAATGGAACCGACAAATAAAGTCATCCCCACCGGCGGACACAAAGGTAACTGTGTCCGCTGTTTTCTTCGCGATGCTCACAACTTATTTTCTTCTTTTTGGTATAGCATAGGTGGTCTCGAAATCCACGCCGGTTCCTTCCTGCTCCCTCCAAGTAACAAAAACTTATATTGAAGGCTATGCTTTGACAGAGTGCATGCGCGAGCAGCGATTGCGAGAGCCGAAAAAACGTCACGGTGGCCACGTTTTAGGTGACACCTATTGTCTGCTGTGTGTTCCGAAAAAGAGTTCAGCGCTCCAAGAGTTTGCGTAGCGCACAACATCGCGTACATATTGCAATAGGATTGAAAGCCTGGTGAGTAGGTACGTTTTAAGAACTTATAGTAGTAGCATCCAAGAGACAAGGAATCGTGAAATACAGCCCACGCGCTAACTCGCAAGCAAATTTTAGTGCGGGAGGAATAAAGTATATATATATAGGCACAAGACCCGCATGTGCTAAGCTATGTGAATAGAGTCTTTTAATAGTGTTGCTTCTTACCCATTTTGCATGAAGCTGGCCTGTTGAATATCCTAAACAGGCTAAACTGTTGTTCGTTAACTTTTGCACCTGACTTACCTCGTGGAGCGGCCCGCATTTTTTAAATCTTTACGTCTTTCAACGTATCTCACTGATGCATATCAACTTTCGTTTGCAAATGAAACATTATTGGTCTGGTTAAAGCTATATCCCTGCGTATGTCACAAGCATGTTACATCCGATGAGGCAACACAATAGGGGCATGAAAGCATCATGATATCAGAACTTCCTTTACAGCAATACGAATTGCATCATATGCTAAAGCGGGCTACATACGAACGTGCAGATACAGGTGGCTTTATAAATTTTTTGAATGCTCAGAATTCTTTGACATTGGCCTTAAATTTATTGTCACGCACTTCCCTATTGGATAACAGCGGGTGTAATGAAATTGGTACGTGCTAACATCTAACAGTAATGTATTTAAAAAAAAACGCGACTGATCACTACTAAGCACGCTAGAAGTTAAAGCTTAGTTATAACGCTCCAATATCAACTGACAGCTATACTGCAAATTATTTCTTTTTCTAGCAGCTTTCCCTACGGCTCATCTTAAAGCAGAATGTATGAGATCAACTGTATATGCGATTATACCGGTAAGGCAGCCTGACAGTTTTTTTTTTTCTCACTTTTCATTCGCGAGCCTCGGCAAGCGAAATACATTGAGCCGTGTCCGATGAAAGCGGGGCACGCACCAGAACTGGATCTTTCGCATGATTTGCATGCAAATAGGACTGGCTCTATCGCTCTGCCGGGATGGAACATTGTCATGCAATCGCCGGAAGTTTTTCTTGCCAATGTCTCAGCATGCAGTTTTTTTTTTTTTTCCAGCATAAGAGAAGCTACGAACCCCGAAGAGTGTGTTTATGCTACGCGGGCTAACTTGCGGTCGACAAAGAAGTGTGTTGCCTGTGAATTAGAGTGGGGCACGCGGACAGAAATTGAGAGCGTGAGACTAGATTGCTTATTTTTTGTTGACTCATACTGCGAAGCGCAATCTAAGCGTCGTTGTGTTGGTAGAGGCGACGCCTTGTTTGTCGGCAAACACAGACCCACACCGCCGCTTGAAGGAAAGTACAAGCGAGCAAGGGAGACAAAAGTGTGGAGAGATGAAGACTGGAAAACGGGAAGCTGGCTGGAAGAAAACGAAACGCTATAGAAAGAAAGTGGGAAAGAAAACATGAAATTAGAATGACGAAGCAAAATGAGAACATGTGTCATAGAATAAAGAGGCATGTCCCACATCGTATAATTGAGTTTGCTGAGAATGCCGGCTCAGCAGCGATAGACTCAGCGTTGTGGTTAGATGACTTTATTTGACAGAGCTTTTTCGCTGAAGAAGCCATTCGACATCCGCAGTCACGACTAGTCGTGTCGTGTCTTGTCGTGTTGTGTCGTGTCGTGTCGTGTCGTGCCATGCCGTGCCATGCCGTGCCGTGTCATGTGTCTGTGTGATGTTAGACAGTTCTAGTTATGTGCTTATTCCTTTCAAATACTGTATACATCATACCATGCTGGTGAAGCAGCGCACTGACACGGACACAGAGAAGACACACAAGACGGTGTCCTGTACTCTGTGTCCGCATCCTGTACTCTGTGACTCTGTGTCCGTGTCAGTGCGCTGCTTCACCAGCAAGGTATGATGATCAATCACCAACTAGCCCAACTTTCTACATTACTGAATACTGTACACGTTTGGTCTTAGCAGCAGAATAGTAATCAATGACTTGCAGAAACAGTGTCAGAGAGTTGAGTAAAGGAAGCTTCACCATCGGAACCCATGCGTTTTCTCATTTCCCCACGCGCTATCATTCGCCTAGTCGAATGTGATCGACGCATTCGTGTCAAGTTCCGTGTTGTCAAGTTTGATGCACGACACGCAATTTATAGCTCATCCACATATAATGAGTGCATTACAGGGGATGTAATTACATTATTGACTGAGTTCATTTTCACCACAGACAGTGTTGTGCCTAATACACATCCCTGTGGCACGCCCTTTTCCTGAATGAAAACGCATGACAGTACCGTTCCTAAACGCACTTGAAATGTTCGTTCGGACATGAAATCGGCTACACATTTGAGCATACTACCTCGGAAACCTAAATCTGCTAAGCCCCTTAAAATACCAAACCTCCATGTTTTGGCATACGCCTTTTCTTAATTGAAGAAAACTGTGAGACAGTATTGCTTGTGTAGAAAGGCCGCACGTATCTCGTGTTCTGGTCGGACTAGATTATCTGTTATAGAGTAACTTTTATTGCCCCCACAATGACGGTTATACAGCAGGTTCTCGGTTTCAATGATGTATGTCGATTATACGCTTACAATGGCTTCATAAAACTTTGCAAGACAGTTTGTGGGTGCTATAGACCTGTAGCTGGTTGCTGTTGTAGGATGCTTTTCAGCTTTCAAGAAAAGGATTATAATGGCTTTCTTCCACTCGTTCGCCAATTTCCTTGTTTCCCAGATTCTGTTGAAAAACGAAGCAAGGTCTCGTTTACTTTAGGGGATAGGTGAGCGAGCATTGTGTAATGTACTCTATCCCGACCAAGTGCTGTTTTATTTTTTCCAGTATTGAGTACCCTGTTGATTTCTGGGTGTCTTAAACGGGCATTATACGATCTTCGGGAACTTCCTGTTGACGAAAGCTTTAGTTTCTCTGTGGATTACTTATAATTTTGAAATCTAGTAGAATAGTTTACTGAGCTTGATATGTCATGGAAATGCTGCCTTAATGTGTCTGTTTGTTCTTTTAAATTTGTTTGCGTTCCTGGCGGTGAGAGTATTGGGATTGTATAAGGAACGCAGTCGTCTCTTAACTTACTAAGCTGATCCCACATTCTTTTGGATGTTGTCCAGCTATTTATGGACGATGCATAGTTTTTTCCAAGACTGTCTGTCGGCTTGTCTGCCTGTGTAGTTGGCCTTCGCTTTTTGAAAAAGAAGAGGTTATCTTGTGTTGGGGGGGGGGGGGGGGTACCGCCGAAAGATATCTCAGGCTGTTTTTTAGTTTTTGTACATTCATTCGTCCGTCAGATTTTTTATTTTTTTTCCTAAGAAGCCGCAGAATTGCAGGATTGTCTTTTCTGCTGCAACAAGTACAGAGGCAGTAATCGTTTCATTAATTTCATCTATCGTTAGATTAGCTGATATGTCATCCAGACTGGCGTTCTTCTTGAATAGAGGCCAGTCTGCTACATGGAGTTTCCAACGAGGTGATCTCGATGGCAGTGTCTGGAAAGCATATATATTTTTAATGATAGCAGGCATGTGGCCACTTCCATAGAAATTATCGATAATGCTCCATTGAAAATCGATAAATAGAGATGGAGAGCACAGCGCCAGATCTACACAGCTCATAGCTCCTGTGGCGGCGGAGCAGTCGGTTGCAGCGCCAGAGTTTAGATGGCATATGCCATTTGTTAGGATAAAATCTTCAAGTGCTAGCCCCCCTGGCGTCGGTTGTTTTGCTACCCGATAAGGTGTTATGTACGTTAAGATCACCCGCTATTAAAGAAGGTTCAGGTAGTTGGTTTAAAAAGAACTGGGGTTTCTCGCAATGTGAGTTCTTTCTTGTATAACTTCTATGCATGGTTTTTGGTGTAATCATTTTCACGAATAAGCGGTATTGTAGCCTTTCTGGCTTCTGATATTGGGTTGTTCTTTTTCATGTGTTATTTATTTCTTTTGTGCTGCTCATGTTTAGGTGTTAGTCATTTCATTTTGTGTTGCTCACTTTCAGTTTTTTCACTTCCACGTGTATGCGGTCATTTTTAACCTTCCGAGAAGATTCTGCTATCTTCAAACAAATTTTAGAGCGCAGCTCTATGGCGCCCGTTCCCATGTTTCGCGTCGCCGTTGACCTCGCCGTCGTGCCTCGCCGTAACCAGCTCCGTAGCCGGGGCTAGCACGCTGCTTTAGCTGCGCGCGCTCCGGGCGCCATCTCTCGCACATGGCGTGAGCCTTTCTGTCTTCGCTCCTCCAAAGCCGGACCACGTGTTCTCGTCTATCCTCTCACCCCCTTTCTCCGCGCAGCGCCGTTAAGATCACTCCCGCCACTACCGTCCACTCCGCCCTCACCATCCCTTCTCTAGCTGTCGTGGCACTGCCGCGGTGCCGGCGGCGGGCGCACCTTGCCGCCTTGCGCTCAGTTCACAGTGGTCGAATGACGCTTGTTGATGTTTGTGCGCGCGGGACACCCTGCTTGTAATTTTGTTAGTAAGTGAATGCTTGCTGCAATTTATAAGGTGGACATAACTAGGAATCCTGCTTTGCGTAGTTGTCTAATAATCTGCTATGGCTATCAATGCTCCACTTTTCTCATAAAACTGCGACTTTTTTTTACATCTGTCTTCGCTCTTCGTTAAGACAGGGCTAGGAGTCAAATAAGCATACTGATTTGCCTTTAGCTCAAGCATTATGGCAATCATGAAATGTCATGTATTGTCAGAAGCAAATGAATAAATAAATAAATAGTATAATTGAAAACGAAAACACGACAATCTGGAGCATTTGCTCAATATATTGTTTACAAATGAAGTAACAGATGCGCATGCATTTACCTTGGCGCACTAATTTTCTCATAACGCTCCCTCGAAGTTCGCTGAGCTGTCTTGCTGGAATTTATACGTTGGTAAAGGCTGGCACAATCTTCGCTGCTCGTAAAACATACTGATAAAGCACTTGCATACGTAAGGTATTGCAAAAGGCCCTGCAATATCTTCATGTATTCAGTTTTGCGCACACATTTACATGTATAAACAAAACCCACGTGTGTATGCAAAGTCCTTAATCTTGTCAAATATGAACAAGGTGACTTGTATAGTTCATGGAGCACACCGGAGATACAAAGTAAATTCCTCATATCACGCGCTCGAAAACCGAAACAAGCGATAGTCTACTCATTGTTTCCAATGCTCCTTTTCAAACCGGAGACAAGAAATTTTCTTCACCGATTACATTTGACATTTTCCCTAGTTTCGCTAAATTTGAAGCTGGTGTCTTTCTCTGCTGTTTCATGACGCTGCGAAGCACTACGGATGACAGAAACGTGACATTAAGGAACGCTTGAATATGGAACTTTCTAAAATGTCTACATTTATAACCTACACAAATTAAATATTTATCGTTCGGAATTCAAAGCGTACTTCCTACTTTAACGAAATGTAAGCCTCACATAATTAACTGAGGAAACCGCGCAAGGCCAACTGCATGCCTTTGTCAACGCGGTAAATGTGGGTGAGGACGAGTGCTCAGTATTTATTTTCAAAGCACATAATGAACCTAAAGGCTTGAAACATTCCGTTCCTGTCACAAAGAAAGGGGCCCCCACTTTTTTTTAAATATAAAATTTATACTGTTTTTTTGTCTTTTCAAGAAATCGCATAAACTTTTAGAGTCTCTAAATGGCGTGATAACGAGGATATTGAAATTTTTATTTAATCCTCAATGGACAGTCAAACTTCAAATTTATCTCAGCATTCCTCCGATTCTTCGTCACGTTCTCTAAGAGTACAAACATTGAAGGTTATATGTGTTCGTAAAAAAAAAAGTGGTAAGTGGAACCTAATGTTTTCGAGTGCTTCTGAAGTGGTATTAAGAGTTTCGCTGCTGTAAAGAAAGAAAAGACGCAGTTTCACCTGAAAGGCGAAGCATCGATTGCGATAGCCGA
This sequence comes from Dermacentor andersoni, assembly GCF_023375885.2. Classification (NCBI taxonomy): domain Eukaryota; kingdom Metazoa; phylum Arthropoda; class Arachnida; order Ixodida; family Ixodidae; genus Dermacentor; species Dermacentor andersoni. The sequence continues at coordinate 99,957,132 of NC_092819.1, read as the reverse complement.
TTAGCAGGCAGCCATACCAAGTAAGTAGAGTACTTTTATCGGCCGTATGAACTTGTAAACCTTATGAGCTTATTATGAGCTTATGACCGTAATGTAAACATTACGCCGCCCCCCCCCCCCCCCCCTCGCTCTATGTAGTACCCTCGCGTGAGGGCCCTTAGGGGTAATGTCAATAAATAAATAAAAAATAAAATTCGCTTGTTAACTAACTTAATATGCATTGTGTCAACGCGCCCAGCAAACATGAACACGTCACTCTCGATGACCGCGGACACTCGCTGTCGAAACGCTGGCGGGAGGAAACGCGGCAGAAGCAGCGAGAGAAGTGACATCCCTGCTGTTTATCGGTTCAGTGCGAAGAGAGCGCCAAGGACACACAGCACGCACAAGTTAAACTACGAGCCGCTGACGTACCTAGACTCTACCCCCAACGCAGCGCAGTTGCAGCCGAAGGGAACACCGCCCCCCTCCTTCTCCTCCCCTCGGTGCCTCACAACGTTGGGTGCCGCGCGCGCGGTAGAACACGGCGCGCTTCCTCCTCGCATTTGTACCGTTCGCGCGGGCGAGATTGATCCGCGATCGTCGGCTGCGCTCGCACGCTTTCACTCGCACATACAGCGTAGCGCTCGCGGCGACGGTCTCATCACCCTTGGACTTTAAGCGGAATCTCATGGCAACGCCGACGTCTACGCCGACGGCAGAAATACACTTGAAGTGTCCATATTGCTGCTATCGCAATAAAATTCGGCAGATATACTTAAGACTGATAACGTGCGGGAATGCGAAATCATTATAGAGTTTTAGACCTTGGAACGTCATGAACACGCTCCTTTTACATACTCATGTCGTGGCACCACCTCCTCATTGACTGCGTCGTCACATGCCCGGTGACGCACGCACTAGGCCACACGTTTAGTCAGCGAGATAACTGTGACGTGACGTGTGCAATGACGCAGGCACTAGGCACACCTTGCTCAGCCATTACCGTGGAGCCGCCATGGCGTCGGCGAAGCGTGCTCGTCTCCTTCCCCGGAGGCCCGGCTTCGTTCCCGTCCAGACCGAAATGTACCACATTTTCTTTTCCAAGTCGTTAATTAATTTGTCTACAGGACCCTCTTTGGGAGATTTGACGTCAATCTGAAATTGTTTTTTTATGTGTTTTCACTCTTTGTGCCGTCAGCCATTTAGGGTACCATCTTTAGGTCACGCCGACTACGACGGATTTTCGCTCAATTGGGCTCATAATGCTTTCGCATTAATAAAGACAAACACACCCGCACATGATTAGGAGGAAGGCCATGGTGGAGGACTCCTGATGTTTTCACCACCTGGGGTTGTTTATGGCGCACCTAAATTTCAGTACACGCACTAGCCTTGTTGCATTCCTCCTTCATAGGATTTAGGTTGCCGCTGACGGGATCGAACGCGTGACCTCGAGCTGAGCAGTGCAACGGCGTAGCGACACGACTACAGCGGCATAACACCTCGCTTATTCAGCTTTCGCTACTGCAAGTTCGTTCACCCTCTTCGCGAGGCAAACTCTGTAGATTCTTTTTCACTTTCGCTTTTGCATTACGGCGCGTATTGATTTATAATGAGAACCTAAATCAATCCTTCATGCTCTCACCGAATAACAAAGAAAAAAAAGATTCCGAGAAGCTATGAAAGAGCTATAGGCGGCACCTGCTCGTGACGGGGCATTAACAAAAGGAACTGGCAAGGGTCTTAACCATAGGTTCGCTAATACCTCCGGTCACGCTAACCCTCGGTACCGGGCTTCTAATTGCAGTCTGACGTGCAACCAATAAAAGCCTTGTGGGGGTCTTAACGAGCCGCCTCGATCGGCCGTCAGGCACCCTCTTTTTTGTCCGCAGAGTCCGGACACTAATCCGACCGTAATTCCAAGGAGCGGGGTTAATGAACGATCTTTCCTTTTTATTCCTGCACTTCTCGCAGGAGTCGCACAAGTGAAGGAAAGTATTTAGGTGCACGCGTTACAATGACTCGTGTTAAGGAAGCATGACGGAGGGGGAGGTGGGGTGCTGAAATAGGATTGTATTTTGAATGTCGATGGAGCCGGGACTTTTTTGGCGAATGTAACATAGGTATACCACGGTCTTTTCCGGGTGTTCACTGCAACATGTCCGATCTTGGACCCGAAACTGCGGCTCCCTGACTCAAGCCTGTTTAGCATGATGCGATTGTCGCCGCACCGGAAGTGGGATTTCCGTCGCATGCGACGAAAATTGCTATCGCAGTGCCTAACCTCCCGTTTTCGGCTGCGACCAACCGGTTCGTCGCAACGCCGCAGCGCTCGTTGCGATTTTCCGTCGAAATTGCGCCGGTAACTATTTCGCGGTTTATTTCGAGAAATGGCGTCTCGCTGAACAAGTGCAATGCGCGGGGACGTGGAGTGCCGAATCCGGTACGTACGCGAGGAGAGAATAAAAAACTTGTACCGCAGATTGCATTCTCCCATTTCTATACGTCCGTGGACAAGACGTAGCAATTGAAGTACATTTTCACTTTTGCTTCGTATGCTATAGATACACCTTTGTGAGCTGCCAATACTACGAGGTGTTCGATCCCCTCAGACGACAACATTTTATTTCGTGTAGTAGCACAGAAAAATTGTGCGTACGGAGCAGTTTATAATAATTGCAACCTCGGCAAGGGCGAAAACAAGACGTCAAGGTACCCCAATTTCAACGTAGCGCTGCACGCGCGACCTTTTAGTTTCATTCATTTCCTGACGGTTTTCTTAGGCCTAAATTTCCCGACGCATCTTCAAAGGTTATCTTACCTCACTTACTCATTAAATTTGACATTTCAAACGTGCAGGATATCGTAATGAATTTTCTACAATATCATGTTTAACTTCAGGGCATGAATAAACAGCTTCGACAAGTTATTTTCGAATATTTCATGCAGGTTAAGTTGTATCTCTTCTCTAATGGAGCGCCAATAAAGGCTTTTTTTAACCTGTAATTGCGAAACTTTCTCCCGGTCTCCTGTAGTGATGCAATACGCATTGTGGTGCTACGCCGACTACCATCGCAAAACAGTGATTAAAGCCAGCGCGTGGCTCCTTTTTGAGGCATTTTGCGAGAGAACTGAATAGTGCAAGATATCAAAAAATATATATTGTTGGTTAAAATGATGATACGTAAGTGCAACGTGCGAAATAACCTAACACGTCAAGAAAGTTTGAAATGGTTAGGGAGAATAAAGTTCGTTGCTGTTTGCCTATGAGATCTCGAGAAGGCGGATGTTCCTTGGAAGTGCATATTCACGCAGAACTATGTGGTTAAGTTGTCTGAGAATACCTCATACTTCCACAGTTTCGCTGTCTTGTTATTCTGCACTGTTGCTATAGCTCACCGTTCTGTATTATGCATACGATGCCACAATTATATTCTACTCCAAAAACATTTCATCCATTGAATGACAGAAGCCATCATTGACCATGAGCCATTGTTTGAAGTCTACTAGGTTAACACTGTAGCGATGCGCAATTTGCCTGTGATGCGCTTTTGCGTGGTTTGTGCTGTCCTTTCGTGGTGATATGTAAGAATCAGCCAGCAAATTGAAATAATTATCTACTAGCGTAATAATAATCTATAATAATAATTATTAGCATGTGTGTGTGTTGTACGTGTGTGTGGGCTTGAGAGTGCGTTCGTGTGGTACGGTGTGTGAAAGACAGAGAGAAAGACTGGAGGCCATTGAACGCCTTAAAACGCAGAAGCTATATACGTGCACGGAGGCTGGTGATAACTTTTTACGCCACCTGGGGTTCCTTTACGTGCGCCCAAATCGCTGCACGTGAGCGTTTATTCATTTCGCCGCAAGTGGAATGTGGCTGCCGTGGCATTGGACGAGGGCTTATAAACAAACAGAAAAGGTATTTTATCTAGAACGCGCTTCGTGACGTCACAAAACTGGCAGTCGGGAAAGCATGGGTTTGACATAGTAGGTAATATAACCACATAATTATTCCGCCGGGGACATTGTTACAGTGCACAAACGAAAGTTTGTTTCTTCCTCGAAACACCTTCGCCTAATATCAATCGATTGTATATTTATAGGATTTCAAGTCCCAAAACAATAGTGTTAGTATGAGGGACACCGTAGTGTAGGGGTCCGGATTAATTATTTACCATCTTGGGTTCAAGGCGCACTTAAACATAAGTGCACACTACAGCGTTTTTTGCACAGGCCTTGCCGTCATCGTATTGCTGCCGCCGTTGGTGGGAATTGAGCCCACAACCTCTTTCTCAGTAGCATAATACCACAGGCGCTGATCTATCGGGGCTGGTAACCGCACAAGGGTGGTGTTAGAAAAAGGTGTTAACAAAAGGGTGTTACAAAAGGGTGTTAACGCCTTTCCTGCGTCATCCCAGGTCCAACTGGTCCAACGGGAACACTGCAACGTTGGGGTGTACAAACGTAATCCAGCACTTCTTGTAGGGAAAAAAAATATCATGAGCGCACAAGACCTGTCATGAGCATCTCCGGCTGCTCCCGTCAACGTAGCTAATCCCATACAGACCATGCTACACGTTAGGCGGCCTCCGCGTTGTCAAGAACGAGCGGCTTTGGAAACCACAGTGTCGTCACGTACGAATATACGGCAACGTCGTTTTCTCCACGAAAGAGCCATGCCGAGCAGGCCGACGTGTTTTTCTGGGCGGCCCGTTCACTTCGCTTTTAACGACTGGAAGCCGTCAACGTCCGGCCTTACCCCGCGCTGTCCACAAGTTCGCCCGCCCCAGAAAGCAATTAAGCAACAAGGGCTGACAGGCTTGCCCGAGACCAATTCCCTTCTGACTCTCGGGGCTGCTACACAGAGCGCACAGAGCTTCTGAGGCGAAGGAAGGTCATGGAATGTGCCCATAGTTATGTGCCTGGTTCTGCGTCTCTTAGGAATACTGCCTTCTTCGTTCTGTCTACTTGTTTTACCCCCCTTTCAATATATAGATTTTCGGGTTATTGCTTTACCCTTGAGTCTTCGTATGTTTCTTACTTCTTCGTATGTCCAGTCCTACACCTTGCCTCGGTGCCTACTATTCTGACCTGATAGTGGTATTCCTTTTGCGTTCTTGCTAGGTTACTTTTTGTCTATATCGACACGAACCACGTGCCTGCCGTACGGTATTGGCAGTAATTTATCTAAGAGCGTCAATAAGCACTTTGTCTCGTTTCACATAGATTCCACTAGGTATGCAGTGTTCAAGCACGGAAATACAGGGGTTTTACGCGCCAAAACCACGATCTGATTATGGGACAAGCTGTAGTGGATAACTCCAGGATAATTTTGACCACCCGGGGATCTTTAACTAGCGCCTACTGTCGGCCCACGGGCGTTTTTGCATTTCGCCGAGATTTGATACTGCAACCTTGTGCTCAGCAGCGCCACACCACAGCCGCTAAGCCACTAGGGAGGGTAATCTTCAAATGCGTTCACTTACTAAATGGAAGCAATGTTGAACGAATGTCTATGAATGTCATCTCCTTCGGTACAGCTTTATTTTCGCCCTAACACTAACAGCACTGCTGCGCTTCTTGAAATCCACGAGACTGTCTGACCGCTTATAATGAACTGAGTGATGAGATATGTGGGTGTGTCCATGCATATCGCGAACTTCTCTCCTTCTTTTCATACTTCAGTCCATCTTTCCCCCTCCACCAGCGCACGGTAGTCAATCGGACACAACTTGGTTAACCTCTCTGCCTTTCCCTTATGAAATCTGTTTTTCTTCATTTTCTTGGACATTGTTCAACTAAGTGAAACATACTAGCGGTATCCAAAATTTCCGGACTAGGTATATTTTGAAGAAAGTATTTTTTATGTGCATTGGATAGCTCTCACCTTAGAAATGTTGCCCGTGCACAGCAACAGAGCGCGCCCAGTGTTGCTACCAATTTGCGAATATGTCCTGGAAGTCTCTTTTGCGGAACGATCCGAACACCGTTCTGCGATTTGAGCTCGATTTAAGCAATCGTGTCAACGTGGCGACCTCTAAGATGCGTTTTAAATTTTGGGAAGAGAGTCAAATAGACCTAAACGGAATCCTTACAGATGACCTGCCTTTCACGTCGAAGGTCATCGCTAAGGACGAAACTTACGTGTGCGGGCACAACCCTGAGAGGAAGCAACAGTCGTCGCAGCGGAAAAGCCCAACGCTTCCACAATCGAGAAAAAAAAAAGGCTAGGCACGTCCGCAGCCCGACAAAGTGCACGCTCATCATATTTTTCGGCATTCACGGTATTGTGCATCGGGAATTCCTCCAAAATGGCCAGACTATAAACAGCGAGTTTTACTGCCGTGTTTTAGGGCGTCTGAGGGAAGCTGTTGGCAGCAAACGACCCGACTTGGGATCCATGAGGACGTGCACACCGCACGGCCACAACGCACCCTGCCACAGATCGCACTGCACACGCGAGTTTCTCGTTGGAAACGACATGGTTTCTAGCCTACTCATCAGATTAGTGTCCAGCTTACTTCCCTCTCTTCCTAGAATTATAAACCCAGCTCAAAAGTCACCAATTTGGGACGATTGCCTTAGTCAAGCCGCAGAAGGGCGCCCTGCTGCTTCCGGTAGCAAGACGTCCAGGACATGTACGCAAAGTGGCAGGAACGCTGGGAACGCCGCGTTGCTGTGCAAGAGGATTATTCAATGGTGACAGTGTTTGAGTGCGAGTAAATAAATTACTTTCTTCAAGACAGAGGCAGTGCCCAAACGTTTCGATACATGCATGTATCGGCAACAGCACTTTTCACATAATTATCAGAACTTACGTGGAACGACATTATTTTGCGGTAATTTCTTCATTGCGTCGGACGCACATGACGCTCTGTATAAGTGTATCCAACACAGTGCGATCATAGAGGTTTTTCTGCGGTGTTAGAATGTTCACAGCTCTTGAACGACTTTCTTAATATTTAAAGGTTAAAGAAGCTGGTGCTTGTCAATTTATAATGCATGAGAGCAAGGAATGCCAAGGATAGAGTGAACTATGCGTTAGTGAAACATTCAGAGCATATACGGAGGTAACGATCCATGACAGAAAGCGCAGAGGAAACGCACGCTACTTTTCTCGGGGCGTTCCGCATACAGTTTTGTAACTCATCACGGAAATCGTCACGTTGCAGTTGAAGAATGCTGGAACGTACTTCCAAAATTTCGGTGGTGCTTCGAATTACTCATTTTCCTGGACGGTCCCGATGTTTGCTGGGAGGGCCAAACTCTTTAAAAGAACCTGCAGTCGCCACATAAACCATTAATAAAGTTCGTATTGGTTCCGCGAAGTGATTTCTGGATTTCAATAACAGTACGAAAAAATAACTTTTAATGCAGAATGCCGTAGCACCCACTTAACACTGTAGAAGACGAATCCAGAGGAGAGCACTGTTCCTCATATGTAGTAAACACATATGCACGATGTTTTATTATTTTTAGACTATACACATTTTTCTTTTTCTCATAAAGAACTTGAACATAGGAAGTGTGGCATCTTCGCCGAAGAAGTTGCAGGTAAGGCTGCCATTTTTTTCCGCAAATAACGTATGTTTGACGTGGCTAATGAAGGAAAAACTGTTAATTATGTTCTATTAGAGCCATGGGGGCAGTTGCTTATATTGCGAATGTCGGGGCAGTTTTGTTTCAATGCAGGCGCAAAGTATCAAAATTTCAAACATTTCACCTCATTCTACACAACCATCACCAAATTTAGACACCCAATCGAATTAATGTCAAAACCTAATGTGTCGGGAGCGTAGAAAGGGCATCCTACTATCGTAGCAGGCTGAAACGCCCCGTGACGAAAAGCGTGACGGAGTTTGAAACTGAACGTCACGGCCAGTCACTCTATAGAGAGAGAGAGAGGCAGAAGAAAGGGGAAAGGCAGGGAGGTTAACCAGACGGGTAGATCTGGCTTGCTACCCTACGCTGGGGAGAGAGGGGAGGGGGACGTAAAGTGATAACAAAGTAGAGATAAGCAAAGAAAGGAGCATAGACATACAATCAAAGTCAAATACTGTAGATACTGATACGGCAAGGGCGCGTCTTGCCTCGCGAGCATCTGCCGCAAAGTTCAGCATCAGTATTTGCCGTGACATATTCCACTATTGAAACCTTGTTGCGCGTTTCCTCTAGGGGCGGTTCTGTCTGGCATTAACCCTGCCGCTGCCATTTCGGCGTTCTAAGCATACTCACTTTCGGTGTTGCCTAGACTAAGCCTTGAAATTGGATGATAAATATGAATTAGGTAAATTTGCAAGATTAAGAAATTTAAAAATTTATAGGAATTACAGTAACTTACAGTAATCTGCAGTAATCTACAAATATTTGTTAATTAGTCTTCTGAAACTCGCGTTAGTATAACGTCAAAGTATGTGCGCCTTGCTGTACGACTTGTCTGCAACAACAACACGATCATAGCAGTCTTACATAAAACAAAACAAAAAATAAACACGCATTGCCCAAGAAAAGCACTCTGCGGAAAGCCTGGAGTGCACTAACTAGTGAAGTAAATCAAGTAGCGGCCAACAGTCTATAACCGTGTGCCTCGCTGAATAAAACAGTTCTATAAAACGCTGAATGAAATGTCTCACAGCAAAATAACATATTTGTTTTCTTTGTTTGTTTACGAATACCTGTTTGGCTTGTGTTCCAGGTTGTTAACTTCATTTGTGAACATATGGGTTATGTGTCCGAACTTTTGAGTTCCTCGCAAGAACTGGTTCTCATGTGCTTTTTATTGCGCTGCGGCTTTAATTTTCTCAACGTGTTCCCCTATTTACCGCAGGTCGGGGCAGAAAAGGAGCCGGCGCCTCTACGAAGCGCAAACATTTCCTTACATAAATTTATAATATCAGAAAAAAAGGCAGGTCTCTTGGTGCCTTCAGTAGAAACGGAATTGGATGCTGCTTTGGAAACGATCACCGGCGTGAGATATGGTGCAAAAACATGCACTATAGCCGAAGAATGGCGCACGCAAAGGCAGAGGCACACGGGCTTGCGTGATGTTTTTTGAGCCTCCCGGCTCTTATTTGATCACCAATCCCCGATCCGCCCCGGAGGAAACCGGCGGAAGGTGCACACCTTAAAAAGGATGCTGTTCGGGTCCTTTCAGGGTGGCACGCAAGTTAATTCTCTGAACCGGTGCACAGACTCCACGGAATGGCTGAGTATCAATCTACATACATACATATATATGTATGTATATATATATATATAGCAAACGCTATACACCGTTTCTATACGGGACCTGTTCGCCTTTTGCAGACCTCCGGCAAATGGGCCCGACTGCCAAGGTGGTATGCGTTGGTGAGGTCATTTCGAATTTTCTACTTGAAGAGGTGGCACAGTTACACATATAGGTTTGCACACTTGCGTTAAGTGGTCTAAAACTATAGTAGAACAACAATTATCGCACACACAACGACATTATATTATTGCAGTCAAACTGACACAGCTACATTAGGAAGAAGCTTTCAAGGCCAGAACACGAAGCAAAACAAAAGCAACACTGTCACCTAACTAGGGTTCAGCGCTTTGGTTTATACACACTAATGGTATTTTCCCCCGTATTCTAGAACATCTCTCCACTCAATACTCCGCCACCTTGACTCAAGAAAGTTGATGTCAGCGCCGCCCTTCTCCAAAAGTTATACTGTACTTCATTGAAGCTTCGCATCAATTGATGAGAAGCGTAGCGTCTTCTTAAGCCGAGAGGTGGCGCTGCTATCAAATTCTTGAGTCGAGGTGGAGTATTAAGTGGAGGGACGTATTCTCGGGGGTAGACTGTTTGCTTCCATCCACCGGCAATAGGTTGGACAGATCTGGCGTTCCTCGAACTCTGAGACAGAGGACCAGCACACAAGCAGTACCTATAGACTCGCTCTCTATAGAGGCAAAGTATAGGCGTAACCGCATGACAACAGCGAAAATCCGAGCACACCTACCCAAAGCTCCTGGAGCTGCCGGGAGAAAAATAGCGGACGTACCATCGAGACAAGTGTTGGCTGAAATGCCAGGAGGCAGTGGCTCAGTTTACAGTGGACCGTCACCAATAGCGGTGACGCTATGTTGTGATGACGTGGGGGAAAACGCTCTCAATCGTGACGGCCGCTCCGACGACTGGGCTCGGAGCGCCGTAAGGGCGCTCGACGAGAGCCATCGAATAGAACCAGCCATACGTAAGGCGCGCTCTAGAGAGGGGATCGTAATGCGATGTTCCTTTCCCTAAAATAGCGAGGCAGCTACCACGAGGAACCCAAGTACGTGGAAGAAGGCTGAATACCAGTACAATGATGTCAACCAACAAGAGACGTCTCTTCTTTGGTAAGAACCCATACGAAGGGATGTGCACGACCTGCCAGCAACAAGTCACTACAAGACGTGTGGTGTGGCATTGTCCTATAGACACGAGGCAATCTGCAAGCAGCGCATCATGAACAAATTACCGCGAGAGATCCAGTCATCCACATTGAGCGACTGGATTCGACGTCGCTACATCAACGATGAAGATGTATCCCATCTATCGGGAAATTAGTTTGTCGAATTCGACTGAGATGAAGACGGACCAGGCCAGCGTCTTCTTGAAAACCGTCCGCGAAGACATGAGCAAGCAAGTCCCCCTTAGGGGGCATCTACACAAGCCTATAATGCTTATAGCAATTGTTTTGCTGTTATTGTTGTTGTTGCTGTTTGTTTTAACATGCCCTTACAAACCAAATGCCTTTTTCGACCAGTCGTAGGCAACGGTGCTTGCGAGAGTGTTCGAGAGCGCTCGGAAACAGCCGAAGATGCCACGAGAAAGACCTTGCACTCTTCGGGGCTGAATTTGTCCCCGAACAATAATCAGCATCCATCTTGCGTGCCTTTCACTTAACGCGAAGCGCTGTGCTTGCAGGTCATAAACGTCATGCGCGTTGTCAGCGTGGCACAGCTTTCTTCAAAAGAAAATACAAAGCTCAAAGTTTACACTAGAGAAATAGAAATGCGAGCAAGACAGATGCCACACAGCTTCTTCTGATCCAGTAGGAGGCCGGCTAGAATACTGAAGGAACCAACGTAATAAATGTGTGTTCAGGCTAGCGTGAACTTGGGGCTCTTCGGAAGAAAGACAAGTGTAGAGCCTGTCGGGACGGAGCTGTGGCTGAACTCGGTGACAGCGTGGCGAGGGTGCGCAATGGTGTCGTTACATTCTAGTATAGGACCGTATACAGCACCGCCCGAGTCAGTCCTGCCTCCTTCTGTCCTTTCAGCGACTTACATTCGACTGGATGGCGCCAGTAGAGCTTCAAGTGCGTCTTTTCGCGTCAGTTGCACCATCACGAAATGCAGCGCTGAACATTTTATTTTAAGTGCTCAGCCTACTGGCAATAAAATGTAGTAATTTATTTCGCCCGCGGAACATACTTTAAAAGATTGAAGCGGTGTTGAAGTTCGTACGGAAATCGCACTAGCTAGAGAAATACTAAACATGTCCCTGCCCATAAAAGAAACAAAAGCATATGCCCTACTATAGAGCAGGGACAGACAAACAGTGAAAAACAAAATAAAATTATGTGTTTTAGTAGAACAAGTGAAGGCATGCATCAATACACCGAGGGGTGTGATAAATATCTCAAGGAGATTGTGCCTACAAGGTTACAGCGTCGTTAAGGTCAAATAGTACACCGTTGCTTTGATTAACTTATTTTCTTGTTCTCTAAATTAAAAAACGGAAATGATCTGTATTTTGTGCCAAGAAATCATGCAGTAGCTGGCCTTAAAAATGTCCTCCTTGTTCTGCCAATTTCCTCTTTATATTTCATTTAATACCATCGCATTCTTTGGTATTTTATAATCTTATTGCCAAAATGTGATGCTGGTAAAATATTGAAATTTTACTCACTAGCAACCTACCTGAAAGCGTTTAGCATAGGCACCAGCTTCGTCGTCAGCATATCACAGGCGTTCTAAAAGCAGCGAATATGGCGAAGCGGCTGTTTGTTATTGATTCAGACATGCATACAGTCAGTATGGTTGGCTCTTGCAGAAAAATAATGTATAATACACACATGAAAATGCCTACTCGTTCCGCATTGGAAAGGGGGATACTCCCACGTGCAACTCTTGTGGAACTATAGAAACGATGGAACACATCCTCTGCCTCTGTCCCCAGTACGACGTCGAGCGTGAAGCTATCCGGGCAGCATTGAACCAGCTGGACTATAGAGAATTTTCGGAAATGAAGATCCTTGCGCCATGGACGCACGCGTGGATGGCACAGAAAGCCACGAAAGCGTTGTTGAAGTACCTCAAGTCGAGAGGTCTTGGCAACCGTATGTAGACTCGTTGCGTACCTTCAAATGTGTGCGAAACAGTGCTCTCTATATCTCCTCTCCCACCCTCTCTGCGTCTGGTTAACCGCCTTGCTTTTACTCTTTTCTATTCCTCTCTCTCTCTCTCTCTTGATCAGAAGGTAAATTGTTTTTTTAATAAAATAACGGGAGACACAAGGTCCATTAAATATTGGAAACACAAAAATATTTGCATCATCGGAAGAGGGTTCTTACTTAACAGAGTTTCGATTGTTTTAGTTCCGATGACAATACCAAAAACCCAGAACCATTCTGGTCTTCTGGGGAGAAACAACGAGACAATTTCTCGTTGCGAAATGCTCGCGAATTAAGGGACCGCGAAATTAAAAGCATTTTGCCATTTTTTTTATTGCCAGAGTTAAACGTCAATCATAATGTGGGAAAAATTTAATGCTTCTGCCTAGTTTTGAACAGAACCATTTCGTTACAGATAAATACTTTTTCTTTCACATTCTTGATGTACGGCTGTCGTTATCTTAGGGATAGTTGAACACTGAGTGCCTACGTTTTTCTTTTCTTTCTTTTCGGCGAATTTTTCCATTTTCTACGCCAATTATGCATTGAGGGTTCCATTGATCGCTGCATTTTGCAACGCATACTGCTCAGAAAACTTCACTTAACTCTACATCATTGTCGCAGTTAATGATGTAGAGACACACACAAGCGCATAAATAGAACTCCATGGCACAGAAAAATTGCTTGCTCATGCAACAAGGACATTGCATTATATACTGGAACCCCGCGTCGCACCTTTTATGCTTTGAGTGAATTTTATTCGTGAATATTAATTGCCAGTTTTATTTTCCAATTTCAATGGCGAATTTTATTTGTCCATTTTAATTGTATCGCAGTTACGGAGCGAGCACTCTAAAGATGATAGCTTTGCAAATGCCACTCCGACGTTTCATTTCGATGCCACCTCTTTCGCACGAAGCAGACATAAACCAGTGACGAATTGATCCTACCGAAGCAACACCTGATATTCGCTTACTACTGGAACGTGCGAAAGCGAATCCTGGTCAGTCGTTTTGTTTGTAGCACATGACTTCGAGTTGAAACACGACAAATGATTTACGACCGTAAGAGATAGCCTTTCGGCATGCGGGTTTGTCTTTGTCAGGCAGCCGCCGCCGTAGCCAAGTGGCTATGGGATTGCGCTCCTCAGTTCGAGTTCCCAGGTTCAACCCCTTTCGGGGTGAGTGCGAATTAGCCTAGACTTGAGGAGGGAACGGAAGAAACTGGTACATAAGAAGCCGATCAATGAGTTAGCGGTAAGAGGGAAAATAGGGGAATTCCGGATCAAGCTACAGAACAGGTATTCGACTTTAACTCAGTGTTGAAACAATGAACGACAATCTTACGGGTATCATTAAGGAGTGTGCAATAGAAGTCGGTGGTAACTGCGTTAGACAGGATACCAGTAAGCTATCGCACGAGACGAAATATCTCATCAAGAAACGCCAATGTATGGAATCCTCTAACCCTGCAGCTAGAATACAACTGGCAGAACTTTGGAAGTTAATCAACAAGCGCAAGACAGCTGACATAAGGAAGTATAATATGGATAGGATTAGACATGCTCTTAGAAACGGATGAAGCCTAACAGCAGTGAAGAAGAAACTAGGAATTGGCAAGAATCAGATGTATGCGTTAAGAGACAAAGCCGGCAATATCATTACTAATATGGATGACATAGTTCAAGTGGCTGAGGAGTTCTATAGAGATTTATACAGCACCAGTGGCACCCACGATGATAATGGAAGAGAGAATAGTCTAGAGGAATTTGAAATCCCACAAGTAACACCGGAAGAAGTAAAGAAAGCCTTGGGAGCTATGCAAAGGGGGAAGGCAGCTGGGGAGGATCAGGTAACAGCAGACTTGTCGAAAGATGGTGGGCAGATTTTTTTAGAAAAACTGGCCACCCTGTATACACAATGCCTCATGACCTCGACCGTACCGGAATCTTGGAAGAACGCTAACATAATCCTAATCCATAAGAAAGGGGACACCAAAGACTTGAAAAATTATAGACCTATCAGCTTATTGTCCGTTGCCTACAAAGTATTTACTAAGGTAATCGCAAATAGAATCAGGAACACCTTAGACTTCTGCCAACCAAAGGACCAGGCAGGATTCCGTGAAGGCTATTCAACAACAGACCATATTCACAATATAAATCAGGTAATAGAGAAATGTGTCGAATATAACCAACCGTTATATATAGCTTTCATTGATTACGAGGAAGCGTTTGATTCAGCCGAAACCTCAGCAGTCATGGAGGCATTATGGAATCAGGATGTAGACGAGCCGTATGTAAAAATATTGAAAGATATATATAGCGGCTCCAGAGCCACCGTAGTCCTCCATAAAGAAAGCAACAAAATCTCAATAAAGAAAGGAGTCAGGCAGGGAGATACGATCTCCCCAATGCTATTCACAGCGTGTTTACAGGAGCTATTCAGAGACCTGGATTGGGAAGAAATGGGGATAAGAGTTAATGGAGAATACCTTGGTAACCTGATATTGCCTTGCTTAGTAACTCAGGGGAAGAATTGCAATGCATGCTCACTGACCTGGCCAGGCAAAGCAGGAGGGTGGGTCTAAAGATTATTCTGCAGAAAACTAAAGTAATGTTTAACAGTCTCGGAAGGGAACAGCAGTTTACGATAGGTAGCGAGTTACTAGAAGTAGTAAGGGTGTACATCTACTTAGGGCAGGTAGTGACCGCGTATCCGAATCATGAGACTGAAATAATCAGAAGAATAAGAATGGGCTGTGGTGCGTTTGGCAGGCATTCTCAGATCATGAACAGCAGGTTGCCATTATCCCTCAAGAGAAAAGTGTATACCAGCTGTGTGTTACCAGTACTCAGGTACGGGGCAGAAACCTGGAGGCTTAAGAAAAGGGTTCTACTTAAATTGAGGGCGACGCAACGAGCTATGGAAAGAAGAATGATGGGTGTAACGTTAAGGGATAAGAAACGAGCAGATTGGGTGAGGGAACAAACGCGAGTTAATGACATCTTAGTTGAAATCAAGGAAAAGAAATGGGCATGGGTAGGATATGTAATGAGGAGTGAAGATAACCGATGGTCATTAAGGGTTACGGACTAGATTCCAAGGGAAGGGAAGCGTAGCAGGGGGCGGCAGAAAATTAGGTGGGCGGATGAGATTGAGAAATTTGCAGGGATGACATCGCCATAATTAGTACATGACCAGGGTAGTTGGAGAAGTATGGGAGAGGCCTTTGCCCTGCAGTGGGCGTAACCAGGCTGCTGCTGCTGATGATGATGCAATTCAGTGGGAGAGAAATGCGAAAACAGTCATGTACTTCGGTTTCGGTGACCTGTAAGAGCTCTAAGTGGTTTAATGTATTCTAAAATATCCCAGTATGGCGTGCTTTACCATCAGATCGACGTTATGGCACGTAAAACCCGAAACATTTTTTTTATTTAATTGGTCAGGGTGGAGACAGCACCTCTTGTGGAAACGTTTTCTCCAGGTTGATGCTGTCCTTGCTTCCCTACTGCTGATCGTAACTGCAAGTTTTTGGGATAGCATAAGTTATCCGTGACAATATTTGCCGAGTTTCTCTCCCGATAACGTGAGGTGAGCGGTTAAAGTTATCCTAAGTGACCCAAACAAATTATATTTCTTTCAACATTTTCTGTTGTACTTAGCGACACAGAAGAGTTATCTTTTATTGAACACTTACGTTATTTCCGCAGGAATAGTCCACAGGATAGCGCTCTGGCCTGTAATTCTTTTGTGGTGTCGCGCGTTTAAGGCTGTTAAAAGGTGTATTAAAATGCTCAAACGAACACGCTTTTACTTTATTTTATTTTACACTGTTATTCTAGACAATTTGTTTAAACTGCCTCAGAAGACATACGAAAATGCTTGAAGGTTGCCGGAGTTGGCTGCCCCACTCTCACAGCAACAGCACCTTTTCAACACACGTACTTTAGAAAGCGTACAAAGTAGAGATGTACTGAATACCGTAGGCAACGAATTTATATGTTTGTGATTTTGAAAGTCACTACTATAACACTAATGAAAGAATAGCAGTAGCAGTAACCACTGAATGCAGGAAACATATTAAGAACAAATAGAATACAGAATACAGTCTCGTTTAAGTAGGCAATACTCGTAACATCAATACAACAGAAGCAGATATTAATTAATTAATTAATTATGGGGTTTTACGTGCCAAAACCACTTTCTGATTATGAGGCACGCCGTAGTGGAGGACTCCGGAAATTTCGACCACCTGGGGTTCTTTAACGTGCACCTAAATCTAAGTACACGGGTGTTTTCGCATTTCGCCCCCATCGAAATGCGGCCGCCGTGGCCGGGATTCGATCCCGCGACCTTGTGCTCAGCAGCCTAACACCATAGCCACTGAGCAACCGCGGCGGGTGACAGAAGCAGCTATATAAAAAATAAAAAGCACTGTTTTATATCTAAGAAAATCCGTTTTAGTATTCCGCAAGTAAAGCTTCTCAAAGTTACTTTTTATATACTGTTCTTTTTACTTACAAAGTTCTTGTACATCGTGAATAAAACAACGTTACTGATCTTGTGAATCTACGATGCATAAGTACGTTTATCAGACTGATACACATAAGGCACATACAAAAGTGCGAACACTCCATTGATTTCAACGTAACTGAATGATTCTGGAAATTGTTTTTTTAAAGCACTAAAAGTGACAACGTTGACTTATTTCACATACTTTAAATTAGCGGTCATTGTTCGAAATTCGGGCTCACTCAGTAGTGTACAACATTGACAATAGGTGGCGGGAACATCTGAAGACACAAAAAAAATATGCAGGGCCATGCGAATTCAGCGCGCAGTTAAATATCGTACTCAAATTCCTCACGTGATCCGGTCTTAGGCACTCAGGAAGAGAACCTTTAGGGTATTTTGGGAAGGCATGGTGGCATGCTCGATCTCGCTCCCGCACCTACCAAGCCTCATTAAACGCTGGTTCTGTGATGCCTGTGGGTTTTGTGTTTCTTGGCGAAAAGCGGCACTGTACTGGTGGTGTGACAGAGCGGTTTCTGGCATCGGTGGATTCTGATGATCCCTGAACCACGTTTACGAAGAAAACGGTGGTGGAGCTGACCTCGGTCGAAGTGACATCGTGCTTCAGCAGCGCACTTTTTGGAAGTGCCGCACTGTATACTGCGTTCCAAACATAGCAGTCAACGCTGTGGAAGTTAGGGAAGAAGCTCGATCAAGAAAAGTGATCGCTCCGAGCGTTCCGTCCATGCTTCGCTGCGCGTCAACAGCGTTCGCTCGCGCGAGCATGCGTGTGAGGCTCCTCGCGACGGATTGCAAATTAAAAAAGAAAATCTGAAAGGACCAAGAAAAATAAAAATGACCTAAAACAACGCACTAGCAGCCGCATACCAAAGTGTGTTTGTTTCTAAGTATTAAAACTTGTTTCATTCTCGATGACGCTCGTCTGCTGATTCGTCGCCACGTACTCAAGCAACATCCAGACCAGCGCGTCGCAAATGGAACGTCCCCGACCCGTGTTCGCGGTCGAGGCTTGCCTCGTCGCTGCTGGAGCGCAACTACTCAAACTGAGGGTTGGCTGCGGGAACGTGCGTGAACGTTTATACAGACAAGGACGTGTGGCCGGTCCATCGCGTACATCTTGTGTCTTAGCGAGACCCTTCAGCATCTGATATTTGAGTGTCCCGCTGTCATTGCGCAGGGCATGTCGGTAGTGATAGACTATCATCTCCTTGGGTTGCGGTGTACGACACTCCACGAATGTTTGTTTGTACACCAGTCGTTGTGCGTCTCGACGTGATGAGCCTCATCGCGCTATACTTACTTTTCTAGAGTTAACTAACTTACGTTTATGTTAGAAGCGGCAATATTATTTCTTCTATTTACCATTCTGTACTTGCATGACCTTCAGTGACCAGCCCTACTGTCTGTGATGTGTACTGTGTGTTCTACTTTATTCTTTTAAACTTGTCCTGTTGCTCTTTCTTTCACCTTTCCACCCCTTTTTTCTATCTTCCATATTTGTGTTGCTGTCACCTCCCTTCGAAAGAGTGGGCAGGCGTTGTGCGCTTTCCGGTGGCAGTTGCCAAGCTGCTCCTCGGTTTCCCTTTCCTGTTAAATGTATATCAGTTTTCAAAACAAATAATAATAATAATAATAATAATATTAATAATAATAGCACTAGTAGTAGTAGTACCAGTAGTAGTAGTAGTAGTAGTAGTATTGAGGCTATATAAGCAACTGTTGCGTGTCATTTCGGTAAAAAGACATCGAACTATGTCCAAGTGCGAACGAAGCCACTGCAAGAAGTCTCTCTAGCCTCCGCAGCGTTCATTTCCATGTATGGAACGCAGAATAGTAAGGTCGCCGTGTACCTTCTTTTGGGCACTGTCATGACGTCACGAATGCACCTTTGCTTGACGGATGTTGAAGGCGCACGTATTTGATAACTTTGGCTGACCAGAACTTAAATCTTGCAAATTATTTTATGCTTAGGGTATTGATCGTTCACAGATGTTCACGCGTCCGTGAAATGAGCTAGCGCATGTTTCCATTCGCGTTAAGCACTACATCACTGTTCATGGATTCCTGCGATATATTTTACCATGGGCTTCGCGGAAATTCTCGCATAGCCCTATGAACGTAACAGAACAGTACCAGCGTCATATCATCTGCCCGAGTATCGGGAACTGAAAAACAGCGTCGATACCTGGGATTGTTGGTACTGCACTTTTAAAAAGCAAAGAGCACAGAGCAGAGCGGGCAAAACTGCTGCTGCGTTCGCCAGGTGTTGCGTGAGGGGAGCGGGCACTTTCACTCTCGGGGGCCGCCCTCATTTCTCTCTCTCATCCCCACTGGGCTTAGCTACTGCGCACGCCTGCCAGCCTTGGTGGCCGCTGCTGCTTCCTCGGCCTCTCTTCGCTCAGGACGCCGTTGGCATGCGGCGTTGGCACCGCATGCTGCTGCTGCTTGCTGGCTCGGGCAGCACATACCGCTATTGTACATTACTCGGAGCACAAAACTCGAAGGACCGCTTAGAGTCGTTCGATTGGAGATTTATTCTTTCGCCCTCAAAATTTATATGAAGCGCTTAGGTGCCCACGGATTTCATTTTGTCTATATTCCTGAGCCTTTCTTCAAAGCTAATGTTGCGCTTCGCTTCTCTGACTCAAAGAGAGGCCCAACCCACGTCACCCTACACTGCCTCGTTTGTGGATTCACCGTGCGCTACTAAGGCCTACCGATCTTTGGTTAACATCCAACCCCGAGAAGATATCTGGCTTTAAGCACAGAATGGTATTTGCACACAATAGCCCTGACACCATTACTCCTTTCCAGATTCCACGCACAACCTAATATTTATTGTGGCCCCAAAGTCCTAGTTCTTTATTTGAGCAAAACAAATATACATCCGTACATTTCATAATTACCATTACCCTTTATTTTCAGTAACCTTGGTGGGAGCTTGAATAAGTCGTTCCTTCGTTTATGTATACGCCGGGGTATTTATATTGCTTGACTATGAAAGGAGGGGCTGTTGAATTGGTAACACGTAATTACTCCTCTATTCCTTAAAGACGCACGGACAGCGCCGCGCAGTCAAGGGTGTTCACACAGGCGGTCGGTCTGAGAAAGCACAAGCGCCTTCACTTCTTTGTAGGCAGATGATTGGGGCAGAGGGGGGAATATGGCTCTATAGCTTCGCCCTACGTCTAAGACGCACGGAAGTTTCCAGTGTGGCAATGACGATGAACATTTTACTTTTGAAACCTACAAGAACGGACGCAATCACAGAATTTAATTAAACGAAACAGCGATAAGTTGTAATCAGACTTGTAGTCGTTGCAGCAAAAAAAAAAGAGTAACAGTTACATTTCCCTAATCCAAAAATGTAATTTTCTACGGTTAATAATTACTGGCTCACAAAGGTAACTGAGCAATCATTAAAAATTAGTTGGTTACTATAACATCACTTTCCTCTCTATTTTAATTAACATAGCACAAATAGAGTAGAATAAAACGACTCTTTCAATATGTGCCCTTTATCCTTTAACGCGTTGGTTATCTTCACTAAGAAATACTTTTCAAAGTTGTATTCGGTAATCAGCTTGTCTCGTTTACTTGTGAGGACTTCTGCAACGACACTAAAAACTCAACGTGTGCGCTGAAGAGCAGGGCTGCGTGGTAATGTGCGAACACCAGGCTCAAGAGATTGCGGTTACTGATTGCCGCGATGCTCGGGTCTGACTTCTTTGTGGAGCGCAGTTCACTGTTGCTGGGATAAGGCAAGCTTTTCCCGACAGAGCAAGCGATAAACTAAAAAAAAATATTGCATTAGGCGATTCACTAGCATCGATGCCCAAAGTAACTATTGCTATCGAGCAATAGAAGCGCCATTTTGATGAACGACAAGCTGCTGCACCTTCTCTTGGCGCCTTTCACTCCTCAGTAATTTAGATATAAACGACTAATTGCAACGGACGCCTGAAAACCTTCTGGTTTCTCGGGAAGGCGGCCAAATAAATTTTGATTTATGATTGATTCATATGATTCAGCCTTGGAGATAGTTTTCGTGTGTTACATTCACAAAAAAATTGGTACATATGGGTCACGTAGCATCAAACAGATAAAAACCCATGAGTTCAACGTACAAAAAGTTTCTGTCTATATAAAAGAAATCATAGACTGCACTAAGAAACTTTAGCAACAGCTCATACAGCCTGTGAAGCCACCTGTAAGTGGTTTCAGGAGAGAGGGAAATAAGTTTGTTGTAAAAGGAAAGCTCAGAGATCGCAATTACAAGGGAAGAGTGTAAGTCTGCAAGCCAGCCATATTCAGGCGGTATAGGCCTAGCTGCAGAGCGGTGATTGGTGGAAGCGGTAACATGTTTTCCTCCCTTTGGACTGTGCTCAAATCAACGTCACCTGTCATAACAGGTTTTGTCAAAAATATAACTGGTTACATGTAATCGGTTACTGGAAAAAGTAATTGAATTACAGTGAGTGTTACTGAGAAAACGAAGGAATCGTTAAAATACAGATAATTACAAGTTAAATAAAAGACACCAAAGAAAGAAATCAGTGGAGAGGAACAAAGCAGAAGACAAGAAATAAACAGAAATAACGAAGAATAACAGAGACAGGAACAAACAGCAGGCAGGATTCGACTTGCTCCTCACGAAGTGCTGAATGTGCCACGCTTCTACACCAAGACAAGACTTTAGCAGACACCATCTAACCGTATGGTTTGCTTTGCAATTCTTCTTGAGCTTCTTTATTTCACTCTGCACCGCACCTACTTGAGCCACTGCTGTGTAGAAGTGCTTGCCTTACTACTTTCCCGGTTAGATATCGTATAAATACTGAAGCGCTACTTTGGCTACAAAATGCTAGCATATATAGATGATGCCAAACCTCTCTCATCTGCTGAAATGTTGCTACAGAGAGAAAAAGCTGTGAGCAGCCAGCAAACTTTGTCTCCAAAAAAACAATCGCATCGTGTTCATTGGTTTAGCGGTTCTCACGTTCGAAAATGCCGGTTTCAACACCGAAACCTGTTTTCCGGATTCAGTGACCATTTCAGTTTCTATGGAATAAAGCCTCCGTGAAACTAAGTGGCACTGCCGCCTTTCTTTCATTCAAAAGCCGTACAAAGACGAGACGGGATAGCGACCTGGGAAGCGAACGTACTGCGTTCGATGTTCGCTTCGCTCGCTTTTTTTGCTTTTCTTGAACCTGTTCCACGCAGACGAACCGCACTGAATTTACTCAATCCAAGATGAAAGTGCGGCTCGAAATGGCCAGAGTTTCCCAACGTGTTGAGTACTTGAAAGTCAGTAATATAGAACAAATAAAACAAATAGTTGATTGAATTAGTAGATAACAGAGAAGCTGCACTTGTCAATAGCAACAATAACGCCGCTAGCATTGACAAGACTGAGGTCTCTGCGAATTGGCTGCTGCAACCTGGTCCGGACAAACACGCAGGAAATATTTGAAGGTGAAGAGAAAATAAGAGCGTGACAAAGTGAAAAACGAGATGATGGTCGCGCACGCGCGTGGAAATCAAAAATACAGAAGAAGAGAAAAGAATGACTTGGTGCCTGTCGTAGCGAGTAACTCAATTCTCCGTGGTTTGAGACATCATGACGAACGCAAGCGAGTATTCGTGTACTTAGTTTGGCTCCTCTAGTTCACTTTCATGAAATACTGTTCTGTGATATTCTTCCATCTTCCAAAGTTTTCTGCTTCGATGTAGGCCGAAAAAGATGTTTAATTCTTGCAGATTGCGCAAGGAGTTTCTGCGGTTCCCATGAATTGGATTTCTTCTGGTGAGTAGACAGTTGCTACTTTCCGAAAGAAAAGCTTTAGAGTTAGGGAAAGGAACCCTGTAACTTTCTGTCGTTATTTTCTCCCTTTCCTCCCCGTTTCCTTTTGCTTATTCTTTGGAATTGCAATGGTTGCTCTTAGAGACAGAGGGCAACTAAAGAGTGCGGAAATATGCCTACTATATGAAGTACTGTACTTACAAGTAAAGCAACTTACAAATACAATACTTACAAGTATTGTAAGTATAGTGCTTACAATACTTTAAAGCATTGCACAAAACCTAACATGACATTAGCTCGTACGGCGTACGTAATATAGCCGTCTCTAATTAAAATTGTTTGTATAACGTTCTGACATAGTATTCTGTTAAACGTCCCGTAATTCTTTTCACTCAGCTAAGCGTCAAGAAACGCTATTTCATACTTTCACCAGCTGTACATTGGTTTAGTTCAGATGCATATAGTGGGTCGCTGAATCATGCGCTATAGTAAATCATTGTTCATATTCCAGTTTCCCGTTCCCGGGTTTTAATCGAATATCTAGCTTACTCTGGTCACGTTGTAGTGACGGTGAAGAAACCAAGCACTGTGAAACGGTGAGTCAGAATTCTAACTTGTTGTTTGGGGCTCTTGTTACTAGATAATCAAGCAAGACACAAAGAACAACGATAGTGGCGCGTACATTCGCCGGTCACCGAGATCTCATCCAGAGGCCGATTGCTATCACAATTCATGCGTGATTTATAGCAAATTGCAGCGCAATCGGTGGTGCTCGCGAGCGGCACCTGTTTTTCACCGACTGTCCACTGCTGCACTATTTTATTCACATGACAGGCAACCTATGCTGGTAGGTAAAGCAATCTGAAATAAACGTATCAAAAACGATGGCGGAGTTCCGCCGTCAGTGTCGAAAGAACAAATTGAATGGTGATGAGTTAGAAAAACAGATAAACTCAAACAATAGAAAAATACAGTAGTGTTTTCGATAGCTTGGTTGTTAGCATCCAGGTTGACAGCGGCGTTTTCAGGTCACCGTCTGCATAGCTGTTCAACTTCATTTCGTGCGATGCCCAGACATCACCATTTATTATAACTACTGTTGATTATGAAGCAAGCATTACCCAGAGTTAAGCGCGAACAAGGAGCAGCTGAGAGCGTATTTTGTCTGTTTAACGTATTCTGTCATTTAAAATGTATTTCTGATCCTACATAAAATTACAGGTAACACCATATATTTTTTTTCGTTTAATGAAAGGTTACAAACATACATGTTTCTTTTGTTGTTCAATATTCTAGCAATACATAAAAGTAGGTTTTCGGAAATGAGTCAGCATCGCACAAGAGAGTAATGCGCTACTCGCAAACCCTTATTATAGGAGAGGCTCATTGCGTCGTACGGCTGTTTTAGTAGCTGCATGAGGAGACGAGATTTAAAGTAATAGCGCACATGATATATGCCAACACGCCTTCTCATTAGCTAAATGCAAAGGCGCAGGGCAATGCCATCTCCTTAGCCACTTCGCTAAGAGCGCAGCAAAATGAAAATGCAGCCGTTTGTTAAACTTCTCAAACCTGGTAAATCACGATTGGATTTGCCGGCGTACAGGCCCATCGTTCTCGCCAGTTGCATCGGAAAGATTATGGAAAGAATAGTTTTGACGTGCTTGAAATGGTACCTAGAAAATTACGGCTACCCAGATGCTATGACTGGCTTCCAACGTGGGCGCTCATACTTAGATAATATCATCGATTTGTTCACGTTTGTTCAACATCAAAAACATCTGAGATAACTCAATGCGGCATTGTTCCTTGATATAGTAGGCGCCTGTGACAATGCAGCACATTATGCCATTATAGAGGCTCCAATTGAAGCCAGGATCGGTGTAGGCACTTTTAGGTGGTTATGCAGCCAAGATACATTTCTTCATGATAATCGAAGATGGAGCCACGACTCGCCTCCAAACATTCCGGCGAATACTGTAAGGCTGGGTGCTGGAGCTTGGCACTTTTCAACCTGGTGCTCGCTGGCCTTGTCCAATGCTTGCCCAACGCAGTTCAAGTATCAGTCTACGCTGTTGACTCCTGCATCTGGGCGTCTGCTGTAACACGACTGTGGGTACGAGCAAGGCTACAAAAGGCATAAATGTTAACATCGCTGCATTCGTGAAAACATAATTTAGAGATGTCTTCAGAAAAATGCTCCCATGTTTTATTCACTCGGAAGGCAATTAGGCCTTACTCTGTAAGACTCAATGGGCAAGCAATTGCTTGAGCACGGAAACGTAGCGTTTTAGGGGTTAATTATCAACCGCGACCTACCATGGAGCCCGTACGTTTCATACCTAAAGACGAGGTCACAACGAGAACACAAATCAAATTTCTCCGCCGAAAATCATGTGGCACATCGGTGCATTCAACAGTGCAGCTTTATAATGCCTGGTTACTCGGTCTCGCAAGATACAGCCTCCCTCTGCTAGGCAACACTTGAAAAATAAACCTACGTGCACTCCAGGGACAACGAGCTCAATCCCTATGGACGCGTCCCAGTCTTCCAAAGTGTGAGTCTATAGCGGGAAGGATTTTCATAGGGCGGGATCACCCAATATCAACATACATAGCATAGTCACCGATGCTGCCAGGGCGCACATTCGGCACGTTGCCCGACTACCTTCTCACCATCTGGCTTCTTTACCTGCAGAAAGGCCACACAATACTTTCAGTTGTATAATTGCTGCCAATCGTACCTCGTTGCCATCGAACGCCTGCAAGAATACCATACTAATGAAAATAAATACCATAAGAAAGCTTTTTTGAATGAGAAAGAGGAGCATGCTAAGAATTCTCTTTGAGTCCTGTTCCTCGTCAGTACTGCACTGAAGGCCCTTACTGGATAACAAACAACTTAGCCTCGTTTCTTTCTGCATGACTTGAAGACAAACTTCATAGCCTATCCGCATAAACTGAATAAAACGAAAAGACAGTGACGGAAACAAGCAAATTTATGGACGCCTATGCGCGGAGGGTTACGCGGGAATCCAATTTCGAGTTCACGAAACCAGACTAATACGATTATCCACACAGAAACCGACTCAAGCTCTCGAATTGAATTCAGCCTCTTATTCAGTCCTGGGACAAATCCAACCAAACAAACGCAGCGTTCTTGTTGACCTTGTTTAAGGAACGTTTCCGCATGTTGCTCGCGAATTTTGGTATTTTACGTAACGTCCAAAGTTTGCGGGGTGCTTTTGCTGCTGGGATATCACCATGGCCCACCTTGTTCTCCGTAGACAACAGATAATCTTCAAAGCAATAAGTGAGGCTCTGAAATGAACAAGCGGAGAAATACGAGTGTGCGAGCATAATTTACTTGTGATGTCCTCAAGGAAATGCAATCCGCAGTTCACGGAACAAGGCAGGTTGTATGCGTACAGAAAGCCGCACAAGGCAACAAACCAGATAAAATATAATATGAATATGCGAGCGAAAGCTGAATAAATCACGTACGTATGTGCTGTTGTATGTGACAGATAGACACGCTTCCTTGTGATGTGTGAATTTCCAGTTGGCAGTAACTTGTTTCATCATCCATGCATAGGCCCATAACTAGCTATAAAGTCTAGAGATTCAGATTGTAAATATTGTATTTCTTGTATAGAAAATAAACGTTTTGATTCATTGATCAGCTGATTGATTGATTTGATTTGATTAAGGAAAAGTTACAGTGTCGGCCTAGCAAATTAATAGACAGCTACGCGAAGTAAGGATAATAGCTTTATCGGCCGAATAAAGTTGTAAACATTCGCTTACTAACTAAATTAAAAGATAGGAGGACACTTAAGCTGCGCCTTTAAGGGTATGACGCGATAGCTAAATGGTTCCCTTCAGTGGTTTCGAATCTTGGACATTATCCATTGCAGAACGGACTGCAGCGCACTGGAAGCAGAAGACAGAAATGAAGAAAGAGGCTTGCATGAGCTCGCGTGCCATCTGTTGGACAGCGGTGTAATTAGAGCGCACGGGAGGGGGGGGGGGGGGAGCGCAGCAGCCGCATGGTGGCACTCAACAGCCGTCCAATACAGTTTTATGTCGGGGAACAGCAGATCGCTGTTTCTTTTTCTTTTTTTTATGGCGACAGCATGTGGACACTCAGAGCCAACAATCGTCAAATACAGCTTCATTTGAAAGACCGCACAGCATACATATAAACCTCGCTTATATTCGCACCTTGCAAGCTTGTCTGTGTGACGAAGCGGTAGCGTGTCCGACTCGCGAGTCCAACTCCCAACCCCACCGAATCATCTCAAAGCCTAGAATGTGAACCTCTTTTTCTTTGAAGCTAAAATCATTTACTTTATAAATATAGTTGATTGTGAGCCATAACGTGACTGTGAAATGGGTTTCTCGACGCGCTGGAGCGCCAGCCCCTTTTCAGCTGAACGGAAGCCTTCAGAGGAAGCTTTAACTCGGGTGCTCCTATCTGAATACATGTAAAAGGAGAATTCGTTTTTGTCGGCAACCACTGCACCAAACATCACGAATTTGTTGCATTTAAAAGAAATACTTAAAATCTAGTGACTAAATGTCTTCAATTTCTGATTTAGAGCACGAAGTCATTGCTAAAATATTAGAAAAAGAATCGCAAATTATTAGAACACGAAACTATGAAGTTTGCAACTACGTAACTCAGCAATTAAAAACGACATCACAGTTCTGTGAATTGCGTATCATAGTACGTCTAAAGAGAACAAAATTGATAAGTTACACATGAATCTCAGAAAAATTTTATCATCATCATCATCAGCCTGGCTACGCCCACTGCACGGGAAAGGCCTCTCCCATACTTCTCCAACTACCCCGGTCATGTACTAATTGTGGCCATGTCGTCGCTGCAAACTTCTGGATCTCATCTCACCTAACTTGCTGCCGCCTCTGCTACGCTTCCCTTTCCTTGGAATCCAGTTCGTAACCCTTAATGACCATCGGTTATCTTCCCTCCTCATTACATGTCCTTCCCATGCCCATTTCTTTTTCTTGATTTCAACTCAGATGTGCTTAACTCGCGTTTGTTGCCTCACCCAATCTGCTCTTATCTTATCCCTTAACGTTGCACCCATCATTCTTCGTTCCATAGCTCGTTGCGTCGTCCTCAATTTAAGTAGAACCTTTTTCGTAAGCCTCCAGGTTTCTGCCGCGTACGTGAGTACTGGTAAGACACAGCAGTTACACACTTTTTTCTTGAGGGATAATGGCAACGTGCTGTTCATGATCCGAGAATGCCTGCCAAACGCACCCCAGCCCGTTCTTATTCTTCTGATTATTTCAGTCTCACGATCCGGATCCGCGGTCACTACCTGTCCTAAGTAGATGTATTGCCTTACTACTTCCAGTGCCTCGCTACCTATCGTAAACTGCTGTTCTCTTCCGAGACGGTTAAACATTACTTTAGTTTTCTGCAGATTAATTTTTAGACCCACCATTCTGCTTTGCCTCACCAGGTCAGTGACCGTGCATTGGAATTGGTCCCCTGAGTTGCTAAGCAAGGCAATATCATCAGCGAATCGTAAGTTACTAAGGTATTCTCCATTGACTCTTATCCCCAATTCTTCCCAATCCAGGTCTCTGAATACCTCCTGTAAACACGCTGTGAATAGCATGTCAACGCACTATCAGACAAGTTGACAAAGCACGCAGCGAGGTCAGATGAGACGAACCGTTGTGGTGGTTCATTTGTGCCGTTATGTCGCAGAAAAGAATACCAACATTCTTTTTTCACCTGCGCCAAAGCATCGAAGTCAAGACGCTAAAGCCACCAAAGGTAACTACGCTCTTATTTATGTTTCTACTTTTACTTTTATTCGCAAGGACACATTGAGCCTCTTCCTTTTTTTCTCGCTACCCGTGGACTGCCGGAACAAGCCAGAGCGCATGCGTTTTTCTCGTGTTGCCCGGACCACCACGCGGCGCACTTCGATGCGCTTTCGTTTTTCTTTGGCCGAGTGGATTTTCGCCTGGCATAGTTTTGGACGCTTTCTGGCTTGCAGACGGGAAAACGAAACAATGCATGGTCGCTCGCCGCCATCACTGCGGGGACTCGGCGGGTGGCAACATGTTCGCTTGAGCGCAACCTCTCAGGAAATTTTTGTCTCACCCGTGTAGAATACCGAGCAGTATGCCTATGGTTCTCTGTGGACCAAGCGTCTCAAGTTTTCTGCGATATTCCTTCGGCAGCCACATTAGCTGCCCAAAGTAGGCATTTAATTATGGCCGATATGCTTTCCTTGAGTCTTTTTTTTTATTTCCGTGGACCCGCCCCACAAAAGAAAAAGAGACATTGCTACGGCGCAACAAATTGTCGGATGGTGAAAGTTCAATTTTGTTATTTCTTGTTTAGTGGAACGTAATGGACTACGGGACACTTCAGTTGCCGGATATTCTCATGATATTATTGCGATAGCAATTATATGGTCACTTCAGGTGCATTCCTGCCATCGCCGTCACCCTCATATTCCGTGTAAAGTCCAAGGCCGATAACATCGTGACTCCGCGCAGCATGCTGTATGTGCGATCGAAAGCGTAAGGGTGGGTTGTGGCATGGGTGAGCCGACGATGGTGGCTCAGTCTTGTGTGCGCAAGGGAGAAAAGCGGGGAGGAAGCGCGCCGCCTCCTGTCGCGCGCGATACATCATGGGGACGGAGGCAAGGGGGGGGGGGGGCTGTGAGCTGTGTATTTGTTGTTGCGCAAGATGTTTATTTGCCTTGTTTGACGCATCATATACAGTGACTTTTTGTTAGATATGCAGATTTATTGGAGATTTGCAAGTATATTTATATACCTTGTTGCAAGGTTGTGTATACTTGCAAGAACTTTGTTTCCAATGACATTTTTTGCCCTTTATCAAGCTGTACCTTCGCATTCCTATATTCCATTTTATCTTCGCATTCCTAATGCCCGAGGCCGAGTCAAAGAAAAGTGAGCCAACCAACTCCGCGCAATAATGGTTCGGTTCGCTATATGCGTGGCATGTGCATGGCACAGAGCCATCTCTCATTTACAGAAGTGACACGGAGGTGTGAAGATAAAGATTCTTTAATGCTCTTGTACACTGGGTTGAAGTTGGTTTCGTGGCACAATGGACACTCCTAAAGTTTAACAGCGTGGTGTCGTGAGGTTTTTGACAGCTGAACATGTCTGACCAAAAGAAATTAATCGCCGTATGGCTGCCGTGTACGATGAAAAATGCATTTCATTGTCCTCTGTGAAACGTTGGAGAAACGGTTCAAAGGACGTGAACGTTGCAAAGACGATCCAAGACCGGGCCAAAGCCACTGTGCAATCTCCCCAACACAATTGCAAAAGCTCATTAGACAAAAACGGAGGATAAGCATCGATGAATTGGCAGGGCGTGTGAACATCAGTTCAGTTTCAGTTCAGTTTATTATTCTTTAAATACAATGAATCGGTAAGAGACAATATCCAGACGAGGGGCCAAAAGTCAAAGACTGCAACGGGACCCTCGGTTAATAATAACAATGTAGAGATGTATTAAACAAGAGCAAGCTAACTAAAAGAAACATACACAATCGCGAAAATACAACATAGAAAAATAAGATCAATAAAAACAAAGTGAATGTATACAAGCCTACAGTGCAAAAAAACTGTCAGCACATACAAATGACAAATGTAGTGCAACGAATGACGTAAACTTAGTTACACATATCAAGCAGCTTAACGGCATGATTAATGTATCAAAGCATGAAGATTTAATGCTGAGGGGTAAACCATTCCACAGTTTTATAGCAGGTGACGGTTCGGGTCACACCATAATTCATGAACACCTCGGATATCGGCTCTTGTGTGCACAATGGATGGTCAAGATATTGAACCACCGCCAGAAGACGGAGAGTTTCGGAGCTGCCGTGACTCATCAAATCCGGTATCACAACGAGGGTGACGACTTTTTGTCTGCAATTGTGACCGGGGACGAATTATTCTGCCACTACTGCGAGCCTGAAATACGACGGCAAGGCTTACAGTGGAAACATCTGAATTCACCACCACAAGGAATGCAAAGGCCGTCATTTCCGCTGGAAAGCTGTTGCTGGCTTTTTTTTTTCGCTTGTCAGCGGCCATTATTCATCGAATTTGCTAAACCTCGATAGAGTAACAATCGTTTCTAATATTGTAAAACGTCATATTGGCTGCGCGTCACAGTCAATAACAAACAACGTGGAAAATTGAGGAATGGGGTCATCTTGCTGCACGACAAAGGCCGTCCCCACGTGCTGATGTGGTTAACACAAAACGGGCAAACTTGGAGTGGGAAACGCTGCAACATCAGCCATACAGCCCAGATCTGTCGCCTTCTGACTTCCACATTTTGGGGCATTTAAAAAAAAAACAGCTCAAGGGAACCGATTCGTTTCGGACGATGACGTCAAAAAGTCAGTTACAGACTTTTTGAAGCAGCAACCCAAGGAGTTTTATCAGACGGGAATCACGCGACTCGTGAATCAGCGGGACAAATGTCTAAATGCTCATGGATACTACTTTTAAATAAAGTACGCCGTTATTCATATATTCGCATTGGCTCACTTTCATTTCCCTTGCCCTTGCATATTTTGCAGAACTCCTCCTTTTCATACGCGCTCTCTGTTGCGAGAGAGAGAGAGAAAGAACAACTTTAGTGAACATGCCTGCAGAGTCGGTTAGGCAGGGAGGACAAGCGTCTGCCGCGATGCGGCCACTATACGTCAGTCTCGTGCATTGTGCTCCTCGAGGTCTTGGTTCCTCGCTACTTCCACGGGTCCGAGAGGGCCGCCGCCCCCTTCCTGGGGGTGCTGCCCCCCTTCTCCTCGGTTTCGCGTGGTCGCTGCCTCTCTAGAGCTGCCGAGACCTGCTGTACGGCCTTGAGTTGTGTATCTTGGTCATAGCTCCTCGTTGCAGCCTCTAGCTGCTGCGGGATCATTGTCTTCTCTCTGGTTTCTCGCGAATTTATGCTACAGTCCCAAAGGATGTGAGCCCCGGTGGCTCTCTCCTTCGCGCACAGTCTACACACGTCACTCGCGTACACGCTCGGACACACGTGCTTAGCTAGCACCGGGGTGAGCAGGGACCCCGTCTGTAATTGCCTGTATAACACTGCCTCCTTCCGGGTAAGCCCCGGGTGAGGTGGCGGCATAGTCTGTCTGTTAAGTCTGTACCACTTCACTATTTCGTTGAAGGTGGTCATCTTGTCCTTGGCACTGCACCGCGACCAACACTCCGAGTCGGCCGTGTAGCAGCTGCGCTGTTGGTTAGTCCTCGCGCGGCCGAGTTGGCCGTCTCGTTGTGGTTCACGTACCCGCGTTCCTTCACGTCACTGCCCATGTGGGTCGGAAACCACTTGATCATCACAGCCCTTTTGCGTGCGATGTCTTCGGCCTTGCGCAGTATGCGCGCGGCCTCACTACATACCCTACCCTTGGCGTAGTTCTTCACTGCCGTTCTAGAGTCACATAACACTGTAGTGCATCCGGGGTCGGAGACGGCCAAGGCGATGGCCACCTCCTCCGCCCGGTGCGCCTCTCGAGTCCAGACGCTCGCCGCGGTCTTCGTTGCACCCGTCGATGCTCCGACAGCCACCACCGCGTATGCGTCGCTGCTCCCTCGATACTCCGCCGCGTCCACGTAGACGGCGCCTTCTTCTCTGGCGTGGAGGTCCACGAGAGCCCTGGCCCTCGCCAACCTCCGCTCCTTGTTGTGCTCCGGGTTCACGTTCCTCGGGATCGGGCAGACCCTGAGCTTTCTGTTGATGCTATCCGGTATAGGTACGTCTTTCAGCAGCTTGCCTTCCCTCGGCTCGAGGCCAAGGTCCCGCACTATCTGTCTTCCGGTTCTCGTTTCAGAGAGACGCTTGAATTGCGCCGTTCTCTGTGCTACGGCTATTTCGTCCAGCGTGTTGTGGACTCCCAGCGCCATGAATTTTTCGGTGCTCGTGCTCCCGAGGATACCTAGTGCAGCCTTATACGCATTGCGTATGGTGGCGTCTATCTTGTTACGTTCGCTCGGCGTCCAGTTGTGGAAGGCGGTCACGTACGTTATGTGGCTAACTGCGAAGGATTGAACGAGCCTAGTCAGGCTCTCCTCCTTCATCCCCGCTCGTCTGTTGGACACCCTCTTGATGAGTCTCATTGCAGCGACCGCTTTGCCCGCGAGCTTGTTGACCGTTTCACCGTTGACTCGGTTTCGCTGGATGAGCAGCCCGAGCACTCGAATCTTCTCGGCCTCCGGTATTACTTGTCCTCCCGCTGTCTTGACCGTGATCTTGGGACGCACGTACTTGACTTCCATATTCTTTCTTTTCCTGCCCGCTCCTGCCGGCAGTACTGACTTGGCCGGAGAGCAAACGAGTCCAGACCCGCCCAGCTGCTCCTCGATGGCGTTGACCGCTTCTTCCAGCGTTGTCTCGATGTGTCCGTCGCTTCCTCCCGGTACCCATAGCGTAACGTCCATCATCCATCATTCCATTCATTCATCATCATTCCATCATCGGGTTTCGGAAGAAGCTCGGGACGCAAGACGCCGAGATCTTACTGAAGAACGAGATCATCGACGATACGACGGGCACCAAGGACAACAGGGCCATACTCGGGCTGGACTTGCAGAGCGCCTTCAAAAAAGTGAGGCACTCGGCTATCCTGGCGCAAGTATCCAGGCTAAACATGGGCAGAAGGACATACCAGTACATCAAAGACTTCCTGACGGAACGGACCACCGAAATCTGCGCGGTAGACCTGCACCTCGAAGAGAAGAAGCAGGGCAGCGTCGGAACTCCGCAGGGCTCGGTGATCTCCCCGCTACTCTTCAACCTCGTGATGATCGGGGTGGACAACCGGCTAGAAAGAGTTGTGGGAGTCCGGCGCACCATCTACGCCGACGACGTTACGCTCTCTGTTGCGACCATAATATTGGTGGAATTGCTCACGATACACGAGCGATGACAGTTGCTCCTGCGCAATACATTCTAACAAAGGGCATCGTCATTGAGATTTTTCCCTGGTCGTTGCATATGTACAAAAATGTAAATAAGGTTCTTGAATGAGAGAGAGAAAGAGAGATGCGAATGAGAGAAAGGCAGGGATGTTAACAAAGTTTCATAAAAATATTTGTCCTCAACTTGTTCATTTCATAGGCTTTACACTATTCATATCAGCGGCATGCACTGCTTTGCTGGTCTCAAAATTATATATTTCTAAAGATCGTTTGACATTTTCTTTATGTATTAAATAGACAAAAAACATAGAAGCATGGAAATAAGTTATTTTGAGCACACTTTTTGATATATAAGAGTATATTCGTTTATAAAAAAATACACATTTTACTAGTCTTCACGGCGCGTGCCGTTCAAGAATTTGTTTGCAGCACCTTTGGCAATGGAAAAGCTGTTATTTATCTATTTGATCACTCGACAAATTCTATAAGGAGGAGGCCAAGCCGCAACGTTTTTATGCATTTATGCATTTATGCACAAATTACCAAAGTGCCCAACAGAATGTGCCATACGAATGGGGTGAAAGCCCGTATTCAGATAAAAGGAAGTGCCGGGTATAAATAACTGTCACCTAAAGCGTCTGTATAACAGGGCAGACGATGACATGAACGGTAATGGTAAGACATGCAATGATGACGACTTCAGTTACGACAACGACAGTGCGGGAACAATGATGGGAACAGGTGACAAAAACGTGGATGATACTTTTCCCGCACCCGAGTTCAAATCCTCAGCTAGACACATGGCCACTTCAGCTGAGATCATATTCATAGAGATGATGATGATATCTATAAGACGCGACATCAGATATTGTTCCTTGTCATATGTCAAGTTTCATGCAGAAATATAGATTATTTGGCGCACAAAGTGCCTGTCTTTGAACAAAGCATTTTTACAGCTAAGCTCTACAAGCAACAAAAGTGAAGTTGATCGATTCCGTCGACGGCGGCCTCTGTAATATAAGTTAAAGCAAAACAGATATTTGGGGTCACAAGCGCCGTCGACGGCACCAGATAAGCTGATAAAGTATGACGATAACGTCGGACATAAATTACGTGGTGGTCAGCTTCCGCCAAAAAACAAATGCAAATTGCCAATTTAAGCAGCAGCAAGGTCACGATTGTGCTATTGCCTGCATGTGAGGAAGACGAATAACAAGGAGCGCCACGCGAGATCTGCAACCACCCGAGCCCCCGAGCGCCCAGAAGAAGATCGAACACCGGTGGAGCAACATCACCGAGAAGTTCCTCTCCATCTTGCATCACGAGAAGCCGTGGCCGCGTCGCGAGGAATTACGCTGAAGTTCCACCAACGTGTAGTACGTTGGTGGCATTATGCCGAAGGCATCCAAGGCGCGGCACCAGGGCTCAAGGCGACAGCGGAAGGTGACAGGGTTCCAAACACCGCCTTCAGGTTTGCCAGTAGAGCAGTCACCTGCGACGCAGGTTCAAGACTCGCCGTGCAGCAGCGTAATGAAGAATTCGCGACTCTGCAAGCCACCAGTGCCACTGGTGAGAGGCGAAACCGCATCGCTGCCGGCGCTGTCTCCTTCGCTACCGTCTGCGTTGTCGCAGGAACCCGCAAGCTTCACCGTCGCTGCATCGCCGTCTCCGCCACCTAGGACGTCGCTGGCATTGCCTTCCTCTTCGGCTGCCGGACCATCGCCTCATACTTCGCAATCGCAAGTATTCAGCCCCAGCCAGGGATCGCCAACAACAGTTCTCACTTCGCTGTCGCCGCTGCAGACGTCGCCGCGTGCTGGGTACCCCAAACCCAGCACACCGGCGATGCTGCTTCCTCCACCACCCCAGCTACCGTCACCTGCTCAGATGCAGCCTGCGAAGCAACACCAGCCCGACCGGGCTTTACTGTTGGGTGCTTCGTACCGGGCGGCAGTGATGCGCCGCACGTTATTGCATGAGCTGGCAGCACTGCGATCTCTGCGCTTACGGACATTCTCTGGACAGTGGGCGAACCGGGGTCAGATGCTTCTTTCTCCCCTGCTGTCTCGTCTACGCTCCACCTCCAACAGCAGCATTCCACATCAGACTCTGCAAACAGCCCAACAACAGGGTAACGGCGCAGCTGCAACATGCAACGTAGGATCGGACGAGTATACCAGGCTCCGCGAACAGCAGCAGCTGTCCAAGCTGTGTTGGTATGATGAGCGACATGACCGCCAAGCCAGCGTGCCGTCCTTGGACAAGGGTAGAAGCTCCCCATCGCGAATTTCTGCTAGTCAACCGGGGGATCCTGTTTCTTTCCAACCGCGCTTTTCTGCCTCCAAGACAGCGGGGTGTCTGCGGTGCGAAGATGCTTTGCAGCTGGTTGGAAGTCATGGCCCTTTCCAAACGACCGTGTTCTACTTCGTGCTACTGGTTGCCTTCGTGCTACCGTTCCACACATTGCCCCTGCGGATCGCCAACCACGGCGTCGATCACTGGTGCGCCAGACCGGCGCATTTGCGCAACATGTCGACGGCCACTACAGCAGGTGCCGCATGAACGCAGAGTGGAACTCGACAGGCATCGCCACGGTGCCTTGCGCGAAGTGGGAGTACGCGCAATCCGCCTACGGAGCCTCCATCGTGCAGGATTTTCATCTGGCGTGCGAGCGTGCCTGGTTCCTGCCGCTCAGCTGCTGCGCCTTCTCGCTGGGTGCCATCGGCACGCTGATCGTGTTAGGGCCAATAGCAGACCGTTTGGGCCGGAAGCCGGTGATACAGTTCTGTACGGTGGTGCTCCAAGCGGCCGGCGTAGTGATCGTGTTCTCCACCATAATGAACAGCTTCATCGCCATGCGCCTCTTGCAGGGAGCGGCCACCAGCAGCCTCTTTAACACCAGCTTCGTGCTACTGATCGAAGTTCTGTCACCGGAGCGCCGCGTACTGTACTCGATAGCGGCGATGATGGGAAAGGTGTTCGGCGCAGTCATCGTGGCAGTAATGATGTGGGCGAAGTTCAGCTGGTACACGCTACAGCTGACAAGCATGCTACCCTGCCTCCTGATGTTCAGCGTCTTTACAGCCCTATTGGAGTCACCTCGATGGCTGCTTGCGCGAGGCAACGCGGAAGAGGCGGAGACAGTCATCATGCAGGCGGCCATGCTAAACGGCGAGAGCATATTCGAAGTGCGCCAGCAGTTGGCGCACACGCGGCGGGAAATCGAGCGAGGCCGCTCAGCCATAGCTGCCGAGGGCGTTCATTGCGATGCATCTCGCGCGCGAGGCCGCAAGCGCAACAGCGTCATCCTCTGCTATCTGTGGACGGTGACCGCAGTCGCGTCAGAAGCGGCCTCGGTGAAGATCCACTATCTGGACTTGTACCCGGCAGCGCTGCTGGCGCTCTCCTCGCTCCTGTCGTTCCCGACCGAATTGGTCGCCATCGTGTCCGCGGCACGCCTGGGACGCAGGGCTTCGCAGTGCTGGGCGCTGGGTCTTGCCGCTTTCGCTTGCTTTGTGGCCGCCACCCTCGGCGACGACAGCGCAGTTCCCAGCGCGGCGCTTCTGCTGGTGGCGAACGTCAGCGCAGACGCATCGCAGGTCGTGGGCACCCTGTACACGGCCGAGATGTACCCTTCGGTGGTGCGCTGCACGGGCCTGGCGCTGTGCAAGTGCTTCGCGGATGCCGCCAGCGTCGCCACGCCTGTGGCGGTCTACTTGGGACTCCTGCCAGCGTCTTCAGTGCCGCTCGGCATGGTGTCGCTAATGTGCGTCACCGCAGCCTATCTGGCCATGCGCTTGCCGGACACCAAACAGTGCACTGTGCTGCCGGACCAGATCATCGACGCACCGTTCGACTCGCCCCCGCACTAAGCTCCATCGCGGTGGCCGACGGATGCTACACCGTGCCCTCGCAGGAACAGTGCTTCCTCGACAAGTTGTGGGCCATGGTGTAGCACTGACCAACTCCTTCATAGATGGCATAAGACTGTCCTTGCCCGGACTATTCCTGCAACACCACTATTGTGCCGTCTTCGTTCGTTCGCAGTGCTCGCAATAGAGCCAGCAGCGATGAATAATTATATCATCAAGTTAGCCTCAATAGTAAACACCATGCACGTGATTCGAATCCCCGCCTAATTTGGTAAGAAATGCATCACTTGTCCTCTTTCGGGTGCGCTTGGACATTGGACGCTTGGACACACGGACATTTGGGTTGCCATTTGCGACTTTCTCTGTGACACAAGAAGGCTACGATGCTAATTCTCGAAATCAATAATTGTATAGATCATTAAATAACTCTTTGTGTATTCGAAATTATGCTAATTCCACCACAGAAATCGCGGTTTATATGTAACTACATTTATTTTTTTATTCGGTATCTGTCAGGCAAATCAATTGCCTAGTTATCACAAAGGTTCTACTTCACCGATTTACTTTTTCGTTAAGTTTTTCTAGCTCCGCCTTCCCTTTAACTTTTAGCCGCAGGCTTCTTGACCAGTTCCCCGCAATGGGTACGCGGCACAAATGAGGAACATGTAAGCAAGCAAGCTCACTGGAGCTAGACATAGACTTTCTCACTTTAACACCTAGAGGTAAATCTGGCGCCACCATCTATCATCATCATCATCAGCCTGGTTATGCCCACTGCAAGGCAAAGGCCTCTCCCATACTTCTCCAACTACCCCGGTCATGTACTAATTGTGGCCATGCTGTCCCTGCAAACTTCTTAATCTCATCCGCCCACCTAACTTTCTGCCGCCCTCTGCTACGCTTTCCTTCCCTTGGAGTCCATTCCGTAACTCTTAATGACCATCGGTTATCTTCCATCCTCATTACGTGTCCTGCCCATGCCCATTTCTTTTTCTTGATTTCAACTAAGATATCATTACCTCGCGTTTGTTCCCTCACCCAATCTGCTCTTTTCTTATCCCTTAACGTTACACCTATCATTCTTCTTTCCATAGCTCGTTGCATCGTCCTCAATTTAAGTAGAACTCTTTTCGTAATCCTCCAGGTTTCTGCCCCGTACATGAGTACTGGTAAGACACAGCTGTTATAAACTTTTCTCTTGAGGGATAATGACAACCTGCTGTTCATGATCTGAGAATGCCTGCCAAACGCACCCCAGCCCATTCTTATTCTTCTGATTATTTCAGTCTCATGATCCGGATCCGGAGTCACTACCTGTCCTAAGTAGATGTATTCCCTTACCACTTCCAGTGCCTCGCTACCCATTGTAAATTGCTGTTCTCTTCCGAGACTGTTAAACATTACTTTAGTTTTGTGCAGATTAATTTTTAGACCCACCCTTCGGCTTTGCCTCTCCAGGTCAGTGAGCATGCATTGCAGTTCATCCCATGAGTTACTAAGCAAGGCAATATCATCAGCGAATCGCAAGTTACTAAGGTATTCTCCATTAACTCTTATCCCCAATTCTTCCCAATCCAGGTCTCTGAATACCTCCTGTAAACACGCTGTAAATAGCATCGGAGAGATCGTGTCTCCCTGCCTGACGCCTTTCTTTATTGGGATTTTGTCGCTTTCTTTATGGAGGACTACGGTGGCTGTGGAGCCGCTATAGATATCTTTCAGTACCACCGTCTATGGTAGTTTACTAAGGGACGCTGTGCCCTCATGGGAATGACGGTATATGTGTCTGCGAGACTTGTGTTGGTTTGGTGTTGTAAGAGGCTTCGTCTAAAACGTAGATATGGCTACAAAAATAACGCGTTCTTAAAGTAAAATCTTCTTAAAATGTTTTCATTCCCCTATATTACATCTTCCAATTACGTTTACTGACCTATGATGCGTAATCAAGTGAAGAAAAACAAGAACAGGCGGCAAACTGCTCCAAAGCGACCATAAATCTCGTCGTCTGTCCTCCTAGTTTAGCAGCCCGCTGATATCTTTTTACGTTTCATATAGTTGTTCGTGCAATAACAAGTTCTCATAATTAAAGAAAACGTATGTTTTTGTAATAATAAATCTGAAAGGGCTTTTTACGTGCAGTTTTAGTAGAGAATGAATCAATGTGACAGAGGATACAGGCGATTCTTCAAGGTGTCCTGACTCTCAGAGAACAATGCCACTCTGATGTCACAGTATACCAGCATTCCCATGCATACCACAGCGCGGTAGCGCCAGATTTCCCTCTAGGTAATATAGAGAAAAACTCCATGGAACTAGAAAAAATGTATGTATGCTTCGTCTTCTTTCTTGCTATTCTGTGTTTCGCTTCTTAGCACTGGTATCGTTTAACTTTTTTTCACCTCAACAGTCACTGGACACTGGCTAACGGATATGCTGCAGAACATGACATCAGCATATAAGTTGTCGCTGTCAGCAGCGCCCATGTCATGACAGTGTGCATAACGCGTCCAGCTTGGTAAGTCTATCACTCTCTGTCTCTCTCTCTCTCTCTCTCTCTCTCTCTCTATATATATATATATATATATATATATATATATATATATATATATATATATATATATATATATATATGTATATACACTCGTAATAGTTCTGCGGAAACCAGCAAGGTGGAGCGAAGGAATAAAGGGAAATTAGCGATCCACCCAAACGTAGCTAACTGCTATAAAAGTAACCCATACAGGATCCTCGAAAGAAAACCTTCGCAGTTGAAGAAATGTACGTCCTGGTCCGGGACTCGCACCCGGGACCACCGCCTTTCGGGCGCGCGTATTTACAAGTGCTAGTAGGTAGAGCGGGGCGTGGCACTTGCGCAGACGCCGGAACATTGCGCGCATGCACGGGGAAGAGCGGGTGCGAGGGAGGATATGTGGGGCCTTTTGCTCCTTGAACTTATGACTCTGCCTAGGCACTACGGAGGAGTTTTTTAGCGTGTGTTGTATGCATTTGTCCCTAGGCATGCTGGCAGAAGTCGCGGAGCGCGATAGTGCTGAACTTAGCGTCGCAAGTTGGCGGTTCGACGTAATTATCTATATTCAGTCGTGTTTCTTTACTAATTGAAACAACGTGTTATTATTTCGCATTACTGGCGGTGCCTTCTCGACACCAAAGCGGCAAAGGAGACCCCAAAGATAGAGCCCGAATTGGTTCCTTCCAGCTTTGATCCTTCCGCTACTCCTTGGGTACCCCGGAGATCTTGCGCCACCTGCTTTATTCTAACCTCATGTGCTCTCCAGAGGCCTCCGTTTGCCGGTTACATGTGCCCTCCTGGAGCAGGGCTTGTAAAAAATCCAATCTATAGTCGCGACGAAGAAGGCAACCCGCGACTTATACAACACCAGTCAGAACCTGGCCTCTTCACAGCAGCGATCACCCAATGGAGCGTCTGGGTCCACTGCCTCACCGCGCGGGCCGCCAGCGGCGGAGCGTAAACAAACTCGGCCGCGCTCCGCAATTCCGGCATGTCTAGGGGACCAACGCATGCAACACGCGTTAAGAAACCTCATCCGTAGTGCCTAGGCAGAGTCACAGATTCATAGAGAAAAGCCCCCAGATTTTCTCTCTTGCACGCGCTCACACTCGCGCGTGCGCAGAAACGCCGTGTGCCGCGAAAAACGCCCTGTCCCGCTGTACCTACTAGCAAGTGTAAAGGTGTTTCCGGAGCAGCCACTCTAGCATCGGAGCTAACCAGCCGGCTAGCGCATGGCAGGTCACGTCTAATTTATCACCAACTCTGAAGCAAAGGTAAGAGTTTGACGTAATAGGTCTGCGGAAACCCGCAAGGTGGAGAGAAGTAATAAAGGGAAAATGAGACATCCCACCCAGACGTAGCTAAGTGCTACAAAGAAAACCCATACAATTTCCTCGAACGAAACGCTTCGCAGTTGAAGAAAAATTTGTCCTGGTCCGGGACTCGAACCCGTCACCACCGCGTTTCCTGGGCAGCCGCTCTGCCATCTGAGCTAACCAGGCGGCTAGCAGATGGCAGGCGAAGTCGAATTTATCAACAACTTTTCTTGAACTGTGAAGCTTGTCTTTCGAGGAACCCGTATGGGTTTCCTTTGTAGCACTTAGCTACGTATAATTGGACATCTCATTTTTCCTTCATATATTTTCCTCTTCCCCCCCCCCCCCCCCCGCAAAAAAAAGATCCAGGTTCTTTTTCCGCCCTCTCGAGGTAGAGGTATTACTTCTTCATTTAGGCGTCCTAGA
The DNA here is from genome assembly GCF_023375885.2 of Dermacentor andersoni. NCBI lineage: Eukaryota > Metazoa > Arthropoda > Arachnida > Ixodida > Ixodidae > Dermacentor > Dermacentor andersoni. Next base: position 99,915,287 of record NC_092819.1, on the reverse strand, counting down.
CGCACTGCCATAGGTGCTTCACGCAAGTGAAGAGTACTGCCAATAAGGAGAGGGGCAATAGGTTTTCTGGAGGCTTCAGATGGATGGAAGTAGACACAGCTGAAGCTTGGAGACAATTTGTATCTAAAGTGATTTAAAAAAAAAGTGTAGCTCTACGATTCGCTTCTGCAGCAGCAGTTCGTACCTTGCGAGGAGCGCCATAACGTGTACCGAAAGGTAAACACAGGTAGCCAGAGTACGTGACGCACATATCCCAACCCTTGACCCGTGGCACAGTACGTCGTTGTTCGTGACGATAATAATGATGGCTTACTGTCATCCCCTTCGAAGCGGGGTGGTTACAAATAGCCACCTAGCATACTTGAGTAAACCAGCTACGCACAGCATGCAACTACTATACGCAGCTGCTATATGTCAGGACACCTAGTGGAATATAACGAAACTGTAATGCAAAGTTAGACTTCCCTCTCTACTTCGTACCGCTACCTGTGCAACTGCTATATGAAGTGGCTCCTGGTGTAATAACATGAAACCGCAATGCAAAGGGCCTACATATAGACGATACACGGCGCGCATCTCCCATCGCAAGGCAAGTGTCAAGACACGATGATAATGAGAATAATGAGTTATTGGTATGCCTTTTGAAATGCGGCCGTGACATAATCACCTAGCCAGGTTAATTTAATCAGGTACATATATTTTCTAGCATTCTTGTATACATATTCTCAAACTTCTTTTTCTTCCCTATACCTTCCTTAACTGCCTTGTACTACAAACTGTGCATCTGCTACATGGCATTCTACCTGGTGTAATAATGTGCAACTGCAATGCAAGATGTGCATGCATCGTCGCTACGCGGCGCGCATGTGAGATCACGCGTCTCCTTTCGCGCTAGGACGCGTTTATAAGGCATCTTTCCGCGGAATGCTATCACGCGCTGGCGTGGCTCCGTTGTAGAGTAGCTGACTCCCGCCCCGCGGGTCCGGGTTCTATTGTGGCTGGAGCTGGGTATTATGTATCTCATTCCTGGCGATAGCTGCTACAGACACCGGACGCCGGCGTTGGCGGTGGCGGCGGAGGACACCATCGGCAACCGGAACAGCTATTGCAATGAGCCCACAAGAGCTTACGCTGTAAAATTACTGATTCACCTTTTTGTGGCTCTTACGTGCTACATAAAAGTGTTTTTCCGAGAGCAAAAAAAAACCCGCGAGTACACGCAAAGTGCCTCGAGCGGCCAGTCGCACTGCAATATTGCATGGAAAAAAAAATACATACAGTAATTCGAGAGCACCGCGCTGCGCGAGCACGCAGTCTGAGCGCAAGTAAACGCATGAAAATGATACTATCCTAGCCGAAGCGCAGCAGACGATAAAGCCGATAGATTGATTGATTGATGGAAAACTTTATTATGCTACCGAGCTGGGGTGCCCCCCTACACCTAGCTGGGGGGGTGGGGGGGAAGACGAAGCAGTCCCCGCGCGTTGAGGACGGTAAGTCTTCACGACCTCAACGGCCAGGCGGATTGCTCGTCGTCTTCAGACTCGCTCTGGTAGCAAGGCCTCCCAAGCTTCTCTACTGACAAAGCCGAATCCCCCGTCTGACGTCACGAAAGCGCCGTTCACAGCGCCGCCAACGGTCGCGCACGAACCTCATACAGGCTGAGCTATTGTCGGCCTCTACAGTTATGATAAGCACACCTGTTCCAACGTTACACGTACTTACGCCATCGACACCTAGTTATATGCACACATGACCAAAGTGCCCAACAGAATGTGCCATACGAATGTGGTGAAAGCCCGTATTGAGATAAAAAGAAGCGCCGGATATAAGTGTCACCTAAAGCATCTGTATAACAAGGGAGGCGATGACGTGAACGATAATGATAAGACATGCAATGATGAAGACTTCAGTTACGACAACGACAGCGCGGGAACAATGAAGGCAACAGGTTACAAAAACGTCGATGATACTCTTCCCGCACACGAGTTCAAATACTCAGCTAGACACATGGCGACTTCAGCTAAGATCATAATCATAGACATGATGATGATATCTATGAGACACGACATCAGATATTTTTTGTTGTCGTATGTCAAGTTTAATGCAGAAATATAAATTAATTTTGCGCATAGGGTGCCTGTCCTTGAACATAGCATTTTTACAGCCTAATCTCTACAAGCAATAAAAGTGAAGTTTATCGATTCCGTCGACGGCTGCCTCTGTAATATAAATTAAAGCAAAACAGATCTTTGTGGCCACAAGTGCCGTCGACGGCACCAGATAAACGGATAAAATACCACGCTAACGTCACACATAAATTACGTGGTTGTCTGCTCCCGCCAAAAGAAATGCCAATTGCCAATTTAGGCGCGGCAGCAAGGTCGCGATTGTGCAATTGTCCGCCTGTGAGGAAGACGAATAACAACGAGCGCCACGCGAGATCAGCAACCACCCGAGCCCCCGAGCGCCCAGAAGAAGATCGAACACCGGATGAGCAACATCACCGAGACGTTTCTCTCCATCTTGCATCACGAGAAGCCGGGGCCGCTTCGTGCGGAATATCGCTGAACTGCCACCAGCGTGTAGTACGAGGGCATCATGCCGAAGGCATCCAAGGCGCGGCGCCAGGGCTCAAGGCGACGGCGGAAGGTGACAGGGTTCCAGACACCGCCTTCGGTTTTGCCAGTAGAGCAGTCACCTGCGCCGCAGGTTCAAGACTCGCCGTCCAGCAGCATAACGAAGAATTCGCGACTCCGCAAGCAGGCAGTGCCACTGGTGAGAGGTGAAACCGCATCGCTACCGGCGCTGTCTCCATCGCTACCATCTGCGCTGTCGCAGGAACCCGCACGCTTCGGCGTCGCTGCATCACTGTCTACGCTACCTAGGACGTCGCCGGCATTGCCTTCCTCTTCGGCTGCCGTACCATCGCCTCTTACTACGCAATCGCAAGTCTTCAGCCCCAGCCAGGGGTCCCCAACAACAGTTCTCACTTCGCTGTCACCGCTGCAGACGTCGCCGCGTGCTGGGTACCCCAAACCCAGCACACCGGCGATGCTGCTTCCTCCACCGCCCCAGCTACCATCACGTGCTCAGGTGCAGCCTGCGAAGCAAAACGAGCCCGACCGGCCCTTACTGCTGGGTGCTTCGTACCGGGCGGCAGTGATGCGCCGCACGTCATTGCACGAGCTGGCAGCACTGCGATCTCTGCGCTTACGGACATTCTCCGGACAGTGGGCGAACCGGGGTCAGATGCTTCTTTCTCCCCTGCTGTCTCGTCTACGCTCCACCTCCAACAGCAGCATTCCACATCAGACTCTGCAAACAGCGCAACAACAGGGTAACGGCGCAGCTGCAACATGCAACGTAGGATCGGACGAGCATACCAGGCTCCGTGAACAGCAGCAGCCGTCCAAGCTGCGTTGGCATGATGAGCGGCATGACCGCCAAGCCAGCGTGCCTTCCTTGGACAAAGGTAGAAGCTCCCCATCGCGAATTTCCGCTAGTCAACCGGAGGACCCTGTTTCTATCCAACCGCGCCATTCCGCCTCCAAGACAGCTGGGTGCCCGCGATGCGAAGATGCTTCACAGCTGGTTGGAAGTCATGGCCCTTTCCAAACGGCCGTGTTCTACTTCGTCCTACTGGTTGCCTTCGTGCTACCGTTCCACACATTGCCACTGCGGATCGCCAACCACGACGTCGATCACTGGTGCGCCAGGCCGGCGCATTTGCGCAACATGTCGACGGAATTATGGAAGGAGGCAATGATCCCACGAGCCGAGGATGGCCGCTACAGCAGGTGCCGCATGAACGCAGAGTGGAACTCGACAGGCATCGCCACGGTGCCGTGCGTTAAGTGGGAGTATGCGCAGACCGCCTACGGAGCCTCCATCGTGCAGGATTTTGATCTGGTGTGCGAGCGTGCCTGGTTCCTGCCGCTCAGCTGCTGCGCCTTCTCGCTGGGTGCCATCTGCACGCTGATCGTGTTAGGGCCAATAGCAGACCGTTTGGGCCGGAAGCCGGTGATACAGTTCTGTACGGTGGTGCTCCAAGCGGCCGGCGTAGTGATCGTGTTCTCCACCATAATGAACAGCTTCATCGCCATGCGCCTCTTGCAGGGAGCGGCCAGCAGCAGCCTCTTTAACACCAGCTTTGTGCTACTGATCGAAGTTCTTTCACCGGAGCGCCGCACACTCTACTCGATAGCGGCGATGATGGGAAAGGTGTTCGGCGCAGTAATCGTGGCCGTTATGATGTGGGCGAAGTTCAGCTGGTACACGCTACAGCTGACAAGCATGCTACCGTGCCTCCTGATGCTCAGCGTGTTCACAGCCCTATTGGAATCACCTCGATGGCTGCTGGCGCGAGGCAACGCGGAAGAGGCGGAGACAGTTATCATGCAGGCGGCTATGCTGAACGGCGAGAGCATATTCGAAGTGCGCCAGCAGTTGGCGCACATGCGGCGGGATATCGAGCGAGGCCGCTCAGCCACAGCTGCCGAGGGTAATCATTGCGATGCATCTCGCGCGCGAGGCCGCAAGCGCAACAGCGTCATCCTCTGCTATCTGTGGACGGTAACCGCAGTCGCGTCAGAAGCGGCCTCGGTGAAGATCCACTATCTGGACTTGTACCCAGCGGCGTTGCTGGTGCTCTCCTCGCTCCTGTCCTTCCCGACCGAATTGGTCGCCATCGTGTCCGCGGCACGCCTGGGAGGCAGGGCTTCGCAGTGCTGGGCGCTGGGGCTTGCCGCCTTCGCTTGCTTTGTGGCCGCCACCCTCGGCGACGACAGCGCAGTTCCCAGCGCGGCGCTTCTGCTGGTGGCCAGCGTCAGCGCGGACGCGTCGCAGGTCGTGGGCACCCTGTACACGGCCGAGATGTACCCTACGGTGGTGCGCTGCACGGGCCTGGCACTGTGCAAGTGCTTCGCGGATGCCGCCAGCGTCGCCACGCCTCTGGCAGTCTACTTGGGACTCCTGCCAGCGTCTTCGGTGCCGCTGGGCGTGGTGTCACTAATGTGCGTCACCGCAGCCTACTTGGCCATGCGCTTGCCGGACACCAAACAGTGCACTGTGCTGCCGGACCAGATCGTGGACGCACCGGTTGACTCGGCGCCGCTGTAAGCTTCATCGCGGTGGCCGACGGATGCTACAGCGTGCCCTCGCAGAAACAGTGCTTCCACGACAAGCTGTGGGCCACGGTGAAGCACTGACTAGCTTCTTCATAGATGGGATAAGACTGTACTTACCCGGACTGTTCCTGTAACACCAATTTTGTGCCGTCTTCGTTCGTTCGCAGTGCTCGCAATAGAGCCAGTAGCGATGAATAATTAAATCAAGTTAGCCTCAATAACAAATAGCATGAACGTGATTCGAATCCCCGCCTAATTTGGCAAGAAATGCATCACTTCTCCTCTTTCGAGTGCGCTTGGAAACTGAAATGGCCGCGGCAATTTGCGTCTCAAGCCAATAGACATTGGACATGTTGCATTAAACAAGACACAATATTTAGGATCTTATGGGAACTTCATACATAGCGAAATGAATTAAAACCTGCTTCAAATTGCTGATTGCCAGCCGCGCTTGTTGTTCGAGTCTCGACGTTCATCGAAGAAGCATCACGAATAATTTTGAGTGCCTTTCGTCATTGTGCTAGCCAATCAAAGAAAAAGCGTGGTGAAAACCGAGTGTCTCCGAACGTGAGCAACGTTGTTACTAAGTAATAGTTTTACCCCTAAAGTGAAGGCGCATCGCTCTTAGGGAAATTTGCGTAGTAATTCTCGTAATGTTTAGTGTGGCCTCGGGTGGAGTAAACATTTTGAGACGTGCGTCAGTAAGTTGATTTCAAAGTCTAAAACAAGAAGAAAGAGACTTAATCCGGAGTTATTTATTTTTTTAACGTGGCGCCACATCCCATCATTAAATATTTACCTATAGAGGTCTTGTCTGGCCCAGTGACCTCTGTGTAACACCTGCCAGAAACATTAAAACATTGACCACTTTCTACTAGGATGCCGTCAATGTAAAAATGAGAGGAACAAATCTGAATTTTTATTCCGCAAACTTGGGCCCTATGATGTAAAACTATTCCAATATGTTTTTTTTATTCTCCTGACGTCAAATTTGCGTAAGCGCCGACGCAAGCATCGGGCGGTCAGCCGCAGAGTTGTCTCAACAAACCGATCAAACGCTCTCATCGTTCATAGGAGGTCACTTCTGTTTGCCTGAAAAACGAATAACATTGCCTACACTGAGCGGCTTCTCTTATCTAATTGGCTCACAAGAGGCGAGGAGCGCACTCAAGTAGAGAGAGAGTCGATGGGACAGAGCCACTGCACTGAAAATCGATAATGGCATAACCTGCGGGGGTTCCTCTTGTCGTTCCTGCACAATCGAGCCCTCAGGGTTCGTGTGGGTCAATCTAAGAGCACCCCCCGTCCAGTCGCTGCAGGTGTACCACAGGGTTCAGTGAGCCCCTTCCTTTTCAACCTGGCCATGGCACGGTTGGCTGCTGCCCTGCCGATCGACCCTCACTTCCTCGTGCAGTCCTCAGTCTACGCGGACGATATCGCCCTATGGGTGCGGGGACCACCGCAACCCATCCGCAAGACACGTGCGGCCCTACAGAGAGCCCTGGACACTGCGGCTGCCTACTTGTGCAGCATCGGCCTCACAATCTCGGCCAGGAAGACCGAGGCTGTGCTACTACACCCCAGAGCATCAGCCCACCGCTCAGCTGCCCGGCTGCGCTTGGAGGGCGTCCAGATCCCATGGAGCAAGGCAGTAACCTACCTGGGGCTGCGCATTGACCATCGGCTGACCTGCCTGCCGGCTACCAAGGCCCTGTGCGCCCAGACGCTTCGGGTCCGGAAGGCGATCGCACAGCTCCTTGCCCGTGGACAGGGCTGTACCACCAGGTGGGCCCTGCAGCTATTTGAAGCTGCACCCACTTCACGGCTACTGTATGCCCTCCCTCTTGTGGCGCTGCCCCCACCCCGCCTGCGGAAGCTGGAGCTGAAGCACCGGTCAGCAGTACGGCTCTGTCTTGGCGTTCCCCGAACCTCACAAGTAGCTGCCACTTTGGCGGAGGCAGGTGCCTGGCCCCTGTCATTACTCTTCTTGCAACAGGGGTTACGACACATTGATCACCTACACCATAGGCAGGTTGCGAACGTAGTTCCCGCGCATACTAGGGCGCCCCTCGCGGCGGCGAGCGCGGACCCGGCAGAATACGACCGGCCCGCTTGCGTTTGGAAAGCCTGTCTTTGCATTGTTTCGCGCGTAGCTGTTGGTATTTCTGAGCAATACCTAAGTGCAAACCGAGCTGTGCGTAGTGGACTGCAACAGCACGTACACCGACTCACGAGGAACAAAGTTTTACAGGTTTCCAAGCCGACCGTATGAAGCAGAACGGCGTTCACACTGGATCGCACTCGTCCGACGGCATAAGCTCTTTTATGTTCCGGCGTTATGCCAAGTGCGTTAACTCTGAATTGGTTGCTTTTACAGCAATGATGGCAGCAACGGGACGCCTGCAGTGCGTACCAGGATATGCAGCAGACAAAGTAGTTTGTTTCCTCACTGTACCACAGTAAACTGTGGAGCTCTTTCCCAATCCTCGCCCATTGAAACAGCGTTAGGGCTTGCTGAGAGCTACGAGGAGGGGTTGCAGCTGGCTCAGCTGGCATACATCCTTCTGCGCCCAGCATATCAACTAAGGGCAGTTGAGTTCACTAAGATATTAGACGACGTCGTTTATTAGAACCTCCTTTGCACGCGCTGAAAAAATCGCAACATAAAAGTTTCGAACTTCCAGTAACTTGCGCAAAAATATTTTGCCAGCGTAGTCTAACACAACTGGTAAGTTCTTCACCTTTTTTGTGTTTGGGGAGGGCAACGTTAGAATACTTAGGGTAGGTCTTATGAGTCGTTCGTGCGCCCCACGTTCTTGGATGAGATGTTTTGGATTCGCATTTGCCGTCCTGTATGTACAGGGAAGCTACCGCGGCGTGCTTGCACTTCCCTGCGATGCCAGCACGGCAATCGCAGCTTCCCGCCAGGATTTGTCTGCTGCCGCCGATCTTCAAGAATCAATGTCACCTATAATTTCATGCGTCCACACCGTGGATAACGAAGTAACTTACGCTGAGCTTCACGCATCTCGCTGGGGCATTATTTTTCGTTTGCGGAATAGACCTAGCAGTCACTTCTGATGAGTGCGAGTTCAACACTTCCCTCACGTCGTAGACGTGCCCCACTACAAATAGACGACTTCCTTTCTCTAAATTCTTTTCACGAAAAAAGCTGTCAAGATCTTGTAATTCCTGAAACCTGGTTAAAATTAATATCGGCACGCTGTTTCGCGCCATCGCTACCGTTTGACAGGGCGCCAAACACGCAGCGCGAGCTGCTGACGCCGTGAGTAATCCTACCACATTCGCGCAACTATTCGTCAGATGGCGCTAGGGGTCGGAAAGACAGGGGGCGCCGCCTAGCACTTGCAACGTGCCTATGCCGCAGATGGTCAAGCACTGCTGACCCGCCTACGCTCCCGGCCAGCATCACACATGGGACGGCTGTGTGGCCTCTATAGAGAAGTCATAGGGGACACGCCTGCAAACGCTGTACAGCATCGCCCACCACATCGGCCACCAATCCCTATCTCGACGGAGCTGCCAGGTGTCTCGAAGAACCATTCCCCAGCATGTGCCCTACAGCAGACTCAAGCCTCTCTCCTCCAAAAGAGACTTGGGGACCACCTTCACATCTTCGTCGATGGATCCGTGATGCCGGAGATGGGGTCATCCACAGGAGCCTGCGTTGTACCGGCCCTACAAAAGAGCAAGTTGCGCCGCCTCCCGAGACCGCAGCTCTACCGCAGCAGAGCTAGCAGGACTCCACCTTGTTTTGGACCTACTTGCAGAGGAGCTACGAGTGACCCCGGCAGCCATCTTCTGCGACTCCAAGGCGGCGCTGCTCTGCCTGCAGAACCTTGACAGGGCTAGCCTTGGGGTTGCGCTGCTCTCTTCAAAACTGACGGCCCTTCAGGACGCAGGATGCTCACTATCCCTGCATTAGCTACCGGCACACGTGGGGATCCCGGGCAATGAAGAGGCGGACACTCTTGCAAAAAGTGCCAACCACTCAAGCGTCCCCCTCAGCCCTGCTGCAACGGCCGCAGACTTCTCGAGAGACAGGCTGCGCCGGCACATCATCGCCTGCCACCTGGACAAACGGGTATCCCTGGGCCCGCCTCCACGGCCTCTTCCACAGCACGGCCTCCTACGAAGGGATGCTTCGTTGCTGCTCCGACTGCGAATTGGCTGCTACTGGACGGCAGCCCGCCGGCACCGCCTTGGGAAAGCCACCTCGCCAGACTGTACCTCTTGTGGTAAACCAGACACTCTGGAGCACCTCCTGCTGGCCTGACCTGCTCACCTGCAGCACCGAGGCCGACTTCTGCAAGAGTTCCACCGCCTGGGGCTCCCATGTTCACGACAGGAAGATATCCTCTTCCCCTGTCGTAATCAGCTACCAGCCTTCCTAAGTGTCACCGAGTACCTCGACTTGTCGGGGCTCTCGGCGAGACTGTAGGAAATTTCTACAAAGACGGACCAGCTCGGCCTTCCTGATCCGCCACTACTTCACTTCTACGGGGCCAGCTCCGATACGGTCTACCTCCAGCCTATTCGTCTGGTCGAACCCACTGGGTCCTCCCGGTCGGGCTGCTGTGATGCTGCTGGGACGACTCTCTACCTTCTCTTTCTTTTAATCCCATCTCCCCTACCCTGCTGGCGCTGAGCCGTGCTCACGCATGGGTTGCAGAAGATAGTGCTAGCATTTCCTCCTTTCCCACAAGAACCACCACTTCTGGGATGAAGAGGGCGGTGCCACCGTCTGCTATTGGCCCGCTTTCCCTTACTTAGCTTACCATGGCTCGTCGACAATCGCAGCACATGCAACGGAAGCTTAAGAATCATGCTAAAACGGATCCTCAGCAAAGAAGAGTTGACACAACGAGGTTGTAAACGTGCCGAATGTGCTCGAAAACGTTGCACGGCCACGCAAAAAGGTTTATTACACACAAATAAACTCATGCTATCCGACAGGTGCGAGTAGCCAGTGCCTGAGGGATCGGCGGCAGCTATCTTTTACTCCTTTCAGAACGGGGCAACCTCTGGCTATTTAAAAAAAAAATATTCAGTTTTGTGCGGCATATTAATGCATCTTTAACGCATACATGTCACTTTGACGCGGTGAGGTTTTGCGGTTTTGTGACATCGCATGACAAGCAGGTGAAGTGGGTGCAGCCCGAAATCTCTTGACCAATAGCCGAGGGCTAAAGGCGAAAAGGCGTCGAATTAGAAATAAAAATTTTTCTTTTGTTCGGACAATTCATGCATAATCAGTGTGTGCACGTCATATCAGATGGGGAGCTATCGCGGTTTTCGTGACGTTGCGTGACAGACAGGTGAAGTGGGAGTGGTCCAAAAAAGTTTTAGAACAATTGTGGAGGGCTGATTGTAGAATTGGAATAGAAAAGTTTGTAATATTTTTACGTTACAGTACCCCTAGACATTTCTTTACCTATTCAAAACATCCTCTTCGTCGGGGCTTCTTGATTGGGCTATAGACACACTGACATTCGTATTGCCATTCGTGACTTTCTCTGTGACACAAGAAGTCTACGATGCTAATTCTCCAAATCAATAATTGTATAGATCATTAAATCACTCTTAGTGTATTCTAAATTATGCTAATTCCACCGCAGAAATCGCTGTTTACATGTAATTACAATTCCTTTTTTATTCTGTATCTGTCAGGCAAATCTATTACGTAGTTATCACATACGTTACACTTCACCCTGATTTACTTTTTCGTTTAAGTTTTTCTCGCTCCACCTGCCCTTTAACCTTTACCCGCCGGCTTCTTGGCCTGTCCCCCGTAGTGGGTATGTGCCACAAATGAGGAACAAGCAAGCAAGAAAGCAAGCTCGCTGGAGCTAGACAAAGACTTTCTCACCATAACACTTCGAGGAAAATCTGGCGCCACTGTCTGGGGGAGTTTCCTAAGGGGCACTGTGCCGTGATGGGAATGACGGTATATGTGATTGCGAGGCTTGTATTGGCTGGTGTTGTAAGAGGCTTTGTCTAAAACGTGGATTTGGCTACAGAAATAACGCGTTCTTAAAGTAAAATATTCATAAGATGTTTTCATTCCCCTATATTACATCTTCCAATGAAGTTTACTCACCTACGATGCATAACCAAGGGAAAAAAAGCGAGAATAGACGACAAACTGCTCCAAAGGGAGCATGAATCTTGTCGTCTGTCCTCCAACTCTAGCGGCCCGTTGATACTTTCTTGCGTTTCATATAATTGTACATGCAATAATAAGTTCTCATAATTAGACAAAACCTATATTTGTGTAATAATAAAGCTTAAACAGCCTTTTACGTGATGTTTTAGCAGAGAATGAATCATTGTGACAGACGGAATGCTATTAGCCAGGCACGTCTTCAAAGTCTTCTGGGTCTCCGAGAACGATGCCAATCCGCAGTCACAATATACCGGCATTCCCATGCACGCCACAGCGCAACAGCGGCAGATTTCCCTCTAGGTAATATAGTGAGAAACTCTATGGAGCTAGACAAATGTAGGTATGCTTCATCTTCTTTCTTGCTATCCTGTGTTTCTCTTCTTAAAACTGGCTTCGTTTAACTTTCTTCACCTCTACAGTCACTGGGCACTGGTTTACGATTGTGCTGCAGGACATGAAGTGAGCATATAATTTTTAGGAACCCTCAAGAGGTTAAAAATATTACCCTCCGGTCGCAGTATTTCTTTCTGTAGTATCGATTAAAAAACGCAGATACGTGTGGTGGGGAGTAGGGGGCGGGGGCAGATTCTTCGACTAGCAATCTGTGGGTTGGGAACACGAATCCTCGCGTGGTATTATACAATTTTAAAATCGCGTAGCTTTTATATTACTCCATGCCATCGGCAACGTTGGGCTGTCCAGCAGGACCACGATGCGGCTGGCGGGCTAGGCCTGTCGGTCCCGACGTGGGAGCGGCGCGCGACGTGCTAATACGCGTTCTGCAGGACTGTAAAATAAAAGTTACTCAATCAATCAATCAATCGTCGACGGTGTCGCTGTCCGCAGCGGCAGTGTCATGAACATGTGCATAACGCGTCCAACTTAGTAAGTCTATCACTTTATATATATATATATATATATATATATATATATATATATATTCTTGATTTAGTACTTCTGCGGAAACTCGCCAGGTGGAGAGGAGTAATAAAGGGAAAATGAGACATTCACTCAAACGTAGCTAAGTGCTACAAAGGAAACCCATACGGGTTCCTCGAAAGAAAGGCTTCACAGTTGAAGAAAAATTGGTCCTGCCCTGGGACTCGAACTCAGGACCACCGCCGTTCCGGAACAGCCGCTCTACCATCTCAGCTAACCAGGCGGCTAGCAAATAGCAGGTGAAGTCGAATTTATGAACAACAATTTTTCTTCAACTGCGAAACCTTTCTTTCGAGGAACCTGTATGGGTTTCCTTCGTAGCACCTTGCTACGTTTGGGTGGGTGTCTCATTTTTCGTTTATATATATTCTTCGTGCTCCCCCCCCCCCAAAAAAAAAGAAGAAAAAGATCCAGGTACTTTTTCCGCCCTCTCGGGGTAGAGGTATCACTTCTTCATTTGGGCGTCCCAGACGCACCACCAAAGGTTCTCCACGCAAGTGAAGAGTGCTATCGCTGAGGAGAGGGGCGATAGGTCCTCTGGAGGCTTCGGATGGATGGAAGCAGACAGAGATGAAGCTTGGAGACAATTTGTATCTACAGTGATTTTTACAAAATATTAAGCATACAGATGCAAGGTGGAACTGGAACACTCATAGGGCAATTCTACATCAGCAGAGCCGACAGTGCGTAGCAGCTCAAGTTTACTTCAGAATGCTTGGACGGGGCCACGTTTTCTATCTCTCGGTACCATGCTCCAAACATTTACAGTCCAATCACCATCGAGTTGTTTTGAGGATGCTTTGCCGGCACACCGGTCACCCAACATCTACAAGGATCGTCGTGTGAGTGGTCCGCCGGCTATTTAAGCACTGAGCCTCGTTTACATCCACCCTCTTTTATAACAGCTCAAGGTGTTTGCTCCTCTCCTGAAATACAACATATAAAGAACGCAACAGTGGTCAGAGCCACAAACGCATAGCATCGTACGTACCGCGAAAAGACATGCGTACACAACAATGTAACGGAACAGAGCCCAACACAGCAGATACAATAAAACATTAAGTAGCAAGAAGAATCTGCTACCCAAGGCGGCAGGGGGAAAGAAGTATGTTGTGTCACCCTGTCGCAAGCTCATACATGAGTACGACCTTCGTAACATCTATTAGTGTAGTAATTGCGGGCCATACGTCAACGAAAGCTGTCACTGCGGCACTTCCGGGTCGTGCACATTTTTGCTCTCTGAATCGAGAGCAACCACAATTTGGAAGTCCTCATCGGCTCGGCGCCAGATGCGTCGGTTCCCTTTTGAATTAAAAAGGGGTCATGAGGGGGTCCCATGGGGGTCAAAACGTCCATGATGTGCGCAGTGAACAATGGCTACAACGCAGACGCATTCTGGGCTGTCTGGAGCACGTATGGAGCCAGTGGCAGATACAAACCTCTTAGCTTTCGTCGCAAATGTCTGCACGAAACGTGCACATGAACTCTGCCGATTGCCACCCCTCTTGAGCACAGCATTGTTCAGTAATGGACGCAGTCACGCGCCCCGGTGTTTGGACGGCGCCAGTCGGCTCTCAGGTACATCTTGTTACCAGCAATCCCGTTTGAACCGTCAACCGCACCGGAAGACACACCACCGGAAGAGCTTCAGGACTGAACGCAGCGGAGGACCAAGGTCGTAACCGCGGCTCGTATTGCTGATTCTGATTACATCATATATATATATATATATATATATATATATATATAGATCTGTTGGGAGCTCAATTCAGCAAAGGCAAGTAATATACGTTTTGGCAGGTTGAGAACGGAGAGTCGAATGGATTTATTCTAAAGTGAAAGCGGACTTGCCGACTGGTTGTGGTGGCGCCCAAGTCGGGCAGCCACCTCACTTCTAAGAAATAGCAGGGGCAAATGACCCCCAAACGGAGACAAGGCAATGTAACTAGATTTCCCAGAAGCGGGGAAAACGTGTAGTGACGGACGGTCGCTACAAGTTCTCCCTCCCCCCTCCCCTCTAATATGCCGGACGCTTAGGTGTGAATGGCGGAAGCAAGGAAGTGTTAATGTTTAAGATACGCTGTTTTCACGGCGGTCGGACGGAATTGTCTCTTCTTAGCCGGTTTCTCTGGTTTTCTCTGAACGCGAAACCACACACAAGGAGTCAATGGTGACTTGATAGAGTCGCGCTTCTAGAACACGTGCGTGGTTGAGGCTATTGTCGGGAAACTGAACGGAGGCGGCTTGCGGGCGATACGTTGGGGTGTAGGTCAAAGCTGTTCGAGCCAGGAATGATGCCTCTCTAAGCGCTGCGCAGACGCTGGCGGTGTGCATTCCTGGGGGCCGTAAAACTGGCCTGGATCGCAGAATGCTGATCCGTAGAGCATCTAGGTGGCGCCGATTCCGAGGTCATCCTTGATTGTTGTTCGGAGCCCCGTGGTAGAACTAGGGTTAGCCCTTCCACCCAGTGCTGTCTGTCGAGCGTGACGGTCAATGATGCCTTCACTTGTCGGTGGAGACGTTCGACCACGCCGTTGCTTTGCGGGTGGTAAGCCATGGTTTTATAAAGGCGCGTGCTGAGCAATCTCGCCAGGGCATAAAAAAAATACAAGTTTTGGCATTGTCGGCCTCGATCAGTAGTTATTCGCTAAGGACAACCGTGCCGTGACACCCAGGTAGCACCAGATGCTTCTGCCACTCTTTCGGCCGTGATGTCTTGTAGAAGCGTCGCCTAAGGCCACCTTCAGTACCGGTCGAGACACGTGAGCAGGTACCTGAAACATTGGCACCGCGGAAAAGGTCCGACGAAGTCTAAATGTACGTGATCAAAACAGCTCTCTGGTGGTCGAAACGGCTGCGCCGATGAACGCGTGTGCCGGGTCAGATTCACGGCTTGACAGGCTTGGCAGCTTCTTGCCAACTTCTTGCCAGCTTCGAACATCTTTGTTCATCCCTGGCCAGACGAAGCGGTCTGTGATAGGTCTCTGTGTCACTTTGATGCCGAGATGGCTTAGCGCTTGCAATGAATTGAATATCGGCCGCCGAAACTGATGGGTGACGAACGGCCGAGGAGCTGCCTGCCATGTGTCGCACGCGACAAAAGTAGTTGCGTAGGGAAGCGGCACTTCCGCAAGTTGGAGCGACGAGCCTTTTTGCCACAATTGGCGCTGCTTGGGCTCGTTTTGCTAGGCGGAGGCTCGAGCTTGGAAATACACAGGCTCATCAAGCACAGCGCCGATCCCCTACAGTGCTTCAGCTGCCTGATTTTCGGTCCCAGAGATATGGCGGAAGTCTGTAGAAAATTAGGACATAAAGGAATGTTTCCGAAGCTCACGTTCTGAGTACGAGGAACTGTTCTTGAGTACAAAGGTCAACGGCTTGTGGTCGGCCAGAATGTATAAGCTATAGCCTTAAAGAAAAAAAAGCACGGAAATGCTTGACAGCGCAATGGATAGCCATCTCCCTCCCGAAAGTGCTGTAGCCAACTTCTGTGTGTTTAAGGTGCTTTGAGAAGAAGCGCAACGGCCTCCAGTCTATGCCATCGTGCTGCTGCAGTACAGCACCCACTGCCGTGGTCGACGCGTCTACCCTAAGACGAGTTGGGGCGTCGGGCAACGCATGAATCAGCAACACTGTAGTCCACCGCGTTTTGTCTTCCTGGAAGGAGTATTCGTGCTCCGAGGACCAGTGAAAGGTAGTTGGTATTTTGAAGACGCGAAGCTGCAGGTAGGTAAGCGGCTGAAGAACTTGAGCACAGGATGGTATGAAGGGCTCTGAAAGTTTATGAGCCCCGGAAACACGCGCAACTTTCGGAAGGAGTTTGGAGAGGGGAAGTCCCCGATTGCCCGCTTGCGTGATTCTAGTGGTTTGATTGCCCTGGGGCGAAATGCGACGGCCGAGAAAATCCAGCGATTAAACTCTGAAAATACATTTCTGGGGCTTTAGAACCCGGCTGCTTTCATCCAGTCGCTCAAATAAAAGGCCAAGGTTATCTTTATGCTATTCCTCTGGGCGACTTGCAACGAGAATATCGTCAAAATAGACGAAAAAGAACGGGAGTCCGCAGGTAACCTTGTCCATGAACCTTTAAAAAGCTTTCGCGGCATTCTTCAAACCGTACGGCATATGGACAAACTCAATCGGCCAAATTGAGTAGTGATTACTGTCTTCAGAATGTCGCAGGGTTCGCCAGTAATTTGGTGGTACGCGCTCGCCAAATCGTTCTTGCTGTATAATTTGGTTCTTGCGAAACAAGCGTCGAAGTCATGTATGAAAGGAAGAGGATATTGATCCGGTGTAGCGACGGCATTCAAAGCTCGGTTTAATCACCACACGGCTGCCAGTCGCCACTTTCCTGCTTTGGAACCAGATGGATAGTGAAGACCAATTTCTGGAGGAAGGATGAATAACGCCGAGCTTAATTACGAGGATGAATAACGCCGGAGAGGGGCACGTGTTCGAACTTTTGGCGGACGACTTCTAACCTCCGTCCAGCGAGCCTCCGTGGCAGCGCGGCGACAGGTGGGCCAGTGGTGGTGATATGATGCGTCACGTCGTGTTTCGCGGGCAGCGCATCGTTTTGGGGCTCGTGAGTTGCGGGTACTCAGCAAGTACCTTGTCGTACGTTGAGACCAGCCGAAACGTATAGATGCCAGATGAGGTGAGGTTGGACTGCAGGCGAAGTACATCGATGAATGTGATCTTATCCTTCATGCGCCGATTGCGAACACTCACATCTTGCTTGAAATACACGAGGAAGTCCGCTCCCAGTATGAGAAAGCTGACGTCGACAATCACAAACACCCATTTGTGCAAGCGCCGGAGTTCAATGTCTAGCCTTAATGACCGGAGCCCATACAACGCGATGACAGTGTTCACTGTGTGGAGCGTGGGTATGGACTTGCTGCGTTGGCGGTCAGCGGCCGTGGCGGGCAGCTCTGCTCCGGTGTCGACGAGGAGAAGTGTGCCGGTGATGCCGTCGACGACAGCGAAGAGGCGGTTTGCGCGAGGACCAATGTTGGATGGGGCCGTTAGCGATTGGTCGGTGCGTCTCCCGTCCACGAACGGGGCTGGGTGCAGTGACTTGCCTGTTCGCGAAAGCGACGGTGATACCAGCACGACTGCCCCGGCGTGTCTCTAGGTTTCCATAGGTGAAGCGCCAACAGTGACAGCTCACAAGAAGAAATACAGACAGGACAACGCGCTACTTGCAACTGTTTATTGAAGTCACAGGTGGCTGATTATGTAGCCATGAGGAGACGGGAACGAAAAAAGAGGGACACTGAATATGTGAATGCGCACGTGCGAGAACACTGAAGATATATATTGTGACGCTCTTAGGTGCATAGTGGGTTCACGAATGTGACGCGCTTAGGTGCATAGTGGGTTCACGCCTCAACAAACAGTATGTGGGGGCACCGAAGGGTAGTGAACGAGGACGACGACGTGTGGCTGGCTGGCTGAGTCTCGACAGGCGCTCAGTTGACCAAGGCCATCGCTTCTAACTCTACCCGGCTTCAAAGTAACGCCTTTTGTGGGCGTAACAGAGTGGTGGAGGTGCTGGGTACGACAGAACGTACCACGGAGTCGCAACATCTAGAACTTCGCCGGAGCCGTCGTCTTGCCGGTCTCTTGCCAACGACCTTCCCTATGGCTCAGGACGGAGGTGGACAAATGCCAGCTATAGTTTCACCTTCTCAAAGGTCAGCGCCAGTTGGACCTTTGCGGCACTACATGGAACCACGCTCGTTCGCGGGAAAAGTGGGCGAAGACGTCGACGAGTGGCTGATGCACTACGCAAGGGTGAGCCGCTACAACCGTTGGGATTCTGTCACTCAGCTTGAATATGTTGCACTCTTTCTGAGTGAGACAGCGTTGATGTGGTATGAAAACCACGAAGACTCCCTAACAACGTGGGAGCACTTTGTTGAGGAAATTAAGAAGTGTTTTGGCGACACCCACGCCAAACAGAAACGCGCCGAGAGAACACTTGCTCAAAGAGCTCAAGCTCCTGGAGAAACATGCACTATATACATAGAGGAAATCCTCAAGCTGTGCAAAATCGTAAATCCGCAGATGTCCGAGGAAGACCGAGTCGGACATCTCCTCAAAGGAATTGCAGAAGATGTGTACAATTTCCTCATAAGTCGGGAACACGTTGATTCCGTCTCAGATGTCGTGCGTCATTGCCGTACGTTTGAGACGTTGAAAACACGTCGCATTGTGCCAAAGTTTGGACGCCTGGCGAATGTGACAACCATTGCCAGCGTCGATGAGAGCCCGTCTGCCGATCTTTCGTCTACTATACGGCAGATCGTGCGTGAAGAACTGCTGCGGCACCAGGAACTTGCGCGCGACGTCATACGACAACCTGACGCTTATTACCCGCAACACATGGCGCCTGCCGCACCCTGCGCTTCCTGGCAACCGGCGGTATGTGTCACAGACGTCAACCACAGAGGTGCTCCATGGCCACGTGAGGACACATTTACGTCCGAACACCGACCAGCAGAACACCCTCGCCCCAGCAGGTTTGCACGCAGACCGACCGTTCCTCCTGTGCAGCAGGCTCAGCCGCTCCGCTCTGCTACACGACCCCCCACGGCTGAGCGCTTCGAAGGGCAGTTCATCGATCGTCGTTTACCTGTGTGCTATAGCTGTGGCGACTTGGGTCACATTGCCAGGTACTGCAATCGCCGCCAACCACCGAGGTTCGACCGATCGACGATGTCTAGGCGGTACCGCGCTCCTCTGGGCGAAACATATTCGCCCTCGCACACATATTTAGGAAGCTTGCCTCACCAGCACCCGGAGCCGCTACGGAACCGTTCTCCAGCATCCGATCGCAGCTTGACACCACCACCCGCTCCTCGTGTAAGCCGGTCGCCCTCTCCGCGGCGTCGATACCCGTCGCCACCCCCGGAAAACTAGCCAGCGCGGCCGTTGGAGGTGAGGTCGCTGGACAATCTTCGATATCGACAGAGATACCTCCAACCATTTGTATGTTTAAGAATAAGGTGTTTGTATTAATTGACGGGGTTTCATCCATGGCCTTAGTGGACACGGGAGCAACCGTTTCAGTGATGAGTCTTGCGTTTAAAAGCCTCCTAGGACGAAAGGTGATGTTTCGCTGGGACCGTGCCGATACGTTTCGCGGAGTGAGTGGGGAGTTGTTGTATCCTGTGGGCGTGTGTAATGTAGACGTTACCTTGGGTGGTCAAATATTTAACGCGGAGTTCGCTGTTCTACCTCATTCTACGCATGACGTAATCCTGGGTCTTGATTTTTTGAAACTGTGTGGTGCCACCGTCGACTGCAAAACGGGTGAAATCAGTGTAGGTACGAGCTTTGCTGCGGCGTTTATGGAAGCCCCACCGTGTCGTGAAAGTGTGCTTTGTGTATCCCGGGATACAGTTGTGCCTCCGTTATCCGCAACGTGTGTTTCAGTCGCCTGTTTCCCCACCACCGACGGAACGTTTGACGCTACCGTGGAGCCCGTTCACCTGAGTTGCATCAAGAGGAATGTACTGATACCGTATTGCACGCTGTCAGTTGTTCAGGGACGCACCAACTTATGGGCCGTAAACTGTTCGAGTGAACCTGCAATACTACCACAGGGTCTGAAACTTGCCGCCTACCATGAAGATCACGTGCTATCGCTCGCCATTCTTACAGAGGCCCTTGATTCTGCGGATGAGCGCCATTTCGCTAATGTCTGCCCTGCGGCGCACTCCTCATTTCTGACTATGGTAAACAAGTCGCTCAGCACTAAGCAGCGTCACGAAGTAGCGAATATTCTGCTAAAACATGCCCGACTGTTTGACTTCTTCCAGCAAGAGGGACCACCATTGTTTCCTCCTTCTCGTATACACCATCGCATCGATACGGGATCTGCCCAACCGCTGCGACAGAAACCATACAGAGTCTCACCGTCGGAACGCAAGGTGATCAATGACCAAGTCCACGAAATGCTAAATAAGAATGTAATCCAAGAATCCTGTAGTCCGTGGGCAGCGCCAGTGATCCTGGTTAGAAAGAAAGATGGTACATGGCGATTTTGTGTTGACTACCGCCGCCTCAACACCATCACTAAAAAGGACGTATATCCTCTTCCGCGTATTGATGATGCTATCGACTGCCTCTCATCAGCGTCTTACTTTTCGTCTGTTGACTTGAGGTCGGGGTACTGGCAGATTCCTATGCACGAGGCAGACAAGGAGAAAACGGCATTTGTAACACCAGATGGACTTTTTGAATTTAATGTGATGCCGTTCGGGCTCTGTAATGCGCCTGCAACTTTCGAGCGCTTCATGGACAACATCCTGCGTGGTTTGAAGTGGGAAGTATGCATGTGCTATCTAGATGATGTAGTGATTTTCGGGCGCACGTTCAGTGAGCACAACGCACGTCTCGATCTTGTGCTAGACTGCTTGGACAAAGCGGGTTTGGTGCTCAACTCGAAGAAGTGTCATTTTGGAGAGCGCCAAACACTCGTTCTGGGACACCTAGTGGATAAGGACGGTATACGGCCTGATCCAGCGAAGACTGCTACGGTGGAAGCCTTCAAGCAACCTCGCCATGTAAAAGAGCTACGCAGTTTCCTAGGGCTTTGCTCGTACTTCCGCCGGTTTATTCGTGGATTTGCCAACATCGCGTATCCGCTGACATGCCTCCTCCTGAAGGGCGTTCCCTTTGAGTGGACTCCTGAATGTGAAGCTAGTTTTCGTGAGCTGAAGTCTCGTCTGACGTCTCATCCCATTCTCCGACACTTCGACCATGCGGCTCCCACAGAAGTTCATACTGGCCTAAAATGCGCCAGACGACCGCCCAGTATGTGTCCAGCTGCAGCGAGTGTCAACGTTATAAGCGTCCGACGAGTGCTCCTCCTGGTCAACTCCATCCAGTGCCACCCCCCAGCTCTCCCTTTGAGCAAGTTGGCATCGACCTCCTCGGTCCTTTCCCGCGTTCATCCGATGGGAATCGCTGGATTATCGTGTGTGCCGATCACTTGACACGCTACTGTGAGACAGCTGCAATACCATCGGCTACTGCAACCGAAGTGTGTATTTTTCTGCTGCGTTTTGTCATTCTCCGACATGGACCTCCCAGAGTCATCATCAGCGATCGTGGGCGGCAGTTCACTGCAGACGTGGTCGAAGAGATGCTTCGTCTATGTGCTTCAAGGTTTCGACATTCCACCCCGTATCATCCCCAAACAAATGGCCTTACGGAACGCACGAACAGAACTCTTACTAACATGCTGTCCATGTATGTCGAGTCAGATCATAAGAACTGGGACAGCGTGCTACCTTTCATTACGTACGCATTTAACACCTCAAAGCATGAAGTTACGGGCTACAGTCCCTTCTTTCTTCTCTACGCTCGTCCGCCTCGTTATACACTAGACACTATCTTCCCGTTTTCCAGCCACGATAATCTTTGTATATCAGAGACAGTCTGTCTTGCTGAAGAAGCCCGACGACTTGCTTCGTTACGCACTCATGTTTCACAAGACCGCACGAAGGCACGCTGCGACCGCCGACGCCGACACGTGATATATGACCCTGGTGATTTAGTGTTGCTCTGGAAACCAACCAGGAAACGTGGACTATGTGAAAAACTGCTGGCCCACTATGTTGGACCCTATGTTATTACGGAGCGCATCAGCGAATTAACCTACCGCATAGCACGTCTCACATCAAATGGCCGACGGTCAGCAAAGACTGAACTTTCGCATGTCGCCCGTTTAAAGCCCTTTATTTCTCGACAGCCTGTTTGACTTGCCCGGCGGGCTTCGTCTGCGCGGAGGGAAATGTGACGCTCTTAGGTGCATAGTGGGTTCACGAATGTGACGCGCTTAGGTGCATAGTGGGTTCACGCCTCAACAAACAGTATGTGGGGGCACCGAAGGGTAGTGAACGAGGACGACGACGTGTGGCTGGCTGGCTGAGTCTCGACAGGCGCTCAGTTGACCAAGGCCATCGCTTCTAACTCTACCCGGCTTCAAAGTAACGCCTTTTGTGGGCGTAACAATATGAAGGGAATCACGCTTAATCTAAATGTAAAACTTATCCGAAAACATGCTTTCATTCGTGTATATATTCAGAGAAGGGGTACTGACACAGTTGTCCCCTCTTTTCTTAATCTCGTTGGCCTCCAACAATTCACGCACAGCAGAATATTTTCTTTTAAACATGATTGTCGTATCATGAAGCCTGGCTTGACATAATTGTTCATTCTCATTCCCGCAGGCCTTGCAATAAGGCGGGTTTTTTGAACCATATCCATTTTTCAATAAAAGCTTATGTTCCCACTGGCGTTCATTATTACATCGGCCAGTTTGGCCGATATACTCTTTTCCACGCTTCAGTGGTATGTGGTATACGACCCCTTCTTCACACTTAACAAAAGGGTTCGTATGTTTAATAGAAAACCCTACTTTCTTAGAGTCATCCGGACCAATCAGGTGGCACAAGGTAGCAAGTTTTCACGCTATCGGAAAAAAACCACAATTTTAAATTTAGATTTAAATTTAGTATTAATGAAAGCCTGCGGGAACACAAGCTTTCATTGAAAAATAGATATGGTTCAAACTTGCCGCTTCATTGCAAGGCCTGCGGGAATGAGAATGAACAAGTATTTCAAGCAAGGCTTCACGATACGACAATCATGTTTAAAAGTAAGATTCTGTTGCGCGTTAATTGTTGGAGGCCAACGAGATAAAGAAAAGTGGGGACAACTGTGTCAGTACCCCATCTCTGAATATATACACGAATGAAAGCATGTTTTTAGATAAGTTTTAGATTTAGATTAAGCGTGATTCCCTTCACATATATCTTCAGTGTTCTCGCACGTGCGCATTCACATATTCAGTGTCCCTCTTTTTTCGTTCCCCTCTCCTCATGGCTATATAATCAGCCACCTGTGACTTCAATAAACAGTTGCAAGTAGCGCCTTGTCCTGTCTGTATTCCTTCTTGTGTGCCGTCACTATTGGCGCTTCACCTATTGAAAGCTATGCACCAACTAGCCCCACAACGTCTTTTAATGTCTCTAGGTGCGCTGCGAGACTGTGAAGGCGAACGGTTGCGCCGAAGTTGGTCGCGAATGTTGTCACCCGTCGTCAGCTTCTCCAATGCACTGGCAAGGTGGTCGACTGTTTCCTCCAGGCGTGAGAATTGGTCTCCTGGCTCTGAGACTCCCGCAGCGGCAATAGACAGCTGTGCAGCTGGCGAGCAGTCGCATATGCGATCAGCGAGTGCAGTTGGCCGATCGAGACTCGTCTCGTTGGAGCCCGCCAGCACCATGCGTGCCGACAGTGGGAGGCGCCGCAAGAACAGCTCACGCAAAATTGGAAGTTGGCTCTCGTTTGCGGAGTGGCCACCCGCAAGTGACACAACCGGTGCAAGAGTCGTGATGGTCGTTGGTCGCAGAGTTCTCGAAGAGGGCCATTGAATCCTACTCTGTTGCGATGGCTCGAGGCACTGCAGGAACGTGCTTTTCAGGTGGTGGTATGCTGCGGCCGAAAGCGCACACTCTAGCAAGTCGTCTATGCATCAGCAGTGTCGGAGGGTAGAGCGACGACGACGATGTGCAGGTGCTTTGCTGTCTGTGAAATGAAGCGCCGGATTGGGAAACGGGCCTCTACTTGCATAAACGAAACTCGAGCATTCTTGTTCCAAAAGCTGCGAAGCTGAAGGTCCGCGGCGATGACAGGAGGGGTAATGGTGGCGTCTTCTCTGAAGCAGAAGTAGGAGCAGCGTCGTACATGACAGTGTTCGAAAAAAAAAAAAAAACGCAAGTAATACGCAAGTAATACGCATTTGGATAGGTTGAAAATGGAGAGTCGACTGGCTTTATTCCACTGTAAAAGCCGGTTTGCCAAGTGTCTGTGGTGGTGCCCCACTCGGGCAGAAACCTCACTTCCAAGAAATAGCAGGGCGCAATGACCCCCACGTGGAGGTAAGGTAATGTAACTGAATTTCCAAGAACTGGGGACAACGTATAGTGACGGACGGTAACTACATATATAGCTGCCTATGTCTTCGTGCTCTCATGGTCGTTTCGTTAACTTGGTATGTACCAAAATTGGCATAGTAAGACAAGAGCGTATGACGAACATAAATGGTAGGTCAGCACATGAATGTCATTACATGCGTGTCATGTAGGTCATGAAACAGGCGCCTACGTCTTGGGGCTCTCATTGTCATTTAGTTAACTTGGTAGGCTCCCCGAACACTGGTTCGCATAACATCGATTCCCACAGGACGTGGTATCTGCCGGCTTTTTCTTTGTTTTATTCTTGCTAGCCTCGCGTTTTCTAGATAGACAATAGACGCAAGGAACGAAGTTTTTGTTGAAGTAATGTGCAGCTATCTCCAGCCCTCGAAAGAGCTCTTGTTAGCGACTACGAAGCTTGGAAAGCACTTAGAACAAATCAGCCTGTCTCAGAAGCTTGGAGAGGCTATTGCAAACTGCGCACTTGTGAGCAAGCTGAGTACAGTGTCATACAGAACCTCGCGGCGAGGCACGGGAGAAAATCCTCGCTGCCAAGCACGCAGTACGTAATCAGTCAGGCTGGAACTTTCTGAAGTGGAGTATACGGTAGCCGCTCCCGGTCTGGAAGCTAGTGCGTTCCATGAATACGATTGTAGGGACGCAAACAAATGCTTTTTTTTTTTCCTGCGTCGTCAGCTGCTAAATCACAGCTCGCGCAGCATTTCTAAACCCAACTCATTGGTAAACTGATTTGTAAACCCAAGTCATTCCGCGGCGTTTCATCAGGATTACTGTGTGTGAAAGCACATTGGAAGTTCGCTACGAACCGCGATGCAGACATTTTGAAATATCTTTTTCTTTGTCTACGCGCTCTCTAATTCGACACCGACGAACCGCGGTTTGCAGAATGATTTCTTTGATCTATTCATGTAATATTACGAATATTTAGCAAACACACTATATTCGGGTACATAGACGCATGCATTATAATATCAGCATCATCACCAACTGCGGTGTGGCTGTGGTGTTCTGCTAGATGAGTACGAAGTCTAGAGTTCAATTCTGGGTCGCAATGGCAGGCTGTAGTTCGTATGTAATTGAACAGAGATGAGAGATGTGTGTTTGGACTATTTTAAATGGCCTCACTGTTACCGCTGTTGCACGCCCCACTGACACCACTGTTGCAAAGGGCACGCAGGACTTGGGCGGTAGCGTTGGCCCAACGGTCTGGAGCTTAACCAGCAGCGGAGAAGGGCCCAGGCAGAAACAAGGCGACGTAACAAATAACAAAAAGTTCGATAATATCGCTACGTGAGGACCGGTCAGCTCGACAAGCTTCTCGGCGAAGAACGAAAGCAAACGCTTAAACATTATGCTGAATGTTGTCGGCGAGGTGCGCTTATTATAGCTTCCCAGGAAAACACTCGCCTTGCTAGAGGCCGGCGTTCGATACACGTCAGTAATTTAGGTCCCTAGATAAAACAATTTTGTTTTATCTAGGGACCTTAGTCTGTGCTTGCTCCCGCCACGCCATCGCCAACACTGAGTGAGTCTGAAAGAGAGAAGGCATAAATGCGCCCTCACGCACACACAGACGTCAACGGTCACGGGGGCGCTCGTTCAAATTTGTGTAGTCGTAGGGCTTCTCGGCGTCTTCAACGTCCGTACTGTCGTCATTGTTTTGTTCGCGTGACAACAATTGTTTCTCACAGCGGCCACTCCTAACAGGAGCTACCATCCTGCTAGTACGTGAACTCTTGTATCAATAGACGAAAACGACACTGTATCACTGTTCGGTTAGTGGCATGGACAGACATCGAGTGATTTCTCAGTTGCGCTTTTGCTATGTTGAATACCTTGATCGTACGTACATGACATTCTTACTATCCCCCCCCCCCCCCCCCCTGATTGACATTCTTTCATTAAAATATGTACTTTAGTATTTTTAATCAATCATTTACTACTTTAAAACAGACGAGTGGATCAGCCGAGGTACTATTTACCTAGATCTCTTCACAGCAATACATGTGTAATAGAGTAGAACAGTACACAACAAGTCGCATGGTACGAACGAGGGCGCATGCACACACGACAAATTCCATTCTGGGAAAGACTCGGGAAGTGAATGTTAATAGTGAATGTTACTGATGTCTTTCCCATGCGCCGTGTCATATAGCAACAAATTGTTTATAAAGACAAGAACAATCCAGTTCCTCCCATTCTGAATTCCTGTTGCAGCTAGTATCTTGAGACGCTGTTTGACTGCGCCGTCTTGGGAATCGGCTCAAATTTTGCAGACGTCTCTTCATTTCAGCCAGCGCTACGTAGGCGCTGTGTGACATTGTAGCACTTTTGAGATCGTCTAGGTCGCGAAGAAACAGGTCGCAATATTTCTTCTCCGGAAGGCGAAAAATCAGTCGTGGTACTATTGTCAGGACCATTATCTTGCTGATGCCGTTACACACGCTATTGCTCGCCTAACGCAAGCAGGTTGGTTCGTCTGTCAACACCTTGGAGATCCCCGACCGAAGCTGAATAGTTATCAAAACAAAAACAAAAAATTTGTATTTTGTCCTGCTGTTAATTTGACGTACGTGATCATAATGTATTCAAATAAAACGCGCGCGCCTCGTGCGTCAATTGCATACACGTGGCATTTTTTGAGCACTTCGAAGCAAGCTTCATGTTAAAACTTTCGATTCAACTCTGAAGCAAGACTTCTACCAGGTAGACCGTCCTATATATTATTGGCAGGTTATTGCCAATAATATATAATATAATATATTCCTGTTATTCATAGGAATATAGGTTTGTTTAGGAGATTAGGCAACGGCCACCTGTACTGTTGTTGTTAAGACGCCAACGAACTTCCCTTTGTAGAGTCTGGTCAATCGCAATCGCAATGGAGTAGCTCTCTGGCGAAGTCAGTGTCACTGAGACTGAGAAAATCATGCACTCTTTATCAAAGTGGCAGAAAGAAAATAAAGTTACCAGTGCTGCCATATATTATTGTGTTGGTCAGTTAGAGTGCGAGGGCAAATAAAACACATTACACTTTATATTCACCCTATTTTCCCGGAATTCGAAGCTGGCGTCTTTCACTGTTGTTTTAGGAGTCTGGCAAACATTTCGAGCAACGGCAATATGGCACTCTCGAACGCTCGATGAGTAACGTTCTACAAACACTATAGGTAACCTACACAAAATAACCGTTTACCGTCTGCCACGCACAACATCCTTCTTACATCAGCGAAATATAAACACCATGCCTTGCATTATGTACAGGGGAGACTGGCGGATGAACTACATGGCTTGTGCAGCGCATAAAGATTGAGAGAAGGCGATGTATCCAGTAATTATTTCTAAAGCACATAAATAACACAAATACTTCTAAATTACTTTACACGCTACCCATCAAGTGGCACTCATTTCATCAAAATAATAAATGTACCGTTTTTGGCCCTTCCAGCGAAGCGGAGAAACTTTTGAGGCGTTTCGTATAACGCCTCTAAACGGGCCGTGAACGAGAGTTCCGCGATTTGCATTTAACGCCTTACTCTGAAACATGCTTCGACATTTTCCTACACGTTTCCACTAACATTGGCCATAATTTCTCAAAATATGAACATTGCGAGTTATCTATCCTTTTTCAGTAAACCGGGAAGACGCGTACACAACGTTTCTAAGCGCTTCTAGTTGCATTAACACCTTCTCTGTAAAGTTCTGCAAACCCACAAAGTACGCAATAGGGCGAGTTGGTAAGGTTCCATCGTGAAATTGGAAAGCGCAATCGACACAGATCAACTGTCGGTGGAGAGTAAGCGCTCGGCTTGCCCTTTTCTTTGGATTCGTCTCTGTCGATTGCGCTCATTTGTTTCACTGTGCAAGATCGTTGATAATAGCTAATGCTAAATTCTCCAGCAAATCGGCTAATATCCTTGTTAAACCTGCACCCAAAGCTCGGCCGGCGAGAACTATTACATTCTTTCTTCATCAGAATGAAGTTGCCGCGGCCGGGAACCTAAACCGTGACCTGAAAATAATTCAATCGTGTGGTTCTACGTGCCAAAACCGCGATCTGATTATGAGGCACGCCGTAGTGGGGGACTCCAGAAGTTTTGACCTCTTGGTGTTACTTAACGTGCACCTGAGCTGTACTAAACGAAAAGTAGGGCGTTTTTGCATTTTACCCCCATCAAAATGCGGCCTCCGTGGCCGGGATTCAATCCCGCGACCTTGTGCTCACCAGACCAACATAAACCATGACCTGGCGCTATGCAGGTATCGCTCTTGTTGACAGACGGTGTTTATTAACCTGAAGTTACTCCCTGGTTATCAAAGAGCGTTATGTCCGAGAACACCTTGGGTTGCATTAAGATTGCGGCAGAGAGGCGTGTTCACAATTTTGCGTGGCAATAAGGACGTTTCTTTTCTCACGCAATTACTTCGAAGCAACAAAGCGTTATAAGGATCTAGGTGAGAAAACCAAAGAAGTAGAGTTTGCGTATCTAGCTCTACAGAATAGAGGCACATATAACACAAAACATAAATAAGTTGACTGGATTTCACGGCTGAAATACTAGCAGGAAAGTCGTTTACGGAAGTAGAAGTAAAAAAAAAAAACTCACTCGAATTGACGTTGTTCCGTCTCAAAACGCAACGAGCATTTTTGGTTGCTTCCCACGAATGGACCCATTCACCATCGTCAGGGTAGCTCTCTTGAATGTGACAGCGATCACCGCATTCTATGGAAGCATAACGACCGTCAAGGTCAGGCTCCTGACTCTGACAAGCTGACTGTGACAGAGCCCATTAAATGCAGTAAGAAACCAATATAAAGGAGTTTCGTGGAACAGCGTTGACCCCTTTTTCCAGATGGCCTCGTCATGGCATCATAGTCGGGTTTGTAGTGGACATCAAATACGGAGTCCAGCAAGGTGGCGCGACCATGGGCCCAGTACTACGAACCGTGCGACCCCATTGATTGGCCGAGACACGGTCATCCAATTTCCTCGTTTAGTAACTTAGGGAAAGGAGCTGTTTTAAAAACGGACATCTTTGATGCATTTTGTGCGCTTACAAGTGTGTGCTTCGACATGTAGCGTGCATACACGTGCCATGCTCATATATGTAGTGAGATCAGATGTAAAATGTTCGACATGGAGCGTGCTGCCATATCTATGGAGCGTGTGAGTTGTAAATATGTAAAGTGAACCAAACAGTTTTCTTCAAACCTCCCGACTTCATCTCCTTACCAACAAGCAACTCTCGCCGATAGAGACGAACGGCGGCGTGAATGCGCTTAGTCGGCTTAGTCTGACTAAGTGAGCCGGTGTAGTGAACCGGTATAGCGTAGGCCAGCTATCATGCTCTGGGCACTCTCCAGCGGCGTAAGGAAGCAATCCGCTGGGTGACGCCTGAGTTCAAACCACACACCGCAGAATCCGGATCACAACAACTCCTACAAGCGCCTGAATGAGCACAATAGCAATAAAGGCACCAATGGTGCCGTTGCGATTGCGCTCTAGTTCACACGCAGCGAGTGAAGCACGTCTTTCTGATGGCCTTTCAGCGACAGCCCAGACCTCTGCCTCTACTTTTCCCTTGGTTGTACATTAGCGATTCTTCCTCTATAGCTTTTCTTTATTGCGATAGCAATTATTTGGGTACTCCAGGTGCACTTCCGCCGTCGGCGTCGGCGTCACTGTGATGTTCCGTATAAAGTCCAAGCGCAATAACGTCGTGGCCACGCATCGTATGATGTGCGTGCAAGTGAAAGCGTGCGATGGTGAGCCGAGAATAAGGGCTCGATTGTGCATGCGCAAGGGAGAAAAGTGAGCGGAAGCGCGTCCTCTTCCATCGCGCGCAAGACATGGGGGAGGCGTTCTTCTTCGGGAAACGCTGCGTATGGCGTGGCTAAGCGTGGATGCAGGGACCCTATCTTCAAACCGATCTCCGATGGAAACAGAGTCTAGGTGCGCTAATGGCTAATAGCATCGTATGGGCTGTGTTCTCGTAGCTTAGTCTGCGTTGAAGCGAGAGGCAGCACGAAAGCCACCTCGCTCGCTGCTGCTGCTGTGCTTCCTCACGCCAGCGTTTTCACAGTGAGTGTCCGTGGTCATCGAGTGAGATACGTTCATGTTTGCCTGTGCGTGCGTAACATCATTCTTTTTAATTTAGTTAGTAAGCGAATGTTTACAAGTTTATACGGCCGATGAAATTACTCTTCTTACTTCGTATATTTGTTACTTCGCCGCGATGCAAGGCAAGTTGCATCATTCTCGGAACAGTGGAACAATTTTTTTCCTGTTTATTAAAACATTGACTTTTCTTTTAAGTGCGTAAGCTTGTCTAGGCTTATCCAGCGAGAAAACCGTCCGTCCGCCAGACTATCGGTCCATCCCGTCAGACGAGTGCCTTTAATATAAAGCCCGCAGCAGCGAGCAAGTTTACCTTCGTGCGGCCTGAAGCCCGCGGATACCCGCAAAGTGCCTCGAGGAGATAGTCGCGCACCAATTTTCCGTGTATTCGCAGGCTTCTGTCACGCTCAGAAAAACACTTTATGTAGCACGTGTTGAGCAGCAGAAAGCTGTATCAGAACTTTTTCATGTTGATCTACAGTTCTCTGAGTGAAGCTTTTCAACTAACTATAATATTTGATAAGTTGTTTAATAAATTAAGACTAATCATGTAATTAGGCGGAATGAAAGAAGTAAGCTGAGTGTCTTCAGGCGACGGCCAACAACATTACCTTGGTTTCGTCCAGCTACGTGGCATTTGCATATGTTAAAATCTTGGTGCATAGTAGTTGGGACACCCTGTAGAGCCGTCATTTCTGCCGCACTTGTCTCGAAATGAATACCAGCTCACATCTGTTCCATGTTAGGGCAAGACTAGATTCTCAAGATTTCCGACAGCTAACTCCACGACGACTGTTCGCCGATAAGAGCAGATATTGCAAATGATTTTAGCGAAAAGGCAGAGAAAGGTTATTCCCTTCGCATAAAAGTGAATGCGCCCTTCGGGCCCTGCTTAAGTTTATTGACTTCGCTCAAGGCTTTAATCATATATACACGCTCTCGGTGAGACACACTACGACGATTTCAAATACAGATTGGAATAGTTTTACGTTACAGGACCCCTGGTTTCTTATAAAGTAAAGCTATCGCAATCTGTTCTTAAGAGGAAGCTTTAGCTCGAGCCCAACTCCGACGCGGCCTATTCAAATACATGTAAAAACGCAAAAACGTTTTTATGAGATAACCCCTGGACCGATTTTGATGAAATTTGTTGCATTTGAGAGAGAAAGTTAAATTCTAGTGACTGTTGGAAGCGGAATTTCGATTAAGGACTTGAATTTTCTTAAAACGATTTTCAAATATTTGAGCGTTTGAAAAAAATAGAAGCACGAAGTTTACAAATTCCTAGCTCTGCATCAAGAACTGATATCGCGGTTCTGTAAACGGCATCCATTAGATAATTCAAAGCGGACAAATTCAATACGTCATTTTACATCTTACGTGAATTCGTTACGTTGGTTACAACGGTTTTGCAAAAGTTGTATTTCCCTATGAATAAATTTTTTTATATTCATGTGTAACATATCAATTTTGTCCGCTTTAGATGTACTTCACTATGCAATTCACAGAATTGTTTTATCATCTTTAGTGGTTGAGTTACAGAGTTGTAAACTTGATAGTTTCGTTTTTTGAAAATTTTCAATTTTTGCCAATTTTTAACAAAAGATTTACGACCTAACTCAAAAATTCGAAACCAACAGTCACTAGATCTTAAGTTTTTCTTTTAAATGCAGCAAACCGCGTCAAATTTGGTGCAGTGGTTGCCGAGAAAAACGAATTCTCCTTTTACATGTATTTAGATAGGAGCACCCGAGCTAAAGCTTCCTCTTAATGCAATCTCCTGACGTCGATACAAGAATCAGGTGGTGACCCGAGGCGTTGTTTCAATCGACCAATCAAACGCTTTCCTCGTTTATAGGAAGTAACATTTGTTTCGGTTCAAAACGAGGAGCATTGTCTTTATTGAGAGGTTCTGATCAAATCGGTTTACAAGAGGCGAGGAGCACGCAGCAGTGGAGAGCGTTTCGGTGGAATCGAGCTAGCGCAGTGAAAGTAGATACCCGGATGAAGAGGGTCGTGTCGGCGTCTAGGGTGGGCCCGCTTCCTCTGGCTTAGCTTGTGGTGCTGGTCAAAAATCGCGGCGAAATGTAACGGGTGTTAAAATTGCCGCGAAAACGAATCCTCAGTGGAGAAAAGTTGTCAGAGTGACGTCGTATACTTGCTGAAAGAGCTCGAAAACGTTATGGTACCACAATAAAATGTTATTATACGCAAGGAAATCGAGTCCCGCTGGCAGCTTTGATTAAGCAGGGCCAGAGCGGACGGCAGGCGGCCATCTTCTATTCCTTTCGGAACGGGACAATCTCCTGCTATTCTAAAAAAAATCAAAGGTTGTGGGGCATATAAAGGCGCCTTCAGTGCATAGACGTAACTTTGACGGGGTGCGCTTTCGCGGCAACGTGATGTTGCGTGACACACTGGTGAGGTCGACGCAGCCCGAAAAATTTTTAGCTGCAGCGGAAGGCGAAAGTTTAGAAAGGCGTAAAATCAAAAATGTTATTTGTTGTTGTCGTTCGGCCTACTGATGCGTGATCATTGTGCACACAAGTCGTATCCGAGGGGGAGCTTTCGCACTTTTCATGACGTCACTGACAGACAGGTGAAGTGAGTGAGGCCAGAAACATTATCACCAATCGTGGAGGGTAAATGTCAGAAATGGAATAGAAACAGGTTGGAAAAGCTTTACGCTGTAGCGCTCTTCATGCCTTGTACCGCTTTTTTTTTGTAGGCTGTTCAGGCCTCGTGTAGAGTTTGCATTTGTTATTTGGAACAACGTATAAGTGGGAAGTAATGAGCAAATTGAGGTAGTACAGAAATAGCTTGTTGGAATCGTGCACGATAGACATTTCAATGAATGAATGGAAACATACTTGGTGAATGCACTTTGTCGATTAAAGGAAAGTTATTGCGCTATTTTTCTCTATAAATTATTGAAGAAAGTATTGATCCGCATTTCGTACGCGCAACATGAATTTACACGTCTTAACGAGGCTGACACGCCCTTCTGATTCCTTTGCTCACTACAAGCAAATGAAAGTAGAACCTTTGCAGGGAACAGAAATACCGAGCAGTACCCAGTCATTCGCTTAGACTGATTTCTTTTTGAGACATCGCGGAGTTTTTCAGGTGGCACAGAGATCGCGTAAATGCGTAAACGTGATTAACCGCTTGGCATATGTATATATATATATATATATATATATATATATATTAACGAGAAGAGCGGCCCGATTTTTATTCGTGATATCATAAGAAGCCAACAAACATTGATACCAAGGACAACATAGGCAAAATTACTTGGACTTACTAACTGAATTAAAGAAGTTATAAATTACTGGAAATGAAAGTGGATGAAAAAACAACTTGCCGCAGGGGCGGAACGATTAGTTTCCTACTAGAACTCCTAGGGTTCTAGTACAAAACATAGACACCTAACAAAATGGATGGGAAAACAGCGCCGTGGTAGCTTAATGGGTAGAGCACGCGTAACGCCTAGACGTGGGATTGTTCCCCATCCGCATTGTTGTTCGTTCATCCATTTTCATTGCCATTAATTTGTAATTTATTTAATTAATTTAGTAAGTATAAGTAATTGCCCTTGTGTTGTCCTTGGGGTCAAGGTTTGTTGGCTTCTTACTATATATATATATGTGTACTTGAGGTATAGTTACATTGTCTCGATCTCTGTATTTATTGGCTTGTCGTTGGCATACAATATTAACATATTTACTACGCACCACATATGTAACTCAAGTGGTGTCTTGAGGCACATAATAGACGTATGTATGTGTGTAGTAAAGCCGCCAATTAAAAAAAGCAGATAGACACGTTGGAGCCTGTATAATCAGCTTGAACATTATCTTAGATTTCAATTTGTTATTTGTGATTTCTGATATAAGCTTACTCTGAGCAAAGTCTGTCAGCTTGCACAGAATTGTAAGGAGTGGCACACTGTGCCTAAGTAGGCTGATTGCGGGCAAGTAGTCAGCTTAGTCATTGTTCTAGTACTAGCTCGGCACCGATGTATATACAGTGTAGAAGCTTTGTTTTTATATTTATTTGCTTCAGACTAGCGGTCCAAGGGATCGAAATATCACTATTTCAACACGTTGCTCAAAGAATGCATTAAATAATCAATACAAGACGTTCTAGTTGGTTAGCTTCACCCTCCGCGGTGGCTTATAGCGGCTATGGTGTTGCATTGCTATAGCACGAAGTCGCGGGATCAAATTCCAGCCGTGGGGGCTCCATTTTCATGGGGGGAGGGGAGGGGGGCGAAATGCAAGAATGCCCATGTTTCGTCCATTGGGGAAACGCTCAATATCCCCTGGTGGTCAAAATTAATCCGAATGCCCCCATTACGGCGTGCCTCATAATCAAGTCGTGGTTTTGGCACGTAAAACCGAATAATTCAAGTGAATTCAACTTGATTAACTCCCTGCAGCATTAGATTAGAGCAGTCCAGAACAGTCACACTGCATATTGATGCTGCTCATTCTGTACATCTATTGGCAATGCAGGTTTCGTAACAGGCCGTAATGAAGGCCTGCGCATTCATGTGCTCATAGTCTATAAAACTCCTACTCGACTTCTTTTGTGTCCCGTATTGAAACACTCGCAAACCTGCGCATTACGCGTTGATTAGTACTCCTTCCAGGCCTGTTACCCAAGACGCTTTACGATATTTCATAGGCGTGCTGATGACACCTGTGTTCAAGTATATATACACTTGAGAAGTCCGGGGTGCTTTCTTGCTCACATCTGGACATTGTTTGAATAAGGAGAATAAGTTCGAAAATGTCGATTCACTTACCCTCCCATACTATACTTCTACCGAAACAAAGCCTTTAAACTAAAGGCGAAGAACTGAGGTAACCAACAATATAGGACTGCTTGAACTTGTTTGCGTACAGGAAGTACAGAAGCAGCGCATAACATACGCGGCCTGCAGGAAGAAATATAACAAAAAAAAAAAAAAACGTGTCGTTCTGCGCAATATACGATGGCTGAACGCGGCAGCCACTAAAAACTGGCGCTTTCATATTCTTCCTTTTTTTCTTCTTTCTCTGAGATGTTACACATACAGCAGCTCCTTTTTTGTCTCTCTTGACTGGAAGCAAGGTTTCTGTCGGGTTTGCGACGCCGAACTAATCTCGGCTGACGAAAACAAATCGTTTCTTACCCCGACAGAACTCGTGTTCCCGTGTCGCCTGCATCAGCTCACGAATGCGGATTCAAGCCCTTTTCTTTTTGTTATTTTCGTCACCGTGGACGCTTAAACAGATTTTTTTTTTCGCACTAGGTAACAGCTTTATTGCGTTGAGTGGATGCAATGAAAACGAAAACAGGACGCGATGACTAAATTAATAAAGCCACGACAAGCGTAGCCGACACGTCGACCGCGCACACAACGATATAAATCACTCTTTTACTTCGCTTTTGCCTGCCCCGCAGACGAGTTTGTTTATTATTAAACTATTCAAGTACGTCCACTTGTTTTCCGCTGCTACAGTCACGGTCGATGCTAAATATATTGTCACGTTGAAGTGATGGTGGACAGCCACACATGCAGTTATAAGCGTAAGTTAGAAATCTCCTTCCAGGCAGAGGTTCGCCTATAGGGCGAACCTCTGCCTTAATCTTAATCCTGCCGAATCTTAATCCATGAGGGAAATCGAGGAACTGTTTATACATGCTTGTGTCGGTCAGTACATTCATCTGTGGATGATAAGTGGTGGCGAGCTTATGATCAGTGGAGCAGGCACGAAGGAGGTGCCACTCGTGAGAAGTACCTCCCGATATCGGTGGGGAGCTGCTGAGGAGCACCATGATGTATAATTACGTCGTGGAGGAGAAAGTCAGCGGGACCTTTGGAACAGCTTGTCGGCAATGCCCGGGTAATTGCGAATCGCTCAAGCTCCAATGCATTCGAGAATCTAGAGCACTATTCGCGCGATGCGCACGATTTCATCAGGCAATGATCTCTCTGTTTAAAATAGGCGATGTCAATCGAAAAACTTCGAACACAGTATGCTCGTCTTGCTCCGAGAGATAGTACAATGGCAGTGAATACCTGGTGAAAAAAAAAACGGTCACCGCCAAGAAGTAAAACAGTCTGCGCTCGATATCACAGAGACGGTATCTTTATTTCTTCACATCGAGTCATGCCGTTATTCCGCGCTCCCTTCGTATGAAAAAAAAAAAAATGAAGTTATACCCTGGAGTTTTGCGTACCAAAATCGCAATAAGATGCGCGCTTCGTATATTTGGAGACTCCGGTTTAATTTTGACCACCCTGGGGCTCGTGAACGTGCACCCAGTGCGCGGGTACACGAGAATTCTTGCACGAGAATTCACCAGTTTCGCAGTACCAGCTGCAATACCAATCTCTGCAGCACCAGCTGCAGAGATTACAGGAATATCGCAGAGTCCTCGTATTCACTGAAATGCTGTAATGCGGTTTCTGGCACTTCCATTTCCGTGCTCTCTGAGCATCTTATGCAAAGGGTTTGCACTCAACGAATGTTTGTCTACGCTATTTAGTGAAGTGAGGGCAGCCTGTGAATCGCTAAGGATAACCCATTTCTTAAATAAGACACCCACACCAGTGGCTTGGGACACCACATATGCTGTACTCTTTCTTTCGGTATAAAGCCCGACCCCAGTCCACAGTGCGCCACAGAAACGAAGTAGTGCACTACATTTCTTTTTCGACGTGAGTGGCCTTGAAGATCAGTGCGGAGGGTCGCCTGCTAAAACCGCGTGTATCGATAGCAGGTTATAGTATTATCACTTGTGTCATTGCAACTGTACTTTCCACGCGCCTTAATTTGATATCGTTCTCTAAAGGAAATAGGCGATTACTTTATAATGAGTGTACGACGCGCACAGATGGCGTCGTTCTCTTGAAAAATGCCAGTATTTTAATGTTAAATAAGCTTTAGCGTCTTTTAAGATGAAAGTCACAATGATATAGATGACATATGCGTCACATGAGTCTTAGCATGTGTAATGGGGTGCATCGAACAGTTCAGATGGTAGCGTCTATTCGTAACCGAGAAGGCAAGTGACGCAGAGCAGGAACAGCTGGTTGCCCGAACGGCTCACGCTCGTGCTAAGCACTGGCGATCCGGCTGGCCCACTCGTTGCACTAAAGGCATGGAACAGACGATCTGGCTGGCCTTGTCCTTGTGCTCTTCTTCTTCATTACAATTACCCCCTGTGCAAAAGCGGAGCCATCCTGGCGAGTTACAACGTGGAGATGAGCGGGTCATAGAATTGTTTCAGGCGGTGAACGTGAACAACATCCAGTCCACGGCGGCACTTGCGGGATGTAGGTGTAAGCGGCTCTATGACATAATTGACCGGGGAGGTGCGCTCGACGATTCGGTATGGTCCATCATACTGCGAGATAAGTTTTGTCGAAAGTCCAGGCGTGCTAGAAGGCACGGACAACAAGACAAGTGTGCCGGGAACGAAGTTCGGATTCATAGCGTTGCCATCACGATTGGCTTTTTGTCGTTGTTGGTCGGCGGAGGTGAACTTTCGGGCTAATTTACAGCGTTCCTCGGCCTATCGGGCGACGGCTGAAACGGGAGCACACTCTGACGTGTCTGGTGTATAAGGCAAAACCGCACGGATGGTATGGGAAGGATCGCGACCGTAGAGAAGAAAGTATGGAGAAAATCCTGTAGTACTTTGTGTAGCCGTATTAAATGCGTACGTGACAAATGGGAGGATGATGTCCCAGTTTGTATACTCCGATGAAACGTACGTGGCGAGTATACCAACAAGGGTGCGATTGAAACGCTCCGTAAGCCCGTTAGTTTGAGGATGGTACGCAGTGGTGGTCTGCTGAACTATGCGGTATTGAGCAAACAGAGCTTCAATCACCTGCGACAAAAACACACGTCCTCTATCACTCAGCAGCTCCCGAGGTGGGCCATGACGAAGAATGAAATGATGGAGCAGAAATGATGCAACGTCACTGGCGGTCGCTGCAGGTAGAGCAGCGGTTTCAGCATAGCGTGTAAGGTGATCAACTGCGACAATAATCCATCGTTTGGCAGCGGGTATTAGCGGTAGCGGCCCGTAAAGGTCAATTCCCACACGGTCGAAGGCACGAGCAGGGCATGGAAGCGGCTGTAATAAACCGTAGGCCAGATGAGGCGGAGATTTGCGGCGTTGGCATTGCGGGCATGAGCGTACAAACTTTTGGACAAAAGTAAACATTCTTCGCAATTAGTAACGTTGCCGCAGACACTCATACGTCTTCAAAACGCCTGCGTGTGCACATTGTGGGTCAGTATGGAAAGATGCGCAGATGTCGGAACGCAAAGTCCTAGGGATAACCAGCAACCACTTGCGACCATCGGGCTGGTAGTTGCGTCGATACAAAACGTTATCCCAGACAGCAAAACGGGCAGCCTGGCGACGCAGGGAGCGGGAGATGGGAGATGCAGGCGAACCAGAAAGGAGATCCAAAAGAGAGGCTACCCAAGGATCCTTGCGCTGTTCTGATGCGAAGGTGTCGATGTCGACCGAGGATACCGCCTTAATGGTGGAGAGGGAGGCCGTGCCGGCTGGCAGGGGAGAGCGGGACAGAGCGTCAGCGTCAGTGTGCTTGCGACCAGAGCGGTAGATGACGTGTATGTCGTATTCTTTAATGCGCAGAGCCCAGCGGGCTAGGCGTCCAGACGGGTCTTTTAAAGAGAATAACCAACAAAGGGCGTCATGGTCAGCAACCACATTGAAAGGCCTGCCGTATAAGTAAGGGCGAAACTTCCCAAGGGCCCAAACAATGGCCCAGCATTCTTTTTCTGTGACGCTGTAATTGCGTTCCGCTTTGGTCAGCGCACGACTGGCGTAAGCAACGACGTACTCGGAGGAGCCAGGCTTGCGCTGCGCAAGGAAAGCGCCAAGGCCATTACGACTGGCATCGGTGTGCATTTCAGTTGAGGCAGTGGGGTCGCAGTGTCGCAGTATAGGCGGAGGCATCAGGAGATGGCGTAAGGTCAAGGATGCGGTGTCGCATGCAGGAGACCAGGAGGATAGGTCGTTGGCGCCACTTAAGAGTTGTGTCAGAGGGGATTTAATCGAGGCGAAATTGCGAACAAAGCGTCTGAAGTAAGAATAGAGGCAGATGAAGGCACGGAGTTCTTTGAGTGTCTCAGGTTTAGGAAACTCTGCCACAGCGCGAAGTTTTGATGGGTCGGGGCAAATGCAGTCTTTTGATGCGACGTGATCTAGAATCATGAGCATGCGTGCGGCGAACAGGCACTCTTTAAGGTTCAGTTGCAGGTCTGCGTTGGTCAAGGACGTCAACACTTGCCTAAGGCGAAGGAGATGCGTGCTGAAATCAGTGGCGAACACAACGATGTTGTCGAGGTAGCATAAACACGTGCTCCATTTTAGGCCGCGTCAGATATTGTCCATCATCCGTTCAAACGTAGCAGGCGCATTGGATAGGCCAAATGGCATCACATTAAATTCGTATAAACCATCTGGAGTAATGAATGCAGTTTTAGGGCGATGAGCTGCTGATATCGGGACCTGCCAGTAGCCCGAGCGTAAATCCAATGTAGAAAAGAACTCAGTGCCTTGCAAGCTGTCCAGAGCGTCGTCAATGCGTGGTAGAGGGTAAAAGTCTTTTCGGGTTATCTTATTAAGACGGCGATAATAGACGCAGAACCGAATGGAACCATCCTTTTTGTGACGAGAACCACTGGTGATGACCACGGGCTATTGGAAGGTCGAATGACGCCGCGCTGAAGCATGTCGTCCATGTGCTCACTGATCACTTGACGCTCCTTGGCGGAGACGCGGTGTAGGCGCTGCCGCAATGGCGCATTGGAGCTACTGTCGATGTGGTGGCTGACGGTTTACGTGCAACCCTGAGTAGGCTGAGCGACATCAAAAAAAGAACGGAACTGGGCAAGCAGGTGAAGAAACTGGGAGTGCTGCTCGGAAGTAAGATCATTGGCAATGAAAGGTGTGAAAAAGTCAGGTGATGGCGAAGCAGAAGTGGAAAGTGCGCAGAAGTCAGTGAGCTCTGCATACGAAGCATCCGGCACGTCGGCTATAACCATTTCATCAAGAGGTTGAACACGGCCAAGCGCTTCGCCGCAAAGTGCCTTCAGGGCTGTAGGAAGCGGATTGCAAACAAAGATGTAGCTGAAACCAGCTGAAATATAAAGAGTGGCGAAAGGGAGGGGAACATCTTTGCGGATTATGAAGAGTTCCGAAGGAGTGAAGAGGACAGCTCCTACAGAGACAGTGTCACAGAAGACGGGAACAGCGGCAGACGAGTACGGCGGTATGGCGATGTCTTTCCGAAGGACTACTTTAGCGGGAAGAGAAGCGGCACCGACGAGGGGCACGTCACACAGAAGCGATAATTTGACTTCAGCCAGTGTACAATTGATGACGGCATTATTTCGCGAAAGAAAGTCCCACCCAAGTATCACGTCGTGAGAGCAGGCCTGCAGAACCAGAAACTCCACAATATAGAGAACGCCCTGAATAACAACTCTAGCTGTGCATGCTGCTGAAGGCTGAACCGGTAGGGCGCTTTCTGTGCGAAGAGAAAACCCAGAAAGTGGCGTCGTAACTTTTCGTAAAGCACGAGAGAGGCGTTCGTTTAGAACAGACACGGCTGCTCCAGTATCAATTAGCGTAACTATAGAGACGCCGTCAACAGTAAGGTCGACAACGTTCGAAGGCGACAATGAAGGACTTGCACAAATCTATGGCGACGCCGTTCCTGCCTCCTTAACTGCGGCGCTTAGTTTTCCTCTTGCGTCGGTGAAGGGCGCTGACGTATGGGGGACAACGAGCGGCGACGCGGGGAAGGTGAACGACGTCTAAGGACCGGGCGCTCGGCTGGTGGCCTGTTCGACTGCCGACTAAAATAAGTGTCGTGCAAAGGTTGCACGTCGGCGTAGGGAGGCAACTGCACACACTCATCAGAGCGCAGCATGTGGCAGTGGCAGAGGAATACCGCAGGCATAACATATGGGCCTGTTGTCTTGCGTGCGCCAATGATTAGCAAAGGCAGGAGCATGTCGATGAACGGGTCGTAGCGGCCGTGGATGTAGCGCAACGAGTGGTTGACGAGGAGACTGCGCGGCAACGGATGCGTAAGTAAGTGGCGCGGCGACGGGGTACTGCTGATGCTGCATTGGTAGAGCCTCAGCAACTTGGTCTTGAATAACCCACCGGAGCGTAGGGGCGAGCTGTGCAGGAGGTTGTTGCGGCGGCGGCTGCTGTTGGGGTAGCTCAGCGAAGGGTAGTAGAGAAAGCTGACGTGCGACTTCCTCCCGCATGAAAGCTTGGATTTCTGTGAGGAGGGGGGAACGATCAGAGAAGACTGTCATGGAAGAGAGGGCTTTGTCAGTCACTGAGGGGCGCCTGGTCAAATCGCGCTGCCTCCTCAACCCTTTCGTAGCTTTGGCACAAGTTTATGAGCTCTGCTACGGTGCGCAGACTCTTGGCGAACAACATTTGGAAAATGTCATCAGCGATGCCCTTCAAAATGTGCTTAAATTTGTCATTTTCGGGCATAGAAGAATCCACACGTTTGCATAGGTCAAGAACCTCTTCGATATAACAAGTGAATGTTTCACCGGGTTGTTGCGCTCGCTCTCGTAACCGCTGCTCGGCGCGCAACTTGTGGACGGTGGGGCGACCGAAAACTTCAGCGAAACTGATCTAGAACACGGACCAGGACTGAAAGTCGGCTTCGTGATTTCTAAACCACAGGGGAACCACTCCCGCAAGGTAGAAGATTACGGCATTTTACTTAGCGGTGCCGCCCCATTG
Source organism: Dermacentor andersoni (assembly GCF_023375885.2). NCBI lineage: Eukaryota > Metazoa > Arthropoda > Arachnida > Ixodida > Ixodidae > Dermacentor > Dermacentor andersoni. Next base: position 99,873,076 of record NC_092819.1, on the reverse strand, counting down.
ATTGTTCAAGCTCACCCGTTCATAGGTAGACAACCAGCCCATGACGTCCTGCTCATCCGTACCGCTGAAAACCGCCGAATGGCGTTGCGGGACAGCGCCAGAGCCGGCAACGGAGGGTGGCGGCGACGTGGGCTGAGGAGAATCACGCATGACGAGAGGCAGAGTCCGAGACCGGAGTTCCAGGGTGTAGATGTTCTTGAATACCCTGCACCTTCCACCAATTGTAATGGGGTGTATCGAACAGATCAGATGGTAGCGTCTCTTCATAACCTAGAAGGCAGGTGACGAAGAGCAGGAACAGCTGGTTGCCCGAACGGCTCACACTCGTGCTAAGCATTGGTGATCCGGCTGGCCAACTGGTTGCACTGCAGGCAAGTAACAGACGATCTGGCTGGCCTTGTCCTTGTGCTCTTCTTCATTACACATGCTACAGATTATTAGGTAGTTCCGTAGTATGCTGCGTAGGTATATCTACTTCCATTCGTCGACTCGTCTGCAAAACAGCGAACTTCCGTTTGTCCCATGGTACAATCCCAAGTACTTTTACTTGATTATGCAACTGTGCAGGCTTATATGATGCGACATCATACGTGAGTCTCTTCGTTGGTTTCCTGGCCGGGCATCATGCATGGGCGAAAATTTTTCATGCGCTTGTGCTCCCTGACCGTGTCCTTCATTTTGCGGAACAATTTCCAATTTAATTTTATTTAATATGCGACAAGGAGATGCCGGTGTCATCGAAGGGCTCTTACCATATTTTTAAATCATCTAAAATTAAGGCACGGGCGACGGCATTTGGACAGAAAGCGTTGCCTTTGTAAATGCATTCACGCATTCCTTCATGCTGTTTTATTTTGCTAATCTATTTGGATCATTAGGAGACAAAACATATAGGACGAGAAAATTGTGACCTAGTTACCTAGGATTGGAGCCTCGCAATGCCCCTTTTCGCCGCGCTATAGTGGGAACCCAAAACGAGTTTTGAAATGTTTATGGGCAGTGCGGTTCCCCGTGAAAACCTGCACTCGCGCACGTTGCTCCTGAAGCCAAAGAACAACGTCAAGCGTTTGGCTTTTATCGAAGCGCTCCATCTTTGCAATGAAACGTGACAAGTGTGGTGCGCAGCCACGAATTCAAGCGATGGAATTGGGATGACAGAGATTGAATATGGCCTAAATGTTTTAGCGGTAAAGCCAGACCAAATAAAAAAAAAGCTTTAAGTTCCTTGGGAGAGTTTACAGGCTCGCCCCATCGGGGAAAAAATCGATTTGTTTGTTCTGTCCCACTGGCTGCTACGGTGCAGCATGCAGTCAAGCGCACAACCCTAGGACCACACATAGAACTTGAATCATAAACACAATAAAAAGCAGAGACTTCAAGACGTCAGAGCATTTTATGTTTACTGCTGTGCGTGATACGTGTCTCACCGAAAAGGTCCCATGGAGTCCTAACTTGATTCAACTGTTGTCGTAGGTGACAAAACTTTTGTATCCTCCGCATACGGTGGAGTGCGGACAATATTTGATTTCTTAACTCTGAATAAAACACGGTGATGAACTTACAGCGAAATACGCGTGAAAATGCGGCCCTTGATTCTTAGTTCGTATACTACACTCCAAAGGAACCTTCGGCAGAACTGCAGATAACAGAAACATATGAAAAAAAATGATTTACACGTTATATCAACGGCTCTGGAGGTGGGACGGCGTAAAGGGTTGCTACTCTTCACTCGTGTTGCTTTGGGAAATGACTCACAAACGAGACGACATGTTGCGCTGCTTGTGACAGCAAATGTCGCTCGTGGATTTGGCACTTCACTCCACCGCCATAAGGAGCTCCGTATCCATCTCGACGTGCGTACACCAGTAAGAGTGGAACAACAACAAGGAGACAGTGACGGTACACCGATGTGAGAAATTACGAATGAAGATTTGATTTTCATTGAGCTAGTTATTACGGATTTCAAATAATCGCAGCGAGTACTACATGTCGCCGACCTCTCCACAACAATTAGTTATTGTATGGAGTAAGGGTGGCGATTGGTGAAGTTACACAATTTACCTATACAGCCCTTCACCACCAAACATTTGGCATTGAATCGCAATGAGAGAGAGAGAGAGAGAAGAAACCTTATTAATGAATGGTCCGGCAGTTTCGCTGTGGTGGCCTCAGGTGGCGGCTCGAAGTTCTTGGACTCGGGCGGCATCTTTGGCTTGCTGGACGGCCCAGAGCTGGTCTGTCAACTCTGAACTTTTGAGAGCCGCCTCCCAGCGGCGGCGACGCCAATGGAGAAGGTCCCCGGCGGCCCCCGCAGCCGGGGCGGCGTCGGGAAGGAGCGAGCTTGAGGCTTCCCGTACTGTGGTAACGGCCACGACTACGGACGCGTCGCGAACGGATGTGGTCCCATTACCGTGATTGCCGGCACAATCCCAGAGCATGTGCGTTGCTCGCTGTCCGCAAGCCTTACAGGCATCTGTAAAGCTTGGTAGCATCACTACTACCCGGGTAAAATCCGGTTAACAGTGATGTAGGACCATGTGGCTAGGGTAGGTGTGTGTCTGGAGCAAGGAAAATAATAAATGAATAACAAATATAGATAACAAATATCAGATTCCTGCTGATATGACTGCTTAATATTGTTTTCGAACGTTCACAAGCACTTCAAGATTTCTTTAGTCAAGCATAAAAATCTCCCAAAGAATAACTAGGCACCACAACGAAAATAAATCAGAGGTGCACAGGAATATGGAAAGTGGTTAACAATGGTCCGACATAGGATGTTTATAAAGGCATTGTTTACACAAAGAACCCTCGTATTTGTCTTCACAATACAAGTACTTCACGGCTGACAGGGGTAAATGATGTCGAAGGCGGCGTCACATAGCGCCTAGTCGTTCACGCGCTGTGATGATTGTGAAGGAGTTAACTTTTAACTAAGTGGCGGATGTGGAAGATCCTTTCTGCCGTATGCGTCACGAGAACCAGCGAGGATGTTCCACATCCACCGCCAAGGCTTGTGACTGGTGGCGCTGGCTAACACTTCCAGGGCTCTACTAGGAGACATTCATGCCCAAGAAAGTGGATGGGGAAACGGCGCCGCGGTAGCTCAATTGGTAGAGCATCGCACGCATAACGCGAAGGTTGTGGGATTGTTCCCCACCTGCAGCAAGTTGTTTTTTCATCCACTTTCATTTCCATTAACTTATCGTTTCTTTATTTCATTTGCTAAGCATTTCATTTACTGTTGGCTTCTTATATGACATGTCTAATAAAAATCGCGCCCCTCGGTTAACTCCCCCCGCTTTCTAACGTTCATGTCACTCGTGTTACCTCTAAACGTAACAAACAAACAATCAAAGCCTCACAACCATGCGACTGTTGCTTCTTTTTATAATTCAATAGTGTGACAGTTACTTGTCGATTTGAAAAGTACGCTTCCGTAAACGTTACCGTAAAAAGAGTGTATAGTCTTGCTGCTATTAAGGCTCGTCCGGGACGGCTTGCCTTAGATTTGCGGCGTGTCTTGTGGAAATTAGAGAAGGCTCCCTTTTACGTCTTTACTTTAACTTATGCATTTGTAATGGAACTTGCATCTACATACTACACCCTCATTTCGACGCAATAATGAGTGCCTACAGACTTAAAATCAACCTTTCTTTTGCCGTGCCAATGTTTCAAACATCAGTGCTTTAATCATAGCACAAACGAGTGCAGTATGTTCTGTCAGCGTTGTGAGTAGCAGAATATCTTATAGTTCCGTAAAAGGCTTCTCAAGTACTTCTCTAAAGTAGACGTCAACCCTCCTTTCATACTTTACTCTCGTTTTAGGTTGTGCTGGTTTATTTTATCATTATTTAATATTTTGTACGTGTTGGTTTATTCTATGCATAGCCGTCGTAAAGAAAGCTGGTATATTTGTCTTCATGAGGCAACTTTTTTTTGTCTTTTCCTAAACAGTTCAATTCTCGTTTCAATGCAGTGCGAGGCCTGTGTTATGCATTATCTTGTTGGAAAGAAGAAAGAAAGGCTTTTATTTATGACTGCGCTCACTAAATAGGCCAACGCGGAAGGCTAGGACATATGTGCATGCTTTTAGTGTGGAGGGGAAGGAAGTTAATGCGTTTTCGAATCATTGCCAAGGATAATCGCGAAGAGAGTTTGATTTCAGTGTTCATGTCGTAGGCGCCGAAGCTGCCATTATGGATGCACGATCGGCGGGCCCTAAATGAGCTTTTACGTTTATTTCTTCATCATGAACCATCGCTCGTATTTTACTTATGGTCAAGATTTCAACGCATGAGCATTCCTATGCGTACCCAACGGAAATACCATCGCTCCGGCTATCCCGTAAGACGATCGCTTTCATCATAGCGCCCGCCGCAGCCAGCGAATACACGTGTGTACTGCCTCTCGCTGCAACGTCAGCGAAGCGGCGAGAACACAGCGCACAAGGAGCTCTCAGCACATGCCGCACTCTGACGCTTTCGGAGATCGCTTTCAAGATACGGGCCCGTGCGTCTCTCTTCAACGCTAAGTAAGCGCCGAGAACACAGCGCGCGAACCCATGAGCAGTCGGCATACTCTCTCTCGGCATCGCGCGTGGCTTTCAAGATACGGGCCGCGCCACCGCGCCAGACGGAGCCGCCGCCGGAGCACGGTTTATAACGGTTAATAATGGCTCAGTGCACCTAATGGATGTTGCATATCTTTCCTTCAGTTGGTACAGCTTCCTCGTTCTTTCATCCCGCGTCCACGTCCGCTGCGGGCTATCCATGACACCAGTGAACGTTGCTCAGATATAGTACTCGGCTCTTCTACGTCGTGTCGTGCAAGTCTCACTTAGCCAGTTCGGTGTTGCAACCGCGCTTCTCTGTTTCACGGTTCATTCGCGGTTCGCGAAAAACCACGTCTGCTTCAGTTTGAGTTTATTATTCTTTAAGTACAGTGAATGGGTCAGTACTACGAAATGCTTACGCACCATTCAAATAACTGCCAGAGAAGATTCTGCGTGGACTTTCTTTCCTTTATTTTTCAGTGTGGACAAGGCATAATACGTCACCTGGAACGTCTGTTAAATATAAATTGATAATAATCAAAATGAGTAAAACCAGACGAATGCATTGAAGAGATTTTGTTTAAATGAGTCAATGCAAGATACCATGGAATTTAGACTTGGCGTGCACAGGATGGCATGATAGAGGGTAGCAGTTATACTATACGTTGCGTTTGATTATTGAACATTTTTAGCGTTTGCTCTCTTTCCACTTTTTTTCTTTTGTGTGTGTGTTTGTGGAGGGGGGGTAATTATGCAGGCAACTTAAGCACCTGCTCGCAATCAGCTTTAGATTTTTATTCCTCGAATACAGGCGCAATAATGTTTCTTATCTAGTGCGAGAACATACGGCTTAACTTTTTAACATTGTCACAATAAAAAAAAGTAGCATTTTGGGCTTTCACGTGCCAAAACGACGATGTCATTATGAATATGAACCTCGTGTTAGCAACGCCGCGCTATAGCGGATAAGCCAACACGGCAGATAGTATTATCACATTCGCTCACATGGATTGCAGCAAAAGAGAGATAAATTACTATTGTCCAGAGAACGTTGAGGTGAAATAGTATTACTTGCGTCTAAAATTCACACTCTCCCAGGAATTGTCAGACAATTTGCATGCGTCCATGTGAAGCGTTCCTTCAAAGCATTACCCTGCAATTTCCACATACCGCATGATTGAATTGTTTTCGTATGACGCTTCCTTTCCTGTTGTGCTGTATAGCCCGCCTTTTCGTGTTGCGTCTCATATAAATTGAGACTTCCCCCTTAAAAAAAAATAAAATATAAAGGAAACGAAATTAAAAACTTGTTTATTCTGCGGCAACAAAATTAGTTGCTTACGCTTGCCGGTCAATTACCACAGTTTTTATAACGCCGTATGCTCTTTAGAAATGCATTTTTATTACTAAAATGTTGTGTCTTCTTGCTTGCAAAATAGATCTTCGTTTGTTCGACACCTGAACAAGTTTTCACGTGTCTTTCATATAGGATTTGAAGTTAAAGCAAGTTAGCAAGATTATTCCGCTCCTATTCTTCCCGAGAGGGATAAAAAAAATGAAATTACGATAGGCTTCCTTCTTATCTGCATTCATTTCCTACAATAAACGTTATCTTACGCGAAATATAATTTGTTTGCTAAGCAATCCACGAGGTGCACCTTCTGGTTTCCGCCATCGCGTCCCATACTCAACCTGACGGTTTATGAAGCAGGTACGTGACTCCACAGTGCCGGTCAGCCGCATGGATCAAGGCGTATTACGAGCGTGATGGACTCGCAGTGTGTAGTTTCCCCGCTTACCGTCCTAATGGTGCTCGTATGGTTTTTACGGTCGTCCCTAGCGAATGTGGAACACTGACCGGACCAAACGCGCATGGTTACCTCGGTCACGTGGTGCACGGCCCTAGCCAGACCGTCGAGAACCTCGCCTGGGGATTCTCACCATTCCTACCACGCTCCGACGGGTTCCTCCTTCCGGAAGTAAGGCTGCACTACCGACAATCATCTTTCGTTTACTGCTTCGCCACTGTTTCTGGGCCAACGGAAGCAGTGGCTGACACCACCGTACAGTTCTTACTTCCCGGTGGCTTATGCGTGAGGCATGCATTGTGTCAAAGAGGCGGCGTGTGGTAATAGTTTTCACGTTGCCGTTTCCAGGCACGTCGGTTAGAGCGGCAACTGTTTAGTGTCACGTAACTGGCTCGTGAAATTCTTTTGGTGGTGCTTTGGTTATTCTGTCCCCCACCGAGCAAACTTCAGAATGCGCAGTTTTGTTTGTTGTGTCGTATTCCTTTCTTGGATATTTATTTGACTGTACACGTGCGTTTGAAAAATAGAAACTGCTTTAGTGCTATAGAACGCGCTCGTTTCACCTAATGTCATCGTCTGTTAATCATCTACCGCTGTGGCTCAGTAGCTTATGGCGTCCGATCTGCGGCTCCTCCACGATGTCGCGGGTTCAATTCCCAACCATAGCGCACGTTTTCCCATTGCGACCGAGCGCAATAACGGTCATGTATGGCGTATACTTTTGATGCTCGTTAAACAACCACACGAGTTTTGGAGCCCTCTACTATATATGCGGTTTCTTTCATACGCTGCTCTAGTTCCTGAAAAAGTTCCGCGCGACTGACCGCTCGACGCACTGTGCGTATATTCGCGGTCTTCTTTCACGCTCAGAAAAACACTTTTATGTGCCACGTATTGAGCAAAAAGCTGCATCGAGAGTTTTTCATGTCGCTCTGCAATTGTCATTGACACTTGTCATCTATCATATTCGAGAAATTGATTAATTAATTAAGCCTAGTTATCTAATTAGGCGGAATGAAAAAAAATGATTTGAGTATCTCCAAGGGACGGCGAACAACAGCACATTGGGCGTGCCCAGCTAAGTGGCATTCGCATATATTTAAAAGCTGTCTAAATTTAGCTGGGACACCCTGTATAATCACTGTATGTAGACACAAGCAAATCAATCATGTCCGTTCATTAACTTGTACCATGAATTATTACCATGATACAATACCAGTTTCGTTAAAGAGAATTATTAACAATGCATATATAAAGCAGTTATGCCGCTTAAGCGATGGCTAAGATAAAGAGCCGGCAAATCGTCATATACGGTACAGAACGTATGGCTGGTTAAGGAGGCTGGATGGTGACAAACATCTCGTCAGAACAAAAATGTTTTGTAAATTAGGTTTCTGGTTGTTTTATGGCACCTATAACTATGTTATGTCCTATAGGACATAGCACTTCGGCAGCGCTATAAATTGATGTCAGACAGCCTCTAAGCTTTATGCGAACGTCCAGTGGGCTCAATCTAAAAAAAGTACTGAAGCCTGGGTACTGTTATGAGGGCCCAATCATTACTTTCAGCTGTGATTAAGAGAGCGTGGTAGAACAGGATGGTCCTTGTACTGCTTTGAATGCTTACTTATTTATTTACTAAGTATGGACTGTAAATAGCAGTCGAATAAGCACGAATTCCTCAAGCTCTTCTTTAACTCTAAATTGTTACATGAATGAAGGATGACGATTCTCGGAGTGAAAAGTTGCGAAGATTTGGTAGATAAAGAGCCAAACGCAAGGCAGCCCACTTGAAATTAAATAACTGGTGATACTCAAGGATAACAAAACGCGACCCGAGGGAAAGACTATGTTGTGACGCTGATAATTAGGTGGTTAGATGGGATAAGAACATTTAGAGTGTGAGGGCGCATACGGGTTATGGAGGACTTGACGTAGTTGGAGGTCAGAGCCATTGTTTTTCAGTGGCTTCAACATATAATGATGATCACGAAGATGATTGTCGTATGACAGCAGCAATGCCGACACGTGCAATTTTAGTAGTACTGCGACAGCGCTATCAACCCACCAGATGAAGCTGCTGTTGGTGTTATTGTTCTTAAAGATCTCACACTTCATCCCGTTCAAAACTTCTATTTCTTGCGAAGCATTGAATGTTACGAATATGGAGACGTAAAAGCCGAATCTTTCTTCAATGCAGCTGTGTAAAAAATAATTTCCTTTAGCAGATGCTGGCAAATCTGTAAGGGGCTGTAAAGTTGGCCTATATCAGCAGCATAATACAGTTCATAAACATATATAACAGCGTCTTTTGTGAGTATATTTGTTAAGTGACCCCAAGCCATTAGTGGATAAGGAAAGCTTACAAAGACATTGCTGAAGGCTTTGGACGCTTCTTTCTACGCCTATCCCATTAAAAAATATTGGTATCTCTCCTATCCAGGGCGCATCTTGGCGTATTGTAAAAAGAGGAGCCCTTTCGTTCAGACGGTGTGGGTTTGACGCCGTTAGAATGACAACAATGATAAAGACTACCGCCGATCTCCGACCCAAGTCGCTCTCTAGCACAGCCTCCTGCATTCAGGATATTGCTTCACAGCCTGTTTGCGTCACGAAAGTACGCACTCAAGCAGCACAGGATCCGGATTGCGAAGCCCGAAAAAAATGCGATGGTGATCGCCGCTTGAAACCAGGGTGAAAGCGCTTCAAGCTACGACGGAGCGGTCGATGAGGCAGGATAATGATGCCATTGCGATTGGCTTGAATTGTAATTTCAGAGCTCATAGCTGCATAGTGTTGAAAATCCAGCTTTTGTTCGCGAAAATCAATAAGCTAACTAAACAAGGCTGCTTTGTGTAGCCGGCTGCCATGTCAGCTGCAAATGTGGTGGTGTGGTATTTCTTTAACAAAAGGTGTCACATGTTCCTGCCAGTTACGCTACACCTAGCTCTTTTTTCCCATCACTGAGAGCGTTCAAGTTAGCCTCTGTCGATAGTAATCTGATCTACTGGTTGCGACCTCATGAATCGCCAAAAGATGATCGATCGCCCTCACAATGTCACAGAGGAGAGATCGCTTCGGCCACACCGCCTGTCGTGGACGACGACGACGACGACGATGACGACGAAGACGACGACGACGACGACAACAACAACAACAACAACAACAACAACGACGACGACGACGACGATGATGACGACGACGACGACGACAACATTAAGGGTAAGTTTTTGTCAAACATTTCGAAGCTAGTGCACACCTGATAGACCATTCCATCGGGTCATGCACTGCAGTGGATTCCATAGAACTCGCGTTGCACCCGCCGTGGTTGCTTAGTGGCTCAGGTGTTGCGCTGTTAAGCGCGAGGTCGCGGGATTGAATCCCGGACACGGCGGGAGCACTTCGATGCGGGCGAAATGCGAAAACATCTGTTTACTTAGATTTAGGCGTACGTTAAAGAACCCCAGGTGGTCAAAATTAATCTGGAGTCCCCCACTACGGCATGCCTCATAATGAAGTCGTGGTTTGGGAACATAAAACCCCTTGATTTCAAAAAAACAAAAAAAAAGGAAAGAAAGAAAGCTCACGTTGTGTGGAAGCCACAGATGCTCTGAAACAGATAGAGAGGTCCGCAGTATTTGAAATCAACAGTTCTAAAGAACGGGGCTGAAATTAAGCCGTCAAATGGGGCACCGAGGAAGCTCACACAAGGAGGTCGTGCTAACGGGAGCCCATCTCTTCAAAGAAGGTCACGTGGTTCACCCGTCCTAAGAACGCGTTTATGCATTCAGGCACGGACCTTCCCAAGCGATGGAATTAGTGCCATTTGCATCCGAGCATAAAGTGCTTCAACGACGCGTGAAACTTATGCGGAGCGTAATTCCCTTTGCATACCTAATGAAGAAGGGACTCGGATTGGCTCAAATTAACGCTGGACAGCCTTTGCGTCAACAGATTTATTTCAGTCTAACTTGCTTTTATCAAGACGTCGACTTATTAGCGACTCACCCGCCTTCCTGATAGAGGGAGCGAAAGTGTGTATCAGAGCAGGCAGCCCTCTGTGGCATGACGTAAGAAAAGCGGCAAATGGATGACGGTATAAAATGTCTTTCATTTATTACCTTAAGGACCGCGCTGCGAGATTACTGCATTAGAGGTGATTGTACAGAAAGGTGTCAAACTGCCCCCATTATAATCTCTGAAGAGTTCTTACATCTTTAATGAAGTCTTATGAATCTGTGATGGCTATGATGTGTATGGGAAGGCCGTTCCTGTCTACAGCGGTGCGTGTGAAAAAAGGAGAAGTGACAGCCTGGAATGGGAGGGCGAGCGACACTTAGAGGATGACCTCTACCAAGTGATATGCGGACCGGTAGTAAGATGCAAAGTTCCTCATTAGGAGAACGGTGAAATTGTGATAGGCTGGCGATGTGACGGCCAGAGTAAAGGGTTATCAAACTAGTTTCCGCCTTAATGATGATGTGCTTTTTTTGTATGAATACGATTAGTGGAATAACCCAGTAGCACGATTCCGCACGACTTCTAGGGCATTTATCAGATAACAATGTTCTGGTAACGAACTTGTGGAGAAGCCGGCGATACAACAGTTCCTTGCATTTCCAATGTAATCAGAATAAATCGGTCATTATTACAGACTGCGCACACATAATCAAATTTTAGGTCAGTTAGAGACTTGCATGCAATAACTTTAACAAAGGTAGGAAAGGTTTGAATGTAACATCCTAATTATTCCGAGGGTTTGTTGACAGCAAGGATGATATTAAACATATACGGAGGCCAATCAAGATCTTTCGATATAGTGACAGGCAAATATTGCAAGAAGGTGGCACTTTCAATGTGAGTGTTTGTGATTACATAGTGAAAGAATAGGGGATTACGCGGTGCCTCCATCACTACTAGTATCTGTAATGAACCAAAGGCCATTTGATAACCTATGAAAGTCAAATAATGAGGTTGATTGTGCTTCACAGATTTTTCAATTACATGGTTGATGACATGGGTGTGATTTATTGTAAAATATCCATTCCTGAAGCCAGCTTGTTTTCTTGCTTGACTGAAGTCAAGCGTTATCCTGATTCTATTTGAAAGTATTTTTGGGAATATTTTATACAACACTGAAAGCACAGCAATCGGCCTATATTTAACGTCGCTATATTATTTAACGTCGCTCTTCTTATAGATTACTATAATGTTGGCGTTCTTCTAGCTCTCTGGTTCACTAGAAGTCGTAAGGCATTGCGTATAAAGAGCTGCAATATTTTAAAGCGCTATATCTCCTCCATCTTTTATTAAACCTACTGTTATTCCATCTTCTCCCGCCGCATTTTCCCGTGACATGTCTTGCAAGGTCCTTTTAACTTTATAACTAGTTGTAGGAAGAGCTTCTGTATTCTATTCATTACTACTGCCAATGAAGGTTTCGTGGCTGCTTTGGGTACTGTACAGGTCAGTATAGATTTTTCTGCTGCTTTTACTATATCACAGAAATTGCTGATGACATTACCCTGCTCATATTTCACTGTATACATCTTGCCCTGTCCTATGCCAAGTTTTCTTCCCGCTGATTTCATGCTGTGGCCATTTTTACCGTCTCCTCAATCTTGCCGCAGTTATAATTATCAATATCGCTTATTTTCTTCTGGTTTACCAGCTTTGACAGCTCAGCGAATTCGATCTGATCTCTTGAGTTGGACACTTTCGTGTTTTGTCGTTTCTTTACTAGGTCCTTTGTTATTTGCGAGAGCTAGCCTACTGGCTGCCTTGGTGTCTTACCTCCCACTTCAACTGCTGCTTCTGAAATCAGCACAGTTACGGTTTCGTTGATACCTCTACGTTATCTTCATATTCTTGATCTAAAGCTACATATTTGTTAGCGAGTACTAGCGAGAATTCCCTTACTGCTTCTAGGTTGGCCTGTCGTTTCCTCACTAATGTTCTTCTTTCTCTCTTCAAATTAAAAGCCATCTCAGGCATCACTAGCCTAAAATCACTGGCTTTTGCCCTAGATAACACTATATGCTACACTACGCTGGGATCGGCAAAGAGTATCATATATCTATTTCAGTACCTGTATCTCCATATGTTTTTTTTTTGTCCACTTCCTTATACTGGGCTTCCTGAGTAAGGTATTCGTTATTCCGAGTGAATTCTTTTCCGGGAATTCTGTAAACATCTCTCCTTTACTATTCCTAGAATTAAATCTGTAGTTACCAATTACTTGTCCCCCAGCCGGCTGTTCCCCCTTTTCTCATTGAAATAGCTGATGACTAAAGTGTGCTCCGTTTTCACCTTTCTCATTGATAATTCAACTGCTTTAAAAAACTGTTCCATTTCTACATCATTATGAGTGGAGGATGGAGCTTATGCTTGTAGTACTTCAATTCTGTGCCTCCTATTTGGCTTTTTGCGACGGCTGCTACCTTCTTATTAATGCTGTAGAATTTATCCATGTTACGCAGTATGTCTTTATGAATTAGAAATCCTACCCCGTATTCTCTCGCATCTGGAAGATATTTGCAGCGGAAGGCGTGGTCGTTACTCACCACTGTATAAGCTTCACCACTACTTCTAACGTCACTAAAGTCAGTAATATCTCAGGCTATTAACCACTGTGTAAGCGTTACCACAGTATACTTCTAAATTCACTAAAGTCAATAATATCCCCGGCAATATCTGATAATACCTGAAAGAGATCTCCGTAATAAAAATAATTTCGTTGCTGATAGTTGGCGCGTGTGGGCGTCCGTCGTCTCTTCTGGTGTTTTGCTGCGCAATAGTAGATACCATTCCCTGATGACTAACCAACAAGCCCACATCGCCACCCTCGTCCGAACTAACATTACCAGAGGAAATAGTGGGTATGGAGGCTACAAGTATATGAATGTTTAGGCAGCATTCGAATGAGCATTAGTACATTGATCCTATAAACTTTATCATTAAGGCTGCAGACGGCTTTCTGGCTACATAGGCTTATTGCTAGCTTGCGAGCTCTAGACAGCTACTCTACACTGAGGAACTGGAAGCGAAAGTATGGGAATTAAATATTGTTACGAAGGGGAAGCCCTATTCACGAACGTATGCACAACTATATATGTGGGAAAAAGGGAGTGCAATCGCGCAGGACATGGGAAGAAGTGGATGCGTATGTATACATTACACAGTAGCCTTACACGTCCCTTCTCTTAGCTTGCAGGAATTCCAACAAGGCTTCCGTTACCTATATCGATTATGTAGAATGAGGCCATAGGTCGACAACAGCACTTCCGACAGTGGTTGCCCGTTGGCGCAGGCTACAAAGCCACCCGACGCCCTAGGAAATGTGCAACTCAGAGCACCAGGATATTTCAGAAAATGCCTTCGGAATTTCCAAAGTGGCAAATGCCTTCGGCATTTCAGTTCAACACAAACTTCGGTGCGCGCCACCCTCGAGGTGGCCCTGTCTCGGAATGACATTACGGTCTAAACAGATCGTTTCGTTACAAGCATTCTGTTCACTAGGAGTAACGAAAATAGAATCAGAAAGGATCTACAGATGCAGGCATCCAGTTCACCGATTTCTTCTCACTGCTTCGGTGGCATGGCATCGTCACCTTAACAGACGAGGTTAGAGCAAAGCTGGCAAGCAGATTGAGTGCTTAGTGAGGGCCGAGCCATCCCAACTCGGGTGCAAAGCGCCTGCGTTGGCCTGTTTCGGCACCGGCGATTTATCTCGACCCCGGCAGCAGCCTCGTGGCGGCGAAAATGGTGGCGCTGATTAATCTAAGGTGCCGGAGCGAAGCTTAGGCTCATCTCAGCGGAGCTCAGTTATACGCCCCGCGAGAAAACGGAGAAATGGCGCCAGGAACTGGTATACTTACACTTGCCCAATAAATTTTCGAAGCTGTAGACTCACTCGGAATAGCAAAGCTATGTATATTGCTGTCATAGGTGTGTGTGGTCTGGAATGGAGGGAGCCATGCATTTATTCTGTAGGTATTACAGAGACTCGATGAGTGAGCACCTTGATTTCTTGCTGTGTAGTTGTTTCTAAAGAAAAGAAATACAGTTTGTTTCTCTGTCTTTCCTAAGTTTCTGGGGAGTAGGGGGATCACTGTTCTGAAAACTACTGCAGGCACTTATATTGGTCGTACATAGGTGTTTGTTTACCAGCAGCCGATCAATCAGCCAGCATTAGAACGGAGATGAGGAGCACTAAGTTAGACGGAACATGTAGCAAGGTAACAAGCGATGTTGTAATGCTTGTCTAGAGCAGATTTCTCCGCTGTTTTGTATCGAGCAGTGAGACATTAACGTGTGAAAAGCGATATGGTGCTCGTGTATTGTGTCATTATGTGAGAGAACTGCTTTTTTTATATATATATATGAATGCCTCTATATCTCCACTTTATAAAATTAACATTACACTTTCACCCACGACCTCCACATTGCGGCTTCCGGCTGTTAACCTGAGAAAGCCATTTGTGAATGGCACTGCAAGCCATAGACAGAGGATGAAAGTTACGTCAAGCGGTGGTAGGCCATGGGGAAGGTGGTGCTTTTCTCGGCGGTTGAGGGCGGGAACGAATTTACTGCTTTTTAAGGTCTGCCAAATTCTTTTCGGCAGCAAGTTTGCGTGCAACATGATTGCTCGCCTTTTCTGTTAGCACTCTGGATTCAGTTCACTAGGAACAGCGCGTTGCGTGGCTCCAGAAAACTGGGGAACCGTCCTCTTATGAAAAACATAATGTTTAAACCTTGGTTCCAGCCAACGTCAGCGCGAATTGTTACGAAAACACTCTTGCGCTTTGTGAAAGCAGTCGGACTGCATGAAACGCTCTAAAAGTTGTCAAGCGCCTTCATTGTGTTTGTGTACGCTAATTCCTCATATCATAGTTCACTTCCTCCTCATGCTTTTTGCTCCTTCTTCAGCTTACAAAGCATTACTTTTCAAGTACTTAAACGTAATTTATAACTGTCTCGCCAACTTGAATACTCCTGTAGTCGGTAACGGGTGCTGGAGTACCGCACTGAAGCGTAAAGAGAAAGAGACAGAGAGGGACAGAGAGAAATGACACGGCAAAGGCAGGGTATTGTAGAGCAATTTCTGTAGCGAACTCAATAAGGGCGCTATCTGACGCTGTCAGTGTACAGACTCGACAGAAGTCCTTTAGGGAAGATAGAAGCACAGAGGGTATCGGACTTATCATTGTGAAAGTAGCTTTTGGTAATTACGCCTATACAACTCACCTAAAATAATAAGAACGATTTTTTGCACTTTTCTTTAGCTCCACAATATGTTTCCTTCGTATGGGCATTGCTAAAATATAGAGCCCATCTCATGAAGTGACCTTGATAATGAGAAGCAGCGCACTTGAAAGCGACACGTTCACGCACACATGAAAAAGGTCGCACACAGGCGCTGGATGTACAGAGGCGCTCATGCGTAAGTTAACATGTCTATTTCAAGTGTGCTGATTCTTCCATATCATGGCTCACCAAGCAGTCCATCAGTATCAATTAAGTAATAATTTTCTCGCTAGATCCATAGATGTAGTGTATATGCATTGCACAGGAAATTCTGGTAATCCTGGAGACTTGGGGTAGGGCACGCAGGTTTCTTTTCCAGGCGCCTGCTTATACCATCGCCTATTACGTTATACCGTTCCTTCCTCACATGTTGACATGACCGTAAGTGGCACTGGCTAACACCTCCAGGGTAAGACAGGCCAATACAGTAACGTCGGAGATATATAGAATAACAATGCAAGCCATCAAATTAGAATTGTCGGAATGGGTGGAAAAGAATGATATACTATTGGGGGAATTACAGAATGGATTCAGACCAGGTTAGCGCTTAAATGATAATATGTTTGTACTAACTCACTGCATAGAGATTTCGGTAGCCCAGAATATACATTTATATATATATATATATATATATATATGGGAGGCAGGAGGGATGTTAACAAATCAAGAGTCCGGTTGGCTACCCTACGCTGGGGAAAGGGAGAAGGCGAAGATAGAGAAGGGAGAGAGCGAGGTTATAGAGATATGCACCATTAGTACTTGAGTCAAAGCTGCGCGTACAAACCAGACGTTCTCAGAAAGCACAAAAGTGCCTTCACTGCCTTATGAACCGATGATCGGTGGGGACGGTGCCCTAGTACTGTCTGTGCACTCACAGGACGATCATCTAATTTCTGCTATGTGCTGGACAGAGATGGTTTTTGTGCTTGAAATTGAGGACAGTGGCACAAAAAGTGGTCAATGTTCTCCTCGCATCTGCAAGCAACACATGCAGGAATGGAATGGAATGGAATGGAAAACTTTATTGGTTCTTTAAGATATTAGCGAGTTGAGGACGAAGTCTTCATTCTTGAAAACTTTGGGTCCTCTTCAGCCTTGGGTGGGCCCCTAGTCCAGGGCACCACTGAGTCGGGCCACCTCGCTTGCGTGTGCTATGAGGGCCCTTTGGACCCCTAGCTCGCATCTGGTGAGCCGGCTCTCCCATTGCTCCGCACTTGGTGTTGTATGTTTGTGGAATGTCTTGTTTCTCTCGCATTCCCATGTGATGTTATCAGCCATTCCAATTAGTGCGATGCTTCGCGTCGGTGCAGCCTTGCCGGAGGTCTGAGTTGCAGGGAAGGGTTTAGGATTTGCAGTCTGGTGCGCCTCGTACGTGCGGTATTTCACTCTGCTAAGGAGAGCGTTCGTGCCAGAACGCGAAGTTGTGTAGCAGCGCCTGTCCTTGAGAGAGGAAGGGGGACGCAGCGTTTTTCTAGATATTCTAGATATCAAGGGAGCTTACAAGAACGTGGACAGGAAATTGTTGCGGGATATTTTCAAACACGATCCCATAGATGACGATATCGTGGAGCTTCTGAGGGAGGTGTATTGTGACAAGCGAGTACATATTGTATGGGAAGGCCGCAAATGCAATCAAGTGAGAGGAATTCACCTAAGATGTCCACTGTTTGCATGCTTTGTTGTACAGGCTCTATATTCAGTACATAGAAGGACGACCGGAATACAATGAATTAGGGTTTGATTTATCTTATTCGTAATAGGCAAAGGGCGCAACAGAAGGTCTACAAGCTGATATAGCGCATAGTGCAACTAGCGGACAATGAAAGAGATTTTCAAACTTCTGAGTACTTGTGGTAACGCAGCGACAAATCTAGGCATTAAGTATAGCACCGAGAAATCGAGAATTATGATCTTTAAGAAAGCGACTGGTAATTACGCAGTGCCAGCTCAACTGCAAATCATACCCATAGCCAAGCAATATAAAAACATGGACGTAGACATGAACGCTGGAAACACTTACTCAAGCACCCATCTAGACAACCTGAAAGTAAAAGGGAAGCGGAATGGAACAATAATGAAGGATACGGCACTTTGAGGCTGCAGTTTTATGAGGTGGTGCATGGAATCTGGGAATCAGTAATGGCGCCAGCGTTAACGTTCCCCAATGCCACTCTGTGCTTAAAATCAGATATCTTGCCGGGGTTGGATGCTAACCAAAGATCGGTAAGCCGGCTCGCTTCGGGAGCCCACGGCTAAACCACAAGACCGCTGGGTCTGTTTTAAAGTCAGAGAAGCACAGACTAAAATTAGTTTTGAAGAAAGACTCGAGTACATAGATAAAGATAAACGGGTGCCGAAAGTGCGGAAGTATCGGTCCCTCAAAAGCGTGGGCGTTAAATGGAGAAAGAGGTCAAGAAAGCTGGCAGCCGAGTGCAGGGTAATTGAAAGTTTAGTAAACAACCAGGGTCGATGGAAAAGAAAAATGAGAGTAGCCGACACAGTTGCAACTGCAACTAATGGAAGCAAAACCGACCATGGTGATTCTGAAGAATGGGAAGAAAGAAATCTGAATGGAAAATCCGTACCATAACATTAAGCGCGATGCCTTGCTACTTAAGACTCCAGCTGGTTGCCTAAAAATTAAAACCTACGGGAGCAAATTTTCGCAACTGGATGATGCATTTGTATATTGCAGCAAACATCTGGAGACCACTCAGCACATCACAGAGGAAAGAGAAGGAATTTAGGCCCAGTGAGAGCCGTAGGTAACGCAAAATTCCCGGAGGCGCTTGGATTTAAAGTGGGCAGAAGCACCAACCGGTCAGCAGTCGAGATAAGCAAGAGACGCTTAATGTATTGGTAGAATACATGGAAGAGATTGGTACAATCGGATACTTTGCATGGATAGGGAAGCGCGATATCAGATAGATAGATAAGAGACAGAGAAGTCGATTAAGGAAACGTGTACAGAATGCTACAATTAAAAGCTTGCATAGCACACACAAACACCTCAAGCAGGCTAGGTGACTGTTTCTCACCACCCCATTTCAATTTGGTTGCCAATAAATAATAATAATAATAATAATAATCGTCGTCGTCATAAGCATAAGCATCAGGGCTAGAATATAAGCAGATGTAAGTACATAAATGCCCCAGAAATTGGACGGAAGGACAGCCCTCGGCTATTTTAACAGCTGATGTATAAAATCTGAGGTAAATGACGTATTTCCGCGACTATGCTTTCATTTCCGGCGCAGGAAGTCAGCAAAAGCACAGCCTTCGAAATCGTTTTCTGTTACTAGCGGGATGAGATGCTGGAGGACGCCAGCCATTCTTAGAACCTTGGGCATCCGCCTTCCAATGGAGACAAATTGCATTTTATACTATTTTTACTTAGATTTCCTATTACGAATACGAAGTTCGTAGCAAACTAAACCCATATTCATTAATAATTCTACAACTGAATGACACCAAAGAAAGTTAGAAGCCTTTATTACATTCCTTGGCCTTACTACCCTTTGTCTGCAAATGAAATCATCATCATCATCATCATCATCATCATCA
Source organism: Dermacentor andersoni (assembly GCF_023375885.2). Taxonomy (NCBI): domain Eukaryota; kingdom Metazoa; phylum Arthropoda; class Arachnida; order Ixodida; family Ixodidae; genus Dermacentor; species Dermacentor andersoni. Next base: position 99,853,843 of record NC_092819.1, on the reverse strand, counting down.
TCATCATCATCATCAGCCTGTTTTATGTCCACTGCAGGATGAAGGCCTCTCCCTGCGATCTACAATTACCCATGTCCTGCGCCAACCGATTCCAACTAGCACCTACAAATTTCCTAATTTCGTCGCTCCACCTAGCCTTCTGCCGTCCTCGACCTGCGCTTCCCTTCTCTTGGTACCCATTCAGTAACTATAATGGTCCAACGGTTATCTAACCGGCGCATTACATGACCTGCCCAGCTCCATTTTTTCTCTTGATGTCAATTAGAATAACGCCTATACCCGTTCGCTCTCTGATCCGAACCGCTTTTATCTCTTAACGTTATGCCTAGCAATCTTCGTTCCATCGCTCCTTGCGCGGTCCTTAACTTGTTCTGAAGCTTCTTTGTCAGTCTCCAAGTCTCTGCCCCATGCGTCAGCACTGGTAAAATGCACTGATTGTACAACTTACCTTTCAATGATAATGGTAAACTGACAATCTCTGCCGTACGCGATCCAACCCATTTTTATTCTTCTGTGAATTTCTTTTTCATGACCAGGGTTCCCTGTGATTAATTGACCTAGGTAAACATACTCCTTCACAGACTCTAGAGGCTGACTGGCGATCCTGACCTCTTGTACCTTTGCCCGGCTATTGATCATTGTGTTTGTCTTCTGCATATTAATTTTCAACCCCACTCTTACAATTAGTCTGTTAAGGTCCTCAATCGCACTTAAAAATATCTCTCCTCCTTTACCCTGATTTGCCATTTCTTGTGAAACATTGTTTGTTGACAAAACATTTTGTAATTTCCACATTTACCATCAGATTAATTAGAAACTTTAACCTACCGATTTCTTTTATGTGTTTTCAGATAAAGAGTTCCGCCTCCAAGTTTCAGATTCATTGAAAACAGGTTTCAAGAGCTCTGCATTGCAAGCTTACTTTATAAAACTTTTTCATGCTTGCTGCCAGCAGCAACGCAGCCTTGCAGCAATATGTATGTACGTACACACACACTCTATAATCAGGACATTAACAGACCATTTTTCCTCAGTTGGTGCTTCTTTGTCCCGAACGGCGCCTGTCGCGGATGGAAATATTTGCATCGAGTTCTGAGCATCAGTTCCCGGCACTCGATCACTTCGGTCTTCAAAGGGCATCGGAGGTTTGAAAGTACTCTAACTTTTCGGTCGAGCGTGCAACGGGTTGTGTTTCGCTTCGAAAGAACACCGAGAGTCTTAATTTACCGTGGTTGCGTTAAAGTTTTGCGCTGAAAATGCTATATCCACGCCTATTTTTCTCCGTGTAGGGCACGCACCGAACTCTATTTAGTCCTACAAGAGAGCCAGATGGTATTTCATTCGTCAAGTCGTACGCTATGAAAAACAGACTTTGAACAAATAAACATCGAGCTTTGGCTTTTCATGTAACGTGAAGTTGCGAGAGCACGCGATTAACTGCGAGTTTCTGTAGTGGGTATGCGGGAAACATTCTGAATCGCCTTCTAGCGTGAGGCCGCGTGTGCTGCTGACATTCAGGTAGTTCGTTCGGATTGAACTAAAATTAATTACCATGACGTGGGCGCGCGCAGCGCAAGAGTCAATCATTTAAAAAAATGTTGTCCTGTATTACAGGCTGCCGACAGCAATTATAAATAACCAAGAAAGTGGCATGTGCCGGTGAAGTTTACGTACCTGCCAGTCTGTGAACTTTAAAACTGGTAAAATCCCGCAGACATAACTCGAGGGTTCTATGCAGACTCCCGTATTGTTTTTTGTTTGTTTGTTGCTTTTTTTTTTGCCCAGGGCGCGCACCTCTTGTGGGATACATACGCATTTTATTACAATAATTTACCTTTAGATGCACCACAATGCTCAAGAAATTTCGAACACCAACAAATAGACAAGCAGCACATTGTTTTTGAGACAACAGTGAATTTTGCAGCAACTTTCATGCTGCCTGTTTTACCTGACAGAGAAACTTGGAATCCTAAACCTGCAGGAAGCAACTATCCTATTGTTGTCTTTTGACTGCCTGAAGATTTCCTAGAATATTTTAGGAGGCGGAAGGGCGAAATTTTTAACAAACAAAATGTTTCCTAGTATTTGACACCATTTCTTCAAGCCTTAAAACGAGCCCAAATTCGCAAACAATACAAAAAAAAAAGAAGTCGCGAGGCTTGGCAGGTATGCGTTCAGAACAATCTGGGTTTTTGTTACGCACTAATCAATGTACCGGTCTTAACATTCATATCCTCGATTGCTTGCGATGAATAATCTGCGTAGCAGGTACCGCTTAATTAAGCTATTAATGTCATATATTACAGCGTTCAAATATGCTTTGCAGTTCGCGGAGATCAATAAAAGCCGTATGACGCTCATGAAACGCACATCAAGCTACATGCGTTTAAATTGCAGATTTAATTTTTTTATTAAGCCTGCAATAAATAGCTTGTTGAAGAATGTACCGAACTTATTTTAATTCAGTGCATTATGGCTTAGCTAAAGGAGCCGCTAAGAAAGCTGAACATTTGTAATTATGTTACTGGGTGCGCACTAGTGCTTGAATTTAGCATATACAACATGCCAAGGTCGACGACTGGGCGTGTTGGTATAGCATATGAGAGGTTGGATTGCGCAACATTTTGACGCGACACACAGAAGAGAAACACACACCACAGAGCGCTACTTGCAACTATCGTTTTATTCCCTTGTCAATGGAATAAATACAGGAAGATACTCAGGGGCGGGGGGGGGGGGGGGGGGGAGGACGGGAGTGGGGGCGGTAGCGACAAAAAACAAATAAAAAAACAAAAGACGAAATATGTTGGAAGCGCTCTGTGGTGTGTGTTTCTCTTCTGTGTGTCTCGTAAAAATGTTGCGCAATCCAACCTCTCATATCATATACAACAACAACAAAAACAAGAACAAAAGCAACAACAACAACAACAACGACAATGGCACTTCTCTTACAGCGCCGGAATTTGTGACGATTACTGAGTATACTGCGTCGTGAGTAATTGCGTTTCATTCCTGCACTTCAAACCTCTGTATACGAGTCATTCGCGGTGTGTGTTTCAACTAGAATTTTACGAAGCTGACTTTCGCTATTCGTTTGTTAGACCATTTGTGGTTTAAGCATTCCCAAACGCAAGCATTTATACTTATTTCTCTATTTCTATTTTACATTGTCATTAAGGGTAAATGGGTAATCTTCGGAAGCAAACACCGATAACTCCTCTTCTGTTTGGGTTTGTCTTAATAAACAACAGCACTAGCAACAATAAGAACAGCAGCGGAGTAAGATTTAATAAATATACGTTTGAGCTAATAAATATTGCCCATGAGAAAGTATTTCCTGGTTGATGCGCATAAGTACTTTTATTGAAATATTCCTAAAATTAGGCTAACTTGATGCCCTGATATCGTTAATGACACATGTTAAAAGGGATGAAATTGCTTGGTCGCGAAGGCTCTCTCATAAACTGAAAAAACGCGCCATATTTCTGCGGATATACCGCGTGTTTCTGCAAAGAATCTAAGTAACTTTACGAAATAATCTGTGGCAGATAGAACAAATATAATTCTTGAGCTAGATTTCCCAAACAGGTGGACATTAGTACAACGAGAATCGAAATGCCCAATTGAACAATAAGAAAAATTTACTAAATAGGACCAAATAAATATGTTACAGTGAATATTGCAACTTATTAATTTTAGCTTGGTAGTTTGCATGGTCGAGTCAAATGAAACGAATTGTCAGGATGGAACCAGTTTCGAGAGCTTAATTCTTGAACTTTGCGAACATTGGAGGTCAAGTTACCTTTGTGCTTCAATGCATAAAACAGTGTTCTGTTAAATATATCATGAGCCATTCCACTTTTTCAAGGTGGATGACTAGAGAAGTTGTGGCACACGAGAAAGAGGCGATATAAAATTTTGGACAAAAGTGCGAGCCAATTTATTATACTGATCGGTAGTCGTCGTGACGGAAGGTACACACATACATTTATTTTTATACATTGGTGTTATTTCGTTTTATACATTCGTTAAACATATTCGTTATATATGTGTTTTAATTTCGCAATATATCGAGGCAAATAATTTGAGTCCGAAATCACCGCACCGACTGGCAGTGGGCCAGTGCCGTCAGCGGCTTCGCAGATGGAGGGGCAGTATGGGAACCCTGGCATGATGAGCGGCAATGAGCCAGCTGTAGAAGACTACGAACAACGCGCGAGAACTGGCACGAACCATTGCTGATGATGATAGCTTTTGCTCGCACATATTTAACTTTCACAGAACCGTAGCCATAAACAGGTTTTCTGTAAAAAGTGGCTGGGACGACAGTGCATGTTTACAGCAAGTTTTACGGTGCATATCTCCAAGATGATGGCACTTGCAGAATTCCTTTCAAGGTGGTATGCCTTGCAGCCTCAGTAAAATATTTAAACTGCAATATGCAATATGAAGGAAGCGCCTTGTCCTGTCTGTATTTTTTCTTGTGTGCCGTCACTTTTGGCGCTTAATCTATTGAAAACCTAGTTAAAATTACCTGAAAACTTCATTAGTAATTTTTTCTTAATTAGTAGGTTAGGCACTTCGATTTCTCGTGCGTGTAATGTGCGCCTCCTTGAGAAGACGAGCTCAAGGAGGCGCTCAATTGCTCTGTCTGCGACAAGCGATATTTAAAAGTTACCTACTGTCTTCGGAGAAGCGCCTGATATAGCTATAGCTCGACTCATTATAGCCGCACATTCATGGTTTTGTTGTTCTCCTCTTGCCACTTGTAGGATCTTCAGGTTACTTGTCATGATTAACTTGAATTGAGAACGTTGACGACTTCATATTTCGGAGTACAGCTATTTCTCTCAATAGTCTAACTTTGTAGAAACTGAGAAACTAACGGAGATGCGTAATTCACGTCGAAAACGGGATCAACACAAGAAAACATCGGCACGTAATCGCGAAACTTTATGCTGGAAAGTCCTTTTTGCCATTGGTCATCATCATTTGCTAATAATACGTCCAGCATCAGTATAGGCTGGCATTGGCATTTAAGGGCTTTTCTAGCTTCGTAGCTTTCTGGGAGCGTGGGCCATATTTTTGTATTCATTTGTACAAGGCAGCCTGAAAATATTTTTTTATAATTAATGCCGTTATGCGCAGCAAGCCCAATCACCACGCTAAAGTTGAAAAATATATTAGCCTCAAGTTAAACCGCCATCATAGTAAATTGAAGCTTCATTCCGGCGATGAACTATTCCGCTGTTGATTGATTTAACATTGGGGGACGGTTACCTTCTAGAGTTACGTGGAGATGCTGTTTTCAGCATCCTACCATTCTATATTCGGAGAAAAAGAAAGACTTGCTTTTAATTTTGTAACATTTGAGCTCGTACTAAGGACCAACTTAAGAAGCGATGATTTCCCTGGCCTGTCTTGAGGTCTCAGGAGTGACAGTCTTGCGTCCAGTCCTATGTTGCGCAGAAATTGTATTATATCCCACAGTGCAAGCGTAGCGGATTTCAGTTGTGGCACGAGACTCAAAATGAAGTTCTACGAAAATGGTCAGGTGTTGATGGTTCGCAGATTGGTTGCTTATTTGCCTGATTTGGTGTGTGCATTTAGGCATAACGTGAAAACAGTGAGTTGCATGCGGGAGAATAAACTGGCGATCTGAGCCCTCCGTAAGCATAACAGTGCATGATATTGCACGTTTCATAAAGGCAACAGAAAGGAGATTGTGCAATTTGTGTTTTATTGTGAAGCATTTAATTAACCGCTTCACTAAATATCCATTTTATAGATTCTAACGTGGCTTTGTATCTGCATAATTTTAACACGGAAATGTTGTATGCCGGGCTCCGCGAAAAATCTGTGCCAAGTAGTACGTCACGCCACCATCACACAAATCGGCGGATTAGCAGCGCTTTACCGTTTTGTGCCTAGCTAAGGGTTAAATTAGTTGGCACAAAAAACGTGAAAACATTAGGTGTGCTAAAGGAATTTCGCTTATGCCGACGCATATTTTTTGCAATGAGGATATTTATATATCATTTGTTTTGTCACTGAGTCATTCTGCAGAGAACTAGGCCCGCAGCTTATGACCCCACAGGTATAGTAAAGGTGGTGGGGCTTTTGTCTTGAGGTCAAAATATCGGTCTAACTTAGTCGGTGTCTGCGGGTGACGGCTTTCCTGCCGTGCTTATGGCGCTTTTTCGGAGGGGATCCCTAAACACCAAAACCAAAGTCCCTAGATAAACCGTAACCGTGAGGTGGCGCCGCTGCGGCTCACGCATTCTTTCGCGCGTTGGCTTCACCTTTGAACATGTATAGGCGAACGATGCAATTTTGCCACATACGCACTCCCTACGCATACGCATACACGCAAACATATCATACACCTATGAAGCATACGCATACACCTAGGATGCCTGAGAACCTCGGGGGCGATGTTTACGCTGCGCAGCAGCACAGACCTCACATGTCTGCTGTCCCGATTACTGCTCAGCGCTTGGAGCGAAACGGCAATTAATAAAAGACTGCCCACATTTATGGGATTATGTTTGTGAATGTGCAAAAAAAGTACCACTCCTTTGTCACTGTCATGTCACTTTCATGTTATGTATAGGTCCTCTGAAACCAGGGATCAGACATGTATTTCCCTATTCTCCTTGTTCGCCTCGTTTCAGGTTGTTTACTTTAATTATGATAAAGGCGAAAACAAGCGTAGCTACAAAAACGCTAGCGCGCTTTTAGTTTGTCATTGCGGCGAAGAATAGAACCAAGGACACCGTCTACAAGCATAGCCTCTCAGATCTTCGAGTACCTCTAAAAGCAAAGACCTAAGACGGGCCAGAGATCGGTGGAAGATTCAATATTCCCGCTCGGCGCTTAGCACTCCGCCGAGAGTAGCGGGTCACTGGGATTACCTGGCAACGCTTCTTCCACTCACTGGAGCCGGCTGGCACGGACTTATTCTTCGTTCTCTTTAGTAATGTTGTGTTGTTTGTTTTGTTCTTTCTGAGCAGATGCAGAACCCGGCACGCTTTCTGTTAAGCTAAGCAGGCGAGGTTCCGGTGCTCGAGGCTCTTCCATAATCAGGGAGGCTTACCGGAGCAACCGGGACCACCAATCCCCGATTCCATAGAAGACGGAATACAGCAAGGCAGGCGTGCGGTTGTGTTTCGTTTCAGTAACGTTGCCATTAGGCTTCGAAGAGTTTTCTTAGTTGCGCCCCATTGCGTCACCTAAGAAACGTTGCCCGAGAGAACTGATCTCTGGTCGACACTTTTTCCAGACAGCAATGCTTTATTTAACGGCACATTCAGGAAGATGGTGTAGCGAGCGTTCGCACCTGAAGTGCCTCGAATTGTCTATACTCGCGGACAACTTTTTGTGGCAATGAAAGGACAGCTACGGAGGCAAAGCGCGCACAAGTGAGAGCGCTTCTTAAAAGAGTCCCGCGTTTTCATCCGCGTTAGTTTAAGTTAGGGAAGAGAAAACATAAACACCTTATTAGCAACAGTTAAATAAGATAAAACACACCAGTCAACGCAAAGGTTTACTTATTTTGCGGCTTTTCGTTTCCGCGTCTGGGCAAACGCGAAACCGCCGCACGTGGAAGCTGCGTCGATTCGCCGTCTGTTCCCAGCAACCACTGTCAAACGCTGGCGGACTACTCGGCGCGGTTACGCATGTGCAGAAGCCACGCGCCCGTAGCTTTCCCGTCATAGTCACAGAAAGTTGTCCGCGAGTATAGGTGTCTGATAAGCAAATAACAAGTATTTACTGACACGTATTCCAGAAATATCGCACCTATATATATATATATATAGTTGATGCACAATATTAGTGTTTAGTTAAAGCTACATTGTTTATTATTATTTTTCGCAGTCTGGTTACTTGTGCGAGAAGCCCCCTCATTCTCAATGTAGAGACTGCGATATCACTTTTCACTATCTTCGCCTTCGGCTGCGCAGCGCATTTAAATTGTATGTATCTGTATAATTCACCCACGGTGACCAATTGATCATTGAAGTCAGTGAGGCATATCAGCGTATTCCGTAACGTCAAGTTTCCTTGTAACACCACTCATAATATTGCCATGGAAGTTCAGACACTAAAATAACCGATATTTTTGGGCAATTTCAGCAAAGTTAGAAAGTTATGTGAGATGTCTCTATTCTGGTAGTCGCGTGGTCTTGGGCCAGGGATTCCTAGATGAGTGGTGATGGCGAGACACAGTGTTACATATATATATATATATATATATATATATATATATATATATATATATATATATATATATATATATATATATATATATATATATATATATATATATATATATATATATATATATATATATATAGTTGAAATATAAGAGTTCTCGACAAGCTGCAACTCTATAGGTATATAAAGAAACCCATGTTGAAAAACAGACATTGCAATTTTTCGGCCGGGGTCCGGCCTTTCTGCTGGAATCATTTATGTATGCTCGTATGTACGCGCGACGCCACGTGAGAGGGGCGTCGCCAACAGCGTCTGCGACTGCACGGCTGACCACGTGATATGCGAAGAGCCCATATAAGGAGTGCGGGCTGAATAAACGGGGCTCCTCCGTCATCCGAGGGCACGAAGTCCTGAGTGTGTTCTTGGAGACACGGCATCTCATCGCGACAGCCTTTATGAAGAATGATTTTACAGACGTAACCAAAGTTGCTTTGTACACTTCGGGTAGAGTCCTTGCGCAACATTACGCTACTAGTTCGCAACCAAAAAGTTGTCAATAGAAAAAAAAGAAACGGATACACAGTGCAATACAGAGGTGAGAAATTGCGTGATACACGTGCAATATGCGGTGCAACATACGGTGCAACTTCCCCGTGTGAGGCAAGGCGTCATCGTAGGCTGTGTGCTAACACACGAAGGAAACGTATCTATAGTAAATGCACTAGTGTCGACACAGGATGCATGCCGGAAACATAGTCCATGTTTTCCGGATGCACCCTCTTCCGTAGCCGTAATCTCCTAGCAACGTACAAAACAAGGCTGCAGAGAATTGCTCCTACACTTCGGAACCGGTTGCGCACGCTAGAGTTTTCCAAGTGCTAATCTCCTAGGAGTGTACGGAATAAAGGCGACGGATGACTGCTCCCGCATCGCGCCACGGCTTCAACTTGCTAGTAGAGGCGATAATCACCTAGTAATCTGCAAAATAAAGCTGAAAAAGCACTGCTTCGACAAAGAACTTGCTGCAAGAAGAAGTTCCAAACGTCGTCGTCCGCATCATAAGGTGCCTGCCTACAGACACTAAGAAACATCCCGCACAGCGCTGTAGTCCCGAGAGTATAGATTTGCAACAAATATGCTTCTTGTAAAAAGAAAAAAAGAAAAAATGAAAAAAAGAAAAAAAGTTTCTTGACGAGTGTATACATATGTATGTTGTGCAGCTTCCTCCTTCGCGAAGGAAATTCACGGCCCAAGGTTAGGCCTATCCTGCACCGCCACCAAAATGTCATGTGGAAATAAATGGAAACTTTTAACACGATATATTTTCAATTTTCACAAACCGTAGCTAATACTGAAGTCACTTCACGTAAACACAACGCACGTCGTCGTCTTAATCCAGTTGCCGCACTCTTGTTCAGCTGTCACATAGCAATATATATACATATATATATATATATATATATATATATATATATATATATATATATATATATATACATCTGGTCGCGGTATTTGTGTACCCTGTATGTGAATATGTGTGAAGAGATGATAATTATATTATTTGGATATGTGAGCATATCGTTCTCTTTGATACACCCGCTACGCGTGTTCAAATCTAACAAGCTTTGTAGTAGTGGATTTCAAATCCGCAAAGCAGTATGCTGACCTAAAATCATCATAGGGCTGCTCAGGTGTGTCTATCTATGTTGAGAGAGGGAGCTACGGGACAGATTTTACGGGCGCTTTGTCAGAACAAACTCGGAAAGGAGTGTCTGTCTGTCCAATGTATTACATGCTACACATTCTGCATTCGAGCAATTAGAGAACAAAATAACTGTCTCGCACTAAAAATTCCCTCGCACTTTTAAGCACGAGGAAGACTCACTTCTTTTGTCAACTGAGGACGTTTTTATTGGTGGAACAATCCTTAATCGTGATTTACTCCAAGGCTAGCAGCCTCCGAAGATATCACCCTTTATTGTAAAAAAAGGCATTATGTTTTTAATGTTTGGTGCCAATCTGCAAACAACCATAGGAAGATGCGGAATAATTTGCTCCAGTTTGTCGCTTTGCAGTAATATGTTCGGTTAAACCGTAGTAATATCTAGTTAGTAATATGTAATATGTTTCTTCTTTCCTTTTGATGCGAAAGCCTGAAATGACCCATTGAGCGATAGAGAAAGCGTCTGTAATCTGTAGCAGTGAAACGGCACACAATCTCGCACTGCCATTGGCTGCACCTTTGATCCCACTGTCAGCACGAGCGCTCTTCGACGGAGCAGAGCCAACGCCTCCTAGATAGCAGGCTTGATGACGTCATGCTACTGGTTCCGACATTTTCACCGTCAAGCCCGGCGTCACTAAGGCGCTGACGCCAAAATCACCGTGGATTACTCGGGGGTACCCTCATTAGATTCTATGACAATCGGGCACACGACGTCATGCATCGAAGTACACGTGCCTTGCGCTTTCTATCGGCCGTTGATAGAGCGGGTGAAAGGGAACACCTAATAATAATTATGGGGTTTTGCGTGCCAAAACCACTTTCTGATTATGAGGCACGCCGTAGTGGAGGACTCCGGAAATTTTGACCACCTGGGGTTCTTTAACGTGCACCTAAATCTAAGTACACGGGTGTTTTCGCATTTCGCCCCCATCGAAATGCGGCCGCCATGACCGGGATTCGATCCCGCCACCTCGTACTCAGTGGCTATGGTGTTAGGCTGCTAACACCAGTGGCTATGGTGTTAGCAGCCTAACACCATAGCCACTGAGCAACCACGGCGGGTAGGGAACACCTACTGGCGAAGCTATTGTGCCAGGTGCTTTGTGAGGGGAGAGGGCATCGCCACGTCGGTGGCATGCGATGTTGGCACCGCACGCAGCTGCTGCTGCTTGCTAGCTCGGGCAGCATGCACAGCTATTGTAAATTACCAGCAGTGCAAAGCGCCGTTCAATTCTATCGCGTTCACAACTTATTAGAATTGCTTAGGTGTCCTCTGATTTTTCTTCCTCTTTTTTTTTTGCGAAATGGATGAAGCGATGATCAGAAGTGTTGCTTGTTCAATTATCCCTTGGTTACACTTAAGACGTAATTTGAACCACGAAAGGAGCAACTTTCTATTCTAAGGTACTGTCCTTTGTCTGACGCGTGAACTCGGAGATCGAGGTGAGAACTCCTTTTCGGGGCCGCTATTGCAATCTGAGTGTGTTTTATTTATGAGGGAAATATGCCTGTTAATCTTGTTTATCTCTTGATTTTGTTATACAAATCGTGTTTGTTGGGTATTTTTAACGCCGTGCAAGAGTTTGACGCCATGCAAGAAAAAATGTACTATGAACGAAGAAAGAAAGCTTTAGAAAAGCCCCTTGATGTATATCGTCATACCGTGCGGTATCTGATGCCATCTAAAAGCGAGGATGCACCTTTTGACATGTTGCAAATTATGACCTTGCAAAGCAGATAAAAAACTCGCAAGTTATATGAGGAGGTAGAGGCAATTGGTGCTTCGCAGCCACACTTCATCCAAGTGATGTCACATTTCAAATACGTCTATGATTTAAGTAGCTTCCCACTGGACTAGTATCCACTGTTGATGAAAAGCATTTGTTTTCTTACCTTTTAGAAAGCTGTTGAGCTTATTACTTTTTTTTCGAAGTAGATGCTTTATGTGCTGAGACGCGGCTACGATTGTTCTCGCCACTGCCTAATTATGCGTGAATTATTGTTTTTTGTAACCCAAACGTGTAGACACAATATGCCGGCAGATCCCACGCCCTGTGGGAGTCGATGTCATGTGAACCAGTGCACGGGGAGTCTACCAAATTGATGAAACGACCATGAGAACACCAAGATGTAGGCGGCTGTTTCATGACCTACATGACACGCATGTCATGACATTCATGTCATGGCCTATCATTTATGTTCGTCATACATGCTTGTTTTACTATGCCAATTTCGCTACCTAAAAATTAAATTATGGAGTTTTACGTGCCAAAACCACTTTCTGATTATGAGGCACGCCGTAATGGAGGAATCCAGAAATTTCGGCTACCTGAGGTTCTTTAACGTGCACCTAAATCTAAGTACACCGGTGCTTTCGCATTTCGCCCCCATCGAAATGCGGCCACCGTGCCGGGATTCGACCCCGCGACCTCATGCTCAGCAGCTCAACACCATAGCCACTGAGCAACAACGGCGGGTAATTTCGCTACCTACCAATTTAACAAAACGACCATTAGAGCACCAAGACGTAGGCGGCTGTTTCATGACCTGCATGTGACACATGCCATGATAGCCATGTCATGACCGATAATTTATGTTCACCATATACTCTTGTCATACTACGACAATTTTCGTACGTACCAAGCTTACGAAACGACCATGAGGGCCCCAAGACGTGGGCGATTAGATAGCTAGATACCGGTCAAAATGACAGATGTTCGCCAAGAAATTCCTCGCATTTAAAACGATTGGGAAGTAGTAGCAAAGCGCTCGCTTCATCGATGTGGGTTGAACCCACTTATAATAATTACCTTCTTTCTTCCTTTAACTTTTATTTCCGAGGTTTCGAGCATGACTTTACAAAGAGCCGGGATGTTTATTTACAGGGAGGCCCAGATACCTAGCTCATGTTTGCTTAGCCCTTTAACCACCAGCCCGAGCTCTGCGCATCCTACCAATTTGCCCCAACATCGCCAACGACGAGTCCTGCTCGTCCACGCAGCAATTTTGTTTGCTATAAGCGCCGTGACCGATTCGCCGCGTGTGGTTCCACTCAAAGTGCAGTCACTCAGGAACTGCAGAGGACGGCGTACATTTCGCATCTTAATGCGGAAGCACTCACGGGAGGGGCTGCGGTGCGGCCGCAAGTGGGAAGTATCAGTGAAAACAGGCGTTTGTCAAATTTAGAACATTGAAACTCTGCAAACACACGGAGGGAGTATAATGATTTTGCCAGTTTCACCCCGAACGGTGGTGCATTCAAAACGATAGTGAAGTCTAGCATCACGCTGAACCTTCACTGACAAAAACTAACTGTCCATGCCGCTCAGACCACCGCACGCACACAGCTTCGCAACAGGATCGCTAGTGTCTGTACGCACAACGCTCGAGCCAGCGACGGAAAGCGGAACGAAGCGAAGTGTGACGGTGTATTCACTTCACCGCTTTTGCAGCCAAATACATCGCGCGTCTCCTTTCTCCATTGCATCTCCTCCTTTGTCTACTTTCAATCAATGACGCTGCATTAGGTTGGCTTTGAAATGACGTCATCGGCGTTCCAAATTATCGATGTCGGGCCTTACACTCTCTACATTCATACTCGCACTCATTCGTTTATCGTGTGGACACGACAAAAGTTTCCTTGGTCAGGTACGTAGCCAAAGAAATGCTGTCGCATTTACTGCAATAGCACGTGCTTGAGGGACCTGCAAAACAGCTAGCCGGAATGTGAATATCTAAAAAAACTAATTATAAAAGGCATGTTCGATTGGGATAGTTGCTTGGTTAAACGTAAGTTTGAGGTAAAATAAGAAATACAAGCGACAAAAAAGACAGCAGTAAAAATTCATCAGCGTCAACTTCTGTTGGAACCGGCTTAATGCTAAGCAGTGTTTCATGTTGAAGTTTCAAAACACTATATCGCTATACTTTATTGATTAACGACGTCGCTTTACAACAGCGCATTATCACATCGATGTACTATATAACGATTGCTATACTACATCAGTCGAGTACATCATTAAAAAGGTACAAAAACGCACCATCACATATTTGTTTCACACATTTGTTCTTAATGGTGGATCCACACGACGGACGAAATCCGTCTTTTTCGCGACGGACTGCGCATCACGTGACTACGCGTCACGGATTTGTGCCGTCCGCGCGTCGTCCGCGACCCCCACGGACGGAAAATGCCGAGCTATTTTTCGCATCCGGATTTTGGGGGTCGTATGCTGCGGATTTAGCCTAGCATGCTCTACAGTCTGGCAACAAGCGCGGCTTTGGGATCTTTCTGAAACAGCTTCATCGCTGCTGACACCATTCGTGTCCAATTCGGACAAAACAACAAACAGCCATTGCGGCCAACCGTCGTTTCCTTTCGATCTCCATTTTCATCCAGAGTGAAAACACCTATGACAAAGTCTTTGTTACACCGATGGCGCCATCTAGAGTGAGTAAAAACAAGCAAGTATATTAACTTACGGCCACTGAGATCCGCCCGGGCCGCCGCAACATCTTCGAGGCCATGTTCAGCCAATACAGCCACTCTAAGCCTACACGCCGAGAATCTGGGTATCGCTTTCGGAAACGGTGTCCACTCATCACGAATACATTGCTGTCGAAGCTTCTGGACACAAAGTTAAACCAAATACAATCCTCAGTTTGAAAGTTACGGGCCACACAGTGGACGACGACGACTTGACAGGTTCGAGGCGGACGGCAGTCGCTTCGGGCGTAGCCGCCATCTTTATTTTTCCGGCGCGGTCGTCTACTCAGTCCGTCCGTCGTCTGGATGCGCTTCGCAGCCGGACCTTTGTATAGGTGTTCTGTGGCCGGACGGGCGGCGGAATAAGCGTCCGCGGCACAGATTTGCGCGGAGCCGTCCGTCGTGTGGATACACCTTAAGGAACCATCACATACGACATTATCAGTACATGGAGCGCAATGTACGCGCATGGTATGAAATATACGCACGCTACGTATACCTGCGGGACACTTCAGTATTTAATCTCCATTTCTGGTGGTAAACAAGGGGCAAACTTTCACCTTGCCAGCTCATCAATAATGGTACCCGCTTCTCTTGCATAACATGTCGTTCTTGCTGAATGTTGCTTGACGTGCTGAAATTGATTTTGTGGAGTACCCTGTTGTACTCGTTCATGGTTTGCTGTTTGTGTCGAAGGTCCAGGAAGAATGATGTGCCACGGAGAGTGCGTGGAGCAGGGTGGCCACATTTGTTTACTATAAGCAACTTGTTGGCTATAAGCCGTCACATACGCTATGTTCAGTGACAAGGTCAGCTGTTATGAAATACTATTTTCACGCGTTTCATTCCTGCGTGTTTGGCATTATGAAAACTTGCACGTTCGCGTGTGCTGTTGCTTTTATATTTAATGCGCTACATTGCCACGTGAAGCATGTTTCAATCGATATGGAAAATATAGCGCACTCGCAAACACTTTCTGCACGACGCACGCACACATCGCTCATAGCCCTGTTCAACAGGAGAGAAGTACGTGTGCGACCATGGCCTAGTGGAAACTCTGTTAGACTAGGACGCCATCGCACGCGTATTTCTCTCGTACCATCTCATGATGAGTTTCCGTTCTTTGCCACTTCTTTTAAGTCCAAAAATTATGGTTTTTAATGTGAATAGTATCTATCTATCTATCTATCTATCTATCTATCTATCTATCTATCTATCTATCTATCTATCTATCTATCTATCTATCTATCTATCTATCTATCTATCTATCTATCTATCTATCTATCTATCTATCTATCTATCTATCTATCTATCTATCTATCTATCTATCTATCTATCCTGCCTGCTTGCCTGCCTGCCTGCCTGCCTGCCTGCCTGCCTGCCAGCCGACCCCTTACGCCCACCCGACGCCCACCCGACGCCCAACTTGTTCACCTGCTTGGGCCATTAGGTATGTCATCATGTCATTGTCGTCATTCCACCTTGGTGACCTCACTCTCGATATGCCGTCGTCGTCATGCCTTCTACCCCGACCCATCGGCCCAAGTCGTCTATTAGCTTGGGCCACTAGATATGGGCTTGGGGTCTTGAAGCCTACGTGGTGGTTGGATCGCCGTGATTCCAGCTTTGTCATTCGACACTCATCATGCCATCGTCGTAACGCCATTGTCGTCGTGCACTCGTCATGCATTCGTTCTCACACCACTACAGTGATGACGTCGTGTTCGGTCAAGCTTCGTATATTCCAGCTTCGTGACCTAAGTATCGGCATGCTATCATCCTCACGCCTTCAACTATAACTCAGTAATCAAAGCCGTCACCATACGCCACTGTCATCACATTGTCGTCTTCCTGCCGCCGTCGGCATGCTGTCATCTCATCTTTGCCAGCACTTTAGCAACGCCACCCTATTGTCGTCATGCCATCGTCTTTGTACATACCACCTTCGTCGCTCTATTTTGCGTCAATATTTCATCTTCATTGTTGGGATCACACTGTGTTCATTCACTCGTGATTATGCAGCCTTGTCATGCCAATATTATCTCACAGTCGCTATCATGCCTCAGTTGTCAAGCCGTCGCCGTAACGACGTCCTGGTCGTGCCATCGTCGACACTTTGGCATCGTCACGCCGTCGTCGCGACACCATCTTCGTCATGCAGTCTTCGTCACACCATTGTCACCACACGCTCGTCGCGTCATTCGAGTTTCCTCATGCCGTTGTCATGCCATCGTCATCACTGCGTACTCGTCATACAGCCGTCGTCATGTAATTGTTGTTACACAGTCCACGGGATGCTGTTGCAATCTTTTCATCGTCATTATTGCAAGTTCCACATCCGACTCTCCTCATGCCGTCGTTGTCATACCGCTGAAGTCAAGCCAACGACGTCACGTTATCATTTCATCATCACTTCAGTATCGTCATTCCATTGTCGTTATACAGCCTTCGTCGATCCATCGCAAGTCATTCCATGTTCATCAGGACATTGTAATCATGTAGTCGTTATCCAATCGTGATTGGGCCGCCGCTCTCATGTCATCGTCATCATTGCGTTTTCGTCACAGATGCTGTCATGCATCCTTTGTCATACCGTCGTCGCCATGCCACTGTGGTCGTGAAATCGTCGTTATTTCCGCTTCTTCATCCGGTTGTCTTCATGCCGTCGTCGTCATGCCATCGTCTTCATACACTCGTCGTCATCTCATTGTCCTCAAGTTTTCGTCGGCACGTTGTCGTCGTCATGGCATATTTATAATTTAAGAATTGTCATCTCATCGTAGTCATGCGGTCACCGTTGTCGTCCCATCATTATCATTCCTTCTTCATTTCATGGTCAATGCGTCGGCATCACACAGTCATCGTCATGCGGCCATGCTTAAGTGAAACCTTGGCAAGCAAGTGCCATGAAAAAGTGGGTCGATATCGGAGTATCTGGCATATAGTCGAAGAAAACAGTCTCAGAATTACACTACACGTGTTAAATAAACGTGACTTCAAGAATATGGTCTGTCGCTGCATTCATCATCTTCATCAACCCATTTTATGTCCCGTGCGGGACGAAGGCTTCTCCCAGCGAACTCCATGTACCGCTGTCCTGCGCCTACCAATTTCAACTTGCGCCCGCAAATTTTTATATTTCATCACCACTCCTAGTTTTGTGACGTCCTCGGCTACGCTTCCCAGCTTCCTCCACCGATTCTGTAACTCTAATGGTCCACCGGATATCTATGCTATGCATTACATGACCTGCCCAGCTAAATTCCTTTCTCTTGATGTCAATTAGAATATCGACTATGCCCATTTGCTCTCTCATCCACACCCCTCTCTTCCTGCCTCCTTAACGTTACGCCTATCATTCTTCGTTCCATCGCTCTTTGTGCGGTCCTGAACTTGCTTTCGAGCTTCTTTGTCAGTCTCCAAGAGGACTCCCAGATAAGGAGCAATACGGGGTAGGATTCCCAGGCCATAAGGACATAGCGGGCAACATTGACGAATTCTACAGTATTAATGAGAGGGTAGTAGTTGTCACAATAAATCTAAACAGGAGGCAAAGAATAAAGGCAGTCGACACCGATCTCTTCCTGTCTCTTTACATTACGCCTATCATTCATCGTTCCATTGCTCTTTGTGCAGTACTTAACTTGTTTTCGAACTTTGTCAGTCTCCAAGAGGACTCCCAGAAAAGAAGCAATACGGGGTAGGATTCCTAAGCCGTAAATGCTTAGCGGGCAACATTGGCGAATTCTACAGCATCAATGAGAGGGTAGTAGTAGTCATAATAAAGGCAAATAGGAAGCATAGAATAAAGGTAGTACAAGCCTACACTCCAACCTCCACTCAGGATGATGAAGAAATAGAACAGTCTTATAAAAATGTTAAATTAGCGATGAGGAAAGTGCAAACTCAGTATCTCTAGTCATGGGCTACTTCAATGCAAAAGCGGGCAAAAAGCAGGCTGGGTAACAAGCAACTGGCAATTACCGCATCGATTCTAGGAACATTATAAGAGAGACGCTGGTAGAATTTGCGGAAAAGAATACGCTACGAATAATGATTACCTCCTTCGGGAAGCGTAGCAATAGAAAGTGGACTTGGAAAAGCCCTAATAGAGAAAAAAGTAATGAAATGGATCTCATACTTCTTGCCGATGCGAGCATAGTGCAGGATGTAGAAGTATTACGTAGGATAAAGCGCAGTGATCACAGATTAGTGAGGCCTAGGATTTACCCCAGTACGAAGAGATAAAGACAAAGAAACAGGCCAACCTAGACGGAGTAGGGTAAAAGCAGACCAATTAAGGCTGGTGCTTTCAAACTATTATTCAGTCTTAGGACAGAGGAACGAAGACTACATAGAGGTAATGAACAAAACCTTAACTAGACTGGTTTCAGAAGCAGCAACAGAAATAGGAAGTAAGGCAATAAGACAACCAGTGGGTAAGCTCTCTCAAGTAAGGTAGGACCTCTTAAAGAAACGTGAAAAAATGAAATGTCCAACTCAAAAGTTCAAATAGTATTCACGGAACTGTCAAAACTGATCAAAAGGGAGAAAGTAAGGGATATTCAAAATTATAACGCAAGAAATACAGAGGAAGCAGTAAAAAATGGACACAGTATGAAAACAATGAAAAGGAAACTTGGCAAAACGAAATAATGGTCAATTTAATCAAAGAAGGAGGCTATATCATGCCTGAAAAGCTTGCGGCCCTTTATACTAAATGTCTCTTGACCTCAAGGGTTCCAGAGATCTGGAACAATGCCAATATCATACTAATCCAAAAAAAGGGAGACCTTAAAGAATTGAAAAATTATAGACCTAGTAGCTTACTTCCAGTATTGTATAAAATGTTCACCAAAATAATTTCAAATAGTATAAGGGCAACACTCGACAGCACTCGGCCAATAAAGAGAACAGGTAGGCTTCAGGAAGGGATACTCTACAATGGGTGTCATCCATGTCATCAACCAGGTAATTGAGAAATCTGCGGAGTACAATCAACCTCTCTATATGACTTTCATAGATTACGAAAATGCATTTGATTCATTAGAAATAGCAGCAGTCATAGAGGCATTACGTAATCAAGGAGTATCGGAGGCACACGTCAATATCTTGGAAAATATCTACAAAGATTCCACAGCTACCTTGATTCTCCCCAAGAAAAGTAAAAAGATATCTATACTATAAAAGAAGGGGTCAGGAAAGGGCACACTAGGGTGGCTGAATGGTCTCTCCCTCGCCGCCGCTCGCGACAGGGTGGGGACATTTTTTGAAGGCGTACTCGGCGCCTCGACCGGTTTTTCCTGAAAGCCACCGCCATTACGTATCTCACTTCGCAAGGCGACTGCTGTAAGGAAGGAGCTGCGGACACTGTCACTACCTTTTTCAGTGAAATCACTCTCCTGCGTTCCCACGTGCACGAACAATCCCAGAAATGCCAAGAGAAAGAGAAAAGCCCAAGAGAAAGCTGCAGTGTATCGGGAAGATTAGGCGAGACCTCGCCGACATGCTATGAAAAAGTAAACAAAAGCGTGGAGAAGTGGGGGCTAGTGTCATCGATGACTCTGAAATTTTATTCACACAACAACTTGAAACCATTGAATGCAACATCCTATCCTAAATCGGCGGTTTTCTTTTAAAAGTGATGCTGCGAGCTGTTTCAGGATGTGAGCAATGCAGCACTGCCTTAATTTAATTATTAGGCCGAGGTGACAGTGAGCACGCGCATTTGACTCTTCTTAAAGAGTACAGACGTAAAGGTGGCAAGCTTACATATCCAAGTAAGAATTTTTTGCTGACGCTGAAATGACGCGAAGAGCCTTTCGGAGGCATGAGTTGGACTGAAAAGTTGCTTCACTTGAGGTCTCCCTTGAAGGCTGTGACTGAGTGTTTGAGGAACATGGTGCCCCCTTGCGTGAAGACCTCCCACGAGCACAGCGAGTCTGTAGAGAATCTCCTGATCTCATGTTATGCAAGGCTGAGGCTTTGCATACATTTGCCAAAACATGTTCCGGGTGCCTCCAGTGACCGAAAAAAACTCGACTCGTTTTTACTGTGTGCATCAAGGTTTGTCAGAGCTACGAAGGTACGTACTACAAGTGGTGAAAGAAAGCAGGTTTAAACCGTGCAAGATAGGTTCCAAGCCCACAATGAGAAAAACTATACCGAGCGACTGACCGACGAGCCACTGAATTTCAATGACAGGAGACAGCGTGTGACTGCTAAATTTAGTTTGAACCTGCAAACAGTCTGTGAGCGCAGACAGACATATTCGCACCAGTCTCTTTTGCGCGAAATGCCTTTGGTTGCAAAAAAAAACTGAAGCTATACGAGCGCGCCCACAGGGCGCTTCATAGGGAGTGAGATATGTAATGGCGGATGTAGTAGCGGACGATGCGGTTGTCCCCACCCTGTACGGAGCGGCGGCGAGGGACACCATTCAGGAACCCTAGGATACACAATCGCTACAAGGCTATTCCCTTCTTGCTTGGAAGAATTATTCAAACTACTAAACTGGGAAGGTTTAGGAGTCAGAACCAACGGCGAATATCTCAGCAACCTTCGGTTTGCAGATGACTTTGGGTTGTTCAGCAACAATGGGGACAAACTGCAGCATATGATTAAGGACCTTAACAGAGAAAGTGTAATAGGGGGGTTGGAGGTTAATGTGCAGAAGGCAAAGCTAATGCCCAATAGCATGGCAAGGAAACAAAAGTTTAGGATCGCCAATCAGCCTTTTAGAGTCTGTAAAGGAGTACGTTTATCTACGTCAGTTACCCACAGGGGACACTGATCATGAGAAGGAAATTTACAGAAGAATAAAAATGGATTTGTGTGCCTACGGCAGACATCTGCAGTGCCTGACTGGAAGCTTACCGCCATCATTGAAAAGAAAGGTGTACAATCAATGCGTTCTACCGTTCCTCACGTATGGGGCAGAAACTCACAAAGAAGCTCGAGAACAAGTTAAGGACCGCGCAAAGAACGAACGTCGCTACATTGCTCGATTGCTGTTCGCATTACCATTTACAGACATCGCTAGATGAATTCTGCCGTAATCTTATAGGCTGCATGGTGTGTACGTCATGATTTATAGGTCCTTTCTAGGCCGTCATTGTGGACGTGTTGGCTAGTGACCGCACGTTTCTCGCATATAGTATTATGTAGAATGCAATAAATATCATGTACGAAAAAAATCGTGGCCCAGTGGCCAGGGACTGAACTTGGGACGTTGAGTTCAGCAGCGCAAAGTACATATATCCTTGTCCTCGTACCACACTATCAGCGAGTGAGAGTGTATGCTAGATGGTAAGTATGCTAAGACAATGTTCTTAGATGGCGACAACACAAATCATGTAAGCTAGAACTTGACACTTAGGCATATTTGAGTGAACATAAATAAATCAATGCAGGCACGCTATATTATTGCCTTCATGCCGAATCATCATATATGTGTGAAAGCGCATTCTCGTATTTCTGTAGTAAAGCAATCTGGGACATGAAAATCGGCCAGTTCACCGCCACATATGTTTTACTGTCACGGGCTGTAGGCTCCAACGACAACACAGCGCTTGTGTTCTCGTTTTCTCACTTGTTCTTGCTTTACGCGCCGTTTACCCCGTCGAGTGGAGTCCACCTGATGCCACGTAGCTGCCGGTTTTCGTTATTGAGAATACGCGCAGCGTGCGTGACTTCGCGGCATTTCTTACTTTTCTTCATGAGGCAAGCAGCCTGAAGAACTTAAAATGAAGGAAAGTAAGATAGCACAGGGTCGGCTATTAACTGAAGTCTAATATAATGAAATCACACGAACGTATACTGGAACAAACACGTGGCAACGGAAGACAGAGAGAGAAGTGAGGTGGGAAAGGCAGGGAGGTGGACCGGGAGACTAAAAGCACAGACATAAGTAAAAGGCAACAAAATACCGCGTAATAATGTGGACGCAGTTAGCGTATCTATGAGGCATGTAATGGGACATGTGGTCGACAACTCAGATCTCACCTTACTTGATTATAAAAGCGCTTCCTCGATCTCACAACGGACAACGCTGTGTGGGATACCCTTTCATTAGTATAATTAAATATTTTTTTCATGCGGCTTGCCTCAATATAGGAATACCTACCCGTTCAGCGATACCATCCTTTTTCCACGTACTTCGTAGCGCACATTTAAAAACAGGGTCGAGCCCTCGATTAGCAGACGCTCGGGATTTCCGTTCTCTCTCGCCGCAAGAGAACCCTACAGCTGCGCCCGCATCCGACGTTTGCCACTAACTAGCACTTTCCACGGGCAGGGAAAGTCACTGAAGTTAGCGCCAGCGAATCGCAATTTCCTCTCTGGCCGCATTAGGATTCTGCGTGGGATGGCACTCGGCAATACGCATCGCCACGGCGGAACTTCCACTCGCAGCTGATAACGTGCTGCTTTCTCTCGCCGCCACGACTTGCCATTTCCGCCTGGCCGTGCGGACAGTGCTGAGATAGTTCGTGCGCCGAGATGTGTGGTCTGTTTACTATCCAAGTTCTTCATTACGTGATGCGGTATAGGATATCATCGTTCATAAATCTAGGCAGTGGCATTTGAAAACCTGCGTCTTGTGAAGCGGGATAGAAGGTAACATGTTGCGAAGGTTGAACAATCTATTAACTGCTTGGATGTAAAGAGGTTGGTGGCGGCTGGTAAATTTAGGGAACGTTGAGCTAATCGCAGGAAGCTCCAGCGATCGCATGTTTCGAACTTCACGTATGCTTGTGTTAGAGCGCAGAAATAGCCTGTTAGTAAGGACTGCAGGTGTGAACAGGAATGAGACAGGAAAGTTCCTTTTAAATGTATCTAATATTTCTAAAGAGCAACGGCTTTGCTGTCTAACCGGTTGCGTCATGTGGGTTTACTCCTAAACCAAGCATTCAAGCTTCAATAATGCAACTTCGTGGTATGCCACACACAGTGGACATAGTGAAAATGATGATACCCTTGTATCGTATTTCCGCTTCATCACATTTATTGTGGAAAAAATAAAACACTTTGGGCTTCTGAAATCGTTTATCATTCATTGTTTATCAGTTTATTATTCACTGGGCAGCAGCTTCATCCTTTTCCCCACAAGTCGCACGAGTCGATTAAGCCGTGGATACATCTCTAACGTATAGGTTGTTTTTAACAGTGCAAAGTTTTATTCGTGGCGCTGTTGAACTTTCTCTTTATTTACATTATATATAGAATGGTTTGGTTACTATAGGATCAATAAGAATAGCTTAGTTGGAGCGAAAAATTTTTTTCTGAATCTGTTAATAGTCTTGTGATGCAATGCGGTCACGTGTCGCATATTGACCCCATGCGGCATGTATAGCTAGGGTAGCTAGCTTTTGAGCAGACGAAGTCGTCAGGGCTGGGGAGGAAGAGGGGACAGAGCGATAAGAAGGGCAGCGGCAGGTGATGACCGACTCTGTCAGTACGAGGAACCGCCAGCCTATGCGTGCTACAAAGCTAAAGTTGTTTTTTGTCCTGCGATATCGCGATGTATAACAAGAAAAATGCATTATAATTTCCTGAATAACAAAGCTACCGATATAAAAAGAGGTACTGTGAAAGGTTAGGCCCCTCAACAGAACCGCCTTCATATTTAAGAAAATGCAACAGAATAAAAATAGAAAAATGTGCAAACGAGCTGTCAGGCACTAATAAAAAGAGACATCTGGTGTACTTGTTACCGAGTAGAGACGGGACATCTGGCCCTCCCGGCTGGGTCAAGTCGGGATACGAGACATTTACTCAACAGTCAGAACTGTTCCGCTAAATTCGGCTGGCTGGCAACCCTATGTATAGCACGTGTGCGTGCAGAAACACATCAGAATAACGGCTTATACCCTCCCTCACTGCAGGCCTATTAAACAAAGCGTACTCTTAAGTCAGCGATCAGAGCAGACATGATGCTTCGCTGAAGCACTTCGTGTGTTTTGCGCAGCAAAGGTGCTTCTTTTCCTACTTTTTTTCCGAGACAATATAGATCCTTAGTATGTCTGGTATTGGGGCAAACGCAAGTGAACTGGGCGTTTCACCGGATGAGCGGAGACGCTGACATGAAGGGCCTGCACGGTGCAGCCACTCGCTGGCGCGCAGCTTCACCAGGCAAAGAAATAATATTGCTGTAATCAAGTGCATAGTCTACTTTCCTGCTGGTGTAAATTTTTGGCAGCAACATGATCACACGGCTACTCAACATTTTAACCAGCAGCGAAGTAGAACACACTTGGTTCCTGCAATATTGGCTCTGTGTTGGTCTGATTGAGCCCTGCGCCACCAAGTGGCGGCAAAGTGCAGGCCGTTCATGTTTGCGTTTCCGTTCATCGGGAAAACGCCCAGTCCGCTTGCGTTTACGCGGATACCGCACACGCTATAACCATCTAATATTCGCAACAGTACACATCGGTAACTGTGTAATAATTGCTGAATATAGTTCAAAATAAAAGATTATGCATTCTTACATGGCTAAACAAATTAGCTGTTAATTACTCATTAGAGGAGACAAGGTCCAAAAGCGGAACTTATACTATTAGGGCTGGAGTGTTCAGAGACTACAGTATAGCACCAGTTTACGCCATACTTAAATCAGCTACGAAATAAATTCGTGCTGGGCTTTATTTCATTTCACAGCGGGTAAGGAAGGACCGCATATTATTTTTTTTCATGCTAATCTCATTGCACTTGTGAACTAACTTGTGAGTTTGATTGCGAACTAGTAACTTGTGTGCCATGACTTGCGAGCTAATCGCGGAAACTTGATTTTCAGTCTTTTCAACTGCTAAGATTTTGTTGTTTAAGTGTTAATCGTTTTATTGCTATTAGGAGCAGAGGAATAGCCGACATATTAATGAGGCGCCATCTCCTACATACTTTAATAATAATAATAATAATAATAATAATAATTATATATTAATAATAATAATAATAATAATAATAATAATAATAATAATAATAATAATAAGCCAACATGGCTGTTGTACAATGAATTCAAGGAATTTGTTCCGGCATCATTTTCAACAGGATTCAAATTACTGGAACCCTTTCGTTTCTTCAATTCTTCTCTGTTAGTGCTTATGGAAGCCTTCTTAAAAAGATAATAGAGGGATCATCAGCGCATTGCTCCGCATGTTTCGTCCCACGAGTCTGAGCTTTTCTTTTCGGCACTAGCGCTTCCACACAGATGGATCTCTTCGCGACTTCCTTTTGTGCTCATGCCATATACGGAAGAGTTACTGGAGGGCAGCAAATAAAGCTGTTCGCGCAGTGCAGCAGGAATCACGTGCCATGACATCAAGCTGCTTCAAATATGGTTACACCTTAAGTCAGCGCACTCCTTGTGGCAACTTAGCGAAAAGAAGAAAAGAAGGCAAAGAAAGGAGTGCATGACACAAGTGCAGTCTCACAACTGAAATTTTATTCGGATCCAATCACAATAAACGCGCACGGAAGCTAAAATAAGTAAATAGATAAATAAACAAATAAGTAAATAAATAAAAAAAAACACATCACAGCGCGATGGCGAGGCATTGGTGTTTTTTTGATATTGCTGTTTGTTTATTTTGTGGCGCCTCTGTGCATGTGTGTATTCTGCGTAGGTCCGAATATTATTTCAATGGTGAGTCTACGCATCTGTCGAGTACTCCATTTTCTTCGTCATTTGTCTCAGCGCTGAGTTTTGTTGGTTATCGTAAACTTAATCCAATTAAATCAATTTCAAGTCTTAATGCGCTCCTCATTTCATGTAGAGTCACGATCAAAACTCAAGAGACAGCAAATGCGGCGAAAGTGTTTTTGTTTTCTTTTCTACGCAGCCTAGGCAGGAAGGCTAAAATCGAGTTGTAGTCTACCTGCTCCGGTTCGAGCGATGTAATGCATTGATTGACACAATTCTGCGTCACACGCTCTGTTGAGGATAAAGAGAGAGATAATGAAGTTTATTCGATAATTTGAGCAGGCTGTTCTTCGCTCGAGACGGGAAGAAATTAATACTTTTCTCTGACGCCATGGTCCCCAGAGATTTGCTCACGTGACTGTATTTGTGCAATGTGCACCCAGAGTGCGCCGAGAACACACCCAGAGAGAGCCGAGAGCGACGAGTTTCGTGCAACCGCTCTCGCTACTCACAAATAGCAGGCTCACTGTAGCGACGCTGGCCTCATTTTGCCCGCTCAAAATTTTATCACGCTCTGCTCCGTAGTTAGTTGCTACGTTATTCATTAACCTAAGTGATCGGATTTTTTCGGTATCACTTAGTCAAAGACGAAGGAAGCTTTGAAGATCGCGTCCCGGCAGAAAGTTCCTCACGTAGGTCTTACATTGCTGCGTTCTTTTCTTCTACTAAGAGAGAGAGAGAGAGAGAGCAAGGACAGGAAAGGCAGGGAGGTCAACCAGACGAGCACCCAGTTTGCTACAATACACCGGGAGTGGAGGAAAGGGGAATAGAAAGGGGAAAAGGGAGAGAGTAAGCTTAATAAAAAAAATTGGTAGCTTACCAAAAGTCAGCACACCCATACTGGAGACGCTTTAAGATGGTGACATCAAGAAAATCTGAAATGACAGAAGAGGGTGCGGGTGAATACGAATATCACACACCGGTCGTAGAGCCCATCTTTCTTTTCAGACCTGTGTGTGTATTTTTACTCTCTCCTTTTCTAGGCACTGGCCTGAGCCGGAGCTCTCTGACTTTGTATGCATAGAGCGTTGGCGTTTCAACAATTTTAAGTCTTTTTTTTTGTTCTTTCAAATCATAAAAGGGCGCATCTTTATCATAGACTTAGGAACAACCCAAAAGGTCGAGTTCAAGGCCGACGGCCAACGGTGAAATTGAAAGTGCGTTCTTTTCATCGCGGATTGCCCAAGCACTGCTGCAGCGAGTATTTGTGAGAACAAGTAAAAGATCGCATGATTACTGTGTAAGCAAGAAGTTTTCATTGTGTATTTTAGATTCGTAGAAAAAATACATTTGCTATAATATCTCATGCGTATGAAACGCAGCTGTTATACTGAAGCTTATACCATGGACTTTGATTCAGTGGTTTTCTTTTGATTTGCGAAAATGTGGGGCTAGTGTCGTACGAAATTTATGCACTACATCTTGCACTACAATGATGTCATTATTCGAGTTCTTTATCAATAAAGTAAAAAAAGTGCTATACCGGCACACTAACTATAACGATATAACTTGTTATTTTCGCCATTTAAACCTACAATAATTTTCTCCGAATTTAAGCACTTCAATCTTGTTAACGAAGCACAAATTTGACCTTCAAAACAGCAATATGACGACAGCATTGAAGTTAAACTGGTAATATTACGTTGTCTGCACAAGATTAAATTCTTTCCAAGGACGTTTCAATCCATGGAAATAATATACCAGGTCATTTTTATGGCACCAATATTTCTGAAGGACCTTTGGCAGATGGCACAGTTATAACCAAAGAACTGAATTACTCGGTGTGGTGGCGGGCATACCGTGAGAAATCAGAATGCCTAATTGAATAGTTAGCATGATTGCATGAAAAAGCTGTTTAATTATTCACTTTACTGCAGGTATACCGATTTACGAATTGTAGCCAGTGAGATGGCATGCAGTGTCCACTGGGAATGAGTTGTAAGAATGCTCCAGTTTCTCGATAATAATTTTCAAAGCGTCCGACAAAATACATTGGCCTTCCAGTTACTTTTGTGGCTCAATGGATAAACAAAACTGATTTCGTAAAAAGATAAGTTTGTGACCTCAAACGAAAGTTTGACGTCACATAGCTCGCAGCCGGTGCCATCCTCAGAATTTGTTCCACGTTTATATGGCCTGCAAATTCACAGGCTTCAATTCGTAGATTGTGATACGTGGGTTGAAAGATTTATTAAACAACCTAATTCCAGAGATCTGGTTAGTTAGTCGATTACATATATTATTTCTTGGGGAAGTGATGTCTACCGCTACGAGCAGTTGAGAACAATGGTTAGAATTGTGCTGTCTGCCAAAGAGGATATAATAAATGTGTGATATAGCCAAGAAAATACAATAATATGACCCGATGAAGCCAACGTCCTCATAATATGCTAGCTTCGGGCTTCAGCCATTTCGAAGTTGTTGATTTCATCATCGGAGGTGGTATATGCCGGAATGTTTCCATCGCTTCAATGAATAATGAAAAAACTACAAGGATGATCTACAGGATGCGCCATAATTACTGTCCCACACTTTGATCGATAACTGCGCCTCCGAATTTTAACGTTTCTTCATATTGTCCGCCAAACAATTCTTTACTCTTTCTTCTGTGCTTCAACCGTGTTTTATGCTGCTTTCTTTATTTTTCAGAAAATGGCGTACCCTGGATCACATCAACCTGCATTGTCGTCATTCAAAGAGACCAGACACGCTCCTTCCGAGGTCGCCAAAATTCTAAAATTTCACCGCAGGATTGTCCATTGGGCTCTCAAACGTAGCATTATTAATGACAGAGCCCTCACTAGGCGTCCTGTCTTTGTGCTCACTTCTCACGTTAATAAAATTGTGAGGAAGTGAATACAATGCCAGCCACGAAGAAGCATCAGAAGGCCGGCCTTGGAGCTGGATGTTAGTGACAACCACAATAAGAGCCGTGCGAAGGCACCTCAAGATGTTACCCTACACGTTCCAGAGAAGACGTGACTGACGGAGGTGCAGAGAAAAGGAAAATGGGAAAAATGCCGACTGCTATTGGCACGACCCTCGAGCACCGTAGAGGTCCATGACAACACTCAGAACTGTCATATGCTTGTTCTGACATCGCAGGTTACTGATGCAGTCAGTTGGGCAATTATTCGAAACTCCCCTTCCGTGTCGGTCATAGTTTGAGCTGAGGTAACCACAAACGGCCACATTTCTCTTGTTGTTTTTTTGCGACAAAAGGTGCAAAGATCAACACTTACACGTACTTTAAAAAGACTACGTAGCCTCATTCACTGCCTCCATCCCTGTCCAACCTTGGTGAGCAGTCGTGTACTTTGCAGTAGGACGGCGCGCCAGCACAACAATCGAAGAGCAAATCCATACCACAGCAGTACGTTTCGCGCTCTCACTCCCGACTTTATTTCAGACGATGAGTGGCGGGAGAACCACTCTTAAAGCAATGGACTTCTATATGTGGGCTATTTTTGAAGATGAAGCCGTCGCTCTTCAGCACACCAGCATGGTGGCCCTGAAAGCATTGCCGGGGCGACCATGGGCAAAAATTCTCCTGGAGCCAATTCTCTTGTGGGCCGCAATGTAAGCGTAATCAAAACGCTCAAAGGCCGTGATCAAGGCCAAGAGTGGAGGCATTGAATACATTTGTCTTCATCTATTTAAAGAGGCCATTTGACATGGTTTAACGTGATATTTCAGCACACAAACTTGTTGACTATGATGTACGTGGAGTAGCTTTAAAGTTAACAAAAAATTGGCTTTCTGATAGGAAGCAGTTCGTCCAGATTGGTAGTAAATTTTCTGTGTCTCCAGTCGTTAATTAAGACATGCCACAAGGTTCAATCTGAGGTCCTCTTTTATTCATAACATATAATAACGTTCCTTGCTACATACCACACTCACCTAAACTTATAATGCTGATAACGCTATATATATTTTACAGGTAAATCCATTGTCCAACTTTAGTCCAAGAAAAACAATGATTTATACAAACTTCACGTTTGCTTACAAGAGGATACCGCCACAGTTGGTATTGCTAGAAGCAAGTACGTAATATTTCGGATGATCAATAAACTTTGTAACGTGCTTGTTACGAGGTTAGGTTTAAAAATGAAGGCTTTTATGCATTTTCAGGCAAAAGTTCCTTGGGGTTTCATTACATGAACATATCTCATGGAACAAACATGTAGACGTACAATGAAGTCGGTAAGGTTTCTGGCTGCTTCTCTAAATTATTCTCCCTGATTCCTTTGTGGTTCAAAAGAAAATGTACTATGCGCTGTTTTATGCCCACTTGTATCATGGGATGCTTGCGTGGGGAACTACTAGCGAAAATAACCTCAACGAATTAGAAATTCGAATGAATAAATAATAATATATTCAAAATATTTACTGCCATGCAAGGGAATTACCTACAATACAGATATTCACAAAACAATAATCATTAAGGGTATACAGATCTACTACTACAAGCTACTGCTATTCACATACATAAATAGGCTTTACTAACGTCAGAAAGTGAATGCTCTCATAAAAACGCGTTAAGATGATTGAAAGCGCAAGTACGTGCCACAAGAACTTTGTACGGAAAATCAATAATGCCTTTTTGAGTGCCTGTGTTACTAAGTCGTACAAGGCAGACAATGAAAGTTGAAATCACTGCACACAAACACAAAGACCGAATTAGAAGGCTTCGGGTTAGCAGCACAATTTATGGCTGATGTCGCGTATTTTTCTCCGGTCGTTTCTTTCTTCAGGCATATATATATATATATATATATATATATATATAAAGGGGAAAATCGGACATCCACCCGTTTATATATATATATATATATATATATATATATATATATATATATATATATATATATATATTGGTAGAGCATCGCAAGCGCAATGCGAAGGTGTGGGATGGTTCCTGCCCTGCAGCAAGTTTTTTCATCCATTTTGAAGTCCATTATTTTATAATTGCTTTACTTCAATTAATAAGTACAAGTAATTTCCCCTATGTATTTCTTGGTGTCAATGTTTGTTGGCTTCTTATGATTCATAAAAATCGGGCCCCTCGGTTAACCTCCTTTCTTCTCGTTCAGAACATAACGATGCTCTCGAATCCGGCAACATTGATGTCTTCAGGTAGCACATGTGGGTTTATTGACCAGTTGGCTTCACCCAAAAAGATCACGTAATCAGGACACCTGCGGCAGAAAGGATGTTCCACATCAGCCGCCAAGGCTTGTGAGTGGTGGCGCTGGCTAACACTCCCAGGGTCGGTTGTAGTAGTAACACATAGATACCCAAGAAAATTTATGGGAAGGCGGCGCCATGGTAGCTCAATGGGTAGAGCATCGCATGCATAATGCGAAGATGTGGGATCGTTCTCCAACTGCGGCAAGTTGTTTTTTCATCCATTTTCAATTCCATTAATTTATAATTTTTTTAGTTCATTTAATAAGTACAAGGAATTTTCGTGTTTTCCTTGGTGTCTATGTTTGTTGGCTTCTTACCATATGATTATCATATGGATACGATGTTGACATTGACATGCCTAATGGTAATGACCATTGACATTCCTAATGGTAATGACCATTGACATTCCTAATGGTAATGGATTAAATAATCGGCAAGAAAATATTGACACGTGTGCTTATCTTTATCGGCCGACCACGTTTCGCCGCTTAACAACTGTAATCGCACAGCGAGGGACGCGCCTGCATGTATCCGACGTTTCTGGAAAGTTATCGATGCTTTTACCCGGCTGTCTGTTGTCGCCGAACCTTGTGTTATCTGATTTCATCGCGTGACTCGAATGTTGTAGAACTTTGTGGAAGGCATGCGGGTCCCAACAATTAGTCTGGAACATTCGACGACTGTTGTATAAAAGCCGACGCGCTTGACCCGCTGATCAGATTTTCGACGATCGCCGAGCGTGTTCGCCGCTATCGTTGTGCTATAAGTGTAGCCTGTTTTGTGGGCACAGGTTCGCCCAATAAAAGTTTGTTTTGTCGTTCACAGTATTGCTACTGTGTTATTCAACGTCACCACCACGTGACAATATTTACAAGCACTTGGCACACGGGAGAAGCTATAGGCACGGAAATTTGCTTTTTCGTATTTACATTATGCTTATTTTTTTAACCTTTTGATGTCCGGCCACTGTTGTCCGCTCTGCGATCAGCTTATGTAATAAGAATAGTTGTTTATAACTTTATACATCAAAGCCCTTGTGTTGAGTACGTAACTTCAGCGTGGTTTGTTATTCTCCTAGGTATTGGGCTCTGTTTTTGGTGCTGGAGCGTGAAGACACATTCTCTGTGAGCTTGTGACGTCTTCGTGTGTGTATGGTGCTGATGATACTGTTTTCTTTCTTTTTTTTTCTTATTCCGGCCTAAACAACGAATACGGGAATTCCAGGTAGCCATCTGACACGAAGCCCACATTGCCATTTTTCTACATATAAATGAAAAACAAATAATACTGCTTGTAACACTAAACGTTCTAATGAACAAATAACGAAGCTATAAAATTTTGAACCATGCACATACAACGCTAGCTGCGTCGTCACAAGAAAGAAAGTAACCAGCGAGAAATCCAGGCCACAAAAAATTGAGTCATTTTACCACCACGTGATATTTTTCTGTCGTTATGATTTCTCTTTTCGCAAAGACATTGGCCAATTTTTACAACATTTTCTTTTCTTCTTTAGAGGGAAAGAGGAGGGCGAGATGGGAAAAGCAACCCACAAACCAAGGCGTGCAGAAATAATACTTTTGATGGAAAACCGAACTTAAGGAAGAGAAATGGCCCGTTCGGAGTTGAATCCAGGCGAGGATTAGTTGGATGATCGTATTTCTCATAACATCTGGATACATGCATGGAAGACACAAAAGAATGACACAGGTGAAAATGAAAACGCACTCTTTACCATTTTTATACTACGCATCACGAGTGAAAAATTTTTGCCTGCGCGTGGCCTAGGGAAAGCTGTCAAACCCGATTTTAAGAACAGGCTTTAATTACGCGTTTAATATAATTTCACATATCAGGTAATTCGATATACATAAACTCGTCTAATAAGCTTGAACCAACTTATGTGATGCGCGCATATGTTATAACAATAAGCTCTTGTTATAATAAAATCGCTTGATTAAAATTACTTTATTCCATGTTTTGTATTCCCACGTTACTATCACCCTCCCATGGTTCCTCCAGTTTTAACAAAATTCCGCTTATAACGAAGTCAATTTCTTTGTCTCGGTGACTGTGTCACAAGAGGGGTTTACTGCATAAGGACTTGCTTGCCTCCAGTTGAGTAAAAATGCAAGGACGTAATCATTCAAACAGTACCGCGCGTATAGCAGGCAGTGAAGTTTACGTGTGCCTTTAACTGCTTCGCAGCATAACTGTGAAGCTCTTGCTGACCTTCCCTCAACGTCGCCACAGCACCAATGCACCAAATCGAACGCAGTTGGTGGGTCCTGAAACGTCGGACGACGCCTCGATGCTCCGCGTGGATTCCTCAAGTTCGATATATGCAATGTTCAGCTGCTTATAAAGAAGTTTAGTTTTGCATGAGCACCGGTCAGCAAACTTCGCGCCTTCAAAATAGACATTAATTTGCTTTATCGGAGTTCGTTGTACTTGGGTACGACTATAAAAAAATAACAGCGCTCCAGTATCGGCATCAAGAAGAAAGTAGAACAGAGAAGGGAGAAGAAAAAGAACCGATGCACTGAAGGAAAAACCCGCCCGCACGCAGTGCCTACAGAAAGAGTTCGTCGGTTGATTTGACGAAACGTTGGAAGAAAGGCCATTTATACAATCTTCCAACAAGCTTCGAGGTGAAAAAAAAAGCAGATAGACGTCAAGAGGGCTTGCCCAAAAGCAACTGTAAAAATTGACAGTCACCTGAGTATGGTTACGCGATTTGAATGAGAAAGCATTGTGACTTCTCTAGTTAATCGGTTACGGCAAGGAAATAAATAGACTGCGCGGAATTCAAGACAAGGCCATAGTCAGTACATAGCGCTTCGCCGTTTTCCTTGTTACGTCTTTGTCTTGGGTTCGGCGCAGTCCATTTATTTGCTCGCAGTATGAACCAACTCGCCCAAGAAGTCTTATTTGATCGGTTACGTCCATGAGACGGGACTTCATTCATTTCCCGTGTCCTTCACAACTTCACCTTAATCCACATTAATTCACTTCATTCTACCTCAATCCACATTGTTGCACCTTGCTCTAATTTGTACCAACATTAAACCACTTTAATCAGTTTCAATCCACCTGAATTTACCTTGCTTTAATTTGTAGCAACGTTAATCCGCTTTAATCCACCTCAGTTCCATTGAATGCACATTAATCCACTTTAATGCACCTTGATTTAGTTTGTACCAACCTTAATCCGCATTAATTCACTTTAGTCCACTTTAATTCATCTTCGTTCACTTTACATCGGCATAATTCACTACAACTTTTGTCCCTTTGCTCAAACTTATTCTAACTATAACTGCGTATTATTACTGACGTCAAAGAAGACGCTGATGAAGTCATTGATGGCGACAATTTTTTTTTTTTTTTTTTGTGGACAACGCCATTAAAAATCGAGAGAGTTGTCAACCAAGGGTACCTAACAAGAAGCTACAGTGACGCCACATAATTGGAAATTGCACTTTTGATCTGCCGGAGAGCTGTTTTTGTCGCCTGTGCTTTGCTGTGTCGACATAGAAATGGAAGTTGTCATCTGTCTGCTGGGCGCCGCGAACATTGTGGCTTCCTTCTTGTGACGTGGCTCTCTTTATAGCTAAAGCACCTACCTCAACCAATTATTAGTACACTGCACGAACACTCCATTGCCATCTTCACAGGAAATTTATTGGCTATCTATATTCATCCTGTGCTCTTTCTACCTCATAATTTTTGTAAAATACTCTGGGGATCGAACAAACCAAAGAAACCCAAAATTAACGGAATGGACTGCTGTCGTCGGACAGTCTAAAGAATTCGTATAGATAATTGGATTGCCTACATGTTCTGTTCACGCCTACACATAAAAAATTGTGCAGTATAGAGATATATGCTGTAGGAATCCATTCTTTATGAACACAGATGTCACGGGAAAACGTAATTAGGTATGATGAAGACGCTGGCATAACGCAGGGTCCATACAATAAAGCAAGTTTTGTTTATGACTTTACGTATGCAAACAAAAAGAGTGGATGACAAGCAAAACCATATTCGGGTTCGTTTACGCTTGTGGCTCCCTCTTCCATAGCCAAAGAGAATAATTTGAATTATGGTTGGCATTAGAAGGAGGACGGGAAAAGGAAGAAAGCAAAGGTATAGATAGGTAGCAAAACAAACTCCTGTCTAGTTTGCTCCCTTACGCGAGGAGAAGGGGCCGGATAAGGGATGAAAAGAAAGCAATGAGAAGGATGGAGGAAGATGCTATCAATGCGAGCACGCGCGCTCGCCCTACAATTGGTCACTGAGGCAGGTCGATTTCATTAACCGTAGCAGTGACCGCGTCGCTTTGGAAGAGTGCGATGCGTGGGGCTACGGTACAAGTACCTGTCTCTCTGAAAATGGTCTATTATATAACCGCTTTAAAACACTCTGAATAACGTCGAGTCCCATGTCATATCGATCATAAAAACACACCACGTATGCGATCGTCTCTTTGCAGTTTCGTGAGTCACAGATTGGTGTTCTTGACATTCCAATCAGAAATGAGGCGGTTTTCGTGATAGCCACCACTAACCACAGTGGAATGAGTAAAGTTACAGAATTAGGTGCAAAAGTGCGGTGGAATCTGCAGATTCGATGTAGGATCAAGCCTGTGGAGACGACATTTAGAGATAACTTGACCGACGAAGGGGAGTTGAGGTGGGGGAGGGGCGGAACGGAAAGATTAGACAGGCCGCGTACCAACTTTAGCAATACGATACAGAGGGGGGGGGGGATATTGCTACATAGCTACAACGGACCAAAGAAGATGATTTGAAGCCCGTGACATCTCATTGACGTCAAAAAGAAAGAAAGAAAGAAAGAAAGAAAGAAAGAAAGAAAGAAACGAAGGAAAACTTCATATTTCATTTTGACGTCTAATAATCCACCTATTAATATAGAATTACCGAGTTCTGGAAGAATGCTTTATCAGTCAAGATTAATTTGGTGTGTCATCCGGTGGTTTGCTTAAATATACGACATGGCTGACCACAAGTTCGGTGCGACCACCCGTGAATAAGTGATAACTGCCGTGACGCGCATTGAAGAACTAAAAGGAAGCATGCGCCTGTAGAACTGCCTGCTGCTGCACGTTTCTGAGATGCTTCCTGCCTGCGATCGGTACCGTTTCACGACTGTCCACTTTGAAGGCATTCGGCCTAGCTAACTCGTTGTTCGGTACCACTCTTTACTGCGCTGTAAACACGCTTTTTCCTTGATTGTACAGCATGGGCACTTCACAAGAAATGAGTAACAACCCATATAATTATGTTCTCAAAGTGACTGCGCGTATGTTCTATATCTCAAGAAGAGCTCAGTCTCGTCCCAATCTCATAGAGAGCGCCTCTCAGCATGCACGTTTTTGCTTGCTGTTGAAAGGTGCTTCTTTGAGCTACCTTAAGTTAAAACAAAGCCACTTCCTATATGCCTCGGTGCGATCTTTTTCCGGCACGACCTTAGTTGTGACGACACATCCGAACTCACTTAACAAGCTTACTCGAGTCCATGTTTTTTCTGAAGTTATCTCAAGAATGCCGCTTACCATACGCAACTACATATACGAAATGTTCTGTGCTCGTTATCACGCCAGCAGTTAATCAGGGCGACATATTTTTTTTTTACCACCCTACACCTGCGCTGGCGTCGTCGCCGTATGACTCTGTATCAATAGCTTCGCGGTAATGATCATCATTGTGTCATCGCAGGGACGAGAAAATATACCTAAAGGTTCGAAGAAGAGCATTTACTAATAATAAATTTAACGCGAAACCTTATAGGGCAAGGCGAAATGAAAATCCGTCCGCTCGTGCCTGTATACAGACAACTATCATCATCAGCAATGGCTCGAGCATCGTCGTATTCCACAGCTGGCTCCGTTGCCGCTCATCATTCCAGCGTAGAATTTCACTTGTGTCATCGTAATGGGGAGACCGCGTTTAAAGGGTTATGAGCCATTTATTGTCGTACGTGACAGACAAATTTAATTTTGAAGCAATGTAATTTTGAAGAATCGCAAGCGCCAATAGAGCGCGGATACTGCTAACCACACCGCTGATCAAACTCGAGACGTCAAACGCAAGCGACAACGGCGGACTGCGGGCACACCGCCATTGGCCTCGTTCTCTCCGCCGCAGCAGAACGTGAGTGTAAATTCGTTAAGTAACACAAAGACGTTACTAATAATTGATAAAGACTTCAATGGAACCAATGGAACCATCGTGCACATTGACTGCATGAAAAGTGTGGCTGGTGCACAAGGACATTCCAATGACAGTTCACAGACCAGCCCCAGATGATGACTTCTGGTTCGATGCTAGTCTCTGTAAGCTTGACATCGGGGCACTTTAGATCTTTATGAAAGGTCTAGTCTCACGTTTCCATCGTATGCTGACGTAGTGCAACAACGCATCCTTTTTGTCTTCTGAAGCTATTACAAACGAAGGAAAGCAAACACGCTGCGGTGTTGCTGGACCATGCACCATCGCGATCGGCAATGCACCATCGCGATTAACCCAGTTATGGTTATGGAGTGCTTGGGCTTTTTTACTCCAGACTGCCTGACACGAAAGCTCACGGTACCCACCATGGTGACGCCCGGGCTATGGCCTTTTGCTAGCAAGCCCGGCTTTGTCGAAGGTTAGGTTTCCATCCGCGGCGGCCGCATTTCGATGGGAGCGAAATACGGAAATTCTTACGTGCTTATACATCGGCGCACGTCAAAAAAAAAAAAAAAAAAAAAAAAAAAAACAACCCCGGGCGGTCAAAATTATTCCGGCATCAGCATAGCCTCTTTCATACCTCCAGTGTTGCTTTCTGCCATTAAGGGCCAGAAATCGTCATCAAAGCTTACGGTGGCAGCACATGCTATGAAGTGTGCCTGTTTGGACAAGAAATGAGTCATCTGGCAGCAATTGAATGATTCACGTGGTTTAACGTCCCAAAGCGAATTTGGGACTACTAGATGCTGTCGCAGAGTGCTTGAGATTAATATTGACCAACATGGACCGTCACGGCGGGCAATCTAACCCGCGACCTTATACTCATGCAGCAGAATGCAGGTAGCAACTGCGAGCCACGGTGCAAGAAAAGCGTCCTAGACAAGCGCCTATAGAAAAAAAAAGAAAGATACCTAACAACACCAAGCGAAAGGATAAGAAAGAAAGGCCAAAGGCGAAATTCACCGTGAACCTTTCTTTCGCACTTTTCGACGATTGATTTCTGAAATCTATGGCGCGAGAGAAACACATTCGCTGTCACCACGCGTAACAGTGTTCCAGCTATGACTTGCACGGCTTGCCACACTGGGCGACCACTGCGATTTTTCTTCCCAAACATTCCGCGAAGCGCGCGTAATACTGATCAGTGGCCTGTAATGCTTTTTACTTTTCCTCCTCTGTTCAAATTCTTATGTAGTTTTGCTGTCTTTCTTTCTTCTTAGTTTCCCGCAACAGTCGCGTGTGATTCCACTATGGGCTCTTCCTTTCTTTTTGTCAATCTGGGAAGGAAGGCGCGCGTGGACAACGCGCTCTTGTTTCCAAGATGGCGTGTCGGCAAGATTGGATTTCCCTTGAGCCGTCCTGCGAATGAGAAATGGAAAAAATAAAAAGAGAGAACCGAGTGGCGCAGACTTGAAGTTGTGGGCGCTGAACAAAAAAGTTTGTTCGATTTTGCTCGTCTTTCCAGCTTTGTCTAGCTTATGGTCTCTGTCAACGGCAACGTGCATCCAGAGAGCGCGAACACATTGGACGCGTGAGGTGATGACTCGGAGCCTCTATGAATTGCGCAGAGCTGCACACACTCTGGGAGCGCAAGCATGCGAAAAAAGAAAAACTGCCGGAGCGTGGTTTTCGAAGATGTGTTATGAATTTAAAGAAGCAATGCCTTTTTTTCTTGTTTCCTCTTGCCACTGATTGCGTTCTTATCTCGTCTATTTTCATTTCTGTCCCTTAAGAGCAGGAAAGCTTTTCGGAAAATTTCGACACTGCCTGTGCGTCACAATCTTATGTGTAAGAGAGCCTCTGGCATGTTCTTCGCAAAATTTTCTTGAGTCACACGTGCCTGGACGTTGCAACGTTTTTTCACGGGAAGCCGGTCCTATAAAGAAGCACTGATTCAAAGGCAATACCGACCTGATATATATACATAGTTATCCGCAAAATACTCTCTTTGTGGTGTCCCAGTTCTTTCTTCGTCATGCGATGACAGCATTTCTAGCTCGAACAGATTATCGTGCACGGCAATGTCCTTAACCCTCGGCATTCTCTTTCGAAGTTCTAATGCGGGGTACATAGGCGCTAGCTGCAGATCCTGCAAAATTTCGGCAGCAGCGAACGCAATCGAACTATCGACGAGCATGAAAGCTCAGCCGTCCACCTACGGACATGGCTTTCAGAGAAATCACGAAGCCTTCTCAGCACTTTCAAGGCCATTTCCAGTTTTGACATATCGTAATGCGTTTGCTGCATGCTGCCAAAGATGAGGAGAACGAAAGAACGGTGGGTCTTCTGATCCGAAGTCAGACGCCTTATCCATTAAGCCACGCGGACCAAACGGTGGGGTTTCACTTCCCATCTTGATGCATTGGATTCTCGCTTGTATGGCAGTTTCCCGGAAGCTTCACACAATTTTGCACCAATAAAGAACGTCGCAGCAAGCGCGATACCTGTGCGCTGTCCTCTTAAAGATGGGAGATATGAAAAGGCCTGGTGCACCAAGGAGATGCAAAAAAGTTGAGCTTTTAAAAACGAATTACAATAAAGACACGCACACACACGCACACATACCATAGCGTTTCCATAACGGAGGACCTCCCCAGTAAAGAGATGCCATGACAGTTTTTGAAGTGGCCTTTACGCAGTAATAAAAAGCCATCCCTTCTCTCTCTCTCTCTCTTTTCGTGAACGATCGTAGCTAGCTACGCATACTGGTATGAACAGTTTTTTAGGGGTATTTGTCATGGAGGAGGAGGAGGTGGAGGAAAAGAAGGAAGGAAAGCTAGGGAGGTCAATTAGACACACGTCCGATTCGCTACCGTACACTGATAAAGGGGTTTCAGGGAAGAAAAGAAATGAGAGGGAGGGAAGAACATAATGTCGGTATGAATACGAGCGGTTGCCCATCACTTCACGTTTACAATCGGCCACTGAAGCCAGTTGATTTCATGAATTGTAAGCAGTGTCCGCGTCGCTTTGTAAGTCTGCAACGCGTGGGGCCATGGTCCGAGAATCTTACCGCCGTATTCAGGAATGCCTCTTGACTTGAAGCCCATGCTTGACTTGATATAAATGACGCCTGTTGCGAACGCGCCAAAGTTGCTTATTGCGTTTCTTTCGGTGCGTTTGCTACAGGCGTCATTAAAATCAAGTCAAGCATGGGCTTTAAGTTGAGGTGCATTACTGAATACGGGGGTTAGTCTCTGAAAACGGTGTTCTGTCTAATCGGTTTAGCGCCCTCTGAAGAACAACGCGTTCGATGTCACAGATATTACTAAAACACAACGCGTGCTGGATCGCCTCTTCACAGTTGCATGAGTCACAGATCGGTGTATCGGACATTCAAATAAGGAATGAGTAGGCTTTCGGCTGCCCTAATATGTACTACAGGCTGCCACCCGTGAAAACTACAGAGTGACTGAATCATCAGGGATCTAACCGTCGAGAAGATCACAGTCAAAATGAAAGGGATGAGACGTACACAGCTCGGGAACCTATTGGAGAATACGACCACGTCGACAAGAAGGGAATTAACTGTAGGAAATCTAAGGAAACGTGGCTCATCGCCATCCCATGATCATTGTTGCGGATATTTTCAAAGCGAAGATATTGACCAGGGATCAGAAATTGGTAGGATGCAGCGGAACCATATCATCATGAACGCTGCGTCACCAGGGAACGTACTTGTTGGCTGAAGAAATAAAACGTTCAAAATGACTTCAAAGAGCACATATAGTACTGCAGAGAACGGCAGCATTACCAGGAACGTCAAACATACAAAAACCACCAGTTTATAAACAGCTATTTATAAGTTTGGACGTAGCGGCTACCACCTGGTCCCGATCACCTGCAGTGGAGGCATGAAGCTCATTGTTTGCAACCGCTATAGAAGAAGCGGAGGGGGAATATGCTATATTCATGCGGCTCAGGTACGAGTCAGAAAAAAACTCGATTGGTGGCGTCTCCGCTGGAGCGTGTATAGCCGAAGCTGCGTCCGGGACCTG
Source organism: Dermacentor andersoni (assembly GCF_023375885.2). Taxonomy (NCBI): domain Eukaryota; kingdom Metazoa; phylum Arthropoda; class Arachnida; order Ixodida; family Ixodidae; genus Dermacentor; species Dermacentor andersoni. Next base: position 99,812,277 of record NC_092819.1, on the reverse strand, counting down.
CTCGAGTGCGTGCTTTCGTGTCCCGCTTGCAAAGAACGCGTTATCTCTGCTCTGCAGCCGGAGAAATGACCGACGGTGCTATTGCACGAAGCTTCGCCGAGTCCATTACCAGAGAGGGTCCTTTTCTCCCATTTTGCCTAGCGGTTCGAACAGTGCCGAACTGCTACTTTAAGACAATGACATCGGGAAAAACTGATTGGAGCGATACTACAAACTTACCATCACAACGCCAGTATGGACGAATGAGCAGGCCAGGATAAACAATTCAAAGACTTTCAATTAAAGGGCTTGTGCAATCGGTGTCTCTGCCGTTCGGCAGAAGCTACTGCGTTGCACTGGTAAGACATGATAATTTTGAAAGCTAATCTTTCTTTGCCTGCTCTCCAGGGTTTCGTGTGGTAGCCTGGCTGCTGTCTGCTGTTGGGCCGGTCGCTATCCCGGCGGATATGTTTGTACATATAGATACGAATATTACGTGAAACTACCAGAGAGGTCTCTTATACAGCTCTGTTATGCTGACTATGTATGCGGGTAATGATTTAATTATTTATAATATTACCTTCCTAAAATGCCGGCTAACAGGAGATCCTCAAGCACACTGACCTAGCTGAAATGTGCGCATTATATTGAACGGATACTCAGATTCACTCTATTTTCTTCTATTTAGCAACTAAATATGTATGTGTATGATCGTTCTTGGCCAATACTATAGAATGGACATGTCTCTTTACGATTCATAAGTAAGACCTGAACATATTATGTCGGTTCACAGATATCTCTAAAGCACACCAATTCATTATTAGAATTAATAAATAAGTTCCACATTTTCTTTGACTTGCTTTATTTCTTCATATAGACGTTAGGCATGTACAACTGGTGATGCGCTTGTTCTTCGCTGATTTTGCTGATTGGGTGTTTCCCACTGCGACAAATGAAGCAGCGAATCCCTAAACGTAGCTTGATGCGTGTCGTACTTTTGTGTGCATACACCTGTCATGGCCATTCTTCGCGCAACAAGCACCATACGTCACCTTCGTCCTTGTGACATTGCGCATACATGATTAAATTTTTTTGTGTTGAAGTTGCACAACTCGGGCGGCCTCAAAGCCGCTGAAGAGAATACGTTTTCGTTTTTGAAATCGTAGACAGCCGCATAGTGAACGTAGCCTGTGGCAGCTTGTCGATCGCAGCTGGAACACAGTCTGCTGAGATACGCTTTGGGAAACAAAAGAAGAAACCCGTATCGACTGTCGTGCCCATCGTTCTCGAGACGGCTCGTCTTATGATGTCACATAATGCCAGACGAGAAATGCGAGGAAAGATGTGCTCTTTTCAAAGCGCTTGCATGTGGGATTACAGGATAGAGAAAGTTTCAGTGACGGCCCGCTGGCAGCAGCCGTCAGGTCCTGGATGTGCCTCATTTATAGTATCGGAGGACTAGGGACAATGGATTGAAAAGATGAGCTATTACATTTCATCACATAGCCTTCTCCTGGCAATAATAAATCATGTGTCCTTGCAGTACATGACGTAATATTCGGTTGACTTTTGGTACTCACATATGACGTACCTTTAGTAAAACAATAAAACAGTTTATTGCAGCACAGGCGAGGCGCGCTATGTATGGTAAAGCAAGAAAATTGCACCGTGTCGTACATGTAGAATCTGCTCTGGAACTCTCAGATATCCCTGAAAGTGCTGGTGTAGTTATACATTATAATTTTTGCAGGTTGTGCTGTTAATCGTGGACGCGTCTGAAAGACGACTCGCCACGCGACCTCGTGTGTGTGCGTGCGTGCGTGTGCATCAGTATCAAACTTGAAAGGAAACAAGTTTGCGAACACACCATGAAAGACTTTTGTAGTCCTAGCCGAAGGTCGTACAATCAGTAAATTTTCCTCACTGGGCCTAGACTGCGACAGAGCCCCGCTGGTTCTCTCGTTGAAGAACATTGCAGTGACACGTCGCTTACAATTAAGAACGCCATCCATGCCTTGTGAGAAAAAAAAAGAGGATTCTCTGTTTTTCAGGACACCTTTCGCGAGGCATTTTACCAAACGCCACATAAAACGTTATTTTTCCTAGAAATTCCATATCGATTCCTTATGTGCTGACGCCAAGGGAGCCGGTCACTATGATAAAAGTTAGCCTTCGCGGTGGTGTAGTGCCTTTGGCGTCACGCTGCAAAGCCCGAGGGCGCGGCATCAACTCACAGCCATGGAGGCCGAATTGTGATGAACGCGAAATTCACAAAAAAGAAAAAGAATGCACTACTGTATGATTCATTGGGTCTACGTTAAGGAATCTCAGGTGGTCAAAATCTAGATTTCCCCAATACGACGCGCTTCATAATCATCGCGTCTTTTTGCCACGCTGAACCTCATAGCTTATTTTAATTTAACGATAGAATTTGTTGCCCAATTCTAGCGAAAATGTCCAGAAATTATTCTACAATCATAAATTAATCAAATGTGCAGGATTAATCTGCAAGATGGAAAGTTCAGCTGTGGAAAGTATAGCTGCGAAAGTCACAAAAAAGTTGCTGTTCTTTTTTTATTTCAAGAAACCCCTCAAGGCCCTCACAACGAGGGTATTACATAGGGGGATGACAAAATTCAATAAACATCTAGAGAAGCGTATTCAAGGAATAGGCAACAAGAATAAAATAGCAGAACAGCAACACTCAATGAGACATAATGGAAAAACGCAACATAATAAACAAAACAAAAAATATTAAAAATCAAACACATTGCGGTAACGGAACAAAACTAGAAAAAAGGCTACTCATCGCATTCATTTTTTAGAAGTTCATGAAATTTAGAAGAATCCATTTCAGTTGCGATTGAAGCAGGCAGCTGGTTCCATTCAATAATTGTTTTGGGTATGAATGATTTCGCAAAAGATGAAGTGCGGCAAATGATGCGTTTGATCTTGAAAGGAGGGTCACGGCGTGGCAAGACCACCGTTGGTGATTGAAAGAAATCGTCATGAAGCAATGGATGATGGTAAATTTTGTGAAAAAGTGTTAAGCGAGCAAGTTTGCGACGATGGGAAAGGTTATCAAGACCAGCACGAGCCTTTAACACTGTGACGCTAGTGAAACGTGAGTAATCTGAAAAAATGAAACGAGCAGCACGGTTCTGCAGGGATTCGATCTTATCTATGAGGTAGGTTTGATCTGGGTCCCATATGGCTAAAGCGCACTCAATTTTAGGTCGGATTAGAGTGATATAAGCAAGTTTACGCACAGGCGCCGGAGCGTGTCGAAGGTTACGTTTTAAGAGGCCAAGAGAACGGTTAGCAGCTGCTAGAATCAGATCAATGTGATAGTTCCAGGTTAACTCGGACTGAAGGTGAACTCCTAAATATTTGTAAGTAGAAGCTGTCTCAACTGTTACGTGATTAATAGTGTATGTGGTTGGGATGCGGGAAGAGTTTCTTGTAAAGGAGACCAGCTTTGTCTTAGAGTGGTTTAGGATCATTAGCCACGATGAACACCAAGTGTTAATTGAATCGAGGTCAGTTTGTAAAAATTGGTGGTCAGGTTCACATTTAATGGCACGGTACACAACACAGTCATCAGCGAACAGTCTAATTTGGGAAGATACACAGTTGGGTAAATCATTAATAAATATTAGAAAGAGTAGGGGACCAAGCACGCTCCCCTGGGGTACACCGGATGTGACTTGAGCCATTGAAGAGTTAGAACCATTAACAGCGGTGAACTGAACGCGAGATGAAAGGAAGTCTTTAATCCATGCTAAAACCATGATCTCTGATTCTTAAAGCGAATGCTACGGCACTCAGCCCGGGAAACTAAGCATTTAGCATGCGGCACAGTCGTCAGATGAGTGATGCAATAGGCTAATGTAATCTGGTTTCCCTTCACAGATTGCGCTATCAGTAGGCTCGAACATTTTCAGCGGAAAGCGGTGCAGTTCATTAGCAGTCGACATGGGCGCATTGGTTCTCCGGCAGAAATATTACGCCGAGCAGTTTTAACTGCAATCGGCAGCCGTACTGAGCTTCAAGGACTAAAGCATCTATTTATGCCGCTGCACCACGGCTTTAAGACTAGTACCAGAAACTTCACTGAAACAAGGCAAACTACAGAGAAACGCGACATGCACACGATTCTGCATTACGAGAACGTCGCTGTCACAACACCTTTTACTCCTCTTTCTTCCCAAGATCAATTTGGGAATGGAATGCTCTTAAGAGCTTCGTAACGCAGCAGCGTACTATCTAAAAATTCCTTGAGCTGGCGGAGAAGGCTGCGAGATCCTGCGTTCTAACGAGTGCAAGTGCCTTACATGACATGTTGTTCTTTTTTTTTTTTAAATGCGTCACCTTTGTCATTTTTTACGGCTTTGAACGAAATCGGGCAAATACCTAACACGTATGTACGTAATAAGGCATGTAAATATTCATCCATTCTTTTTTTCATTAGGGTGCTGCAGTATGGCGGTAAGCCGCTACCAATGTTCGAGCTACTCCCTATTATATTCGTCTGATAGCTGGTGATGATCACCGATTTGGTTGACTTTAATTGTAATGCAAGTATTTATAGAGCAGTACGGGAAATGCGCCATGATGTTCGTATTCCAACGGGATGCTTGTTTAAGAAAATGTTAAGGTCTATTTTCGCTGTTGGCCTGTTGGTACGTACGAAATGTAAAACCTCTCCTACGTAAAAACCTCTCGCGATAGGTTGCATGCTTTAGCCACTGCTACAAGGGTGTCTCCAGCAGCATTCGCAGCAGAGGTACACGTGTGCGCATAAGCTGAAGAAGATGCGCAAACAGACGGCTTCGCATTAGAATCCCGTTGCTGCATATACGGTAGGCAAATACCAAGCATGACAAGCGTCGTTGGACGATAAGTGCACCGAGTGATAAGCGATGCTTCCCTTACAAAGTAAAAACAAAAGAAAGAAAGAAGAAAACAGATAGAGAGTGAGAGAAAAATAAATACAACACTTGCGCACGTACGATAAACACGGTGTCCGTTCGGCCAATATTCAAATAAAGCTCCAAGTAAAATCTAGCACGGGAATCGATGGAGCAAGTAAGGACAGGTATTTCATGAATCGGCGCCACGCGCGTTGACGTGCTCCCCTGTCTGAGCAAACTGCAAGGCGTAGGTGGAAATGCGGCACACCTTATTCAGGATCTGTGGGCCACAGTTCTCGGAACGAGAATGTCGACCAAGAGAGGACTCTTCGTTCTCGAAACGGATCAATTTCGGGGGAACATCTATCGAAGTGTGGGACAACGTTAGGCGCATAGGCGCACGTGCTGAACTGAAAAGGCAAACGGAGAGGTCGGCTTGTACATCTAAGTTCCCGGAAGGCTATGTTGTCTACGCAGATATCAGAGCCTGGAAAGAAGCTTGTGAAAGTGCAGAATCCAAGTTCTCTGAAGCCTCACTATTCTTTTTGTGTGATGACTTTAGAGCGAAGGCATAGACAGGAGTGGGTAGGGAGACATGGTCTCCCTGAAGAAATAATAAAACGCGCTGTAATATTACACACAGCGAAAACACAGCCTACGAAATCTTATGAACAGTCAATTGCGAACAGAAATCGGGAATTCTATACAAAAAGCCGGCAGATCCCACGCCCTGTGCGAAGGGACGTTGTGCGAGGGGGGTACCAAGTTACGAAACGACCATGAGAGCACCAAGACGTAGGCGGCTATTTCATCACCTACATGACAGACATGTCATGATATTCATGTCATGACCGATCACTAATGTTCGTCATACACCCTTGTCATACCATGCCAATTTGGTACCTAGCAAGGCGTAGGCGGCTGTTTGCTGTGACAACCAGGTGACAACCAACTCTGACAACCAGGTGTCTTCGCACACGACGCTAAACTTTTTTCCATAATTTTACAAAGTTCACATAATCGCTGTGGATCTAATGGAACTTAACTGACCTGAGAGAACATTCGAGTAAGACAAATTCTGTGATTCGTAAAAGCCAATATTTTACGCGTTTCGTTTATGCGAAGGCTACACACAACTCCACAGTATTTATTTTTTGCGTTCACTCTGAGCTTTGGTAGCGTATAATAACCGAATTTCTCAATATTTTTTGAGTTCTTGTAAAGGAAAAGAAATACTAAATAACGTATTTTGTACTTTACAGTATAAAGAAACAGTATAGTTGTGTATAAATTTCAAGGAGAAACGCTCTCACGCTTTCTGGCAATCTACTGTAAACGAACCTTTTTCTTAATGTTGGGAAAGTCTTCATTCCTGATAGTTTTACTGAAAACGGAAATTTTGGTTACTATATTCTTATACACCAGGCTGATAACGCCATCTTAAAGGGAAAATGAGCTACTGAAGAGCCGGCAGTCCCAAACATAAACAATAAGCTTATGAATTACATAACCTAAAAAGAAGGAAACTCATGGCAGAGAATTGAAATTATAGCGCTGGATTGACACAGACAAGACAGGTGGCCGGATGTCCTGTCGCCTTTCTTGTCCCTGTCAATCCAGCGCTATGACTTCAGTTGATGAACCAACTAACCAATTAGCCCAAAAATCTGCACTCATGACAGAAAGGAAGAAAATTGATTAAAAAAAGATGACATAGCTATGGTATAGCCAGCAATACTACATGAATAGTCACAGTGCGTTATATTGACAACGCGTGAACGTCGAATCACACCGCCCGTTGCCGGAACATTTCTTCAGTCCCTAAAGTAAGAAACAAACAAGAAAAGGTATTCGGCATCTTCAGAGATATTGGTTGTCATTGCGCGCAGTCGTAAAAGGATCCCATCATGCAATGCCATCGCACGGCTTTGACGACACAGATCACGGATGATATGTAAAGCGTTAGTCGGCGCCTATATATATAGTGTCTAATCGTCCTACCACAAGTGCCATAAGAGACGGCATGGTGCTTTAGCTAGAGTCGTAGCCGACTTGCGTCTCTGCCATCGAACTCCGACCGTTTAAGATAGCCATGGAGGGAAGTACAACATCAATCTGACACCCTCTCAACAGCCATGACGCAGCGAAGAGGCTAGCCGCAGATGGTGCAAACGACAGTAAATTTGTGTGGCCATGTTCGTAGCGCAGAGCACATTGCATTTGGTTCTCTGGGGGACATCAGAGCATTTCGGTGTCAACGGCGACCTCTTATACACCAGGCTGATAACGCCATCTTAAATGGAAAATGAGCCACTGAAGAGCCGGCAGTCCCAAACATAAACAATAAGCTTATGAATTACATAACCTGTAACCTGTTTCTATGCCGGAAGTCGTTACTTTCCACCCCCTCTGCTTTTGTATTGCAGTTAAAGACGTAATGAAAACCCTAGTAAATCCAATAACGAGGCTGCGGGAAAAACGAGGACGATGCATGTCGCCACCGACACAAAGGGTTAGAAACTTGTCACTTCGTCTTGAAACTAAAACAATTTTAGAAACGCTGTGAGATATACTGCCCTCATACAATGTTTCTATTAATCTTGCTCACGCCTTTTCTTTTTATATTGTTGCTGCGTCCTTCTTTGCCGTTTGGAGACGAGAACCTTGTATTTCATTCGGTTCATCTAGAGCTGCCATTGGCAAGCTCAAGAGAATAACAAAGAATAACTGCACACTGCAGAACGAAGTTCCATTTTTTATTTGTTTTTCTCGCTAGTGGTTCTCTTATGTTAGACCCAACCAGTGCCACCAGTGTCCGCACGTAGTGGTTCCATGGTTAAGCACTCCAAGTGAAGTGATGTCACTGCCACTATTTCTTTATATATTCGATGATTTCATATAACAGTGTGAATATTATTGTTTCTTGTTGAATATTGTGTTATAGTGTACGTTTTCTTGGCAATTATATTTTTAGTCCGCACTCATACTTCACTATAGCGTGTCCTGAGTATAAAACAGTACGGTCTCCATTGCCCAGCATTTTGCTACAGTGTGTTGTTTAAGATCATTCTGAAAGACTCATAAGCATTTCTTTTACTATGTGTGGCCTAGTTATCAATTCCTGCAGTATGGAACTTGCTTCGTTGATATCTTGCTCTTTCCAGCTGTTATTTTCCTTCAGCATTCACATGAGCACTCTTTCAAGTCTGCGCGAAGGATTTCTTTGACAAAGCGAGAGATAATCCTCTGCACCTAATGATTTTCGCTATTCCCATTTGCCGTACTGTCTGCACTGCAATGCTTTACTGTGAAGCTGGAGACCGCTGTGCTCATTCCCTCCACTACTGCTGCACGCGTTATGGGATACGTGGCAGGCAGCGCGTTTTATAACGCCTCAATGCTTCTGTTGCTGCACCGGAGGCGTGCATCGGCGTTGTGAAAAACATGCACGTGAAGCATGCATAGTCAGTACGAAACTATCTTAACCAGGGTGCGTCGACCGTGCACTTCACCTTTTCCCGCTTAATACGAAATAGATAGTCAGCGTCGAGAATCTTGCGCAGGGGCAGGTATTTGATTATCATAGCTTTACTCTATACATACCTGTGAAAAGGAGCATAATATGCCAGGATAAAGTGACGAACAGTATGACGCGTGTGTCCAAATCCCCGCGCTAGCCACACAAGCCTTTATTGCTGATCATTTGAAGTCGTTCGTTAGGCATCGTCTCACCCAGCCAGCTCAGATTTCTCGATTGACCTTTTTAGCTCTAGCAGCGGAAGCCGATGAATACAGCCTATTCAGTTAGTACGTGATACCCAGGTCACAGAAAAAAAAATAATAACAAAGCGAAGGCTATATATTAAATATAGAGACACACATGTGCTACGAAATCGAATACATATGGTAAACGCAACACTACCAGTCAATCATTCATTAATGAAAAAAAAGAAATAAAAAATAGAGAGAGAGGAATACAGATGCTTTTCACCCAATGTAAGACGAACTCCCCTGTCGACGCACATCGCTGCAGAAATCCAGTGGCCGCTTCTTTTGAGCCTTTGGTCAGCGCTAATTTAATAAGAGACGCCGCTGTTCTAGCATCGCTGTAAGTTCTCTGAAACCTTTCAGGGAAAACACGGCGAAGGCGGGAGATGGAAATTCAAGACGATGAGCAAAACGAGAGTTGGTATGTAATATCCCCGTCATTAGAAAAAAAGAAGGGAAGGCTACCTAATAAATATTATAAACCTTTCAGTGCTTTCACAAACTGATAAAATAAACTTTGTTTGTTAGAGAAAAAAAAAACTACTCTATAATAAAGAACTGTGTTTTGCACGTTAACTGACTATTTATCTACTTCATTGCCTTCTTACTGCCATGACACTAATAGGCTTACAGACTGCCATTACGTTTACCATTAACGCGTCGTTCTCTCGCAACTATAGAAAAGAAAACACCGGAGTATTCGTAAACGAAAGGTCAATGTCAAGCTAAGTGAAGTTTATTCACTAACACCAATGAAAGGGAAGAGCTTTGGTTACCATGCAGAAATCTCAGGTTAGTCATAATCGGTATATCAGCAAGAGATGTTTAAAAGAGCTAACTTCCATTTAATGTTTTCTGTGTCATGTCAGTAGCAAGGGACGAATAATTACAAAGCAAGTAAATGACGATGTGCAACTGCCTAAGCACGTTTACAAACATGTCGAAAACACGTAAACTTAATAAATGGTTGTTCCGAAATTACACTCTTAGGTTAATTGCCTGCTGTATGTAGGCGTAATGTATTTACATATTGTCAAGATATTAAAGTATCAGGCTATATAAAGGTGTTATTAGTTACATAAGTGTTCATTTGATGACAATAGCAAGGTAGTCTCAACCACGCAACTCGGGATGCAACATACGCGCTAGAAAAATGTATTGCAATAAAGAACATGCACGAAATACGCTGCAAAAAACGCTCACAAGAATTGTTAGTTTATTCATATGCAGCAGTATATTCCCTACGGCCAGTTCTATTTCCAGCTTTCTTTACCCTATCAGTGATTTCGTAAAAGATGCGATTTGGTCGTCGCCTTTACAAAACGCTTCTAAAAATGAATTGTCTTAGGTTCCCCGAAGTGCTGGCACGAGAACTTGTCTTTAGTATGCTTGTCAAGTTATAAATTGCTATTATGTTCCCCTTGGGAAGCACCTAGGTGTTCGCAAATATAGACAGTGAAAAGCCCTCAGTCTCGTTTTTTATACCAGGAGCGAAAAAAAGAAAGAAAACCGAAACAAGAACGCATTCAGGACACTGCTGGAGATTCAACAGACAGACGGATTAGCTTGCATAAGACGAGGCTTTACTATCCAAAGATAGTTTCTCGTTCGCGAGGAGTAACGGCTTCTCAGTCCCCATTTTTATTACTAAGGGAGACATTATTTAAATTCTACATAAAAAAGCGAGATGATAATTTGGTCATAAAGGAGCGAGTCGAGCCGCGATGGGAAAGGCACTGACTGCGGTGGATGGGCTGGGGCACACTACATGTCATGGAGAAATCCCTCTCCTTTTATTATACTGGTGTTCCATTACGTGGCTCCACAAAAATAACAGAAGCACAAGTGCTCTATGCTGAAAGACATCGCTCGCGACTGTGTAAGGAGATACTTCACAGGGTATTTGCTCGGCGTGACCCTGCTACATTTCTTTTTTGTAAGGTATTGATAGTTCTTTTTTTTAGAACGCGTTGGTGGGCCTTCATAGTAAACTTAAAGCAAGTTTATTTGTCTGTTTGGTGCTGAACACTCGTGCTCGGAATATATTAAATCAGAACTAAACGTAACAGCGCAAACTTCTAAGACGAGCCGCCAAAAGGAAGACTTGACACACACTGGCGCTGCTAGCGACACACACAGCGCCAGTGTGTGTCGTGTCTTTCTTTTTGTGGCTCGTCTTAGATGTTTGCGCGGTTACGTTTAGTTCAGAAGTATGTACCAACTAGGCCCAAATGAAGTGTTACTGATATTAAACCAGGCCATACGATTTATGGTCCTTGGTTGCTAGAACCAGAGTTAATGAAGTGGGGTCCACAAATCTGTATGTCTGAACTGGAAGTTTATTAGCAATCATTTTATATTCACAATAGGCCATATTTCTGTTATCCCTTCCAGCCTATAGCGATATCGCGTTCTTCTCTATGTTTTTTTTTTTTTTTGCTTTCTTCTAGCTCATGTGCTCTGAGGCACGTATAGACATTGTTTCCCCGGCAGGTGCGCCTTCTAGTGCGATACAAAAAAAAAAGTGGCCCCCATCACGTCATCTGCCATGAGGCATTTGTTGTCTTAGGATGTTAAACGCTTTAATACACTTTAATTTAATTAATTAAGCTGTCGCTGTTAAATTGATCGGTTGGAGAATCTTACTTCCAGCATATGTGACCTATGACTAAGGGCTTGGGGCTGCTGAACTCCTTCGTTATAAGAGCTACTTTTTTGTAAAGGTGGCGCAGCTCACACAAGAACAAGGGCCTGCTGTCGCAGCCCCTGCAGTACTCTGATTTACAGTCACAATGCACGCGTACAATATATATATATATATATTGTACTGGAGAAAAACAAGCAGTAGGTACTGCTTCTAGGACGATGACGACGACGAGTTCATTTGACGCCGTGTGCCTGGATCGCCTGAGCAGTGTGACCTCTCGCTGCGAGCTGCGTGACTCTCTCAGAGCTTCATTAATTACCCCAGAACACCTCTCGACAGTATATATATATATATATATATATATATATATATATATATATATATATATATATATATATATATATATATATATATATATATATATATATATATATATTTATATATATATATATATATATATATATATATATATATATATATATATTAGAGATATCATATATTAAAGTACCTGTCAGAACGTATAATTGTGTGTAATCTCCATTGAAGCCTCAACATGCCAACAATTTTTTCCTTCCATGCCCGTGAGGATGTTACTGCCACCTCCACGATTTGAACACGCTACCTCCGGCCTAACAGCAAAACGCCAAAGTTCCTGAGCCACCACGACGAGTAGCCAGTGACATCCTAAATGAAATGAAAGAGTGCATAACTTATCTCCAATAATCCGCAAACTTTCAACTCTTCTAGAAGCAATGACCTACATTAAAAGAACGCGTATACATGCAGTGTGGCTTATCAGCTCGTGGTTTCCGACCATTCCTTTGGAACGTCTAAATTAGGCCACGCACACTGCATCAAGGAAAACGAAAAAAAAAACCTGAAGAATAATTTGTTTGGATTGTTAGCTCTCGAAAGCCCATAAAAAGCTGCGCAGCAACTGGCCATCAATCCGTTGGTCGTTTTAACATTTGTTGCTTGATAGGTCATACGTTAAAGGCATGGCCTATCAGCGAAGCCAAGCACTGTTGCTTATGTGCTGCCCACTTTGAACGGGTCCATTGTGACAGCGCCTTTAGAGGCACATGTGCTAGGCAACACAATCCACAATTAGCCAAACACATACGCCTCTACACTAGACCCTTTGGCGCCCATGTCAAGTGCGTACACGTCATGAGTGTGGAGGGAACATGCATGAATTGTGAGGCTATGACTGATAGTAACTATTTAGTCATACACACATTGCGGTAGGCGCATTAACAATCGATAAGCGAGGACAGGTAGACATAATTTGTCTAGACCTGTCGAAAGCTTTTGATCGGGTATCGCATCCAAAACTAATCCAGAAGCTGCAAGGAATTCTGGGACATGGTATTCTTACAAAATGGTTAAAAGCATATTTGTCACGACGTCAATCATTCGTTCATTTGTAAGGGCGATCCTCAGACTACGTTGATGTTTTATCCGGTGTGCCTCAGGGCACAGTTTAAGCTCCAATTCTCTTCGTTCTTTTTGTCAACGACATAGCAAATGGCATTGACGCAACGGTACGCATGTTCGCAGATGACTGCATTATTTATAAAGAAATACAGACCAAGGATGATCAGGTTGTTTTGAATCACGCACTTAAAAAGATAGCGAAATAGTGTGAAGACTGGCAGATGACGCTAAATGCAGAAAAAACGGCCTGCATGACAGTCACGAGAAAGAAAGCACCACTAACCATTCCATACCAAATTCAGCAAAGAGAACTAGAAGGGGTTGAAGAATACAAGCATTTAGGTATCATTATTTCTTCCGATCTAAAATGGACCAAACACGTGTCATACGTGGCAACAAAATCACTCTCAGCGCTTTTTTCCCTCAAAAGGTCCCTCAGTTACGCTTCAGCCAATACCATACTACTCGCGTACACGTCACTCATTCGCTCCGTTATAGAATATGGCGCCATATGCTGGTTCCCATATACTAAATGTGCCATAGCGAAGTTAGAGAGCGTACAGAAAAATGCAGCCAGATTCATTTATAATAAATACCGTCGTCATGATTCCCCAACTCAGCTTCTACGCTTAGCCGGACTGCCAACAATTAGCGATCCTGCTAGATATCTCTGACTAAAATTCATGTTCATTCTCCAGAGCAATGCTCTAAAAGTAGACAAAAACAAGTTTTTAGTACACTCTAACGCTAGAATTTCAAGAAATAAGCACAATAAACAATTATTTCAGTATCGATTTCACAATGACACCTTCAGGTATTCATACTTCCCACAAGCTATCAGAGAATGGAATCTGTTACCACAAGAGGTTGTCGATTGTAGGACCCTCGATTCTTTTTTGTCTAAGCTGTCTGACCATATCTTTGTTGCTACGTGATGAAATGTGGTTTTTACATTGTGTTCTATTCTCACCAAGAGAGAGAGAGAGAGAGAGAAGGGAAGACGGAAAGGCAGGGAGGTTAACCAGACTGAGTCCAGTTTGCTACCCTACACGTGGAGAGGGGAATGGGGAGTGAAAGAGAGTGAGAGAGAACTTAGGTGTAGGATGTCTATAGTCGGGCACTCAAGGCTGTTGTCCTCAGGTAGCGAAAAAGCGCGCGAACTCACCAATGCATATTCTCACCAAGAATATGCATTGTCCATATTGCTGTACGTGTGTATGAATAAGCTTGTTTCTAAACTAATGCCAAGGCCTCTTGTAAACGATTATCGTTGAACCCTGTGTGTCTGATGTATTTTCCCTTTTATGAATGTACCCTTTCCTGCCAAAGCCTTCGTTAAGGCTAGCAGTATGTACCAAATAAATAAATAATAATAAAAATAAATAAATTCAGGCTTCATTCAATAGTGACTTTTTACTGCCGTTTATTCATGCGCCTTTTTTTTACTTATTCTGCATAACAGGCTAAAGAGATGTGCGATAGCGGGACACCAACTACACGAAAAGCAACGCATACAAAACATTAGTGTAATGTGTGCTATGCGGGCGTCTTGTTTATTTCGCGTCATTGCGCATGCAAGACGCGTAGAGTCATGGACAAATTACAACAAAACAAGGAATTACATAGGGAAACACCTTTCGCAAATATTAACGCGAGAGTGTGATTTTGCGCCACTACTTCTACCGCCGCCAAAAACGGTATAAGCTCCGCAATACGATTAGAAGCCGTAATCATGATGATATTACACATAGCTTGTTGGTATTTCAATTGTCTCTTATTGTACCAACTAGCCTATGTCACAGCTCGTGTGGCAGTGCTGTCGGACTGGTGCTATTGAGTCTATGATTACACAGTTTTTTTTTTCTAGATGAAGTGAAGATGTTTTCCTGAAAGCACGCCTTGTCGTTCTCCCAAGCGAAGCCATCTCGATCGACCGAGCAAACGAGAGTAGAAGAAAGCAACGAAATGAAAGTCTGCGGAGACAAGTGACGTCTTCGCGTCCAAGAGGGAACATACGTGGGAATGCACGTCGAGCTATACCTCGACACTAACTTCACGGGAAGAAGCACTATGGACCTGCCTACGTCCTTCGAAAGTAAACACGGCATACAGGGGTGTAAGCAATATTTGGCTAAGAGTCAAGAAAAGTAAGAAATATACCGGACCAAGTTGCCTGTCCTTCCACACTATGCCGCAACGCCGGTACGTGGTTTAGTGACAGCCCACGGATCCCCAGGCGGAAGTAGGCAAGGAAGGCGGCTTTGTGCTGTAGCTGAGTTACTGGAAAGGCAACAGACGGCGCGAAACACGTGTGAGGCCATATCATGCGTGGTGCGTGTGTCACATGGTTCTGTTTTTTGTTGGATATCGCAGGTACTGCATCTCTTAATACGTTTGTTGTTTTTTTCAGATACATGCCGGTGTGCTAGGATATAGTTCTTCTTCCCGCGTCCCTATACGTGCTCGATAACGGAGACTGAAAGCGCAAATACTATGCTTCTGGTGGCCCTACCACCATTTAAAGGTAGCTATTTACCACAGCGTAAACTACTTACTGCAGGCTGTTCCTTAAGGGTCGGACACAGCAGTGGCCTTCCTTGGCTGCGAAGAGAGACTGTGGCGATGCCTCAGGTTTTCTGTGACGCTTAGTTCTTCGGGAAGTATGAAATGTCATACTGCCATATTTAAGTTGTCACAAAACTAGCTTGTATTTTATTTTCGCCTGAGGACAATTTCATGACTTGTGATTTTTTAATCTGGGCGAAAATACCATCTGCACTGGCAATATTTTTTTTATTACCTCCAGGATTATTGGTTATTCTACTTTCAATAAACTTCTCAGTGTACTCTTAGCAAGAGTTGCATAATGTATGAGTCACCGATATTTACAGTCACCGAGAGGCACCGATATTTACAGGTTCCTTCGCAGGGTGCGCTTTTTTGATATCTTGTTTCGGTGCGTCATAGGAGCTCCCTACCTAGAAAAACCATCTGTAAATAAAGTATTTTGCCTAAACAAATACTTGTTACAACTACGTGCAGCAAAAAAACATGGATGAAAAATATATGCTGGAATGAAATTGAGCGCTGTGAGTTTTCACAAAGGTGTCCTTCGCGTCAGGAAAAAAAAACGAAACTGAATTTCCATGCAACTTACGTGCGTGGAAATTGCTTATCACGCGCACAAGGCTGCGCGGGCTCAAAACATTTCCCTGTTTGCTGCCTGCTTAGAGGTGTCTGTGTATTTGCTTCGTTATGATTGAGTTTGTTTAAAAGGAAGGGAAAGGTGAGGGCGGCTCTGAAATTTAATATACAATTTGATTCCCAAAGTGCATTAGAAAAGATGTAGAAAAATCTCACATGACTCGACCGTAGTCCGAACTCCTGTCACTTACTCAGTGGCCCCGTATTCTTGTCTGTACAGCTTCAGTAAGATATGAGTGACGATTATTAGAAGAAAGCTAGTGACAGCGCTTAGCCTGCTATATATGTATACCACCCTCCGAAATTCACAATTCTGCTATGGGCTTCAAAAGGCCTTGGTGCCCAGAGAGAGAGAGGGGCGTGAGAATGGGGGGAGCGAGCCTGTTTTAAAGTGGCAGGGCCTTTAATAACAAAACTCTCTCACCCTAGAATTGTTCTCAGAAGAAAATTCTAGCCAATCCTGATGCTGAGCGTATCTTTAGAGAAGGTGGCTGGCCAATGACAAACAGCACATTCTTTAACTTCAAGTCTCAATGGAAGTTGATGTGTTACCCGTTGTCCCTGCCGGAAGAAAAACCAACAGGAAAAGTCGCTGCGTTACACAGAAGAAAATATTATTTCACTGAGCGTACAGAAACGTAAGAATAAGAAATTATGGTGATGAGTGTCAGAAAGCTTTATTTTCCCCCTCCCATGGTGAACTGCACCCCGCCAGCTATTGCCAAGTATGGTGACAACATGGAGGCAAAGTGACAGACATGTCTGCTCTCGCAGACAGGCTGGCAACAACACAAAGCGTTAGCGCAGCTCTAATCTTCCTATTCTCAGCACGAAGTAACATATATAACAAACGGAGTTTGCAGTGCAAGAATAGCACAGTAAACACAGTATACAGCTCGGATAATACGTCGTCCATCGGCGTAGGCGCCAGCGCCTCGGAGAAAGAACGACCAGAAGCATAAATATCGCAAAAAGTCGCAGAGCTCAATGTTTCTGGGAGAAGGGGAGCAAGTTGATAAAATTGCACGGGAGCAGAAAGCTTTTCTTTTCACTAAGAGGCCTTTTTTGTTTCTGTGACAGTGAGAGGAAATTCTCCTTGAAGGTATAAATGTTTTAGATCTATTTATTCTTTCTTTTGTGCGGTACCTTGCGCACATGCTTCCTTCCACCCGAGTCATTATACCGCTTGCCTGCTATCTCTTCAGCGCGGCTTCACGGTTGGAAAGCCCCATCAGCATGGCTATTCGACGCTATACCGGGGCATATATCGAGGCAACGGCTCATTAATGAGGGTTACGGTTTTGCGATCGCTGAGCGCAAAGATTAGGATAATTTCCGCAGGCACCGTTGACAGCGCATTTAGGCACGTATAGCTCCGTGAGAGGCGCACCGCGACTGCCCGATATTTCTATTACCTTCTCACGACGCATAGTATAGCCATCAACGTCAGCGCTATCTTTTTCTGTATTTTTGGTACGAGCACCTATTGTGTACCTGCCCTCGCTACGATGTCCAACGCCTCTCTCTGCGGGCAACTTTACGCAGACTGGACTCGAGATGTTTCACCGAGTCAAAGATACTCGGACCGTGGCCACACCCGTCACTGGCTCGAAAAGCGATTCGTGCATTAGTGCGGTACTTGAAGTGCACGGGCTTAACAGACCGTTTATAGTGTCCTTGTGTATGGTGTCGCTCCCACACGTACTCAGTGCTTCCTCTCTCCCTTTCTTCCTCTTTCTATTCCCCTTTCCCCCACCCCCAGTGTAGGGTAGCAAACCGGATGCTGTTCTGGTTGACCTCCCTGCCTTTCCTACCCTTGTTTTCTCTCTCTCTCTCTCTCTGGTAGGGCTACTGGTCAGGCGATCGGAACAGCTTGACTCAGGGAAATGCGTTGTTCCATCGAAATGAAACGTTCGTTTGGCGTCCCTTCTGTAACTCGAATGACCCACCGGTTATTTACTTTGCGTACTACGTGGTCTGCCGAGCCCCATTTTTTTTTCTTAATGTCAACTAGAATATCGGCTATGCTCGTTTGCTCTCTGACATACACTGTTCGCTTTCAAGACTTGTACTAGGGAACGAATCGCTTTTCGTGCCAGTGATGGCTGTGGCCATGGTCCGAGTATCTTTGACTCGGTCAACGGTCTTGAGTCCAGTCGGTGTAAAGTCGCCCGCAGACAGAGGCGTTGTCCATCGTAGCGAGGGCAGGTACAAAATAGGTGCTCGATGGTTTCCTCGCACCCACAGGAGCCGCACACCGGGATACCGGCCATTTCCAAACGATAGGAACGTTCGTGAACGCCACTCCCAGCCACAAGCGCCACAGCGAGGTTGTTTCGCCGCGGGAAAGGCTAGATGGCAGTTGTAGCCATAGCACGGGGTCCTGTTTATGTAATCGGCAATTGAAGGCACTAGAACGCCAGAGATCTTGTGACTTTTTGCGTGCAAGTAGGTGAAGTTCCCTGGCAGCGTCGGACCTCGTGAACGGTTTTGGAAGTGTCTGGGTATCTTCGTGGGCAGACCGGGCAGCCTTGTCAACAAGGTTGTTGCCGACGATGCCACGATGAGCAGGGATCTATTGAAATATAATGTTGTGCCCTCTTTCCAGAGCATGGTGGTGCACTTCCCACACGCACTCAGTGCTTGCCCTCTCCATTTTTTTCTCTTTCTATTCCTCTTTCCCCACCCCCAGTGTAGGGTACCAAACCGGGTGCTTGTCTGGTTGACCTCCTTGCCTTTCCTGTCCTTGCTCTCTCTCTCTCTCTCTCTGTTCGTTTTCGATCTATTAACGTTACGCCTAAAATTTTACGTCGAAGGATCTGCCCGCTCGTTGGTCGGCATTTTTCGCGTCCGCCTCCGTGGGCAAAATGTGGGCCGATCCCGAAGGTTGTGCAATACCGGGTTGACTCGTGGCGGAGGCGAAGCAGGCTTCAAGCACTCAGCAAAGTGAAGCAAACAGTGCACACATTCGTTACAATAAAGAATAAGCTCAAAAGAAGCATCCGAACCACATAATTGAAGATAAGGCGTTCCTGATAACAACGCGAAGCACGTAGCACTACCCGCATACGTTTCCTGGTAAAGGTTACTTTTGCGCAAGCTGCCGCGGCGACGGTAGCTTGCTACGTGGAGTTTGACGTCCCTAGCCTTTTGTATATAAGATAAGCAGCCGAGCAACTGATTTCATTGTTGTTGCAGCACCGCTGTTGGTAGGCAACGCATAGTCTGCACTCCCGAGGAGCAGCGTGAATACGAGGAGCAGCAAAGGGAAAAAGAAGCGAAAATACGACCAGCAGCGGCGTGCAATAAAAATTACCATAACCCTCTTTACTGCCATTACTCTAAATTATCATTACTACCATTACTCCAATGCAATAAAGCATGCCAGCCGTGGTAGTGGCGGTTTTCAATAGCTTCGCTGGACATTCACTTGCGCAGGGCTGGGATGTCGAGTAAATTTGTTTCGTTCCATCGCTGTTTGCGTGCTCTTTAACTTGTTCGGGATCTTCTTGCTTAACCTCCAAGTTTCTGCCCAATAAGTTGGAAGCGGTAGAATGTAAAAATAACTAAGTGAAATATATATATGGGGCGCTCTAACGTAAAACTATTCCAAACTGTTCTATTCCAATTCTGCAACAAAAATTTTTCACCGCGATTGGTGAAAAAATTTTTGGACCACCCCCCCTTCACCTGTCTGTCACGCGACGTCACGAAAACCGCAATAGCTCCCCATCTGATATGACGTGTACACACTGATTATGCATAATTGGGCCGAACAAAACAAATATAGTTATTTCTGATTCGACGCCTTTTTGCCATTAACCCTCAGCTATTGGTGAAAAGTTTTCGGGCTGCACCCACTTCACCTGCCTATCACGCGACGTCACAAAACCGCAAAAGCTTACCACGTAAAAGTGACGCATACGCGTTAAAGATGCATTAATATGCCGAAGAAAACTGAATTTTCTTCTGAATAGCCGGAGCCTGCCCAGTTCCGAACGGAATAAAAAATGGCTGCCACCGATCGCTCCGGCACTGGCTACTTGCCCCTGCCGGAGAGCATGGGTTTATTTGGATGTAATAAAACATTTTGCGTGGCAGTGTGGCATATTAGAGAACTTTCGGCACGTTTACGACCTCGTTCTGCCAAGTCTTCTTTGCTGAGGATTCGTTCTAGCGTCATTCTTAAGCTTCCGTTGAATGCCGCCGTGATTGTCGACGAGCCACCGCAAGCTAAGTAAGGGAAAGCGAACCAATCGCAGACGCCGGCGCCACACTCTTCATCGGGTTATCGATATCCAGCTCAGTGGCTCGGCCCCATCGAATCCCTCTCCACTTGGGCATGCTCCTGGCCTCTTGTGAGCCAATTAGATAAGACAAGCCGCTCAGTGCAGGCAATGTTATTCGTTTTTCAAGCAAACGAAATTGACCTCCTATTAACGAGGGGAGCATTTGATTTGTTTGTTTAGACAACCCTGCGGGTGACCGCTCGATGCTTGCGTCGGCGGTTACGCAAATTTGACGTCAAGAGATTAGAATAAAAACATATTGAAATAGTTTTACGTTATATGGTCCATAGTGTCCTGCTGCTGAGCCCAAAATCGTGGCATTGATTCCTCGCCGCAGCGGCCACATTTTGATGAAGGAGAAATGCGTCAATGCATGCTCGTGTATTTAAATTTATATGTAGCTTAAATAAACCGCAATAACTCCTACAACGTGGTATGCACTCTTCTGAAAACCTGCTTAGGCTGCGCATTTTCTACGGGTACGACATGTTCCACGGTAAACTGTAAGTGTAAATTCCTGTCCGATACTTGTTGCCGAGTTTAGTTCAAGGCATCTCATATCAGCTGCTGTGCAGACAGGTTTCTACCCAGGAGAGGCATACGATTTGCTTCTTGAATAGTAAGGCTTCGCATTTTAACGTAGACGAAGGCGCATTCTCCTCTTGTTGGCTCAGTAAAGAGTTCCTCTTGCATGCCGCTCGTGAATTGCTCTCTAATGCCCGCCGCAATTAAACCAAGATGAACGGGGAGGAAGTAAATATATGACACTAAAAATCGATAACGCTAGGTTGTGTCGGTTTCCTTAGGGGACGACCTCAAAAGCTTCACTTTAATATAAGTTCACATTCTTCTTTACCTCGTCAAGCTAGGTTTTTTGTAAGGTGTACCTTACGGCCAAACAATCAAATCTTCCTTATCTCAGTAAGGAAGCCTTCGTTGCGGTGAGGCCACCTTATGTGACTATGAAAGCTTCCTTACTGAGGGACCCTCAGTGAAGGTTTCCTTGGTGCTTCCTCAGCGTAAGGTAGCTCCGAAGCTACACCTTCATGCGTCCTTACGCCACTCCTGGCCCTGAACGAGCACTTAACTTACTGCTTAGCCACGTGAAGTTTGCTTGTGCAAGCACGCTGTCACCCGCCTGCGTAGAAACGCGTGCACGGTATGTTTCGCCAGGCATGTTCGTTTCAGCCGCACTTTCGGCGTGGGTGGCGTTGCTAGGCGTTGCACGACTGTCGGCGTGCCAGCATTGATGGAGCCCACAAATGTTTTCGCTATAATGCGGTATTTTTGTACGTTTAGTAAACAACACTAGAAGAGAGGGTGCACGCGTCTCCATGTGAGAACGTCAATTTAAAATTATGCGACGATACATCTTTTTATAGAATAATGGTGTTCGCGTAAAGCTTTTAAGAGATCTTCTTGAACCCAGGCGGGCGGCAACGGTTCATTACGTGAGGACGGGCGAAAGGAGCTTCCAGAGTACGCTCCGCTTCCTCCATCGGTCCTTCGCGGTAAGGAGGCCTCACGTAAGGTTAGAAAGTGGTCAAACGTAAAGAACTTTTCATCGTTTGGGCCGTACATGAAGCGAAATCACGATATCAAGGGAGTTCTTGTCTTGTTATCTGTCAGCCAGTACAAGTTTTCATCTATGATCACTAACTCCGTTTTGGCCGTACCCTCTCACACTCTGGCACTTCTCTATATCTAGCCCTGTCGACATCGCCTTAACCCCTATGACAATGAACCATCTACGCTGTTAATGCTTCATCATCATCATCATCATCATCGAGAACATCAACTTTCCAAATCTTACCCCCTTATTCAGAAATAACTCTTAACTTGAAGCTCATGCTTGACTGGATCTATAGATGGCAGCTGGCGTTAACGTGCCCAATACGCTCATTGCGTTGCCTTCGGCGAGTTTATGCCAGGCGTCAGTTACACCAAGTCAAGCATACGTTTCAAGATAAGATCTATTTCAGAATACCCGGGTTAGGCGCCTTTCATGCAAGAGTAGCATAACAATACAAAATCTTGAGAGAAGTTGTCACGTGAAGAGGAAAGGATAATGGCATAAAAAAAATAAATCTGAGAATAGCCTGAGAAATAAGTCTATCCGCACCCGATTAGCATACACGTAGTGATGCCCGCGAAGACCTGCTTTTAAGTCACTGTCAGTGCCAACAGCCCCAGACTAATGTCGACTTGAACGATAGAGGGACGCGGCCATAAAACACGTCTCACCTTACCACACCTCTAACGCCAAAGTAGTTGCGCTGCTGGCGGGGCGCCTAGAGAGGTTTGCACTTTGCCCTCCATGAGGCCACCAGGATAGACTGTAGCTGGCGTGGGAAAAGTCGCCTGTCAGCAAAAAAAGAAAAAGAAAAAAAAAGAAGACGAAAAGAAACCTTTCTGACACTTATCATCATACTTTTTTACTCTTGCTTTTCTGCTCACCATAGGTGCTAATGTTCTGTGCAATACTGCGGGTTTCCCTCTCTTTTTTCGGCACAGACAACCGGCGGCATATCAGCTTTCATTGAGATGTTGCTGTGTATCTGAAGTTTGGACATTTCTAACAAAAGAGAGGCTGTAGCGGCGGTTACTAGAAAACAAGCACTGTAGATATTAGGGGGAGGCGGGATCATATGCTGCAAACTGTCAAATCTCCTAGCAGTTTGCTTCAACATTCATAGTCGCGTGCCTTGCATGGAGAGGTGTCGATTATTATTAGTGTTATTTTGGAAAAAATTGTTGACCAAGGCAATTCTTGTGAAATTGTGAATACAATTCTTGCATCTTTAAAACTGGTTTCCTCCGTACCCCCTCCCCCCCCCCTTCCTCCCTCACCCACACACACACACTATCTCGAGACATTAAGGGCTTCTGAAGCTCATGGGGGAATATTAATTCGAGGGGACCGTATAAATAGGAGACCGTGAATGCTCGAAACTTGCCTAACAGTTACTCATGCCACAATAAAAAAAAGAAATCAAGAATAAAATATCGTCACGCATTATACAAACAAGAAGATGTCACAGGCACACAAAGACTGCCTCAGCGGGCACCAGCACCGCAAGCACAGCACCTATACGCGTATGACGGTCACCAATCACACAGCAGCGATAGTCAGCAGAAGACATTTTGTGCAAATACGTATATTAAGACAACACAACCACAACATCAGTGTGTAAGGAAAAGAGCACTAAGCAACGTTCTTAAAGGAAGCCATGAGCGGCCAAATCCAGACTAGTATGGTAACCATGGAAATTGGAGCTAATTTCCGTGCAAAGCGTGAGGCACGCAACTATCAGGCGGGTGATGCGCTATCGCGTCCGCAATATGTTCTGGAAGCTCCTCTTGAACTATTTCTCAGGAGCGCTGCCTCCAAGATTTGGGTACAATTTCTCGGATACAGTGTACAGCTTATCCCGCTTAGTGGCTAGAGAGGCGGCTAACACGCTTCAAGCTCCGCTGATGGTGTGCTAGCGACGTAGAGCCCCGTCGCCGACCTGAAAATTCTAGACGCGGCGTGATCGATCATACTGCCCTGTTTTCTCCACAAGTGCGATATATAGGCCTTTGCGTGCAGCAGCCAAAGAGCAACCCGAAGGTGGGGCTTGGGGGGGGGGGGGAAGGGGGGGGAGCGCATCTGCGAACCAGTATTTGCTACGAGCAAAACCCTTTGCGGTAAGAAGAACGATAGTTACAGGCAAATACGTTTTACCCTGTGCTTGCCCATAGCCGCAGCGTGCAGCAAACAACGCACACATATAGAATGGGACAAACACTGCACGTGCTTGACTTCGCTATAAAAAGTACGCAGGTAAGCGTAAACAAAGACGTTGGCATCCATTTGGCGCAGTAAAACTGTGTTATTGCCTTGAAGATGGAAAGACCTGCATTGGGGGCGCCCTGACGACTCCCTTCTTTTCACGCAGTCTCCTTCAGGAATTGATCAATGATAGAAATTTAGGCGATTTCCACTGTAGCAATTGGTGTACCAAAAAGACCACTCCGTCTTGTTTTATTATCAGGAGAGCACGCTCTTGCATTTCACAAAAAATATTTTTAGATTCTTATAGGAAACTCAGGTGTTAAATACGCCTTAAGTTCATTGCAATTATCTAATTTCTGCTCTAACGTTTCCAGTATTTATTATGCCTTGTGTCTGGCGCATGATAGCCTGATACGTTTTTGCAACAATTGAAGACGACAACAGCAAGGACTTGATAAATCAGAACGTTGCAACCTCTCGTACCTAGAGACGCCCAATTCCATCGAAGATCAGGCGTGTTCGTCTCCGAAGCACTTCCATTTCATGTCGAAAGACGAGGTTCCCAAAGCCGTTATCTCCGCTTTGATCCTGTGCGATGCCTCGCAACTCCAATTTTATAACTTGAGACGAACTTTGACGAGAGCGTACGCTTTCATAGTAACTCTGAACTCAAGGGTATATATGAATGCTTTCGCTCAGATTGCATTCGCTAGAATGAAATGTGAGCTCCGAGAACAATGGATCGCAAAACAAAGGAATATTCTATTTCTAGAACTCCTTAAAGCACGACGTGCATTACTTGGTCACGTCATGCACCTACGTAGCAAGTGTAATTTTTGTTATAGTTGGCCGTTGTGCAACCAAGGATTAGTATGTAGACTACCTGCACTCTCTCGACAAAACGCAGGCACAGTGATAGCAAAACGATGCAAGGAACACTTAATTGAACGTCAAAGCCTTGTTACGTCACAGTAGGGCGATGAGTATTCCTGAGACGTTTCCCACGAGGCAGTCCTTTCATCAGCGAATGCCTAGCCGACACCGGGGCCCGAAATAGACTGTGACGTGCAAACAAAGGAGCTCACCTTGAGGTGGCGAATGCCGCGAAGACCACTCTACCTGAACCTGACCCTGACAAGCTGAACTAATTGATGAAAGGTGCCAAAGTCGAAAGCTACTGCGGGAACAGCGTCGACCTTGGTTTCTGAGACTGCTACGCGCTTGTGCCAAATGCGGGGGCGAAGGTGCAACATAGGAGGCGGAGCTGGGATGCGACGTCCTGGGAGGGATTTTGTGACAGATTCGGCGATCGTGATTGGTCGGGGTACAATAATCAGATTCCCTAGTCTAGTCTCCTAGGGAAGACGATGTTACTAAAAGCAAAGACCTTTGGTGCAGTGAGAGGTGGGCTGACGTGGCATGACGCGAACTGAGGTGCTTAATATGCTCCTACATGGCTAGCGGGCTTCCGTATCTGGAGCCTGTGTAAATAATGTAAAATAGGCCCCATTTCCTTCATTCTTTACCGGACGTACTCATCAACGAGCCGGGTGGATTGGTGGCCCAAACGCCACCTCGAGCTGCAACAGCCTGCGTGTACAATTATGAGAGCACTCGAAAAAGTCGGTAGAAGGAAAGCCCACGTCCACCTTAAGACTTAGCTTTTCCTTTTGGTAGATATTACTGGGCTACATTAAAAATTTTAACAGATTGTACTACGAATGGTTGCGAAGGGAAGTGTTCATATGCCGTTTGTTGATTTATTG
This sequence comes from Dermacentor andersoni, assembly GCF_023375885.2. Taxonomy (NCBI): domain Eukaryota; kingdom Metazoa; phylum Arthropoda; class Arachnida; order Ixodida; family Ixodidae; genus Dermacentor; species Dermacentor andersoni. Next base: position 99,786,496 of record NC_092819.1, on the reverse strand, counting down.
TACTCGATAAAAGCAAGACACGCAATAATAGCTCTTATTCTACAAAGCACTAGAAAGGCAGTGCTATTACGTAGATGATTTCGTAGCGAAAAACAGTCAATTATTAGAACCGTGTTAGACGCGTCAAAATCCTTTACACTGAAAAAAGTAGCAGTTTCGCCCGAATGGCGAAACATCGATTGCGATAGATAATTAGAAGAGAGCTATACAATGTAAGGATAGTAGCTTTATCGGATTTATTATCTTGGAAGTATTCCCTTACTAACTAAATTAACTACCAAGGTGTCACGCGCGCACAAGCAAACATGAACACATCTCACTGGATGATTATAGTTTTTTATGGTAGAATTGCGATAGTTAAACAATAACAATAGTTTATTTTACAAGATGATTTAAAAGTCAAAGATAACCTTTTTTAAATTTTGTGCCGAAGCTAAAACGTCGGTATACCAGTGGGAAGTCACGGATAAGAGTACGTAGGGGATTGAAGAGCCGTACCTTGTTGTTGGATGCTTCACACATATGAAGAAGAGCAAGTCTGGGCCAGAAAAAAATAAATATACATTTGTCCACCAGCAGCAAAAATGAAAAGAAAAAACTCAGTGCCCTTCCACTCTGTGAAGAAGCATGACCAGCGAAGCTGTGTATATGGGTCCCTTAATAGTGAACGGCACCTCTTCCGCGAGTTGGCCAGGTATTGCACAATCTTCGGTATCGACCCACGTATGGAGAGTGTTTAACGCTTGCTTCACCTCCCCCGCAGTTACGCCCGGCATTGCACTATCTTCGGGATCGGCCCACGTATGAAAAATTGTTGTTCTACGCGCGGACGCGATCCGCCAGGTCCTAGCCTTAGACAGCTTCGCTGTAAAAGAAAGTCGCTGTCTCGCCCCAAAGGCGAATCAACGATTACGATTGAAAATAAGTAGACAGCTGTATAATGTAAGGATAGTAGCTTTATCGACTGTATAAATTTGTAAACATTCAGTTTCAGTTTTTTATTATTTAAATGAAATGAATGGGTGGTAGACGATATACAGGCCAGGGTCCCAAAGTCAGACTGCGAGGGACTCTCTGTTAATAACAACAATGGAGAGACGTTGAAAGATCAGCAAGCTACGTAAAACAAACAAAAAGCCGTGAAAAATAAAACATAAAAATATTACCTAAATGAAGAACAATTGTCAGTGTACCAGTCTATGGTGCCTAAAATACTGTTAATACATACAAATGGCAAATGTAGCGTTATTAACGACGTACACTTAGTGAAATGTAAAAAAAGCTTAAGGGCATGACTAAATGCATGAAAGGATGAAGATTTATTGGTGTTGGGTAAACCATTCTACAGTTTTAAGCAGCGAAGAATGATGTCATTTTGCCATAGTTAGAGTGAACTATAGGCAGTAGAAAATTGGTGCAAACCTGGTATTGTAATTATTAATGAGATACGTGGAATCAATGAATTCGTATGAAAGCTGTTTAGTCAGCAATTTATAAAGACGCAATTGTCAGATGATAGTTAAACATCGTCATTCAACTATCATTTACTTCGCTTAGTAAATTAAGAAGCACGGTTTCACGCACGCACAAGTAAACATGAACACATCTCACTCGATGACCGCGGAAACTAGCGGTCAAAACGCTAGAGTGAGGAGCGCGGCAGCCGCAGCGAGCGAATTGATCTTCGTGCTGCGTGTCGCTTCAACGCGAACGAAGCATCGAAAACACAGCGCATAGAAAGTTACCAGCACTCGGCGCACTTTGTACAAATCGCAGCCGTCGCAGTAAACCCCCCTCCCCCCCAGTCCCTCCCCTCCTATGTGTGCCACGCGCGCGACGGAAGACGGCGCGCATCCTCTGCGTTCTCTAGTGTTCCTCTATATGCTCCCGCAAGGAGCAGGGTTGCGCACAACGTTTGCGGCACCGCCCGCACCGCCATTTGCCGAGCGCTATCATGGGGTGCAAAATAACGTCAAATATCGAGCTGCGCTGCTGCGAAGCCAACTTTACGGTCGCGCCGCCGACTCGTTTCCGTCAGTGCCATCGAAATTGCAATCAGCGGACCGTCGAGCGTGCGTTGCACCAATTGACTTCGGGTTGCAGGTACTGTATTCGACGAGATTAAGTTAATGACTTTGGTGAAGTGATACAAACACATCATTTTGACACTTGTACTCCAGTATGGCGGGGTGCAGTGCACCAAACTACGCAGACCGCACGGAAGGGGGCATAGCCTTTACGCGGTGCCGTGCGCACAGAGGAGACCAGCCGGCTCCGAAAGGGACCACGATATGCGAGGTGCATTCGCCTTGTTTACAGAGGTGAGTTCGGTTTGTGTATACTAAAGCATCATTTATCTCGAGTAACACTCCTGTACACGCTGAAATGCGCACGCCTGGCATGAGAGGTTGTTCACTTATGCAATTTTAGTGTATATGGGCAGAGCGATAGAGACGCGGGACAAAGAATGAACGGCACGTCTGTGTCGCGCTGCACATATACGCGAAGAATGTTAAAGTACCAACTCGCCCAATTCGCTGTGTTGCTTGCACGACTGTTCTGACTCTGCGGCTCTAGAACAGTGTGTTAAAAATAGAGTAAATACTATGATATTCAATTTGCCCGCTGCACCCTGTTTTCTCTCTACTGTTTTTTTTATTTATTTTTGGTCGGCCTTCTGATTGACATGTTGCTGTTCATTGTGTTGTAGTAAGCGAAAACGTCGTGCGCTCCCGATGATGAGAGGGCGGTGATAGCTTCAGCATTCACCACCTGCATATTAATATGTTGCTTGTTCGATCAGCCTTAGCCGACGTGAGGAATGTAAAATTCTTTTTTGTATCTTTAATAAGCACTGTATTATAGTAGTTACAACCTCAGTCGTATGAAGAGGTAAAAAAGAATGTGTTGTCATATTACTGTTTGCAATGTGTGAATAATTACTTTGCAAGCTTGCCATCTTATGTAAGTAGTGCAATAAAAAAACCTGTTTTTACTCTTAATAACTTGCTGCCTTTCCACTGGTTTTGAATTCTGCCTCTAAGTCTCCTAGAAATAGTACTCATCCCCTGCTGCCACCAGCCATTGCTCATCCAATCCCTTGTACGAAATAAATTTGATCTACAAGCTCGTGCATCTTGAATATTTTTTACACTGGCAGGTTTGCTGCTACGAAGCAACTGTTAAGTTTGCGGTATGAATCGCAAAGTAAGGCTTGCCTAAATTGTGCGCATGTGAACATTTGAAATGCGTTTAAATCTAGAAATGTACCGCATATATCGAAAACGTGCAGCTGCTGCGTACGACGGTTAGTGATGAATGACGGTCACGGTTCACAGTCACTGACATAACAGCAAGCACGATAGTTCTCTTGGCGACGATCATTATTTGTCTGGTTTCGGCAGCCAAAATGCGCCCACATAATTGTCCATCACGTCTGTGTGAAGTTTTCTCTAAACACTGTTTAAAACATTTCTTGCCTTCCGGCCTCCATGAGATAGCTTTATATGCATGATTAAAAGAATTGCACCACTTTTTGTCGCAAGGTACAGCGCGTTTGCACGCGAACTTTTGAGCTGTTCGAGCCACGGGCGTAGTCAGGATTTTATATCGAGGGATCAAGGGGGTCCTACTCCTCATATGTGCGTTTGTGCATGTTTGTATATGTGCGTGTAAATATATGTACTTACATGCTAAAAATTTCGGGGGGTTGGCACCCCTCCGGCTACGTCAGTCGTTCGAGAGTAGGCTGAATTAAAAAGTGACATCTTGCTGACCTTCGCAAGCTTTCACTCGCACAAAGAGCTTACGGCACGCGGCGATGATGTTATCGTGCTTAGACTTTCTACGGAACATCACGGCAACGCCGACGCTGACGCTGACGACGGCAATGCGCATGAAGTGTACATATAATTGATTTCGCAATAAAAACTATAGTTTGCTTTGCCGAGGCATGGAAAAAACAAGCAGGTCCCGGCCTTATTGCGTCCCTGCTTAGGTCCACTAAATGCTTGATGCTAACATGAATTGCTGAAATTGCTGAACATCAAATTGATGAATTTGATAATATAAGTAAACGCTTGCGAATCAAGAGAATCAATGAAGCTTATAAAGAAAGACAGGTGCAATCCAGTCATTGTGAGTTCAAAGGAGCGCTGGAAAGAAAATGGTACAAAACCACATAACTTTGTAGCTCATGGAGCATGGGGGCAAATGAGAGGCGCAGCTACGGTTTGTTCTTGCAGAAGCAGCACATGACAAGAAGGCAGTGTTCTCGTAAATGTGCAGACTTTTGAGCCCTTGATTTACACCAGCCCTGAAAACTCGAAAAGATGGATCAAAGGACACCGTGAGACAGTTACAGCAAAAATGAAAGTAAAATGAGCTTGACGTATGGAGACACGGCTTATTCCGCACCCTCACATGTTGCGCCTGTTTCCCGCTATTCTCAGAGCTCGCTTATAGCCTTCCTACCTGGTGCTGCTAATTAACTGTCCAAACTGTCAGAACAAAGTTTGAACGCGCTTGTAATGCGCCGTGCCCTGGACTCTTCGCAATCACCACTACTTCTTCTTCAGGTTCAATTTTTGCCTCTCATAAAATCATACTTTCTTTCCTATAGCCTGCAGTGATATTACGTTCGCTATAAGCGGTATGCTTATGTTTAAAGTGACAGCGACGAGGGCTTATTTCGTTTCAGGTCCCTGGCTCTCTCAAGTAACCGTCATTCCTGGTACCGTAGTTATTCCCAACGCTAGTGTTTATTCTTGGGGGCGTTCAGGGGAGGGGGGGACTTTGCTATCTGTTAGCCAGTGGAGATGGAGAATATAACGAAAGGAATTCACTCCGCAATTAGTACTTGCTACAAAACGATTTAACTCGCAGAAAGGATACTTCTAGAGGCTCTTTATCCGAGAGTAAAATAAAAAAGAACAGTAACTTAGCCAAAGCCAAGAGCCTAGCCAGAGTCAAAACCATGTGCCTCTCACAAATATGGGTGACTTATTCGAAATAAAGCTAAAGAGCGAAACAGATGCATGCGAAGCACTGCAATATGTAACCTGATACGATTGCACGTCTGCTTACCGTATGTCGGTCTAAGTTTCTTCGCTAAAAGATCTTTATTTTGGTCTTACAATTTGTTTCGAGCCGCAGGCTTGTCTTAAAGTCACGGTAACGAGTTCTTACTCCTGCCGCAGTTAAGAAAAAGACAGCGAAGCAAGCGTTAACCGGATAGAAGCCCGGTTTGCTACCAGGCCGGCACTCGGAGAAGGGAATAAAGAAATAAAAGATAAAAAGAAGGAAAGACAGAGAGAGCAATAGTTACGCGCACAATTTGAGGTGCGCACCAAATCTTTGAACGACTGTACAGACCTGTGCTTCAGGTACTTCAGGTACTGAATAGCAACGTCCTCGCTGGGTTGTGAGCCTGCGACTTGTGAGCAGCCTGTTTGATAGCGTCCAAAGAGGTTGGCGCTGGGCGTCACCGAGAGAATCAAAACGCAGGTGATGTTCAGTAGTTTCTAGACACGCTAGAATGCGGAACGAGAAGCTCTTGTAAACTCTGCCCCGATCCAGAGGTGGCATAACAACGTCTCTTTGGAAGCTGAACTTCGCAATGACAGTTGAAGCTTGAAGAAAACATCTAATTTACGTTCGTGACTCGTGGAGGAACAAAGAGGCGGCCAATAATTGTGCGCGAAGTTCGGTGCAGGAAGTTGAAGTTTCCTTGCAGAGTCGGCTCTCAATAGGGAGATCGGAACCGCTAGGGTCCCGGGCGGACTGGGTATAGTCTCGCCGACGAAGGTATGAAACGCTAAAATTTTAGATTATTGTTTCCTTCCGTCCACCCATTCGTGCGGCCGCCCTTTCAGTAGTGCAGTCGTCGTTTCGCTGCCATTGTCGACATCAGCGCGTCGGCGGCTTCAGGACACCTCCTTGCGCTCAGCTTTGTTCTTACCATACGGCGAATAGAAGCAAAGTTTTGTTTAGTACCGCCGCCAATGGGCACTGATGAGTGAGCAATCAGGGAGCTACGAGTGAGCTCATTGAGTGAATAACTGAGTTATGGAGGCGAAGTCACAGCTCACTGTTTCTAGCTGTCAGACTGTCCGTAATCTGTTTCTGTAGAGAATGAGAAGTGCCCGAAGGAAAGACATTAAATACTCATTTCTACTCAAATTTACGTACACAATGAAAACAAGCCATCACATTCTCCAGAAAGACTGTTCATAATGTTTTGCCTGCCCCGCCTGTTGCTATTAGCGCGGAAAAGAAATGTTGTAATGAATTGGGGCTGGGCAGGGTTCAATAAATCATATTCGTAATTAGGGCAGGTGCGGGCGTGCGCTTGCCCACTGGGTCAACAGGCTTATGAGGTTGGTCCTTCGCCGAGCCCTGTCATTAAGACTTTTTGGGGGGCTTTTGTCACCGGCACAAATAAATATTACTAGAAGGAAGGCAGCGAAGGCTGCAACGGCGCAAAACTGCATAGCAACCGTTCGTTTAATACTCGGCGCCCTCACCAACCAAAATAATCGGAGTGGCCATTTCTTACTGATTGGCGTTAGAATACTCGGCTATTATGAATGTTGTGGGTGTTAGAAGGCCATGGTCACCGCCAATCTAGCCAATCTCTGACGGCCTTTGCGTATCGTAAAAGTTTTACAAATATTATCACTGACCACGATCTACTTGAGCGCTACGCACAAACAGGTGCAAATCAAATATGAGAGCCAGCCGTCCAATGATAAACGATTCGTATAAACCCGAAGCTTCGGGTATTCGGCCTATACGGCATATTGGCTGGCTGCTATTTATAAGTTACTACACTGTAAAAATTAAATTACATTATGAGGCAAAACGTCTGCAAACTGCGCATTTGGGGAGAAGGGATGACGCAGTAGACGCAGTAGTGCATTTTGACCACCTGAGGCTCTTTAAAGTACACAGATAACCCGATACATGAGCATTCTTACACTTCACCCGCAACAGAATGCGGCTGGTGCGGCCGGGAATCGTACGTGCGTGCTCGTGTTCAGTAGACAATGCTATAGCCCCTGAGGCACCTGAGCGGGGGTCGTTTAGGTTTGTTCAATCGATTATGCTTTTGCACCTATGCTAAAAATAACCAAAAGTATGAAGCACCGTTGACGTTCATTAACGTTACCGTCCGGTCTATTTCCTTTGAAAGAGAAAATGTGCAGTTTTATGAAAGTTATAATGATGAGAGTAAACACTCCTACCTCCTTTGCCTGATGCATCTCTATGTGGGTTGTCTGAGTGAATTCTCCAGGGTCTTACTACTTTTCTTTTGTTAGTTCTAATTAGGGAAATGATGGTGCCTGTAGGTAGCGCCACTTAGTCTTCTTCTATTACTTAATACTATTACTCAGAACAATGCAAATTATGGTGCAAAGAAAAAGTCGCAGTTTCCCCCGAAAGGCGAAGCACCAATGGCGATAGCAAATTAGTAGATAGCTAAAGAAAGTAAGCATAGTAGTTTTATCGGCCGTATAAACATGTAAACATTCGCATACTAACAAAATTAACAATGATATAATGTGTAAGCGCGACTGAAGGTAGTTTTAAAATGAAACACACACCGAGAGACAGCGCTGCGCCTCTGTGTCTGTGTATACGTCCTTGCTCAGTCGCGCTTACCCATTCTATCACGGATTCAAACCAGCTAGCCCACCAACATGTTTTAACTGAAATAAGAAGCATGGTGTCAAGCGCACAGGTAAACACGAACACATCTTGCTCGATGAGCGTGGTAACTCAGTGTAAAAATGATGGAGTCAGGAATCGCGGCACTAGCAGCGAGCAAACTGAACTTCGTGCATCTCTCTCTTCAGCTTGGACGAAACGTCGAAGGTATAGCGCATAGGAAGCTACCGGCACACGTACTCGGCAAATATGGTAGATCACTTTGAAAGTGATGCCGGTGCGGATGCACACTTTGGTCACGTTGCGGATCACTTTGGAGATACGGCGCCCACACGGCCGCGCCGTAAGCAGCAACCACCGGAGAAGAACGCTTCCCCCTCCCCCTACTCTCGCCTCACCGCCGCCTCTCACGCGCGACAGGAGAGGGCGCGCTTCCGGCCCGCGTTCCTCCCTCGCGCACTTTTTAACTCGCACATATAGCATACGGCGGGCGGCGATGGTTTTATTGCGCTTGGACTTTATACGGAACCTCACGGCGACGCCGACGGCAGAAATACGCCTGGAGTGTTCATACAGTTAATATCGCAATAATATTGGCCGATCCCGAAGAATATATAATCTGCGGTCGCTTGAATCAGGTGCGTAGCGTGGTGGGGGTTTACGCGTCTCTCACTGGCCGGCCACACATGTAATCGCTATGCCGCAATACGCGTTGCAGAACATGGACGTTTTTACAGCGTTTAATAATTCGCTTTACGAAAGCTTCGCTTCAGATAGACTCCAAAATGTGTATTGGACGTAAGTTATTTTTCAAAGTGAAGCTGTCTTTGCAAGCCTTCCAGGACTTTCCGGACCGTGGCTGCTGCTGGCATGCAAAATAGCTCACACCTTAAAAAATATTACGGCAGACCTCCTCTTGTGACGACTGTCGACAATAATGCGAATAGCATTTCATCAATGTAGTGATAAACCCTATACCTGAAGTCACTTTTATTTAAAACGTCTAACGGTAATTTTGATACTTCTGCTGCTTCAGTTATATACGGTCTCACGGTTCTCGATCTCGGTATATACGGTTCAGTTATACGGTCTCACTCTGCCATGGCACTCGCTTGTATGGCGGTGACGCGGCGATGATACAATGGTGAAGAAGTAATCATGTCGATAGAATGACGAATGGGGTATAACGACAATGGAAGACTACAGTGAGATGCCACTTCCTTAATTATGACGATGGTGTAACAACAACGGGATGATGATGACTTGAGGACAGTGAGATAACGACGACTGTATGACGACAATGGCGTAAAGAGGACGGTGTGGCGACAACCGAATGAAGAGGCTGAAATAATGACGATGACAAGACCCTGCTGGCATGAAGAAGACGGCATGGCAACGGATGCGTCATAGCGTCTGTCTCATGACATGACAACAGTGGCATAATCACGACTGAATGACGACATCCAGATTACGCTAGAATGACAAGGAATGGCAACGCTGCATAGACGAATGTGGTATAACGACGACGGGATTACGAGATTGGGATGACGGTATTGAAGTGACAAATATGGTAGAACAACACCGTCATGAGGATGGCATGATGACAGCTGTACGACGACGACTGCGTGACGAAGATCGCCCACGACGACGGCATGATGGGAGTCGGATATTGAAGTTAGAATTGCGGCTACATCACGACGCTATGAAAACGGGTGCATGACGAACTTACAAACACGCAAGGAAGACATTGGCGCGACAACTGCATAAGGACAAAAAGATGATGACAACTATACGATGGCAAAGGCGTAACGGTGACTGTTTCATGAAACCTGTATGATGACGATGGCGTTTGACTACGGCATGACGACAGTCGCATGACGAAGCTGGTGCGGCGCCGATGGCAGGACCGCGACGGAATGACGACGACGGTCTTACAAGGGATGCAAGACAGTGACTGTCTCCAGTGGACGGCATGACAAGGGCGGCATAATCACGATTGAATGATGACAGCGTCATCACAATTCACTGATGAAAAAAGAATTGCGTCCATGGAACGACGAAGGTGGCATAACCATGACGGCATGACGATAATGAGGTGATATTTCTGAAGTGATGCCAATGATAAAACGACAACGCGATGACATTGACACAACGGCGAATGTGTGACAAAGATGGCATGGTGACAATGACATGGCGAGATTCGGATGACAGAGTTGCATGCAGTGGCGATGATGCAACATTAGGACGGCATCTCGAACACGAAAGACAAGGTAGACAATTGGGCCGCAGTAGAAGGTGTGACGACGACAGCGTGACGGGAGTCAAGTCACGTAGCTAGAATGACCACGATTGATTGAAGGCATCACGATGACGGTGTCACAAGGAATACATGACGACTGTATGAAGACGATGCCATGACGACGACGGCATGGAAAGAGTCGGATGGCAAAGCCGGAATGACGCCGTCGCAAAGCCCTCGACGGCATCACGACTACAAGCTAATACCCAGTGGCCTAAGCTATTAGACTACTTAGATTACTCGGTTGGGAAAGAAGGTATGACGACGCTGGCAGATGAGGGTCACATCGCGAAGCTGGGACGACGAACATGGAACGATCATGACGGCATCACGGACAGAAGCACATACCTGGTGGCCCAGTCAACGAGACAACTTCTGCCATTGGTTCGGCGTAACAAAGATAGATAGATAGATAGATAGATAGATAGATAGATAGATAGATAGATAGATAGATAGATAGATAGATAGATAGATAGATAGATAGATAGATAGATAGATAGATAGATAGATAGATAGATAGATAGATAGATAGATAGATAGATAGATAGATAGATAGATAGATAGATAGATAGATAGATAGATAGATAGATAGATAGATAGATAGATAGATAGATAGGCAGGCAGGCAAGCTTAAAACGACTGAAGTAGGCAAAGAATGCTATTCGTATTAAGAAACGCATGCTAACTGTTGCTATGGTATGTTAAATTTCACACACATCCTGTCAAGCACTGTGCTTTCAAAACTGGGGATAGATGCTGTTGATCAGCACGTCCCGCAGATTCTGTGAGGCACTGCTGACGACAAAAAATATATCTTCGATTTTTTAAAGCCTCACCTGGGGAAGCAAAACTCAATGCTATAGCTACCTCAAAGCAGCCACCCCCAGTTAGCATCATAAGTGAAATAAAGCTACGCATTTTCACAAATTGTTTAGAGAAGAAGCAAATAACAGCATGGGGCGTTCTTTGTGATGTCTATCATGTTACTTTTCGTCTGGTTAGTGTTGAAATCTGTAAATACGCTTCGCAACTCTTCCTTGGAGTCGTAAAGAACTGTAATTTTGTATTGAAATAAAACAGCAAAACTCTTACAGTCCCCTGACCTTTGTTACGCTAAGTCATTTCTGAAAACAATGAATTAAACGCTTTAATATTAAACATAAATCCAGCTTTAGCTCGGAACTCTCTTTTCTTCCACTTACTTTTTGCTTAAGCATTATTCTTAACCTCCGAGGAGCAGTAAATGTATCCGGCCGAGCAATGAACGAGGAAACGAACACGAAAATAACATGAAATACGCAAAGCAAATCACGAAAGAAATACTTATAAGGTAGTGTTGTGTTAAGGATAAGCGATGCGGGACCGCAGCTTGAAAGGTTCCACACAGCATCGTGGATCCACTTTAGGAGCTACCCAGAAAAGCGCTTATGTAAATTTCTGCGGCGCACCGCGAAATCCAATTTCCTAACAATATCGTAGGTGCGAAAGCCACTCAGATTAGACCTCTAGGCAAACAAGCACTGCGGCAGATGCCAGTGCTTGCGAGAGCAAATATTCAGCTGCTGTTTGTTGGATTTTGTTGGAAGACGGCTAGAGGAAATTTGTCGGTCGAAAATATTGCCATAAGATATCGGACGCGGTGCATCCAACCACAGTATTGACCAAATCTCAATAAACTTGGTTGAATAATTTATAATCACCCTTTATATTTATTTGCCCGAGTCGGTAGTGCGGGACGGGACTGTTTATCAATCACAGGCAACACTTATAACTTTCCTCTTGCAAGTGCCTACTACTGCCTCTCTCACTGCAGGTTGAAAGCGAGGCTTTTTTTCCCAATACCCGCCTTCCACCCCTGCTTGGCGTGGCTGTCATTGCTAGCTGCTGGGAATGCTGTTGGCTGTGGCTGTGTAGGTTGATATCGTGGTGGATATATTTGTGGAAATACACGTTGTTCCGGCTAACCTAAGCCAATGGCTTAAAAACATAAAGCCATTTATATCTGGCATCGCAGCTATATATAACAGCTATATATAAAAGGCGGCCGAAGAAGATGACCATGGCTGCTACAGGGCTCTCTTCCCTCTCTTCATCTTCCCCTTTTAGCAGAAGAGGAACGGTGCAAAGGTGCCCAAGAAACAGCCTCTGAAGCCGGGTGATCGGAGGTAGATTCGTGGTCTCAGCGGTTGTAAAATCGTTCACAGCAGATAATGATGGCGAAGTCGTTAAGTAGGATGGTTTGACCCTGTCTGTCTCCACGTCTTCTTCACCTCCGTTGAGGTCGACGGTAACAGTTTCTTTTTTGTGCTTGAGTGCCTTGAAAGAGCCGTCATAGAGCGGCGTAAGAGATGGTCGGATGCTTTCACGCCGTACGAATACGTGGCTCCCTGTAGGCATGTCTTTGCTGACAAATATATTACTTGATGATGCAACCCTGCTAGGGCGAGGACGCAAGCGTGCGAACAAGAAGCGGAGCTGCTGAACATAGCTGCCTGGGTCGGGCGTGGCAAGAGTAGCTGGTGCGAAATATTCACTGGGGAACCGCAACGTTGTGCCATAGACCAGCTCCTCAACTGTGCAGCCTCGAAAAGTCTTCCTCGAAAGAGGAGCGCACGCCTAGCTATACGAGAGGAGGGTTTTCAGGCGAAGAAAAGCTAGCCCGACGGGTTATCAACGTGGCTTTAAGTTGACGGTGAAAGCAATCAATCATTCCATTTGCCGATGGGCGATACGTGGTAGTGTGGATGTGGCTGACGCCAAGCAGGCACGTGAGCTTGCGAAAGAGATCACATTCTATCTGGTCGGGAATTTCAATTTCAACCACACATAATTACACCTATGTTTGCTTGACTTCATTGCCTGTGCTTTACATGGTCGTTTTCTCAATATCGTGCTACATTCTTCAAGTGTGTTGGGATAGGAGTCCCTTCATTCAATAAGAAAATTGTCGAGGCTCTGCAACCGAAACCAAGTTAAGTAAACAAAAATATACATATGTGGCAACGAGCCGCAAACGCAAAATGTGTAGATGATATAGAAACAAAGGTCGAAAAAGCATATTACAAAGAAACGGCTATCGTGAACGCACTTGAATGACACTGCGACAGCTTCAAAGAAGTAAAAAAAGAACATCTTGTTTCTTGAATCCGCAGTAAAAGTTTCTGTTCTCCACATGTGCGCCGTCTGGTCGTCTCCTTCGCATGTGAAGGTTTACGTGCCTTCTCTGATAATGTTTCGGTGGGTCTGTATAAGCTTCCAATGAAACCTTTTATTATAGTGAGCCGAAAACAGAAAAAAATATTGTGTTTTTTTGCGATATCAACGACTCCGGAGAGACAACATAAAAAAAAAAGGTTCTGATCCACCGCTGCAACAGGCGCTTGCACGCCCCCGTGGGTATAATCTGTAGCTAGTGGTAAGTGTTAAGTTATTTCGGTGAGTCAATTTGTTGTAGGTGGACGTTCACCATAGGTTCGCAGCTGTCGCACCGCCGATAATGCCACTTCGGCTCCTGCTTGCGGCAATTCATCTACACAATCCTCCAGGACTGAAGCCCCGGCCTGCGTCACCATTTCCCCACCTGGGGGTGCCCGTCCCAGTCGAAGCATGTTGCAGCTCAGCCCATACCGCGACGTCTACCCATGGCAGTGGCGTCGATATCGAGAGGGTGGTTTCCTCTGACCTTATACCTGCTAAAGCTGAAGGCGTCTGTCGCGTTCTTGATGGCTGTCGCGACCTCTTCGACTTCGACAATCGGCCCTTGCGCCAAAAGACTGTCGTGACCCATCGCATAAATACTGGCAATGCGAGCCGCATTCACCGACGTCCATATATCGTGTTTCTTCGTCGGAACGAGCAGTCATCCAACAGCAAATAACAAAGATGCTTGTCAAGAACATTATCGAGCCTTCTTGTAGTCCCTGGACTCCTCCCGTCGTACTTGTCAAAAAGAAGAATGGAACGTGGCCCTTTTGTGTAGAATATCGCCACCTAAACAAAGTGGAATAACTGGACGTTTACCCTTTGCCACGTATTGATGGCGCTCTAGACTGCCTGTACGATGTGACCTATTTTCTTCTATCGACCTATGTTCCGACTATTGGCCAATTGCCCTCGAAAACATGGACTGGGAGAAGAATATATACATTTGTTGCCCTTGACGGTCTTTATCAGTTCAAGGTGATGCCTTTCGGTCTCTGTAACGCGCCGGTCGCATTCGAACGAATGATGGACTCTTTGCTTCAGGGGTTCAAGTGGTCCACCTGTTTGTGCTATCTGGACGACGTCATCGTTTTCTCGCCCACATTCGACACTCATATCGATCGCCTCTCAGCGATTCTTGACGTGTTCCGCCGGGCCGGTCTCCATTTGAACTCTTCAAAATGTCACTTCGCTCGCCGCCAAATCACTGTCCTTGGACACCTCGTGGATGCAAGAGGTGTGCGACCCGATCTTAACGAAATTCGTGCCACTAGGAACTTTCCTGTCCCGAAGTCTGCAAATGAGATCAGTAGTTTCGTGGGGCTGTGCTCCTATTTATGGCGCTTTCTACAGGATTTTGCGACCATTGCACGTCCCCTTAATGACCTCTTGAAGAAAGGCGCCCCATTCTCTTCGGGTCCTGATCATGCCACATCTTTTTCTCATCTCACTACCCAGCACCCCCACCAAATTATGTTACGTGTAGCTGATGCACAAGTCTATTTACAATATATTTACACGTAGACAAACGTGGCCGAGATGGCGACTCTACAAACAATCGGGAACACGTCGTCTCCTTTCTTTTCAGTGCAGCCACACCGTGGCGGCTGTTCCGTATCTATATAAACACTTTTAGAGAAAACAGGTAACACACTTTGGATAAGGAGGACAGCGCAATATAATTATGCATAAAATAATGTAATTTCTTAGCCTTATGCCCCCGATTGCAAGGGAATAAAGGTAAATAAATTATGAAGAATGAATACCGAATCTTTTATTCTGCAACGCAATAAAAGCCTTAATGTAAGGCTAAAAAAATAATACCCGCATTGTCAATGAAGGTTACGAGGGTCTCGTTCTATGGACCTAAGCCTAGAGATAAAGATTGTGCCATTTTCTTTCTTTCCCCCGTTCTTATTTCTTTTTTTGCTGGCCGCCCAATTAGCTAATGGAGTACAATGTTCGAAAGCAACGCGAAAGCGTTAACCTTCAACAAACGCTTAGAACTTTGCATGGACATACGTTATCTTTACTGCGAATTACAATACACATTGCACCTGCATATGAAACAACAATTGAAATTTTTGTCGAAAATTAATCCTAATTGACTGCCTGACCTCTATGGGAATTGAATCTCATTGAAGTTGCCTCTGTTTGCATTTGAAGAGGTCCCCGCTACTCAGCGGCGCATGCTGCTGTTGAGTTGAAGTATCGTGGAAAAAGGGTGTGGAATGCTGTAAGCACTGCTATACGACAGGCGCATGTGGCATTTGGTAGGAAAACAGGTGTCAGCAATATCCTCATCACTGCCAAACTACGTTTGCATAGAGAGCTCGCGTAAAAAGCAACTTATTGACTGGTAATGAGGACGGAGATATCCGCCTCACATCTCCCATCTTCGGGATCAAAGCTTGCACGATAATATTACCACCGCTTCTGAGATCAGCACCCCCCCCCCCCCCCCCCCTTCAAGAGACGGTAGATCTTACTTGGCTATGCGTAACCTGATGCGTTACATCACCTTGGGAATGCACGACGTGCGGCTAAGTAATATCATGAGTGCTAGTCAGCAGGAAGGTCGGTGAGCACCCGATGGCCCAGCAGCAGTCCGTTATATTGCGACTGTCGGAAATTCCTAGAGGCTCTTGCTCCAAGAGACACATTCACCGCAGATGATCCCTCATGCGGTGCTATGCGATAAATAAAGCAGCGAACGAAACCTTTAGAACAGGCGAAAAACAGCCTACACTGCAACCACCTTGTTTGGTAGGTAGCTGCAACCGTTACTAACAAGACTTCACCTACGTAGCACAGAATAAGCAGGTACAAAAAGAGAGAAACAAGGACACACTTCGTCCAAACCGCTATGCTTGTGTTGCTAAAAGATTTCCAAGAAAGTGAAATTTGGATGCTACACCCTCTGCACGCTAACGCAATGTGAAGCTACGCTTGTCCACGCCATGTGCGCGACAAGTACTAAGGGTGGAAGAGGACTTTATTGTCTTCGCCTACGCGGAGGGAGCGACATTAAAAAAAAATGTTTCGACATTGACGTATAAATGAAATTCGATCATCGAAAATCAATGTGAAGTAACAGAAGAGCCTGTGCTCACAATCATACTCGTCGTGCTACTTGCACCCAGTTATTGTTGAACAGCTATTATAACTCCTACCATATTCATAGATTATTTATTACACCACGGAATCCTTACTATGCTTACGACTACGTCACTGAATTGTTACTAGGCTTACCATTCCGTCGCCTTTTCTGCCCATCCAATGTGGTTGCCAATGATGCCGTTTCCTAAATTGACCCTGTTTAATTTAAACCTCACATCCCAGTTATCATTTTTCCGGCGTAGGAATTCGCTGTGACCTCGGGCATGTTCAGTACAATGCATGTTGCATATACATGGACTTTCTCACACCCCGTCGTGTATTGGATATGCGTTCTAGACCACGCTATTTATCTTGCAGCATCGCTGCTGAAACATCACCAAGATGAACACACTGCTTACAGTCGCTGGCTAGAAAGCGAAGCCGATCGTCATTTACGGCAAAAATAGTTTGCGGAAGACATCTGACGTGCTGCGGAATGGTCTGGGACAAACTGACTCCAGGGATATTTTATGACAGTTTTTAAAGCGTGTTGTACTGTGTATGACAGAAAGTACCAACGCATGAATAGTAGGTAAAATAAACAAAAAAGTACTAGTTGGCTGTTTTATTAGCGCCAACATATCGGCTGGGGCTCCGGTGCTAACGAAGAAACGCTAGAGATGGCTAAATACTGCGCATGACGCTATGAGAATGACCGGCCTAACGTTTCTCAAGTCAGTTGCCTTTGAGTGCTGCAGAATGACTCGCGTGGGTTTCTCGGCTGGCAAGAGCTGAAGCAAAAAGAAAAAAGAAAAAGAGATGTAATAATTCATGCTGTAAATCTACTGGCTGCCTGTGGCAGGGGTGCTGGTGGCACACGTTTGTTTTAGAAACGCCGCAATGTATTTAGCCGCCGCCTTCGCGTTCTCGGAGGCATAGTTCGGCATACTCTCTGACGAGTTTCCTTCGTACCGCGTGAAATGTATTGGTGCCTGCTTGTAGCATTTTCTAAAGCCGTTTATACGTTTCTCGCTTATGTTTTTACGAGACTATAGCTTCCTGCGCAGAAACCACTGTTTTACTTTAAGCTTAAGTCTCATGTCGCCGAAGTAAAGTACGGCAGTTCTCCCGTAAACAAACAGGAACATGCGGCTTCTCACTAAGAGGATAGAAAAACAGCGTACGTGTTGTCTACGTGACCATTCTAGCGAAGCGCTTACGTCTGCTGGTTGTCGGCCGCCTGGAACGAGCACCGGAGAAACTTCTCATACGAGTCCAGTCGCCATGGCAACGACAGAGAAGCCCACTGCCTGTCTGAGCCCGACGGAAGGTTATAAGAGCGAGTCGGAGAGGATATTGGGGGGTGTTGATCTCCTTGGAACTGACCGCTGGACATCGCATTGCACTTGGCTCTAGTCTAGAACCAACAACACGTTCTCCGGTCTGGTCAAGCGCGCCATCCTTGCTTTGCATAAGGGTTTGCACACAGTGCGCTTGAGGTCACTTGTCCGAGCAACAGCCAAGATTGTCGTCAGAGAGGCGACCTAAAGTTTGGAGGAAATTGAGCCGAGATAATTGGTCGTTTCGCGGTAGAGCGGCGTTCCAACAGGCGTGCTTGAAAGGCGTCGCTAGGGCCTTGTGGAATTATACAGGAAAAGTGGGATGAAGTGCCATGCAGGGACACGTGAGTCCATGGATATTGTTGGGCTAATGCGATGTTGGTGGACTTCGTTCGTGCGAAGCGATTTTAACGAATCACTGTAATGTCTGTTAAGTTTTACTTTATTTTCATTCAGAAGTTCGCCCTGTGCCTTTGGACACAAGCCGAGAAAGTGCCATTATTTGTTTTATATGCAGTGCTAACTTCTATTTCTTTTTCGACGAACTAACGGATGTTGGTGATATGTCTTTGAACAGTAACAAAGTGGCACTCAGGTTAAGCATCTCTATTCAGATTTGAAAAGAAATAAAACAGCGTTGTTGTAAAAAAAAAGGAGAAAGACAAAAAAAATCCGGAAGTAACTACTTGTAGACAGATACGCACATATTCTTGAGTACATTACGAAGGCGAAGTATTGGTGTAACTGCAAGGTTTGCATATTTGTTGCATATATTGCAGACTGCTGGCTGACAGTAGCGGAACGCATGATAATTCCGCTGGTACGGTAATCACATGTTTGCTAGAACGAATGCTAATAATTTGATGAGCCAAAGTGGATAAGTGCTCCACGCGGTCGCACAAGCGTTTCAAGTGTTCGAACGGGTTTACTGTGGCATTACGGGAAATTATTTGGAAGACTATCGAAGTGTAACGGCCTGAGAACTGTTGTGAAGCAAAGGCACTGGCGAAGTGCTGGGCATACTTATGACCGTAAGCGTGTGGGAGTTCATAATGCTTGCACATATTTTATCATTACCGATGGGTCCACAAAATGATCTTGCATGAAGATTAACTTGTATCCGAGTTTATTAGCATGTTTGCCTCAAAATGTCGACGTCAGAAGTAATCACAATGCCAATTTAATGTTGAAATGAAAGGTTAGCTGTGATTTTTTTTCACGGGAGCTTTATCACCGATCTATGTGTGGGCGTTAAACTTGGAAGCACCTATGAGGTCATGAAAGCACGCAAGGAAACAAATATTTGTGCGCACAGGGATGATCACCCCATGTCGCAGAAGAAGTCAGATGTCGACACCTAGCGCGAGAGTTTTATAGCATATGCAGCACGGTATACTTGCATTCATAAGCACCAATTAAAAAAAATTATGCCCTAGCAGATGAACAAGAAAGCAATACTAATAAGGTTACAGAAATAGTCGAAGACTACACAGAGTAGCTACTTAATGGAACACTCTGTACTTACGGACAGGGCGTCGTTTTCATTTGCGCGATAAACTTCTGAAATTTTGCGCGCGTCTTGATTACGGTGCGTGCACAAAACATCTGCTTCATTAGGCAGTGGTTGTCATAAACAGCCTCTACAATGTAGGGCCAAGTGCGAAGGTGCGTTGCTTCTGAACGCGCAATCACACTCCCTGAGGAATATGCGTAGGCCTGGATGTCATAGGCATACTTTGCACAAGAGAAAGGCAGGCTATACACTGCACCTGTTCTGCAATTCGCAAAGCCTTCACAGCACAACCCTCATCCTTACCGGTGCTCGCGTTGCCGGCGAGCCTCTGTACTTTAGGGCAGCCCCTGCCCAGCTTTAGAGGAGCCAAAAAACATTTATTTCAACGTCTAACGAGGTAGTTCTCCTAATAAAACGTAATTTGTGGCAGCACAGACTAAAACTAGCGAATTGAAAATGTTTCTGCAATAGCATTCTACTGGTTGGGAGCACAATAGGTCGGCATTGCTTTGAAAATCGAAATTTGTTATGTACAAAGTGTAAATCATTAGACTATAAACGTAGCTTCGAACTTGTCCGCAAGCGTCAAACAATGGCCAGAAGTGCTAAAAATTTTGTTTCCCGGGTTTGCTCATTCCCAAGTAGCGCTGGCCTCTCTGCCTCGTCGTAGAGGATTGATCTTGCAGCCGTGAAATAACTTATATGTGTGAGTATACTGTTACCAGAAGGCAATAGCTATAAATCTATCGTGCTAATAACACCTCGAGCCGAGTATAGTATCAGTTGCGTGCGGAGAGTTATCTTTAGATTTATTATGAATTATTAAGAACTTATATAAACGAGTTGCTCATCAGACGTTTTTATTTTTATTCCTCATGCAAGCCAAGAACGTGTTTGAAAAAAAGGAAGGATACATCTAGAAGAGAATAAAATAACACATGAACGTGAATTAACAATAGAATAACTTTAGCACGACATCTAACATAAAGCCCGAATTATTTATAGTTCTTGACAGAATTCAAGGGTCAGAATACGAAGAAAGGGCTTCTTTGGTGTATACTACCTAATAACGTTACCATTACTTATCTGCGTTGGCATCTTTCTGTACTTTGAATACAGACTTTCTAGATATGCCCTGGCCACACCATTACGAACGTAATCGAAATAATTCTTGAACGGTTAAGCAAAATAGATTCACGTCTTGTTATACCGGCGTAAAATTTAAACGTACAACTGCGCGAAAATGTCTTTTCAAGCAGTGAGAGAGTCGGTATGCATAAATACACGCATTGTGATTACACGCCACTAATGATGGTAGTGGATAATTGTAGACAAAGTTATGCGGCGATAAATAGTACTCAAAGCCAAAACAGTTTTGAAGAAAAGCTAGGTAAGGATCACAAAATCAATTCCTAGACTCTCGTAAAAGCATTCCATAATGCCGGAGTTTTCTCTCCCAATTTTCGTGATACGTAAAGTTTGTCCAGAAATGGCAAATATAGAGAAAATTTAAGTTCAATGGCGTGCATTTTATTTGCGAACAAAATGCCTTATAGGTATAGCAATAGTGGTACAGACATTAGGCGTTAACTATTCGGAAGGCATACTACAGAGCCATGAGGCAACACTTCAATGCCAGCTCTGACGACGATAAGATGTTCGTTCCTCATGCAGAGATACAATACGCTTTCTAGCTTCACTAATAATATCACTACGGAGTAAGATACCGTTTACACATAAAAAAGAAGTTCGTTGCATATAACGGTAGAATGTTTTCACTTATACATCATCGTCGACTAACCGAATATGCACAAGTACCGGTGAATATTGTTATTTTTGCTGTAATATTGCTATCGCAAGAACCGGCGAATAGTGCTATCACGTTTTCTTGTGTACAGTACGCGTAAATGTGTGTTGGTATCTGCAGTGAATCATGATAGAATAAGGTAGTAAAAATATCGGCTTCGAAGGAAATTGCTTTATCCTTTAGTGCATAGCTTCTTAAGTGTTCAGTAACTGTATTTACAGAATAACGCTCTGACTGCCGCTATCTGTTACGAACAGGCTAGTGAAACCACATGAAATACTTGATTTTTTTTCTTATTCCTAACCGTTATAGACTTCAAATTGCAGCCGCCCTGCGTGTTCATCTTGTTCGGGTTGCGTAATAAAGTGTCGGGAAACGTCTATGTGTACATCTTGTTCCGCCTGAACAACAGCAGCCTACTTCGGAATACTCTTCAGTTCACAGCGAGTGTCGTGAAATACCTAACACATGAGTTCCTGTGCCAAACATTGTGCGTAATGTTTTTACGCATTTTGCTGCAACAAAGTACTGCGACACTATATAGAGGAAGTGCTTCCACTCAGCACAACAAAACCTAACCGGAACAAAACCGGAATTGACAATGAGCAGACACTGATAGCGGGCTGCTGCTGTTACCAGCGGTGACACGGCTTCTTCGCAGAAATGCTTGCTGTCAATCTGTTATAGAGATCAAAATAAGTCATACAACAAAAGAAGTATGGTAGGAAGAAAGCATTTTGGGCGGGTTCCATTACGGCGCACCGAAGATCAGCGGCAAATTTCCTATTGCAGTTCAATTTCAGTTGCGGTTGAGTTTTGGTTAGGTTTCGACGCATTGTGCCTTCATCCCAAAGCACTTCTTAGGGTGTGATAGCAGCTTCTTGCAAGAGAAGGCGCAATAATCAATTACGCAAAACGTCAGGAGGTATTTCTCAACGCTGGCAGTAAAAGCAATCGTTGCCAGCTGTGTGCGCTAATTATTAAGCTGCGCTTGCTAAGCAACGAACGTGAGCTGTTAGGCAGTAATTTAGAGCTTCTCGAGTATAACGCAGCAAATTTTATTAAATTGAGGCATCTGTTTAACGATAGTTAGTGGATACGTCTTGAGCAGCTTAAAACACAAGGAGGGTTAGTAAAGACAAATAGTAACTTCGATAATTTCCCATCATTCACGGTTATAATTTTCTGCACGTGATCGTATTTCTAAATACATATTAGATTTCTTTAGCCAATTCTGATATTGTACTGTACAAATAAAAAGAACATTTACATAAATAAGACAAACTAAAACAAATAAAACAGACAGTTTCCGAAAAAATACAGTGCCCTTCCACTCTGTGGAGAAGGATGACCAGTGAAGCTGAGTGTGTGGGCCACTTAATGGCGAACTGCACCTCCACCGCGGGTCGGCCCGGCATTGCACTTTCTTCGGGATCGGCCCGCGTATGGGGAGTGCTTAACGCCTGCTTCACCTCCACCGCGGGTAGGGCCGGTATTGCACTATCTTCGGGATCGGGCCACGTATGGGGACTGCTTAATGGCTACTTCACCTCAGCCGCGGATCGGTCCGGCATTGTACTAACTTCGGGATCGGCCCACGTATGGGGAGTGCTTAACGCCTGCTTCACCTCCACCGCGGGTCGGCCCACGTATGGGGAGTTTTTTGCTTGCAACGACACGAAAAGTTCCTTGGACGGTAGAGGTATACAGCTTCACTGTTAAACTGAAGAGCGGTGGGACGCAGCTCTAAGCAGCCTCACATTCGAAGAAAAGCTATGGGCAGTCCAAAGGGTCCACAAAGCGGCCGAAAGGCTTCGCCTTTCTGTCCGAACCTGGGAGTGGCCCGCTTCGGGCTAGGAAACTAGCACGACCTAATGGACCACAATAATTTTTTCCCATCCATCCATCCATCCATCCATCCAAAAAATGTATGACGTATCCTAAGAATGTTATTGGCATTAAAACAACAAACCTGCATAAGCTTAATCAGCTTCTCGCAAATCTTCAAACTGCCTAAAGACTTATTAAATCTATTTTTATGGAATGACGTTGAACAGGGCAATAATAGTGCCCGATGGTATTCGTTACTCCTCTATAACGTTTCCTTGAAAAAAGACGAAAAGAAAAAAAAATGGCCTGTATTTTTGAACTAAGCTTCTCTACCAGAAGAGCGTGTATCGCTGCACCCTTCATATGAATGGTTTCCGTTTACCAAACCTGCGTTATTACTCACATCTGGCCTCTTGAAACTTCCATCTTTTTCAAAATGTGAAGAAATGTATTGCAGGACAAAGATATGAGGCTGACAGTGACGTCATCGGTTCTGTTATGAAGTTCTTGGGCACGCAATTTGAAGCGTTCCTTTCAACACGGTTAGAACTACAATACCGCTGGCGCAACGTGTTGCGTTACAGTGAGATTATGTTGAAAATTGAATGCTTCGACACGTCTCTATCTTTTTCAGACTCACTGGAACTCCAAAGGTTTCAGCAACCAGCGTGTGCTGAAACCTTTGTCTGACAAGCGGCATTTTATTGCATTACTTTCGTCTTGATAAGGACCCATAATGGATGGGTATTCGATCCATTATTCCATGCCTGTGCCGCGCCTTCAAAAAACAACGCGGGAAAGTAAACAACTTAAAGTGGAAGTAATCTTTAAATGTGTTTGCTCTAGAGGAGTGTTTTTGTTTCCACGAGGAGATTGACAGAGACGTGATTTCTGGCGTCGCCGACGGATGTGCGCACACTTTCTCGAAGGCACGCAAGCTGATATGCGTGTTCAAGTGCCGGGCCCCGTGGCCCAGCCCCTATAAGCACGACTGGCTTTCATAAGCTCCTGAAAGCGAAAAGTACTGTCTATTTCTTCCACTGAATACATTTGTTTTTCAGGTGATGAAGTAACAATAAATAATGCCTTAAGGCGGTCCTCTTCAAAAAAAAAAAAAATTGAATACAAGATGAAGTTTAGGCGAGATATTTTCTGTGACTTCAAGGCAGTCCTACTAACTCGGCAGTTCGCCTTACGTGATGGTTCAGGAGAGCAGTTAGCGTAGGAAATAAGGCACGCTTACTGCCAAGCATTCAAGAATTGACACCACAGCGAATTTCAATGGCTGGTGAGCCACTGCCTAATTTTTGGCCATGACAGTGCAGATGAAGGTATGCGTGCAGCGTTAGTCAAGATTTGCGAGCACCTATATAGCACTCGAGAACGAACGCTTCTTGACAAGTTCGATCACTTTCTCGCCACATCCCACTTTGGCGGTGAAATTCACTAGGTTTCACGAACTCCCGCTTTCACTTAGTCATCCTTTACTTAGGACTTAGCCGGCTACCTGGACTATCCCGTCGCGAAACAGCCCTATTGTGTCGGATGGCGTTTGGCACTGCATCAAGAATGCTTATTCATTCCTCATCACAATGACCAACATTACCGCATGCATTCATGGTGCGTCGAGGCAATAGGGCACCTTCTGTACCACTGTCCATCCTACGACGCTCAGCCATGTGCTCTGCGAGCTAGCCTCCACCGCTTAGATGGCAGAGTGCTCTCGGAGGAAGGGTTCCTCGGACCTTATACTAAGCACTTTTGCACTCACAAGCCTTACAGCTCTCTTTAAAGGCGAATTGACTGTATGAACGTTTGTGAACGTCGTGAACCTTCTTCTATGAGCGTTTTCACACTGACTGCGTCTTTATCACATCAGAACAAGCTGTACAGGCGAATAGTCTAATTAATCACCATGCCTGTCGGCACGCGGCCTTATTATCCCTGATCGTGGCAGTCACCGTTCTAGGCATAGCTTTCTCAAAGTTGTGAAACAGGACAAGAACTCGGAAGGTACTGCTAATCTCTTATTCTCAAAAATTAAATTTCTCTGTCTAACTTTGCAATCAAGAGCATTCCCTTTCATCATTAGCTGACTTGGTGAGCACAATTTCCTAAGTAAGCTTACAGATAGAGCTGCTAAGTGGCGGAAAATATTGGCAAGAGTTAGTGAGCTTTCATACAAACACCCACACCCAACGGTTGCGCCTTTGTGCGAAAAGAACAAGTGATAATCAGGTATTTTTTTATCACGTGGTACAAGGGCTGACTCATTCAACAACGGGTAGCAGTGATATGTTCAGTGTCTGCTTGTCTAAACGAACAAAAATGAAAATATTGCGAACAAATAATTTTGATACCACGGCTGGCATGGCGTTACCCAATAAAGACCTCCATAGAACACGATAACTGATTACCAAAGCCTAATTTTTTATGCATTATAGTCGCCCATGAAGTCTCCGTTAATCATTATCGTATAGCCTTTCTTTAGAGTGTCGACACAACTTTTAGATGGGCTGACAAATATTTTCATGCGTGCTCGCTAGCATTGCAGGAAAATTGAGATATCGCAATGAATGCGAAAGCCATGCTACTAATTTATTTCGAAAAACGTCTGTGAGCAACCTATCCCGATTTCTGTGCAAGGATGCGTCTAGTATGCTTTAGGAGGTAGGTATTTGTGGCACCACGTTGAATTATGGGTTATGGGTGGCACTCCCCTTACCACCATGCCCTACACGTTCGCAAGACCCAAACCGATGCTTCGAGCACCGCTTCCTCAAGGACCACTTTAGAAACCCGCGCAGGTTCTGTGACCAGAGGCATCGCATCTCAAATGACAGCGTCTCTGTCTTCGATCAGAGGCTCAGCGTCTCCAAACGCTAGCCGTCTCGAGGGATCAATGCGAGAACACTCCCCTAGCGGTGCCGCACGACGTACCATCGGCAAAACCATGCGGTTTTCACCGCTATGCTTCACAGCACTATCTTCGAGATTGGCTCACGGAAACGATTAGGTAGTCTTAATAAATCGTGGTTAGTTGCCAAACAACGCGAAACGAAACAAAATTTTCAACAAAAAAACGGACGAGGGGTCAGATCGACCGATTTGTTATACCTATTGGCTGTAAAAGCGCGGCAGTAAGATTGTTAGCAGTCACTGAACTTTACCTATCCTTGACCCACGTAGGATTGCCTTCAGTCAGCGACGTCCTACCTTCACAAAAAAAAAAAAAAAGAATCATGGGCTACGGGCATTACACCTTCATAAATCATTTAAGCAATAGCTAAAAAAAAACGGCTGTGGCTTAGCTTGGTTAAGCCTGGTGATTGCGAAGCAATAGTGTGTTATTCTCGGATGAGCTGGTAGTAAGGCTGGTGGTAGTCTTGGGTTATGCTAGTGTTACGGCTTACAATGAATCATCTAAGAGGAAGTCATCCGTCGAGAGAAGTCATCCCTGGTGAGAGGAGCGGGAGTTAGGCCGCCGTTAGTGGCTACCGCCTCGCCTCGCGACGGCGTGAGATGAGGCCCCGTTTTTACACAGCTGGTGTGACGTCACACCGACCGTAGCGCCCCTAGTGAGAGGAGCGGGAGTTAGGCCGCCGTTGGTGGCTACCGCCTCGCCTCGCGACGGCGTGAGATAGGGCCCCGTTTTTACACAGCTGATGTGACGTCACTCTAGGTCAAGTGGTGTGACGTCACGCAGCGAGGTCACGCTAAAGGTCAATGGTGCCTACCACCGCCTCACCACGGAACGGGCTGAAGTGCGACCTAAAGTAGTATTGCTTCGCAATAATATTTGCAGAAACTGTCGACGACCGTTGTCCACATAGACGAATGGTTGATCGAACGCTCCGCGTGAATAGCTGAATAAAATGAACAGCTGCTATATTAAAAGAATGGTGCACTTGAGGGCGTACATTTGTTGCAGTAAAGAATACTTGGGTGGTGGGTTTTTTTCGTTGCGTAAATCCGTAAAGAGCCAAGCCGTTAACCAGCACATCGAGAGCGACAGAATGCGTGGAACGCAAGTGCGTCTCAAAGAGCCCCGCACGTGCAAGTTAATATTTCTTTCAACTCGGGTACAAGCGCCCTTTGAGTCAACGCCTTTTACCGGTGTTACAAGCCCAACCTTCTACCACCGAACACGAAAACTGTCAAAAGGAAGCGAATAAATCTGTTCGCTAAAGCACAAAAACGAAAAACAAGAAACGAAAGAGCAACGAGAAATTCTGCGGGTACACGCAATAGGGGCGGCACTCCTAGCTCTGCTGTATCACCGCAGAACTCAGCGGCGCGTGCTGACGATATACGTTGGCCCTCAACATCTCGCTGTTACAAGAGTACGGTACCCGCCTGTGTCCTGAGTGCAGACCACCGCATCAAAGGCATTTACCGCCGCGCCAGGCAGAGCAATGAAGCAACATGAAGTGCAGACGTAAACTCGTTTCACACCGACTGAAAGGGCACGTGGAAGAACTCACTCGCACCCTCATGTCGGCGGGTGGAAAACACTTTCCCACCGTAGTTCCACTGATGAAGACCCTTTTTCTTTTGTTCAAACGTTTTTTCTTGCTCCGTCACTGCCTTCTTTCTTTATTCTCTCTTTTCACCCCCCCCCCTTTCTTCCCTCTTCCTCTATTGAGCAAAACGATATCCTTCTCTTCGCCAAGCTTCTCTTTTATTCTGTCGCGAACTGCCGAAAGAACTGCTCCAGCTTTCTTTAGCCCAATTGTACGAACGAACTCCAAGTGCATTGAATGCATGAGTAGATAAATAAATATGGGAACGCCATTTGCATAATAACCTCATTTAGTTGGTCTGGGACCATAAAGGATACCTCAGCATCTGCAACGTAATGTTCAAATGAACTGCAACAGAACGATCACAAATGAGAGGATTCAAGGGTTAATTAACAATATTTGCCCAGAGCACGCATGTGCATCCATTTCGTATCATAATAACACTAAGACAAAGTTCACAAAACAAATTGCGCACCAGCGTATTCACTTTTTCCTTCCTCATTAATTGAACAGTAAGGTGAGCTACGCGTACTTAAAACGCTGCTAATGAAAGCAGCTGCTACTCGGAGAAAGACAAGCCCGCTTGTCGAAATGTTGGCTTCAGCCGACATACCTTTATCAACCACGGTTCATCAATAAACGAATGAATGAGTGACTCAATCAATCAATCAATCAATCAATCAATCAATCAATCAATCAATCAATCAATCAATCAATCAATCAATCAATCAATCAATCAATCAATCAATCAATCAATCAATCAATCAATCTTTATTCATCTCAAGAGGAGAAAGAGGATGCCGGGAAAGAGCTGCACACTGCAGTTTGACTAAGCACGGCCCCCTGTGTTACAGCAGCGCTGGTATAGTACGAGGTAGTTTGACATAAATCTGGGCACTGTGTGAGAGATACAAAAATGCGAAGAAAAAGAGTCCTATTCCAGTAACAAAATGGTACAGGTAGGAAATGACTTCAGTTAAAAAGTACAATGCTTAATTTAGAAGGGGGAAAAATGCAATAGCAATAAACTGAGATGTCGACAAAATTACACAAATAAATAGAAAATAATCGTAAGCTGGGGGGGCGGGAGAGAAAAATAAATAAGCACATCAAGATCAGTCAGTCTGGATAAAGAGCAAGCAAGAGTAATCCAAGGGTCTCTTGTGTTAAGAAATGAATGAAAATAGAACGAATAGACGTGTTATCCGGGTTTAGTCTATTAGTAGCCAGTGTGATTAACAGAGGACCAATGCGGTACGAAACCTATTGCCTCCATAATTTGTACGACATAAACGTTCCAAACAAAGGTCTGTATGTCTCGTATTATATGGAATCGCGTGACGGTTCAGGTTAAACGAATTAATGTAGCCAACATTTCCCTTTTGCGATGCGGATTTCTATATACACGCCATGCGAAATGAGTAAATAAATTGCACTGACATTATTTCGTATTCGAAAAATATTTAGAAATGTGTACGTTGGAGGAAATATTTACTTCTGCACGAATTGCGCGTTTTTTACATAACTTTATTATTGTGATGTTTTGCTTTGATGTTGTTGCCCAGACTAGGTGACACTAATTTAATATAGATAGAAACAGTTCGTTTCAGTTTAGTGGGAAAGGCATTTCGATGTCTGTGTAATATTCCTGCTATTCTGTCTAGCGTATACTGCAAGGAAACTCTTTACGTTTGCTACAAAGTAAATTTTCTGAAAATATAACTTCCAGAGTTTTATCTCACTTAAATTTGTTATTTCCTCATTGTTTAGATACAAGCTTTCAAGATTTAGGGCCTCATGCCTTGAGCGAAAGATGACGGCCTGTCTTTGCTTAGCATTAATTCTTAGGAAGTTTTATCGCACCACTTTAAAATATCCTGGAGCATGACTTTTGTAAAATTAACGAGAGTGTTTGGAATAGTGCCGCTGAAAAAAATGGCGGTGTCAGAGGCATATGCAATCCATTTGATATTTTCCGTAGTGGAAAAAATATCACTCATATGAACTATAAAAAGAAGTTGCCCGATAATGCTCCCTTGTGGCACACCGTGTGGGATAGGTTTCATTTTCGAGTTTCAAGTCATGGCTAACGTACTAAGACCGATGCTGAAGATAGGAGGACAAAACCTTGTTTGTATCATCACGTATTCCATGTTGCTCAAGCTTCCCTAGAAGCGTAATATGGGGAACGTAATCGAATGCTTTCGTAAGATTTATATATATACCTAAGACTACCTCTTTTGCGTCAAGTGCCGAGTTATAAAATCCTTTCTGTTAATAAGGCGAATTATTAATAAGTTAATAAGGTTAATAATAACGCCAATTCCGTTAACATGCCTTTCAGGAATCCGTATTGTGCTGTCAAGATAAGCGAGTGTTTGTCTACGAAAACTATACAATTTCTCATGTATGACTTTTTTCTAAGCCCTTCGAAAAGACTTGTAAAAGGAAAATTGACCTAAAATTATTTCTAATTTTTGTTTGCACCCTTGTAGATTGCTACCACCTTTGCAATCACAATTTCATTGGAAAAACAACATTGTTCTAGAGATAAGTTACCAATTTCAGTTAAAATCGGTGCAATTATGTCCACAATAAACATCATTGACCTAATCTGCATGTCATTTGCATCACGTGACTTGGAACTTTTTAGGCTATGAGACACATTGATGACTTTATTCTCAGTCATGAGAAAAGAAAAACACCATGCTGCCACAAAAGCTTGCTGTTTTGTGAATCGAGGGAGTATTTGCCGTGGTGCAACATCTAGGCTCTCCAACGGCTACGAAGTGGGCGCTTAAAACATTGAAAAAGCTGGCGGCGCGGACAACGATGTTGTTCACGAGACTGCTATCAACGTTAGCTACACCGGTATGTTTTATAAGGCTGTTCAGTCGCTTCCAGAACAGAACAGAATTATTCACCACATCGTTAAATAGTACTGATAATAAAATACTCTTGCTTCGCGGTTTCTCGTTTATCGCTGAGCTTATTTCTAAACACCTTCAAAGCTTTAAATTTGTCCATATTCTTGGTTCATCACTTCATTTCATTATGTATGAGGATTTACCCCATCGAAGATGTTCACTCTTAATAACCGATACATTCATTCATGAATTATTTTGGGTTGAGTTTAATAACCGATACATTTTACCAGCATTATATTGCAGTGTAAAAGCTGTTCATTCGAGTTTTATTATTGAGCCTAGATAATTGTGTATGCTTCTATGAAGACGTAAAACAAACACACGAAAAACGTCAGCATAGGTCGGCAAAATGATCAGATCAGATGCAATAAAAAAATATTTTTTGTTTAAGGCTCACTTGGACTCCGACTCACCAAAATTCTACTCAGCATGCGCTAATTCGAAGACAGACCAATCAATATTCTATTCAGCAGCTCTTACTCAAACTCAGACTGACCAAAATTCTAATAAACCTGGGATAACGCAGGCTCCAAATCAAGAACATTTCACTTGGCCCGATATACAGGGACTGAGACTCACCAAAATAATACTCAGCCGGAATCATTCAGACTCAGTTTCACGGCTTGGACTGAGTCTGTGTGAGTATGAGTGAGTCTGAACAAGTCGATTCATGAGTTTGTCGACATACGGTTGGCAATGAGATGGATAATTAAGGTTGCTTTGCGGAATCCCCTCAGCACAGTTTCATGGCTGTAGGATATGGAGAGCTTGGTTTTCTACCTTCTTTTTCTCTTTTTTGAAATTGTGACACCCAGGTTCCCGGCCTTCAAGAAATGTGAGTAAAGAAGTTTACGTGAAAGAAAGTTGCCTGTATTCATATTTGAGACGCATTCGTATCATTGAACAATGCAACGTGGAGGTAATCTACGCTATCTGTTTTCTAAGAAAAATAAATAAATAAAGTTTTCTTGCTTTAGGAGTTTACTCTCCGCATTAGACCACAGATATCACGAGCAGCTAGTTCCAAAGATCCACCATCTCGGAGTTCACAAATTACATGAAAGACTATTTTAATAGTTGCCCAGTGACTACAATACAGTGTGCTTGTGCAATAGAGTAATAAATATCTCATCCGTCTTTATTTTAGTACAACCGGTGCAATAGGCCATTGCGCATAATAGGCACACTGACCACATCTCCACCAAAAATTATCAAGAAAGTTCCGCCAGTGGTCTTTTTTTTCTTTCCCGATGGGAAAACGAGAAAAACTTATGTTGAGATGGCATTGGATGTCCCACTGTCTAAACATTTATGAATGGAAAAGGGTATGGCATGAACAGACTACTGTCTGATATGTCCTTGCACTATGCAGCTCTTTCATCGCTAACTCAAGCACGAATCTCCAGTAAGAAAACAGCGACAGCGTGAATCGAAGACATAAAAAGTACTGGTGCGATGCCAAATAGAATGTCTGTAAATGGCTGATCAGGTCTTAATCCGATCGTCCACATTATTTGAAATATTTATTTTTATTTTAAAAGTAAGGCATGTGAAGGCACATTTTACAGAATAAATAGGTCTCCCTCTTCTCTAGGCTATCCGACTGGACGCTCACAATTTCGAGTATGTCTTTTTTTCATGGCACTCATCCTGCAAAACTCGCTCTTTAGACGACGTCGCGAGGCCCCGCTACCTACGACATCGCGGTGGAATTTGGTTAGGCGCCTTTCGTTTTCGTAAAGTACAGGTCCTACGTAGAGGAAAACATGAACGGAATCAGTGCTTACGTGTTTTGACAAGGTCCTGTGCCATTCAGTTAGAAATCATTCCAGATATAGTTTGAAGTTTAGCTTTGATCCAGAATATCGAAAAAGAAAAAATAACTGAGAATATCACAACACGATGCCAACGTATTTTTCATTTAGGACGAAATTGACACGAAAAATAGGTCATTGCTACAGCTGGGCTTGTACTCAGACTCCGCTTTGTGATCTTATTCTGTTGTTTTAGAGTCACTTATGTAGGTTCGGTTCACATATTATTCACTTGAGGTTGAAAATTTGTACCTTGCTCAATTTGCAGCATACAACTAGCTCCAGCAGAAGCCTTGATAAATAAATAATCGCTGGTAACATCAGTTGTTCCTTACATCTGAGGTTTTAGAAAATGACTGGACATGTTCGGCTTTGACAGAATCATAAACACTTCTACAAATATATATATAAATAAATATATGTATATATATATATATATATATATATATATATATATATATATATATATATATATATATATATATATATATATATATATATATATATATATATATATATATATATATATATATAACTCCTAAACTTCGAGCACGCGTTGGCTGAACTGCGTGTCACAAGTGATCCCCAGAAATTCAAATATTTCTAGCGAAGAATGAGAGGCACCCTTAAGGGACACCTTCACCAACACTATTCACGCCACGAAGTAGTGTTAACACGGCGAATGCGAGTAGTTGTTCTCACTGCAGTCGCGTAGAACGATTGTAAGGAGACGACTGGGCAAGAAAATCAGAGGATGTTTGTCAAATTCAAGTGGTAGCTTGCCGGTAGATCTGTTGCGATATGCGCAGAACGCTTACAGGATAATTTTATTGGATAATGCACTTAAGAGTGTGCAGTGTAAGATCTTTGTATGCAACATGAGAAAAGCAATGTGCAATGATAACTCTCAATGCGAAAACCTAAAGGAAAATGACGTAATGATATTCACTAAGGAGCGCAGAATGCGAGCGTCTACACGTATCCATGTCGTCACTGGGAGGAATAAACAATGGAATCTCGCTTTAGTGAAACTCCTAACGCGGCAGTAATGTTGTGCAGCTCATCTTCTGCGTAGAAAAAATATAACACAGAGAGACAGGTTGGAAACAAGAAATCAATGAAAGATAAAACAGTAGCTAAATTACAAAAGAGATTCCGAAACTTTAAGGAATTGTAAATGAGTTAAATGTGTCATATCCTGAACAAATGGTTGACAAAAATGCGAGTGAGGTTGCTCCAAAATAATTCTTATTTAGGAGAGATTGCCTTTCACATTGCCTGTTTAGCGCGCTTTCCTAGAGCTTATGACTGACTGCCTTCATAGTGCAGTCGCGTACGCTGCTTCATTGGAATGTCCATTGTTTAGTGCGGAGAAATATTTTTCACGTGTAGCCGCCATTTCCTATGAATATGCATTCATGGTAATTTGCTCGAGTATGCGTACTTTCGAGGGCAATGCGCCCCAGTGAGCATATTGGGGTTAGGGCGTTTTGTTTCTCTGCTACATGTAAAGACTTCACATATCTTTTGACAAACCCGAATAGAAAGACAGTCGTGCTTATTCTTAACTTATTTTAAAGTGGTCACCTTAGCTATGGTGCTGAAAACATGCTACTGAAGGGAGTGATTATTCTAGCTTGTTGTCACAGAATATGAGCCCCTTTAGTCAGAAATTAAAAAACGGAACTGCTTTCCTAGACTAAGCAAATAATTTTCTTTTTTTTAAGGGCAAGCTTTAGTTTGAGAGCTCGTATATAATTCATAGCAAAGAAGGAAACACTTTTCTTGGTAACACTGATTGGACAGCGTTACGTGGACAAAATCTTTGAAGGAGTGGTAGGTGAGTTTCTTGGCGAAGTCCCACAGTCCCGTCTTCCACTTCTGGGGTATCAGCAAGAAGGAGCCTCAGCACACAGCATCAGCCAAGGACGAAACTGGCTGCGTGCGACTTTTCATGCGCAATCAATTGCAAGCCATGTCCCTTTAAATTGGCTAGCTAGGTCACCTGAGCCCTCCCCACTCCATTTCTTTCTTTGGGTTTATGTGAAAGATCGTGCTTACATGATCGAGACGGACATCGAATTAGCTGACGACCACTTGGATAACGCATGTCTGCAGTAGAATTCCGGCGTTGGTCATTAAGAAAGCCACTGAAGATGGGACAAAGGGGACTCAGTACTGCGTAGCTGCAGAAGGAGCTGCAGAAGGAGCTGGAAACACCCTTCTACACCGACTGGACCCGTCCCTTCGACTTCGACCCCATGTGCACTCTCTCGACTCGATACAACAATAGTGTAGTGACTGTGGCTTGGTGTCAGTTTCACAAGATATTTTCCCTTCCGAGTCGGTATGGACAAAAGCGAGCCTTGCAGTCTCTGCGGCGGCAAGAAGACTTAAGAACACGTAGTTTGCCGCTGTATTGAATACAGCGTGCACCGGCTGTCGCTGGCTCCATGTTGGCAAGCCTTGACGACAGGTCACTTTCAGGACAGACAGTCTTGGAATGCCGACATGAACTGTCGTCCCACCGAAAGTCACTCAAGGCTTTGTTGACCTTTTTACTTGGCAGTCGCCTATTAAGAGGGCTATAATGATGCCGTCTTTTTTTCACGCCTTTCTTTTTGTCCCCGCTCTTGTTTACATCTTTACTTCACCCTTCCCTTCCCCTATTGCAGGGTAGCAAACCAGACGGTTGAACTCTCTTTCACCTGCCTGCCTTTCTCCATTTGCATTTCTCTCTCTCTCTGTCTATCTCACTTTCTCTCTCTCTTTCTCTAAGCAGCAGCTGGTGTTGAACGGCACTTACGAATTCATAGATAATAAGGGCATACTGAAATCTCACGTATTCCTTTTTTTTTTCTGCAGGCGTCCCGATTGCGAATCCGGCTCATTTAGAAGCGGTATATTTACTTTCTTGAACGCATCGGCTTTGCCTTTTGTGAACACGTGGGCGGCTTCCCGGTCTGTTTATTTCGCTTTAATTTTATGTCATGAACCTGTTTTTGCAGCACTTTGTGACGATTGGGAGGTCAATCCCACCGTTCGTAACCAGTTGTCAATATTGGAGTCGGGCATGAATTAGATGGTAGCTGGCCCATGCCGTCATCGAACTTATCCACGCTGAGGATGTTGTTGAAGGGAAGGACTGCTTCTCATCGAGAACGAGGAATATGGGTTTATTTACAGTATCTACATAAGGACGCTGCAGTTCATCAGTCAAGCATGACTGCGAGAGAGAGTACACTGAGCAGTCGCACAACAGCGGTTTATAAACACTCGGTCCTCCCCCGGTCCCCAGGTGAGGGAAACGTCCGACCACTCACTGCAGCCGAGCCGCCGTTTTTCGGGAAGGCTTACACACACACACTTCCGCACCGGTTTCACGGAGCCCACCGCGGTCCGACGGTCTTCGCAGAACTCGGGGCTTACTTCAAGAACGGAGCGTGGGAAGGGGTCACCGAATACATCCCTCGGGACCTCCCTGGCTCATGGCAGACCGGGTCGACGGTGTGGTGTTCAAGCACAAAGCCTGCTTCGTCGAACTCATCTTGGCTCCCGCGCCGGAGAGTCGAGAACGCGCGTATTTTTCTGCGCATAGTCGACTTAGTGACGCAGTGGCTTGAGGGTTGCGGTGGCGTTCTAGGAAAAGGTGACGCCGCGGTCGCAGCGGGCAGTTCTTAACAACGTACACATTTACATGAAAACTAAAACCGTCACTCTAATTCGGTTTCGGTCCGCAGCAAGTGTCTGGCGCGAAATATAGCTCCGCGCGCACTCTGTCGATGCAGTGCGAGCAAAGCCGGGAATTCGAAGCATGCTATGCCTATTGGAATCTGAACCCCGGAAAGTTGAACGCTAGAACGTTATCTAGTGAGGAGAGTCTAGCAGTGCTATTGGACGAATTAGAGGGCAGTAAATGGGATATAATAGAGCTCAGTGAAGTTAGGAGGACAAAAGAAGCATATACAGTGCTAAAAAGCGGGCATGTCCCGTGCTACCGCGGCTTAGCGGTGAGACGAGAACTAGGAGTCGGATTCCTGATTAATAAGGATATAGCTGGTGAAATACAGGAATTCTATAGCATTAACGAGAGGGTGGCAGGTCTTGTTGTGGAATTTAATAACAGGTACAAATTGAAGTTCGTACATGTCTACGCCCCTACATCCAGTCATGATGACCAGGAAGTTGAAAGCTTCTACGAAGACATGGAATCGGCGATGGGTAAAGTCAAAACAAAATACACTATACTGATGGTCGACTTCAATGCCATGGTAGGCAAGAAGCAGAATGGAAACAAGTTACTGGGGGAATATGGCATATGCTTTAGTAATGGCAGGGGAGAGTTATTAGTAGAGTTTGCAGAACAGAATGATATGCGGATAATGAACTACTTTCTTCCGCAATCGGCATAGCCGAAAGCGGACGTGGAGCAGCCCGAATGGCAAGACTAGAAATGAAATAGACCTTATACTCTATGCTAAGCCTGGCATCATACAAGATGTGGACGTGCTCGGCAAAGTGCGCTGCAGTGACGATAGGATGGGATGGCAAGAACTCGAAGTAACCTAGACCTGAGGAGGGAACAGAAGAAACTGGTACATAAGAAGCTGATGAATGAGTTACTGGTAATAGACAAAATAGAGGAATTCCGGATCAAGCTACAGGACAGGTATTCGGCCTTAACACAGGAAGAGGACCTTAGTGTTGAAGATATTGTTACGATATCATCGAGCAATGCTCAAGAGACGAGCCGCCGCGAGAACGACGACGAAGTTGGTCGGTGACCTTGGCACGAGCGAGTGTCAGCCTGGCTCCAGTGTAAACAGCGTGTAAATAGCATCTTTCGTCTGTGTCTTTCCACTCGTAACATTTCTGGTGGAGATGCGGGGTACCATGACTGGGACCTGGCTCTACCTTACATTACCTTTGCATATAACTCTTCCCGTCTCGAAACTGCTGGCTTTTCCCCGTTCTACCTCTTGTATGGCCGCGAACCGACGCTACCACTGGACACTCTGCTTCCGGCCGCCACAGTTTCAATTAGCGATTATGCCCGTGATGCAATCGCCCATGCTGACCATGCTCACCAACATGCGCGCGCTCGTCTACAAGTGTCTCAAGACAAGCAGAAACAACGCTACGACCTACGTCACCGTGATGTCCATTTTGTGCCCGGCGACCTCGTGTTGCTTTGGTCACCATCGCGTAAAGTCGGCCTTTGTGAAAAACTGCTTTCCTGTTACACAGGCGCATATCGCGTGATACGCAAAGTGACCGATGTCACCTATGAAATCGTTCCGGCCACGCCCACTACGTCCTCCGCTGTGACAACCTGTAACATTGTCCACGTTGCCCGACTCAAGCCCTGCAACTCTCCATGCACCTTGGATATTTAACAGCACCGTGACGGTGCTTTTCCGGTCGCGGGGTAATATTACGATATCATCGAGCGATGCTCAAGAGACGAGCCACGGCGAGAACGACGACGAAGTTGGTCGGTGCCCTTGGCACGAGCGAGTGTCAGCCTGGCTGTCTGGCTCCAGTGTAAATAGCGTGTAAATAGCATCTTTCGTCTGTGTCTTTCCACACGTAACAATATGAACGAGAATCTTATGGGCATTATTAAGGAGTGTGCAAAAGAAGTCGGTGGTAACTCCGTTAGACAGGATGCAGTAAGCTATCGCAGGAGACGAGATCTGATAAAGAAACGCAAATGTATGAAAGCCTCTAACACTACAGCTAGAATAGAGCTGGCAGAACTTTCCAAGTTAATCAACAAGCGTAAAACAGCTGACATAAAGAAGTACAATATGAATACAATTGAACATGCTCTCAGGAACGGAGGAAGCCTGAAAGCAGTGAAGAAGAAACTAGGAATGGGCAAGAATCAGATGTATGCGTTAAGAGACAAAGCCGGCAATATCATTACTGATATGGATGGTATAGTTCAAGTAGCTGAGGAGCTCTATAGAGATTTATACAGTGCCAGTGGCACCTACGACAATCATCGAAGAGAGAACAGTCTGGAGGAATTTGAAATCCCAGAAGTAACTCCGAAAGAAGTAAAGAAAGCAATGGGAGCTATGCAAAGGGGAAAGGCAGCTGGGGAGGATCAGGTAACAGCAGATTTGTTGAAGGATGGTGGGCAGATTGTTCTAGAAAAACTGTCCACCCGGTATATGGAATGCCGCATGACTTCGAGCATACCGGAATCTTGGAAGAATGCTAACATAATCCTAATCCATAAGAAATGGGACGCCAAAGACTTGAAAAATTATAGACCGCTCAGCTTACTGTCCGTTGCCTACAAAGTATTTACTAAGGTAATCGCAAATAGAATCAGCAACACCTTAGACTTGTGTCAACCAAAGGACCGGGCAGGATTCCGTAAAGGCTACTCAACAATAGACCATATTCACACTATCAATCAGGTGATAGAGAAATGTGCGGAATATAAACAGCCCTTATACATAGCTTTCATTGAATACGAGAAAGCGTTTGATTCAGTTGAAACCTCAGCAGTCATGGAGGCATTACGGAATCAGGGTGTAGACGAGCCGTATGTAAAAATACTCAAAGATATCTATAGCGGCTCCACAGCAACCGTAGTTCTCCATAAAGAAATCAACAAAATCCCAATAAACAAAGGCGTCAGACAGGGAGATACGATCTCTCCAATGCTATTCACAGCGTGTTTACAGGAGGTATTGGATTGGGAAGAATTGGGGATAAGAGTTAATGGAGAATACCCTAGTAACTTGCGATTCACTGATGATATTGTTTTGCTTAGTAACTTAGGGGACCAATTGCAATGCATGCTCACTTACCTGGAGCGGCAAAGCAGAAGGGTGAGTCTAAAAATTAATCTGCAGAAAACTAAAGTAATGTTTAACAGTCACGGAAGAGAACAGCAGTTTGCGATAGGCAGCGAGGCGCTGGAAGTAGTAAGGGAATACATCTATTTAGGACAGGTAGTGACCACGGATCCGGATCATGAGACTGAAATAATCAGAAGAATAAGAATGGGCTGGGATGCGTTTGGTAGGCATTTTCAGATCATGAACAGCAGGTTGCCATTATCCCTCAAGAGAAAAGTGTATAACAGCTGTGTCTTAAGGGGCAGAAACCTGGAGGCTGGAATAGCTGCATAGCCACGAGACCTGCTGTTAGTGCTTCTTCCACATCATTATCAACGCAAAGCGCTCTCTCTTCGGGTTTTGGAGAGGCAATGCAGATGCTTTCAATCAGCTTATTTGAGTGCAGTGCTTTATGTTGTGGGTGGGAGCGCAGTCACGTGCTGTTTTTCCATATTTCATGAGGTTTGTTTGCCAGTCGGAAAAAATTGCACGCAATTAGTACGTCGCTGAAAACATGGCAGTTGGATGTCATTTGGGGATGAGTGGCGGTGCCTTATTGCCACTTTGATTATTAGCGCAGTACTTCTTGAATTGCGTAATAAATTGCAATTGTAGAGTTAAATTTCAGGAATAAGGTAATTACTGGCGGCCACACAACAGCACTGAAAACGATATACACTAGGTTTTCTTGGAGTAAGGGAACTGCTCATTTTTGCACCCTTGGTGCATGGTAGTTGGGGTACCCTGTATAACTCACTCAGTAACAGAAATGAGGCCTAAACGGACTGACTGGAAATTAGAATCAACAGTAGACATGCGCAGGAGCGCTTATACTTGGGTACATAGAAAAAGATTCTGCTTCACCGGAAAGGCGGTGCACTATTAGTGATAGTGAAGTATGCGACAATTACACGAAAGAAGATCGCACTACGAAGGGACGCAAGATTCGCGGTGGTGCGAGAGGATTCAGGCTGCGAAATTGAACGGTGTTGAACGACGAAATTGAACGAAATTGAAAAGTATCATATAATTCCGCCACTTCATTGAAAAGTTCTTCGAGGTCACACGATTTTGGTTCAAGGGCAAGAAATATATATATATATATATATATATATATATATATATATATATATATATATATATATATATACATTATATATATATATCACATGGGGTTCGGAAAGCTGGTCGCGCCCTCGCAGCCATCCCGAAAGGATGAAAACTTTCTGCCTATGGTAACAATGTTTCACAGCATCCTCGTAGCCTTCAGCTACGGGGAAAGGACTGTGGAATGAGAGCTGACCCCCAAGGGCGTTGTAGCAGTTGCACACAGTCTTCAGCGCCACGCTCAACTGGACCGACAACCATACCGTTACGGAAGGCAGAATTATTGGACCCTGGTCCCAGCCGACGTCGCCACAAACAGCTTTGAAACGGCTATTGTGTTTATTAAGGAAACGGGACTGAATGAATAACTCTAAAGTGTGCTAACTGATGCTTTGCTTTCTCTATTTTTTTTTATGTTCTCTGCCCATACCCCATCCGCCTATGCAGGGTAGCCAACTGGACGATTAATCTGTCTGGCTTTCAACTCGTGTTTGCCTTCCTTATTTTTATCGTTCATTTTTTACTCTTCTGACAAAGCTGCCACAGAAAAGTCAGGGGAGTTGTTCTTGGAGCCGAATGTGGCACGCGCGAGCCTACGTGTTAGCGCTTATATCCAACACAGTCACTCTGCCAACATATGCAGTCTTCTGACAAGTACTTCTTCTCTGTACGGCTAAGGAGAAAACCGGAACAGTCTTCTTCCCCCGTTTCGGCAGCAGCGTAAGCCTTTTAACTCAATATGTCCTATGTAAAACCTACAAAGAGGACGAACGCGGTGTTGGCGGTCATATTTAGCGAGAAAGCCCTTTGAGAGTCGAAAATGTCCACAACGTCGATGCCGACTCTCAATTGCAAGAAAAATCGCATTATGTGAACGTCGCCGCGTAGGTGTGATGATGTTGTGATGCTAGCAGTGACTGAAGTTGACATAAAAAAGGTTCATTCATGAGCGGTAGAAGCCCGTTGGCTTCTACCGGTCTCACGATAAATACCCAATGGTATGTATTTTATACATGTTTCATTGTAGGTGAATTGCTTTTTGTGCTCTTCCCCTGTATACTTGATTAGCCACGCCACAATGTTAACTGAAACAGCAACATAACATCTCGATTATAAACGCTGGACCTCCACGCCTTTGCTTACCGCGGTGAGCTCGTTTGGTCGGGTTCATTTGCATCGCGATTTGCACTAGTTTTCTTATTTGTATAGTACCTGGTGCCGTGAACGTGGCCTGGCTAGTACAAGTGCCGAGCTTTCTGAAAAGGCCATGCACGAAAATTTGTTTTCGCGTACGTCAGGCCTTAAAACCCGCAGTGCGAAATCGCTGGACGCACCGTGACCGCCTACCTACCGTCGTCTGCTTCACACGCCAGTGC
This sequence comes from Dermacentor andersoni, assembly GCF_023375885.2. NCBI lineage: Eukaryota > Metazoa > Arthropoda > Arachnida > Ixodida > Ixodidae > Dermacentor > Dermacentor andersoni. Next base: position 99,745,135 of record NC_092819.1, on the reverse strand, counting down.
TTTGACTTCTGCCGTTCGCGGCGCCGTTCGCCAGCACGTCACTGACGCTCCGCTGGCGCCTTACCACAGCCAGCCGGTGCCTATTGGCGGCGAGGACTTACGCAATTGCCATCTGTTGGAACCGAATCGTTTGCGTAGTATGAGGGACAACGCGGCGAGCCTCATAGGCTTGGCTGTCGGCACTCAATAAAAAAAGCCCACAGCATCCCTGCTGAACGTTGATCCAAGTACTCTCGAAACGACGGAAGTCTTTTACTGCCAAAGTAATAGTCTTGAGCAAACAGAAAGCACAGCGTGGTTTATGGAGGCTACCACCGATTACGTACAGTGAACGGCGACTGCACGCGGTCACAGCGATGGAGACCCTCCAACCGGCTTCTTGAGTGAAATTATTAATAATATATACATTTGACAGGAAAGGGTGAGCGAGGAGCAGTCTGACAACTGCCACCGGAAGGGGCACAACGCCTGCGCGCTCTTAAGAAGAGAAGTGACGGAAATACAGAAATGGAAGATAGGAAGAACCGTCACACGGTAGAATCGGTCAGTGAAGTTAACGCTTCTACAGAATGTGAAATAGAAGAATAGTAGCTGAGCGACAAACGCGAACCTAATTTAGTTCATTCTATAAAAGGAAGTTGAGCGCGATCAGCCTGATCGGCGTCCAGACCCCCAACTACCCGGGCACAAACGTTCTTCGAGTGTCGTACAGCGCAGGCTAGGGATATGCTGGTCCATCGCTACCGACATGCGCTACGCACTGAAACAGACACTCCAATATCAGGTGCTGAAGTGTCTTGCAGCAACCGCAAGGCGTACACGATGGACTGGTGACATGTTCTTGTCCGCATAAACGTTCGCACACGTGCACACAGCCAACCGCCAGCTTGAGTAGTTGCGCTCCAGCACGGAGGAGGCAAGCCACGACCACGACCACCGGGCAGGAACGTTCCACTTGTGACACACTGGTCTTGATGCTGCTTATGTAGGTGGTGACGAATGGGCAGATGAACGTTATCAAGCTTGCACAGAATTTCAGAGCAGGCACAGTTGTTGCGCGGAAGATAGGCGATGGCTCAGAACAAACTATGTGAAATCTTCCGCTTGGCAACTTTGAATGCAACATAAGAAAATCAGTGTGCAATGAAAACTCTCAATGCGAAAAATCAAAGGAAGAATGACATAACGAAATTCACTAAGCAGCGCAAAAGACGAGCGACTACACGTATCCATGTCATCACAGGGGGGAATAAACAATGGCACCTCGCTTTAGTGAAACTGCTAATGCGGGAGTAACGTTGTGTAGCCCATCTTCTGTGTAAAAACCTTCGACACAGAGAGAGAAGTTGGAAACAATAAATGAATAAAAGATAAAACAGCAGCTAAAATACAAGTGAGCTTCCGAAACCTTAAGAAATTGTAAATGTGTTAAATGTCTCGTATCCTGAACAAATGGCTGAAAAAATGCGAGTGAAGTAGCTCCAACTAAATTATTATTTACCAGAGCTTGCCTTTCAAGTTGCCTGTGCAGCGTGCTTATGACTGACGGCCTTCATACTTGAGTGGTGTATGGTGCTTCATTGGAATCTCCATTGTTTAGTGCCGAGAAATGTTCTTCACGTGTAGCCGCCACTTCCTATGCATTCTTTCGAGGGCAATGCACCCCAGTGAGCATACTGGGGTTAGTGCGTTTTGGTTCTCTTTCTACATGTAATCAGTTGACATATATTTTGCAAACCAGAATAGAAAGAAACAGTGGCGTTTATTCTTAACTTATTTTGAAGTTTTCGCATTAGCTATGGTGCCGAAAACATGCTGGTGAAGGGAATGACTATGCTAGCTTGTTCTTGTCACATGATATGAGCCCTTTAGTCAAAAATTAAAAAACAGGACCGCTTTCCTTGACTAAACAAATAATATTCTTTTTTTTTTCTTACGACGAAGCTTTAGCTCGGGTGCTCCTATCTAATTACATGTAAAACGATAATTCGTTTTTCTTGGCAACCACTGCACCAAATTTGACGAGGTTTGTTGCATTTAACAGAAAACCTTAATATTTGGTGACTGTTTGTTTCGAATTCTTGAGTTAGGCCGTTAATTTTTTCTGAAATATTGGCAAAAATAAGAAATTTTCAAGAACGACACTATCAAGTTTACAACCTTGTAACTCAATAATGAAAAATGATAACACAATTCTGCGAATTTGAGATCTTACTATGAGATCTTGGAAATTATCATATAAGCCCATCACTTCACTGAATAGCTATTGAAGGTCACACGAAGTTTCTCCAAATGCGAGCTATATATATATATATATATATATATATATATATATATATATATATATATATATATATATATATGTATATATATATATATATATATATGCGGTTCGGAAAGCTGGTCGGGGCCCAGTATGCCCCCCAAAAATGAAAATTTCCGCCTATGGTGCGATGTCTAGCTGCATACTCGTAGCCTTCAGCCACGGGGAAAGGACTGGGGAATGCGAGGCGACCCCGAAGGAAGCCGGGGGTGCAGTTTAACACGGCGTTGCAAAGCGTTAGCTGCCACGAGGCGAGAGTGGGGCAAGCTGACACGTGCGCTCCCGACCGTAACGCAAGGAAGAAAGTCCTCAATTCTAGTAGCCGTATGGATGCTACAGAGCACACAAGTGTTCTACTTCGTGCTATGTAGTACGCGACGTATACGTGCCCGTCGTGTCAAAGAAGTGTAATTGAGTCGAACACCTTTATGACGAAGTGCTTGGGGCGTCCAAAGTCCTTCATTATACAGGTCACTTCACTGTAAATGTCGCGCAGCGCACAGCTCCCCCGTGAACAGGGACAGAGTTATCCCTTCATTATGCAGGTCATTCCGTTGTATAAAGAGATGCTAGACCGTAGTTGGTATCGGCAAGAGAGAAGCATGCGTACGGTTTGAACATCGCTCTGCTGTCTGTGTTGTGTCAGGGGTTCGATCCCACCATCTATGCTCAAATTTTGGCGAGCTGCGTTCTCAAGCTTCGCCTTCCACATGGCTTTGCACGACGCGAGGTAACTCCCATCTGTCGCCTATAGCTTGGAGTAGCTTTTACGAATGCGTACTCTTAACCTCATCGGAATGACCACAAGTCCAGATTGTGATGTTTGCGGGTGCAAAAGGTTAATAGCGCAGCTTGTGTGTGATTGACGTCGTTTCAATGCACGAAGTCTTCAGCGCCACACTCAACAGGACTGACAACTATCCCTTTACGGAAGGCAGAATTATTGGACCCTGGTCCAGGCCGACGTCGGCACAAACTGCTTTAAAATGGCTAGTGCGTTTTTTAAAGAAACGGGACTCAATGAATAACTATAAAATGTCATACTGATGCTTTGCTTTAAAATGGCTAGTGCGTTCTTTAAGGAAACGGGAATCAATAAATAACTCGTGGAACAAACATGTTGACATTGTCACGGCAAACTGCCTTTGAAAAACTATTTTTTCTAAGACGCTCTCTAAAATTCGCTACGCCTCCTGTGCGTTTTCTTTCTTACAATGCAATCATTCGACCAGTGTTGGAATACGCAATTGTCATATGGGATCCCTTTACTAAAAGAAACATTACTAAAGTAGAAAAAGTTCAAGAAAGGGCAGTACAATTCATATATATTTCGTATGGCCGCACTTCAGTTACGGAGCTTCTCAAGAGAAGTGGATTGCCATCTGTGACACAAAGGAACCAAACATGCCGTTTAAAATTTTTATTTCAGCTCATAAAAGGGCATTACAACATTGATACATCACGCTTTATCACTTTCTCTACTGGTTATACTACACGTCATCGACACTCACAGACAATAACACCATTAATTACTAAAAAGAATTGCTTCAAATTTTCCTTTTTCCCCAGAACGACTGTTGAATGGAATAATCTTACTGATGACGTTGTAACTCAATGCTCTCTGCCATTGTTTGAGTCGCACCTATGTTTATGTAGCGAGTGATTTACTGTGTGTTGTTCAGTAACTGCTTGCATTTGTACATCGCCAGTGACCTATGTTATGTATCACTGTATTTTGTACTTAGATTTTTTCACTTTGTATGCACCCTGCTAAGGTCCTGGAAACAGGACCGCAGTATCAATAAATAAATAAATAAATAAATAAATAAATAAATAAATAAATAAATAACTATAAAATGTGCTAACTGATGTTTGCTTTGTGTTTTTTTTTATGTTCTCTGCCCATACAGCATGCGCCTGGGCAGAGTAGCCACGCCGACACTTAATCTGTTAACCTGTCTGCCTTTCACCTAGGTGTTCGCCTTCTTTATTTTATCGCTCATAACCACTACAGTTTACCTTAGCTTTGTACTATCCTGACAAATGCTTCGTCGTTGTATAGCCACGGTGATTTGCCGCACAGCGCTATTGAAGCCGAATATAGCAGTCGCGAGTCTACCTGATAGCGCTTATAACCAACGCAGTGACTCTGCAAAACTTTGTAGTATTCTGAGAAATACTTCGTAACTTTATGATTAACGAGAAAATCGGAGCAGTCGTCGCGCTCCCTTTCGGTAGAAGCTAAAGCCTTTTAGCTGAATATGTCCTACGTAGAGCCCGTAAAGAGCACGAACGTGGTGTTGGCGGTCATATATAGCGAGAAAGCCCCTTTGAGAGTCGAAAATGTCCACAACGTCGATGCTGACTCTCAATTGCAAGCAACATCGCATGATGTGAACGTCGCCGCGTAGGTGTGATGTTGTTGTGATGATTGCAGTGACTCCTATCTAAATACATGTAAAAGGAGAATTAGTTTTTCTCGGCAATCACTGCACCAAATTTGACGAGGTTTGTGGCATTTAAAAGAAAAACTTAAAATATGGTGACTGTTGGTTTCGAATTGTTGAGTTAGGCCGTCAATGTTTTTTAAGATATTGGCAAAAATCGAACATTTTCACAAAACGAAACTATTAAGTTAACAACTCTGTAACTGAACAACGAAAAATGATAATACAGTACTGCGGATTGGATCTAATAGTACATCTAAAGCGGACAAAATTTATGTTGCACATGAATATTAAAAAGCTTAGTAATACGGAAATACAGCTTTTGCAGAACCCTTGTAACCAACGCAACTAATTCACATAAGATGTAAAATTACATATCTAATTTGTCCGCTTTGAATGATCTAATTGATGCCGTTTACAGAACCGCGCTATCTGTTCTTGATGCAAAGCTATGAATTTGTAAACTTCGTGCTTCTATTTTTTCGAACTGCTGAATTTTTGAAAATCGCTTTAACAAAAGTCAGGCCTGAAATCGAAATTCCGCTTCCAGCAGTCACTAGAATTTAACTTTCTCGCGCAAATACAACAGATCTCATTAAAATTGGTCCACGCGTTATCTCAGAAAAACTTTCTTGCGGTAATCAACGGTCGGCAACAATACAGAACAATAATCAGCGACTCCAAGACGGCTATTGGGAATTTCACAAAGGGCTGGGTCTCCACCGAGGCGGCCAAAATCTTGAACCGCAGAGCAGAAGACTTTAATAACGGCAAAATTTCATCCAAATACCTCAACTGGATCCGGCCCATTTGGGAGAAGTTACCATGAATGCCCCTCCCAACCTCAACGAGAAGGCCCACCGAGTCGCGCGAGAACTAACCCACCGTGGCACGGACAGTGACGGCTCAACACCACGCAACCCCCGGGGAAGGAGGAAGGGCTGCGGCGGAGGCGATGGAGAAGACGGAGGCGAGTACGACGAAGAAGTGATAAAAGACGACAGGGACAAACTGGTCAAGTACCACTGTGTACTGACACACTTCACGAAACAAAGAGAAGCATACCCACGACCCCACAAACAACTCGACAGGTCTCAGGAAACAGATTGGAGAAGATTGCAAACCCAGAACATTCCGAAACCCAATACACTTAAACAGAACAAATTAAACACAATACCCAGACGCGAGCTGCAAGCTCTGCATACACGAACATGCAGACATGGCACACATCTTATGGAAGTGCACACAGATCAGATCAGTATATGTAGAGAAAAAGATAGAACCGGACCTTCTCGAGGAGCCATGGCTAAGCGCTCTGACTAGCTCGGAACTACATTACCAATTATGGGCTATCCAGAGAGCCCGGGCAGCGGTGGAAAGGCTATGCCTCCCCGCACATAATGCCCGGGTGGCCTGAGCCCGGGCTGGCAACCTCGCAGGTCTTTTTCCCATTAAAGTTTTTTTCCGTCCGTAAGTTTTTGCGTTTTACATGTATTTGAATAGGCCGCGTCGGAGTTGGGCCCGAGCTAAAGCTTACTCTTAAGAAAAATCTTTAGTTTGGGAGCTCCTATATAAGTTCAAAGAGGGAAACACATTTCTTGATAACAGTTACTGGGCAGCGTTACATGGACGAAATCTTTGAAGGAGTGGTAAGTGAGTTTCTTAGCAAAGTCCGGCATTCACGTCTTCCACTTGTGTGGTATCAGCAAGAAGGAGAGTCGGCACACAGCATCAGCCGAGGACGAAACTTGCTGGATGGGACTTTTCATGCGCAATGGATTGGAAGGTACGGCCCTTTAAATTGGCCGGCTAGGTCACCTGAGCTCTCTCGACTCGATTTCTTTCTTTGGGTTCATGTGGAAGATCGTGCTTACCTGATCAAGACCGACATCGGATTACCTGAAGACAACTTTGATAATGGATGTCTGCCGTAGAATCCCCGCGTCGGCCATCAAGAAAGCTGCTGAAGATGTGATAAAGTGGGGTCAGTACTGCGTAGCTACAGAAGGAGCTTGAAACACACACGTCTACACCGACTGAACCCGTCCCTTCGACTTCGACCCCATCTGGACTCTCTCGACTCGAGACAACAGTAGTTTGGTGACTGTGCCTTGGTGTCGGTTTCACAAGATCTTTTTCCTTCCGAGTTGGTATGGACGAGAGAGAGCCTTGCAGTCACTGCAGCGGCGAGGAGGCTATACGACACGTAGTTTGCCGCTGTCCTCAATACACGTGCACCGGATGTCGCTGGCGGCAATGGTGGCACGCCTTGACAACATGCCACTCTCAGAACAGACAGTCTTCAGATTTGCGACATGCAATGCAGTCGCTTTCATTGACTTTATTTGAGTTACTAATCTTTTCTTCTAAATCTTTTCTAAACTAATCTATAAAAATTTAGTTGAGAGTTAGCGCTCGTCCTGTCTGCTCCTTTCTGTGTCGTGTTTCACTTCGCGCTAGAAGCCAAAATCAAACATACCATTGGGTATCTACAGTAAGGCCGCTAGGTGTGTGCCACTATGTACTCCAAGAGCCAACGGGCACCTACGCTCATGAATGAACCTTTTTTATGTCAACTTCGGTCACTGCAAGCATCACAGCAACATCACATCTACGCGGCGACGTTCACATAATGCGATTTTTCTTGCAACTGAGAGTCGGCATCGACGTTGTGGATATTTTCGACTTTCAAAGGGGCTTTCTCGCTAAATATGACCGCCAACACCACGTTCGTGTTCTTTACGGGCTCTACGTAGGACATATTCAGCTAAAAGGCTTTCGCTCCTGCCAAAACGGAGCGCCAGGACTGTTCCAATTTTCTTGTTAATCATACAAAGACGAAGTATTTGTCAGCAGACTATAAAGATTTGCAGAGTCACTGCGTTTGTTATAAGCGCTAACATGTAGACTGGCGCGTGCTATATTCGGCGCCAATAGCTACTGTCCCCGCTCATTTCTTGTGTTCATAAGGCAGCTTTGTCAGGAGAGTAAAACATGAGCGATAAAAATAAGGAAGGCAAACACGAGTTGATAGCCAGAAAGATTAATCGTCCGGTTGGCTACTCTAAACAGGCGGATGGGGTATGGGCAGAGAACATAAAAAAATAGAGAAATCAAAGCATCAGTTAGCACACTTTAGAGTTATTCATTGAGTCCCGTTTCCTTAATAAACACAATAGCCGTTTCAAAGCTGTTTGTACCGACGTCGGCTGCGACCAGGGTCCAATAATTCTGCCTTCCGTAACGGTATGGTTGTCGGTCCTGTTGAGCGTGGCGCTGAAGACTTCGTGCATTGAAACAAAGTCAATCACACAGGGGCTGCGCTATTGTCCCTTTGCAGCCGCAAACATCACAATCTGGACTTGTGGTCATTCCGATGAGGTTAAGAGTACGCATTCGTAAAAGCTACTCCAAGCTATAGGCCACAGATGAGAGTTACCTCGCGTCGTGCTAAGCCATGCGGAAGGCGAAGCTTCAGAACGCAGCTCGCAAAAATGGAGCATAGACGATGGGATCGAACCGCTGACACAACACAGACAGCAGAGCGATGCTCAATTCATACGCACGCTTGTGTCGTGCCGATACCAACTACAGTCTAGCCTCTCTTTGTAGAACGGAAATACCTGCATAACGAAAGAATAATTCAGTCCCTGTTCTTGTGTGAGCTGTGCGCTGCTCCACATTTACAGTTAAGTGACCTGTTTAATGAAGGACTTCGGACGCCCCAAGAACTTCGTCATAAGGAAGTTCGACTTAATTACACTTCTTTTACACGACTGGCACGTATACGTCACGTCCCACATAGCACTAGCTAGAACACTTGTGTACTCTCTAGCTTCCATACGGCCATTAGAATTAATGACTTTCTTCCTTGCGTTACGATCGGGGGCGTACGTGTCAGCTTGCCCCCCTGTTGCCTGCTGGCAGCGAACAATTCGGGACACTGTTGTAAACTGCTACAACGCCCTTCTGGGTCAGCTCTCATTCCTCAGTCCTTTCCCCGTAGCTGAAGGCTACGAGGATGCTGTGAAACATTGTTACCATAGGCAGAAAGTTTTCATCCTGTCGGGATGGGTGCGAGGGCGCGACCAGCTTTCCGAACTCCATGTGATATATATATATATATATATATATATATATATATATATATATATATATATTTCTTGCCCTTGAAGCATAATCGGGTGACCTCGAAGAACTATTCAATGAAGTGGCGGAATTATATGATACTTTTCAAGATCTCATAGTAAGACACCATTCAATTTCGCAGCCTGAATCCTCTCACACCACCGCGCATCTTGCGTCCCTTCGAAGTGCGATCTTCCTTCGTGTAATTGTCGCATACTTCACTATCACTAATAGAGCACCGCCTTTGCGGTGAAGCAGAATCTTTTTCTATGTACCCAAGTATAAACGCTCCTGCGCATGTCTGCTGTTGATTCTAATTTCGAGTGAGTCCGTTTAGGCCTCATTTCTGTTACTGAGTGAGTTATACAGGGTTCCCCAACTACCATGCACCAAGAGTGCAAAAATGAGCAGTTGCCTTACTCCAAGAAAACCTAGTGTATATCGTTTTCAGTGCTGTGGTGTGGCCGCCAGTAATTACCTTATTCCTGAAATTTAATTCTATAATTGCAATTAATTACCTAATTCAAGAAGTACTGCGCTAATTAATAATCAAAGTGGCAATAAGGCACTAATGGCGTGCAATTTTTTCCGACTGGCAAACAAACCTCATGAAATATGGAAAAACAGCACGTGACTGCGCTCCCACCCACAACATAAAGCACTGCACTCGAATAAGCTGATGGAAAGCATCTGCATTGCCTGTCGAAAACGCGAAGAGAGAGCGCTTTGCGTTGATGATGATGATGTGGAAGAAGCACTAACAGCAGGTCTCGTGGCTTTGCAGCTATTCCAGCCTCCAGGTTTCTGCCCCTTACGTGAGTAATGGTAAGACACAGCTGCTATACACTTTTCTCTTGAGGGATAATGGTAACCTGCTGTTCATGATCTGAGAATGCCTGCCAAACGCACCCCAGCCCATTCTTATTCATCTTATTATTTCAGTCTCATGATCCGGATCTGTGGTCACTACCTGTCCTAAATAGATGTATTCCCTTACTACTTCCAGCGCCTCGCTACCTATCGCAAACTGCTGTTCTCTTCCGTGACTGTTAAACATTACTACAGTTTTCTGCAGATTCATTTTTAGACTCACCCTTCTGCTTTGCCGCTCCAGGTCAGTGAGCATGCATTGCAATTGGTCCCCTAAGTTACTAAGCAAAACAATATCATCAGTGAATCGCAAGTTACTAGGGTATTCTCCATTAACTCTTATCCCCAATTCTTCCCAATCCAATACCTCCTGTAAACACGCTGTGAAAAGCATTGGAGAGATCGTATCTCCCTGTCTGACGCCTTTCTTTATTGGGATTTTGTTGCTTTCTTTATGGAGAACTACGGTTGCTGTGGAGCCGCTATAGATATCTTTCAGTATTTTTACGTACGGCTCGTCTACACCCTGATTCCTTAATGCCTCCATGACTGCTGAGGTTTCGACTGAATCAAACGCTTTCTCGTATTCAATGAAAGCTATGTATAAGGGCTAGTTATATTCCGCACATTTCTCTATCACCTGATTGATAGTGTGAATATGGTCTATTATTGAGTAGCCTTTACGGAATCCTGCCTGGTCCTTTGGTTGACACAAGTCTAAAGTGTTGCTGATTCTATTTGCGATTACCTTAGTAAATACTTTGTAGGCAACGGATAGTAAGCTGAGCGGTCTATAATTTTTCAAGTCTTTGGCGTCCCCTTTCTTATGGATTAGGATTATGTTAGCATTTTTCCAAGATTCCGGTACGCTCGAAGTCATGCGGCATTCCGTATACCGGGTGGACAGTTTTTCTAGAACAATCTGCCCACCATCCTTCAACAAATCTGCTGTTACCTGATCCTCCCCAGCTGCCTTCCCCCTTTGCATAGCTCCCAATGCTTTCTTTACTTCTTCCGGAGTTACTTCTGGGATTTCAAATTCCTCCAGACTGTTCTCTCTTCGATGATCGTCGTAGGTGCCACTGGCACTGTATAAATATCTATAGAACTCCTCAGCTACTTGAACTATCCCATCTATATTAGTAATGATATTGCCGGCTTTGTCTCTTAACGCATACATCTGATTCTTGCCCATTCCTAGTTTCTTCTTCACTGCTTTCAGGCTTCCTTCGTTCCTGAGAGCATGTTCAATTGTATTCATATTATACTTCTTTATGTCAGCTGTCTTACGCTTGTTGATTAACTTGGAAAGCTCTGCCAGTTCTATTCTAGCTGTAGGGTTAGAGGCTTTCATACATTTGCGTTTCTTGATCAGATCTTTCGTCTCTTGCGATAGCTTACTGCATCCTGTCTGACGGAGTTACCACCGACTTCTTTTGCACACTCCTTAATAATGCCCATAAGATTGTCGTTCATATTGTTACGTGTCGAAAGACACAGACGAAAGATGCTATTTACACGCTATTTACACTGGAGCCAGACAGCCAGGCTGACACTCGCTCGTGCCAAGGGCACGGACCAACTTCGTCGTCGTTCTCGCCGTGGCTCGTCTCTTGAGCATCGCTCGATGATATGGTAATATTACCACCCGACCGGGAAAGCACCGTCACGGTGCTGTTAAATGTCCAAGGTGCATGGAGAGTTGTAGGGCTTGAGTCGGGCAACGTGGACAATGTTACAGGTTGTCACAGCGGAGGACGTAGTGGGCGTGGCCAGAACGATTTCATAGGTGACATCGGTCACTTTGCGTATCACGCGATATGCGCCTGTGTAACAGGAAAGCAGTTTTTCACAAAGGCCGACTTTACGCGATGGTGACCAAAGCAACACGAGGGCGCCGGGCACAATATGGACATCACGGTGACGGAGGTCGTAGCGTTGTCTTCGCTTGTCTTTAGACACTTGTAGATGAGCGCGCGCAAGTTGGCGAGCATGGTCAGCATGGGTGATTGCATCACGGGCATAATCGCTAATTGAAGCTGTGGCGGACGGAAGCAGAGTGTCCAGTGGTAGCGTCGGTTCGCTGCCATACAAGAGCTAGAACGGGGAAAAGCCAGCAGTTTCGAGACGGGAAGAGTTATATGCAAAGGTAATGTAAGGTAGAGCCAGGTCCCAGTCATGGTACCCCCGCATCTCCACCAGAAATGTTACGAGCGGAAAGACACAGACGAAAGATGCTATTTGCACGCTGTTTACACTGGAGCCAGGCTGACACTCGCTCGTGCCAAGGTCACCGACCAACTTCGTCGTCGTTCTCGCGGCGGCTCGTCTCTTGAGCATCGCTCGATGATATCGTAAGAATATCTTCAACACTTAGGTCCTCTTCTTGTGTTAAGGCCGAATACCTGTCCTGTAGCTTGATCCGGAATTCCTCTATTTTGTCTCTTACCAGTAACTCATTGATCAGCTTCTTATGTACCAGTTTCTTCCATTCCCTCCTCAGGTCTAGGTTACTTCGAGTTCTTGCCATCCCATCCTATCGTCACTGCAGCGCACTTTGCCGAGCACGAACAGATCTTGTATGATGCCAGGCTTAGCATAGAGTATAAGGTCTATTTCATTTCAAGTCTTGCCATTCGGGCTGCTCCACGTCCGCTTTCGGCTATCCCGATTGCGGAAGAAAGTAGTTCATTATCCGCATATTATTCTGTTCTGCAAACTCTACTAATAACTCTCCCCTGCTATTCCTAAAGCATATGCCATATTCCCCCTGTAACTTGTTTCCATTCTGCTTCTTGCCTACCATGGCATTGAAGTCGACCATCAGTATAGTGTATTTTGTTTTGACTTTACCCATCGCCGATTCCATCTCTTCGTAGAAGCTTTCAACTTCCTGGTCATCATGACTCGATGTAGGGGCGTAGACCTGTACGAACTTCAATTTGTACCTGTTATTAAATTTCACAACAAGACCTGCCACCCTCCCGTTAATGCTATAGAATTCCTGTATTTTACCAGCTATATCCTTATTAATCAGGAATCCGACTCCTAGTTCTCGTCTCACCGCTAAGCCGCGGTAGCACGGGACACGCCCGCTTTTTAGCACTGTATATGCTTCTTTTGTCCTCCTAACTTCACTGAGTCGTATTATATCCCATTTACTGCCCTCTAATTCGTTCAATAGCACTGCTAGACTCTCCTCACTAGATAACGTTGTAGCGTTAAACTTTCCGGGGTTCAGATTCCAATAGGCATAGCATGCTTCGAAATCCCGGCTTTGCTGGCACTGCATCGACAGAGTGCGCACGGAGCTATATTTCGCGGCAGACACTTGCTGCAGACCGAAACCGAATTAGAGTGACGGTTTTAGTTTTCATGTAAGTGTGTACGTTGTTAAGAACTGCCTGCTGAGGTGCAAGTTTTGCCAGCCCGTTGCGACCGCGGCGTCAACTTTTCCTAGAACGCCACCGCAACCCTCAAGCCACGGTGTCACTAAGTCGACTATGCGCAGAAAAATACGCGCGTCCTCGACTCTCCGGCGCAGGAGCCAAGATGAGTTCGACGAAGTAGGCGTTGTGCCTGAACACGACACCGTCGACCCGGTCTGCCATGAGCCAGGGAGGTCCCGAGGGATGTATTCGGTGACCCCTTCCCACGCTCCGTTCTTGAAGTAAGCCCCGAGTTCTGCGAAGACCGTCGGACCTCGATGGGCTCCGTAAAACCAGTGCGGAAGTATGTGTGTGTAAGCCTTCCCGAAAAACGGCGTCTCTGCTGCAGTGAGTGGTCGGACGTTTCCCTCACCTGGGGATCGGGCGAGGACCGCGTGTTTATGAGCCGCTGTTGTGCAGCTGCTCAGTGTACTTTCTCTCGCAGTCATGCTTGACTGATGAACTGCAGCGTCCTTATGTAGATACTGTAAAAAACCCATATTCCTCGTTCTTGATGAGAAGCAGTCCTTCCCTTCAACAACGTCCTCACGAGGATAAGTTGGATGACGGCATGGGCCAGCTACCATCTAAATCGTGCCCGACTCCAATCTTGACAACTAGTTGCGAACGGTGGGATTGACCTCCCAATCCTCACAACTGGCTGACAGCGGTGAGATGGACTTCGGGACGTGGTGCTGTGTCTGCGGTGAGTGCTTGGTTCTTGCTTTGACTTTCTAGGCTTCATTTTGTAGTTGTTCTGTTTAGAACTGTAGGGAAGCTAGATTGTTGATTGTTAGCTAGGTTATGTTTTCCTAGGTAGATTTAGTTAGCAGGACCAATGCAGTAAAGCAGCAATCATGGAGGTAAGGACACTGCTGAGAGACGAATTGTTGATTGTTGGTGAGGAACTGGGCGTAGATGTACGCAAAAAATGCTAAAATCGGCATTATTGAAGCTAATTTCCGAACAGAGCAGTGAGGAAGAAATTGAAATGGGGTTGGAACTTCTGAAAGAAAGAGAGAAACGGGACAGAGAGAGAGAAGAACGGAAGAGAAAAGAACAAGAGAGAGAGGAACGCGATAAAGATCACGAGTTAAGAAAAATGCAACTTGAACTTGAAAGCAAACGTTTGGAGTTGTCTCAAGGAAGTGCAGGGGCCCTGGGACGATCAAGTGAGGCAGAATCATACCGCATGGACAGGCCATTAAAGCCATTTGAGGTCGGGACCGACATAGGCTTGTTCCTATGCAATTTTGAAACGACTTGCAAGAAGATGAACTTCGGTCCGAGTACATGGCCACAGCGGTTGCTGTCTATGTTGCCGTGTGAGGCGGCAGAAGCAATCGCCAGACTCAGTTCACAGGATGCATATGCTTATGCGAAAGTTAAGGCTAGTCTCGTGAAGAAATACCGCCTTTCAGCCGAAGCTTTTCGCCAAATGTTAAGGAGCACAGGCAAGAAAGATAGCGAGGGGTATCCGGAGTTTGCATACGGCTTAAAGGCCAACCTAGCCGAGTGGCTGAAAAGCGCGGAGGCGTACGACAGCAGAGACACGATTATTGACTGCATGTGTCTAGAGCAGTTTTACAGAAGCATCCCACAATCTGTGAAGCCGTGAGTGCAAGACAGAGGAAATGTAAACACTGTAGAAAGGGCGGCGGAATTAGCCGAAGAGTAGGCAACGCAAGCTGAACGCCGAGGACGGTAATTGGGACGGTCGAAATGGACCGCTGAAACCATTTCCGCTCAAAAGGGGTTCGCAAACTAGAGGATCGGAGCCTGTAGACGTGGAAGAAAAGTCCGCAGAAAAGAGCGAGGAGCTACTTAACGGGGAAACCGCACAAAAAGAACACAAAAGAAAATTCGAATCGTTTAGACCGATCCGCTGCTATAAGTGCCAGAAACTGGGACATACAGCTGTGAACTGCGGAAAGCCTAGAGTAGTTTTTTCCTACGTAGATGAAAAAGACGAGAATATGTAACTTTTAAGCCCATATCTTCACGACCTGCAAGTTAATGGCAAACCATGCCGAGTGCTAAGAGACAGTGCCGCCACGATGGACATTGTCCATCCGTCTTACGTGACGGTAGATGACTTCACTGCAGAAGTACCATTGATCAAACAGGTTGTAGAAGAACACAGCGTGTGTCTGCCCATGGCCAAAGTCAAAATCACTGGACCATTGACGCGAGGCCAAGCTCTTAAAATCGCGTCGCTTTTGGCTGAAAATGCACCAGCTGCTCCAGCGGAAGCAGCTAAAGAGATAAATTCAATAACCGAATTCGAGCTAGGCTCGAGGGATGAAGAAACGGTCGAGGAAAGCGCGCCAGCTGACCAGCTCAATGAGAGCGGATCGCTAGGGTGTCAAAGTGCACCCCTGCAGGAAGAGCCCGCTGATGCACTCGCAAGCGAGACAGAGTCATTCCTATCACCGGCCGCAAGGAACTTTGATCAGCTCTTACGTGTGGACAGAGAGCCACCTGCAGCGGAGCAAAAGGATGATGAGAGCTTAGCTAAATTACACCACACAGCTAAAGAAGGCATTGCTAAGCGCCACGTGATGATACAAGAGAGAGGAGAATTGTTGTATCGGCACTACAGAGATCGAAAGGGTAGGATTCTAGATCAGTAAGTCGTACCTACTAAGTACAGGGAGGACCTTTCGAGTCTCTGTCATGGGAATGGGTGGTCCGGCCACCTAGGCATAAACAAATCAAAGGAAAGATTGCTTATGGAATACTACTGGCCTGGCTGTGTTAAAGAGGTAGAAAACTTTGTAAGATCATGCGACGCCTGCCAGCGCTTGGGTAAACCAGGAGAGACATGGATAGCTCCACTAAAGGTGGTGCCCTTAATAACAGAACCTTTCAGACGACTTGTGATAGACACGGTAGGGTCTCTACAAAAAACAAAAATCGGGTTAAAGGTACTTGTTTACCATGCTGTGTCCGGCTACAAAGTTTCCCGAAGCAATCCCTCTGAAAGAGCTCAGCTCCACCGAAGTAGTAGACGCACTTTTGACATTATTTGCACGAGTTGGGTTTCCAGCCGAAATTCAGGCGGATCAAGGGTCAGTATTCACCAGCGCCCTCACTTCCACATTCTTGCAAAAGTGCGGGGTAAAGTTGATACACAGTTCCGTCTATCAGCCTCAGTCAAACAGTGTACAGAGGTGGCATTCAGTGCTTAAGCGAGTTCTGCGTGCGCTTTGTTACGAGCACAAGGGGGACTGGGAGAACTGTTTGCCGGCAACTTTGTTTGCTTCGCGAACGGTTCCACATGAGGCTACAGGGTTCTCGCCAGCAGAACTAGTGTATGGGAGGACACTCCGTTCTCCGCTGAGAATGTTAAGAGAGATGTGGGAGGAAAGAGGGGTAGTCCAGTAGTGGTTGAATACGTGCTAAATCTGCTGGACCGGCTAAGCACAACCCAAGAACTAGTCGGAAAGAACATGGGAGTAGCTCAAAAGAACGCCAAATTCTATTACGACAAGGATGCGAGACTTCGTACGTTTAACGCCGGAGACCAGGTAATGATCCTCAAACCTTCAAGAAAGAACAAGCTTGAAGTTCACTGGGACGGGCCCGTTAAAGTGTTGCACAAACTTTCAAAAACTAACTATGCTCTGAAAATGTCCGGTCGCAGGAAGGAAGTGAGGATATATCACTGCAATTTGATGAAGCCGTATGTAGAGCGGAGCGGAGTCATTAAGAGAGAGAGAGAAAATAATGCAGTGAAAGGCAGGGAGGTTAACCAGAGAAAGTTCCGGTTGGCTACTCTGCGCAGGGGGAAGGCTTAAGGGGGATAGAAAGAGAAGCGGAGAGGAAGGCGGAGATAGAAAGAAAGGGAGACCAGCACGAACAAAGCGCGTGCACTACAGAGCGGTAGGGGGCGTCATTCTTAGAGTCTGTCGTGAAGGCCCGTGGACCGCAAGAACCTTAGCAGCGCGAGTAATGCCTTCAACGCGCATGTTCTTTCGGACCATTGGCCTAAAGCTTTCAGTTCTGAAAGTGGACGATTGTCCAACTGGTCCTGTACTCTGCACATCACTTCTCTCTCAGCACTGTACCGTGGGCAGACACAGATAATGTGTGCTAGCGGAGTCGTTAACTATACCATCAAAGGGCAGGATGACACTAGTACCAAGTTTAAAGAGTATAAGGCGACCTCCAACTCTGAAATCGGCCTAGAAGCAGTAGTAAAACATTCGGTAAGCTCGCACGCCCTATGACCCGAGCAGCTATATGTGCTAAAAGGGGTGTTAGGGGAATATCTCGACAGATTCAGCGATCAGCCAGGTAGATTCGAACTAATTTTTTTTCGTTTATTTATCAATACTGTAAGCCTAGAGAGGCTCATACAGGAATGGACATACAAACGGTACATGCGTAGCGCTTTGTCACACAGGAGGTGTGCAGCAAACTCAAACAAAAAAGCAATGGTTACAATGGACGCGCCATGTCAGCAATAAGTAAATACAATGAAACAAAAACAACCTACACAGTGCGTTCGCCATGTAAAGTGTAAGAAGCAGTTAATACAGGAAAAAATGCATTTGGGTGTGCCGTGTAATGTACAAACAGTATCAAACGTAATGTATATTATCATACCTCCCTATGGACAAACGTGCGCAAGAACCAAGCGCAGATAAGTACGAAACAACGTATGGACACCGGCGTGTGAAAGAAGTTGGGTATGGCAATACGTCATTCATAATTTTTTGAGGAACGCTCAGCCAAGACGACCACAATGCGGTCATCATTCCTATAATGACTCGAAGTGCAATTCGAGTGCCGACACGAATGAATGCACAGATTGTGAGCAAACGATGTCACTTGGCAGGGAATTCCACAGATGTATTGTTCAAGGAAAAAATGAGTATTTTAGTGTCCCGCAACGAGAAAAGAATGGTCTGATACATTTATCATGGTTAGTTCGACTGGAGTGACGTGCGGGGGGCACCAAGTAGTCGGATTTTGTTAAGTTTATCGGGTCATGGTAAAGAAGGTAAAGGAACTTCAAACAGGCCAACCTCCTCCGACCAGCAAGTGTCGGTATGCCTGCTTGTGTCCGAAGCGCAGTTACGCTGTCGTACCTTGAATACCTTGTGTATATGAATCGGAGCGCCCTACTTTGGATCTTTTCTAATGCCAAGATTATATACTTTTGATGCGGGTTCCATACTATGCTGCCGTATTCTAATATCGGCCTAAGCAGAGTTTTATAAGCCGTTAATTTCACCGAGGTTGGGGCCGTCGCTAGCTTTCTTCGTAAAAATCCGAGCTGTTTGAACGCGCGTGCGCAAACATTATTGATATGTATGTCCCATTTCAGCTATCTTGTTATTGTGACACTGAGGAACATCACATCCTCTATGCCAGCCGCAAACTAACTGTAAGAGAGGGAGCATACAGCGCTTCAGAGATGGAATGAGCTTGTTTAGTTTGGGCCGCCCAGAAGTTGTCGTGTTACTTGTATGGAGCGACGTTCGTCTTCGAGACCGACCACTGTCCTCTGACGTGACTCAATCAAATGTCACACAAAAATGGCCGCTTGCTCCGATGGAGTCTCACTCTTCAAGAGTACAACTAAGAAGGGAAAGTTGCATAGCAATGCGGAGGGTTTGAGCAGGCTGATGTGAATTCTGCGTTTAAGGGTCCCGCCTAAATTTTAGGGTTATTACAGTTAATTTTGTTAAGCCTAGAAGATCTCCTCTCATTTAGCAGGATTCCCTCCATGATTGCTGAATTTGTCCGCACGAAATTGCTTCAAAAATTCGCATAGCGAAATGCAGCATTTTTTGTTTCTGCACTTATGTTATTTTTTAAGCGTAGCAGGTCTAAAGTGAGATCCAAGGTACGTCATCTAGGCGCAGAGCCGTGTTGTGGGGTTCGTTTTGCAGTTGCCTGTCCTTGTTTGATGTTTTGGGGTGGTGACATCATTACACAAGTGGTCGCTGCGAGCCAAGGCATCCCCCCTGGCCACCAGCCGTTCTCTTCCTGCCCAGCGGTTGTCAGCGCTGGACAGTCGAGATTTTCCGGGCCGTGGAGGCGCTGTTAAGAACGGCCCGCTGAGGTGCAAGTTTTGCCAGCCTGTTGCGACAGCGGCGCCCGCTTTTCCTGGAACGCCACCGCAGCCCTCTAGCCACGGCGTCACTAAGTCGACAATAAGCGCGTCCTCGACTCTCCGGCACAGGAGCCAAGGCGAGTTCGACAAAGGAGGCTTTTTGCCTGAACACGACACCGCCGACCCGGTCTGCCATAAGGCATGGAGGTCTCGAGGGAACGTCTTCGGTGACCCCTTCCCACGCTCCGTTCTTGAAGTAAGCCCCGTGTTCTGCGAAGACCATCGGACCTCGGTGGGCTCCGTGAAACCGGTGCGGAAGTGTGTGTGTATGTAAGCCCTCCCCAAAAATGGCGGCTCGGCTGCATTGAGTGGTCGTACGTTCCCCTCACCTGGGGACCGGGGGAGGACTGAGTGTTTATAAACCGCTGTTGTGCGACTGCTCAGTGTACTCTCTCTCGCACTCATGCTAGACTGATGAACTGCAGCGTCCTTATGTCGATACTGTAAATAAACCCATATTCCTCGTTCTCGATGAGAAGCAGTCCTTCCCTTCAACAACGTCCTCAGCGTGGATATGTTGGATGACGGCATGGGCCAGCTACCATCTAAATCATGCCCGACTCCAATCTTGACAACAAGTTACGAACGGTGGGATTGACCTCCCAATCCTCACAACGTGCTGCAAAAAACAGGTTCATGACATAAAATTAAAGCGAAACAAACGGACCGGGAAGCCGTCCACGTGTTGACAAAAGGCAAAGCCGATGCGTTCAAGAAAGTAAACGCCTGCAGAAAAAAAAAACAAGGAATACGTGAGATTTCAGTATGGCCTTATTATCTATGAATTCGTAAGCGCCGTTCAACACCAGCTGCTGCTTAGGGAAAGAGAGAGAGAAAGTGAGATAGACAGAGAGAGAGAAATGCAAATGGAGAAAGGCAGGCAGGTGAACCAGAGTTCAACCGTCTGGTTTGCTATCCTGCAATAGGGGAAGGGAAGGGTGAAGTAAAGAGGCAAACAAGAGCGGGGACAAAAAGAAAGGCGTCAAAAAAAGACGGGATCATTATAGCCTTTCTAATAGGCGACTGCTTAGTAAAAAGGTCAACAAAGCCTTGAGTGGCTTTCGGTGGGACGACTGTTCAAGTCGGCATTCCACGGCTGTCTGTTCTGAAAGTGACCTGTCGTCAAGGCGTGTCAACATGGAGCCAGCGACAGCCGGTGCACGCTGTATTGAGTACAGCGGCAAACTACGTGTTCTTTAGTCTTCTTGCCGCCGCAGGGACTGCAAGGCTCGCTCTTGTCCATACCGACTCGGAAGGCAAAATATCTTGTGACACTGACACCAAGCCAGACACTAAACTATTGTTGTCTCGAGTCGAGAGAGTGCAGACGGGGTCGAAGTCGAAGGGACGGGTCCAGTCGGTGTAGACGTGTGTTTCAAGCTCCTTCTGCAGCTACGCTATACTGGGTCCGCTTTATCGCATCTTCAGTGGCTTTCTTAATGACCAACGCCGGAATTCTACTGCAGACATGCGTTATTCAAGTGGTCGTCAGCTAATTCGATGTATGTAAGCACGATCATGTAAGCACGATCTTTCACATAAACCCAAAGAAAGAAATGGAATGGGGAGAGCTCAGGTGACCTAGCTAGCCAATTTAAACGGCCATGGCTTGCAATTTATTGCGCATGAAAAGTCGCATGCAGCCAGTTTCGTCCTTGGCTGATGCTGAGTGCTGAGGCTCCTTCTTGCTGATACCTCAGAAGTGGAAGACGGGACTGTGGGACTTCGCTGAGAAACTCACCTACCACTCCTTCAAAGATTTTCTCCACGTAACGCTGTCCAATCAGTGTTACCAAGAAAAGTGTTTCCTTCTTTGCTATGAATTATATACGAGCTCCCAAACTAAAGCTTGCCCTTAAAAAACAGAAAATTATTTGCTTAGTCTAGGAAAGCAGTTCCGTTTTTTAATCTCTGACTAAAGGGGCTCATATTCTGTGACAAGAACAAGCTAGAATAATCACTCCCTTCAGTAGCACGTTTTCAGCACCATAGCTAAGGTGACAACTTTAAAATAAGTTAAGAATAAACACGACTGTCTTTCTATTCGGGTTTGTCAAAATATATGTGAAGTCTTTACATGTAGCAGAGAACCAAAACGCCCTAACCCTAATATGCTCACTGGGGCACATTGCCCTCGAAAGTACTCATACTCGAGCAAATTACCATGAATGCATATTCATAGGAAATGCCGGCTACACGTGAAAAATATTTCTCCGCCCTAAACAATGGACATTGCAATGAAGCAGCGTACGCGACTGCACTATGAAGCTAGTCAGTCATAAGCTCTAGGAAAGCGCGCTAAACAGGCAATGTGAAAGGCAATCTCTCCTAAATAAGGATATATTTTGGAGCAACCTCACTCGCATTTTTGTCAACCATTTGTTCAGGATATGACACATTTAACTCATTTACAATTCCTTAAAGTTTAGGAATCTCTTTTGCAGTTTAGCTACATTTTTATCTTTTATTGATTTCTTGTTTACAACCTGTTTCTCTGTGTTATATTTTTTTCTACGCAGAAGATAAGCTGCACCACATTACTGCCGCGTTAGGAGTTCCACTAAAGCGAGATTCCATTGTTTATTCCTCCCAGTGACGACATGGATACGTGTAGACGCTCGCATCCTGCGCTCCTTAGTGAATATCATTACGTCATTTTCCTTTAATATTTCGCAATGAGACTTGTCATTACGCATTGCTTTTCTCATGTTGTATACAAAGATCTTACACTGCACAATCTTAAGTGCATTATCCAATAAAATTATCCTGTAAGTGTTCTGCGCATATCGCAACAGGTCTACCGGCAAGCTACCACTTGAATTTGACAAATATCCTCTGATTTTCTTGCCCAGTCGTCTCCTTACAATCGTTCTACGCGACTGCAGTGAGAACAACTACTCGTATTCGCCATGGTAACATTAGTTCGTGGCGTGAATACTGTTGGTGAAGGTGTCCATTAAGGGAGCCTCTCATTCTTCGCTAGAAATCTTTGAATTACTGGGGATCATGTGTGACACGCATTTCACCCAACGCGCGCTCGAAGTTTAGAAGTTATATATATATATATATATATATATATATATATATATATATATATATATATATTCGTACAAGTGTTTATGAATTTGTCAAAGCCGAACATGTCCAGTCAATTTCTAAAACCTCAGATGTAAGGAACAACTGATGTTACCAGCGATTATTTATTTATCAAGGCTTCTGCTGGAGCTAGTTGTATGCTGAAAACTGAGCAAGGTGCAAATTTTCAACCTCAAATGAAGAATATATGAACCGAACATACATAAGTGACTCTGAAACAACAGAATAAAATCACAAAGCGGAGTTTGAGTACAAGCCCAGCTGAAGCAATGACCTATTTTTCGTGTCAATTTCGTCCTGAATGAAAAATACGTTGGCCTCGTGTTGTGATATTCTCAGTTCTTTTTCTTTTTCGATATTCTGGATCAAAGCTAAACTTTAAACTATATCTGGAATGATTTCTAATTGAGTGGCATAGGACCTTGTCAAAACACGTAAGCACTGATTCCGTTCATGTTTTCCTCTACGTAGGACCTGTACTTTGCGAAAACAAAAGGCGCCTAACCAAATTCCAGCTCGATGTCGTAGGTAGCGGTGCCTCGCGAGGTCGTCTAAAGAGTGAGTTTTGCAGGAGGAGTGCGATGAAAAAAAGGCATATTTGAAATTGTGAGCGTCCAGTCGAATAGCCTAGAGATGAGGGAGACCTACTTATTCTGAGAAATGTGCCTTCACATGCCTTCTTTTTAAAATAAAAATAAATATTTAAAATAATGTGGACGAACGGATTAAGACCCAATCAGCCATTTCCAGACATTCTATCTGGCATCCCACCAGTACTTTTTATGTCTTCGATTCACGCTGTCGCTGTTTTCTTACTGGAGATTCGTGCTTGAGTTAGCTATGAAAGAACTGCATAGTGTAAGGAGATATCAGACAGTAGTCTGTTCATGCGATACCCTTTTCCATTCATAAATGTTTAGACAGTGGGACATCCATTGCCATCTCAACATAAGGTTTTCTCGTTTTCCCATAGGGAAAGAAAAAAAAGACCACTGGTGGAAATTTCTTGCTAATTTTTGGTGGAGATGTGGTCAGTGTGGCTATTATGCGCAATGACCTATTGCACCCGTTGTACTAAAATAAAGACGGGCGAGATATTTATTACTCTAATACAGGAGCACGCTGTGTTGTAGTCACTGGGCAACTATTAAAATAGTCTTTCATGTAATTTGTGAGCTCCGAGATGGTGGATCTTTGGAACTAGCTGCTCGTGAGATCTGTGGCCAGGCCATGATTCAGGAGTCCTCATCCACTACGGAGTGCATGATGATCAAGTCTTAGTTTTGGTACGTAAAGCAGCATTATTTAATGAAATTTTAACATTTCTGCCACAATTAGCGAGAGCTGCAGCGCTAAGCAAATGATGGCACAGAATGTGACAGACGACGAAGATGACGGTCGTCTTCTGTCGGGTTGTGTACTCGTCCTTTGCTTCGCGCTATAGCTCTTGCTAATAAGGACATACGAACTAGCCCAAACCAGTACCTTTTTAACTTCTGCCACGATACGCCGCGTGCGGCGATGACAGTGCCAACTTTCTCGCAGGCTATGAAGAATGTCCCGCGACAAAGCTTCGAGAAAACGCGTCTCGCCGTGTCTTCTATGTAATTCGCGGACGACGACAAGTGGTGCGCGCTAGGAGAACATTACCTGACCACTCTCGTATTGCACCAAGCACTCTACAACTCCAACATTCACCATGGACATCAGTTTGCGTAAGACACTACGGGAAGCTTCGCGTGCACTGATTCCCACAGTGCGTGGGATCGGCATGATTTTTGCATTTCGCGCTTGTTTTGCGTCGTGTACCATGGCGGATATCAGCGGCGCGGGTGCGTTCGAGCCAACGACAGAAAGCGAAAATAGTAATAAAAAAAAGAATCCTGACAAAACATAAAAAATTATATACCGCTTGTCATACTCTTTTCCTTCAATACGACTCCTGGTTCCGATTTCTCATTCTGCCAGGCCAGTTGGCTTCAAGTCGGTGTTATTCCACAAAGTAACGCGTTCGAAAACCTAGATCCGTTCATTTTTTTAAACCTATAGCATATGCACATTTTCATGGCTGAAGCTTTTACGCACAACAGAGGGGCCTTAGAGAACAAGCGACTACAATGCCGCCATACATATGTATGCATTAAATCTGTATTGACCAGCTGTTAGCCATTTCTTATATAATCAAACGATGAGGGAAAAGTGTGGTGTATGTGTCCGCGTGTCCACGTATCATTTTGCGAAGGCAGAAATGTAATAGCCATAATGCGGAAGATTTTTAAAGTCTGGTAATATTATGGCATTTAAGACGCAATACTTTGTTGAAAGTGGTCATTTTGCAAAGTTGCAAAGTAGTTCGAACCCAGAAAGACAAAGTTCAGGCAAATCCACGTGTCACCCATCTATTCCACGCTCGCTATACCGCCGTGCATGAGGCTCTCGTAAACGCTAGTGCTCGAGCTTGCTTTGGTAACTTTTGTAGCGAACGATATATGCCCTCAGAATTTATTTTCAGCGCGCGCAACGTTCATTTCGTCTCTCACTTCAACACACTAGCTTTAGGCACAAGAGCATCATCTCTCGAACTCACAGGCACGAAGAATCGGTACTCAACAGGAAAGCTGCTGTAGAAATCTCTAGCGGATAAAGGTCGACTGGGAATTCCAAAGCAGGAAAAACTGTTCATTTCTTTTCCGTGGTGCAAAAGTTTTGCCTACGCGAACTAACAAGGGACTGCAAGCACCAGTTCTATGCAGCGCCATTGAACGTGCAATATCGTTCCTCGTCGCGCGTTCACAAAATGCGTGGCAGCTCTCGTTTCGTTTGGCTGCTTTTCTTGCCATGTATTTTAAGAAAACACCCATGGAACGTCTCAAGCACGCAGTGCCGCAGTTCTGCCGATGCTGATTTGTTTGGAAACTACGTCTCAAGTCAGAGGAAGAACAATGTCAAAAATTTCACACTATTGTAGTTCGTACGAAATGCCTCACGCTTCGAACCACTGCAGAGAATCTGCGAAATTCACGGATAAAAGAAAGAAAGAAAGAAAGAAAGAAAGAAAGAAAGAAAGGAAGAAGACAAGAGAAAAATAGAAAATATGTAACTGGTGCATTCCTTCGTGGGTGATGACGCGAGTGTAGCAAAGGTTCAAGCTATTCCGACTGCTGGGAGAACGTCTCGTCAGAGACGACTGTAAATGAAGTGCATTTCCACACGCGCAGATCCCGCGAAACGCCGCGCTAGAAGACTCGGTCCCTTGGCGCCGCCCCCGGGGATTCGAAATCAGACGCCCGGTATTGTCACTTTTAACAAGCACCTTTTTCGGGGTAAATTCAGGATTTTATGTTCTGCGAAGGCTCTAGTTTAAGCGAGCCATGGTTTCAGTGCTGTGCCGTACTTCGTATGTGTACGGGAACAAGGCTCAAAAAAGAGACAGAACCGAATAGCGACACTAGAAATAACGAAACGACGCAGCTAACAATGACCCTAGAGGGCACAAATAAGCAGCCAAAAATGTAAAGAGAGTAGTCAGCTTCCTGATTTAGGCCTACTAGAGCAACGGGAAGTTTTTTTTTTACCTGGCTTTGAAGCCACAGCCATTCTACGCGGCTTCATACTCGTCATGTATGCCCCCGAGGTTGTACATACACATGTTACCTAACGACGCTTCCCGGCCATTTTTGTTGTTTACTCAAAAATAGGCCCTAGTCAGAGAGAAAGAGAGTGACGGGGGACTGTCTGGAAAGGGGGACGCATACTACAGCAAGAGGAAATAAATACACGTCAAATAGGAAAAATTGGGGATCCATCCCACTCCGTGGAGGTGGATTACCAGCGAAGCTGTAACAAAACACACAGGGTTAGACAAGGGTACACATATTAATTTTCATCATTTGGTAATGTTAGTGACGACAGCTTTGTGATTACTTCGATATACAATGATTGGTTCGGTTACAGTCTTAGACAGATTCTTGGCCAAAGCTAAATCTATACACGACCGTTTTTTGAGCAGTTGAGTGACTTGGATTGGTGTGGCACTTCAAACCGAACTCTTTTAACACCAACTAAGTAAACCATTACTTGTATGCCTTTGAAATGCCCCCATTGAAGGCAACGATAATCACAGGGGTAGTGTAATCACGGCTAACCCACGCAGAGTCCGTGGTCATCAGCTTTTCAATATCACACTTGGGTGCCTGGAGTTATAAATACAGTGGATATCGCAATTCCGTCTTTCGTTTGTACGGCACAGACATCCGCACAGCCGGTGACATTGTCCTCCTGTGAGTCAACGGTGTATGGTTGTACATAGATTTTGTCCTTTGCACGTATTCCAACACCTCCTGCTCATAACTCCATGTGCTATTCATAAATGATTCCAGTATACCCGCCGACTTGAAATAATGCATCTTGATTTATTTATTCATAAATAAATCATCGAATGCAGTTTGGCGCACCATTTTTCATCTCTACAGCGTTCCTCAGTGATTGTGCCCAACGATACCGAGCAATGTGCGTAACATTGAGGATACCGCTGTAGAGGGTAAACGTTCGAAAATACGCTTCTTGCATTACATTGATTGAAGCAGCTTTCACTTTAGCGCTCGAATAGACGTCCACTGAATGTTTGCTTCACGTGAGCTCTGTATATAACCTCAGGGAAAAATTCCTCGCGCAAGCTACCCTTATTTGCTCTCATATATATATATATAATCGAAACAACAGTTCTGAATTTCCTTATTCGTATACTGAGGAGCGAGACACAATGCCTCCAACAATAAATGTTTTCCTTGTATTCGTTACACACCTCACGTCGTTTAGGATTACTAGCGTGGCCAAGTGTTTAAACCT
The DNA here is from genome assembly GCF_023375885.2 of Dermacentor andersoni. NCBI lineage: Eukaryota > Metazoa > Arthropoda > Arachnida > Ixodida > Ixodidae > Dermacentor > Dermacentor andersoni. The sequence goes on along the minus strand of NC_092819.1, from coordinate 99,717,868 downwards.
CGTTCTGAAGCCCCATCAGACGCGCTCCACGTGATATACATCTTCCACATACATCAGTTTGTAACTCCACTTACCTTTTGTAATCAACAAAAGCTTGCACTCGCTTCTGGGCAACAGGTTTCGAAACGCATAGGCGTTGCACCTGCATAGTCAAAATTTTCTGGTTTGAATAACGTAGACCACACACAGTGAAAAATCTTCACGATAACAAAAGATTCCCAGTCTAGGACGCGAATACAAGCGGCAAAGCTGATAGGTTAGAAAGCAACACCGTGATGATGAAAAGTGCGATAGCGATTTTAGTTGCGGTCGCACAAACCTGCCTTTTACTGAACGACTTCAGCCCTTTTATGTGTTTTCTTCTTGTGTTTTTTTATCAATCATTGTAACTGACGTCACGTAGGTTAATATGGAACAGTCTTTCCTTGCTTCATCTCAAAGGAGTTGGCGAAACGCTACTGATTTATGCTCATGCTGTTCTTATAGTAAATTATCTTTCAGTTTGATTTTACCGCACCGACGACAGCAAGTCCTTTTTGTGTTCTCAATTCTGCGCATGACGCGGCTAGACATATCTTCATCTGGGCCTTTTCAGTGGTCGTTGAATGACACACCAAGTGCTATCAATCGCAAATCATGCGCGAATTGGAGTTAAAAATATTATACAGACTTAATTACGCATTGTAAAAAACAATAAAAACGAAAGGACACCGTCTACTTCAGCTTTTGTGCCTACGGTGCCACGGGAGCAAGTGAAATAGGCAGAATGATGATTGCTTCGCACATCACGTGTACGATGACAATCAAAAATGATTATTGGGATTTAACCTTAATAAGTAATAGACGCTATGAAAGACGCCGTGGTGCGAAGGGGGCGGGACATTTGAAATGATTCTTATCACGTGGGGTACTTTTACTTGCAATCAAAGCACAATATAACCTTGCACAATAAGCCCCAATGCCATTCTTAACTGGCGTGCCCGTGCTCACCAAGCAATCCAAAATTTCAGACGTTACCGGCAGATTAGCCCGAAGCATGGTTGACAAACGGTATGTTTAAGAACATTACCAATTGGCTTCCATAAAAATTACGCTAAAACAAGTCTCACGGCTACTTTATTGGTACGAAATACATCTTATGGGCTAGATGCTTAGAATGTGAATGCAGACTCCATCTCACAGCGAGCCCATTATCAACAAATGGGCTGTTCCTTTCACTGAAGTACACCCAAACACTTGAAGGTCCCTGTTGATTACTGGAGCTGTCGCACCAAACAATGCTGCCGATTCACTCTAATGCTAGGCATTCATGGCAGACTCCTTCGTAATGAATTCTACGTCGTCCACATGACAATAAACCTACAAGCGGCAAGTTCTCAAGTTACGCAGGAAGATTGCCTGTTCATTACAGGCCGTTTTCACAATACTTACGACGTTGTCGACTCAAAAGAATGGTTATTGATTGACCAGTGTTGTGTCGGATTAAATGCTAATAACATAAGTAGAAATTATTAGCATGAAGCTTTAGTAACATAAGCTGACGTGCATATGCTTGATATATGCTTATTCCAACCAAGATTATTGGTTAGAGTAATACCTAGGTAAGTGTATTCATTAACTTCCTCGAGCGGGTCAGATGGAAGGTTATATGAAGATGATAGGCTACTCTTTTTATTGGTAACTTTCATGAACACTGCTTTGTCATTGTTAAGCTTCATGTCCCATCGATTGCACCAAGAATGAATGTTCCGAAGGTTAGAATTAAGGATGACTTGATGTTCAGAAGACCTAATATCATTAAACAATACACAGTCGTCGGCAAAAAACCTAATCTGCACTGGTTCATTAATCATATCAACAATGTCATTTATGTATATTAGGAAGAGTAATGATCCCAGCACACTTGCCTGCGGTACGCCAGAAGGGACTGGGAGGTGGCTGGAAAAGTGAGAATCAATACTGACGAACTGTGTGCGGTTAGAAAGGTAAGCAGACACCCAGTTAATTATGAAAGAAGGAAGCCCAGTAGATTCAAGCTTACATATTAGTTTGTCATGTGAAACAAGGTCAAACACTTTCTTAAAATCTAGAAAAATAACGTCAATCTGCCCGGACCCATTTAGTGTATCAGCAAAGCTATGAACTACAGATGTTAGTTGGGTGACTGTTTAAAGTCTCTTTCTAAATGCGTGTTGAAATGGAAATAGAATGTCTCTGTCACTTAGAAATGTAGTTATATAAGTGGCTACAATGTGCTCAAGAAGTTTACAAGAAGAAGATGTAAGCGATATTGGACGAAAATTTGTAACAGATGATGCGGTACCTTTCTTAAGTATTGGTACAATCCGTGCAACTCTCCAATCCGAAGGAACATTGCTAGTTGATAGGCTTGCACGGAAAATTATGACAAGAAATTTGGATATCATTTCTATAACGCTGCAAGAACATATTTGAAATCCCGTCAGGACGAGGAGACACTTTTGTTTTCAAATTTAACAACATGGATAACATGCCTGCAGAAGATATAATGCTTGGTTCGGGAGGACATGATGGAGCTGTTTGTCGTATTTGGGAGTTAGATTTCGAGAAAACACTATAAACATATGTATTAAAATGTTCAGCAATGCTGGCTTTATCGGTGACAAGAACGTCATTGTGCATAATTTGGTCGATAGGCTTGTTTTTCTTGGACAAGTGTCCCCAAAGCTTCTGCGGAACGTTTCGAGTAAAGCTTGGCAGCGTGTGTTCAAAGTAATGACGTTTTGATTGGCTCACAGCTTGACGCAGTGCAAGTCGTGCAGTTGCTAGAGCATTTCGGCAGACACATGTACGCTTTAATCGCTTTAGTTTTCGTTTTAAATGCAAGACCCTACGCGTGATCCAAGGATTTCTTTCGCGCGTTTTCTTTATTCTATTGGGAATAAAATGTTTTATGTAGTACGTGCAGATTTTTTAAAACTTATCCCACAGTATATGCACATCATTTTCTTTAAAATCGCTCAGGCATAGATCAAGGTAATCAAGCACACTTTCGTCCCTGGCACGCGAAAAGTCTCTTACACAGACTTGCTTTGTAGGTGGAGAGTTGTTGGGATTTTGGATGCTGCATGAAAAATACACCATATTGTGATCGGAGAGGCTGTTTTTCACCGAGACGGGAAAATTTTTAATCGATCGGCTGATAAACACCAGATCAAGTATGGAAGCACAAGTACCCTGGACACGCGTGGGTTGTGTAACTACCTGTTGAATGTTATCTTGTAACATAATATCAAAAATGTAATGCTTGCCAGGGGCAGAGCCCGAAACAGGACAATTCCAATCCAATCCAGGCAGGTTGAAATCACCAGCAAGAATTATTTTATCATTAATCTACTTAGACATGTGATCAGCCAGGTCCGGAAAAAACGTTTGTGGTGAATCAGGCGGTCGGTAAACCACAAATAAAAGCAAAGACCGGCCCCAGAAGCACAGTTTTAAAGAGACGCTCTCGTGATGAATAAGATGCGGTGAAACAAAAGCTGCGATACCCTGCTTCACCAACACAGCTACACCACCACTCCTTGATTATCTGTAGCAACGAAACGCGTTATACAACGGAGGAAAAACATCTTCGTCATTTAGTTCAACTTTGTGCCAAGTTTCGGTGATTATTACAATATGCGGATTATAATCTAAGATTAGAGCTTCAAGTTGGTCGCTTTTATTAGCTATACTACGGGCATTAAGGTTCAGTAGGTGCAGCTCCTTATCGCTGGAAGCCTGACGTCACTCACTGCCTGAACTGGACTGACGTCGGGGCAGTTTGACCCTCGCGCACGTGGCGTTGTCCTCAAGAGTAAATTTCACTGTTCACTTTCAGCTTATCGTTTATCAGCATTATTTTCCTTCCGCCTTTTTTCTCCCCTTTGGCACTAGCCCAAAGAAGCTTTCTTTTCCGAAGTGTCTCACGTGAGTAATCGTGTTGAACTGATAAGTCTGTTCCTTTAAGTTTGTAAGCGTTTTTCATAATTTTGTGTTTTTCATTGCAGTTTTGGAAGAATATTATAACTGCTCTTTGCTTTCCAGGTTTTCCAACTCGGTGAATTCTTCCAATTGATTCGCAGAATTGGTATGTTCAATGGTATAAGAGAAGTGGAAGCCGGGAAGCTTATGTGGGGAATGAATTATGGGCTTTACACACAGAGGAAAGTTCGATTCAGATCTTTTGTAGAGCGATGCGGAATTGTTCAAAAGTCCACCTTGGTTGAGAGGGTTCTCCACGATAAGAGATGCCCTGATTCGCCCACACTTTGCTAGTAAAATCTTACTTGACCAGAGACATCGGTGGTACAATAAACACAGCAATATATTGAAGAAATGTGCACATAGCATGAAATATTAGTACGCCGGTCATTATCGTAAATAAAACAAAAAGCGCAGGACAAATGAGGTACCATTGATACCCACCGAATGAGAAGTATCGCAAGCTTGCACGTGTTCACATTTCATCATTTCATTTCATTTCATTTATTGAAGCCTTAAAGGCCCGGACGCATTACATAAGGCATTACATTACATTTACCCTAGTTTTGGGGCTACATTGACACATCATTGTAAATTTACCGTCATCTTTAATTAAGTCGTTGTTCTTCCTTACTTAAATACTAAAGGAGGCATCTATATGCGAGAACATAAACTGCTAAGCGCTAAAGATTGCAGAACTCCGCATAAAACTTGGACACGAATGCCTGTATGACTACGATGTTTTCTTAATGGGCAGTGCGACATCAACGAAGGGAGTAGAGTAAAGCAGGGGAAGTGGGGGGGATGTCAGGTGCGGCGTTCTCATTATTTTCCACTTGAATAATGCACTAATTATATACAATCAGAAAAGCACCACTTTCCAAATTCCCAATGTTTCATAGCCAGGCGCGGCGAACAACAAAAAATATTTACATACAAACTAAAATAGGCTTCTACGAAAGACACTAAGGCTATTTTCTTATTCGTGAAAAATTGGTCGTCTTTCGCACAATACTAAATATTTGTTTTTACTTTTTTTGACATTCGGGTTTCAATTCCAAAGCTACCTATAGGGCGCCTACATACTGCAGAGCCATATTTAAGATTACCTTCAACCGTCTATACGACAGCGGCGAGGAAGAAGACCAATGGATTTAATGGAAAAGTACGTGGGCCGACCGAACGAATGTCCTTCTAATCTCCCTTTCCATGCTGACGGAAGATGACGACATAACGATAGGTACAGGGAAAAAAAAATTATGCGGATGCCGCGCACATCTAGAAAGCAATGTGAAGCGAGGGTTCTTGGAGCAGTTAATTCAAATACTACAAATTTGCCTATTCTACTCGTGCATTATTCGACGTAAAAGAAACTGTTGCGGGCGCGCGTGGGCTCGGGCGCACCCGTAACTCCGTCCTTCCCCACACGCGGTGATCATGTCAAGGAGCTAGTTGACGTTGCCACGGTAGAAGCGTAAGGGCGATTGTGCTCTAATCAGAGCATCGAGCTGTTGTTTTCGTTAGGGGACCGAGGTTTCATCCCACTGCTGCTCGTGAATTTTTTAAATTTTTTGTTAGTGTGCACTCTTGGGGAAGGCAGGAGCATCCCGCCATGGTTCGGGAAATTCGGGAGGTTTCGCGAAGACAAAAAAAAAAAAAAAAAAAAACTCTGCTTGAATAGGCAAGGAGAGTACCTATACAAAGACAGCAATTCTGTATGAACAACTGCATTGGCGCGCTTGTTTAAAGCTGCCTTCCTGTTTTGACGATACAACGCGCAACACGCGGTCACTAAATAAACTGCACACTAGAAGCGCTGACTTCATTAACGTATCTGTATGCGGACGTATGCTAGAAATGGCGCACATAAACGCACGCGCGCGCGCACACACACGGAACCGATTCTATTGCAGACATGCAAGTTGGAACAGTCGCAATTACGTAACTTTGTGCGTCCACTTTATTTGTCCGCGCCATGGCTCGTTCTGCGCCTATATTAGGAAATCAAGCTATATAGACCCCTCACGCATAAAAAACTGCTCAAGGCTGTCTGTCGTTTTAAACGCGCAGTCGGTTTTGCGCTTATTCTTATATAGCTGGACAACGGTGCTTTTCGCTAAATTCAAGAGAACACACCAGCTTTTTAGTCTACTAGTAGTAGTCTATTAGTAGTAGTAGTAGTAGTAGTAGTCTATTAGTAGTAGTAGAATTAGTAGTGGTCTATTAGTAGGCCCCGCATGACTAGCTATGTAACTGACTCATGGCATACGTTGCCTTTAAGACGTCTAAATACTAAAATGGGTGGTTACTAAACATACTGTCAAGTTGTTGCGCGGCGCCATATCTTCATTTCTGCGTGACTTAATTGTCGCTTTCCTGAGGTGATGTCTGGCTGCACTGTAGCACTGGCTGAGAAACGAAGACGTAGATTCACTGGAAAAAATAATGACGTGGTTTTTCTCGTTCTTGAGAAATGTTTTTCTCGCTACATGCTCAGCCTCTTCGTGTTTCAGCAGCAAATATCAAACGACGAAGGCTTGATCTGCAATTCGAGTGCTGTTTTTAGCAAATTTTCAGAGAAAAGCTCACAAATCAATATATTCATTGAGGTTTATGTCAAATTTTTCTTCTGGCAAATTTTGTTGCAGAAGCTGGAGAATGCGGACCAAGTTGCCTTATTAGAAGTGAATTAGTGCGCTGTAAATTCAGTCAGGTAAAAAGCGATAATGTCGAAAATTATTATTTTCTCGCAGGAGCTAAATTGTGTCTTCAAAAAAGTATTCTCTTTCTGGATTCCACAGTTTCTACGAATCACTGAATGTTCTCGCTGAAATACCGAGCTCGTTGAAAGTGCGCTATGAATTGCCTGCACCGTAAAGTGACCTGTTTCGCCGATCACATTTGTGATGTTTTGCCAAATGGTTTATCGAAGCCTTCGCAGCCTCTGGATATTTCTTGTTCAAACAATTTCGTCTTATTGCACCTGGAAACCGTAAATATGGCACCGCAAAGAACAATAAACATTAATCCAGGTACTCAAAGCATATGGTACGACACGAGCCTGATACGTTGCCATAATTGGCCGATCACCATGTCTCATGCATTGTTATTCGATACGAGTACATACCTCATCGATTTTTCAATAAGATGTCTGAGCTCGCAAAGGCTGACCAGTTCTTGGCTTCTGCAACTGCCATCCTTTCCAACTCAGAGAGATTCGGCCCACGCAAGCACTTTGCCAAATTACACTACATACAGGGAACGCTGTAGCAGTCTCCGTGCAACTGTCCGATACTTGTGCATTCAGCGAGAAGCCCCATTACCACTAATTCTACCTCCTCACCACTCTTACACAAAGCTTCTCAGTTCGGTGGGTCTGCGCTCATTATTAAATTTCGCTAAAAGTAGCAGATTAAGGTTCGAACACCATTACCATAATGTTGGCCGTTAATTTTGGCTGTTGATCCTCGATTGTAGTGCAGTCGCAAAAACGCACGCGAGACGCAGGTCAATAAGAACTAATGAACCTTTGAAAGCTCGTAATTCGTTAAAGATTATCGTAACAACTGCAATTGACAATTGTAATAGCGAGAGGTACTTGAGCATAGGCACCGGCCTAAAAGAAAATAGTTCTTGCATGTGACGTCGTTAGGTTAGTAGTAAGTTGACTAAGGGGTTAAAAAGAAAGAGAGAAGAAAGTCTGGCGGGAAGCACCGCTACGACCTAGACTTGGTATAGGCTGCCACTTGAACCGTGGCCACTTGAGGGGAGGGGGTGTACGCCGAGTGTCATACAAAGTAACAATAGTGAAAATAAGGTAGCGACAGAGAATGGAGCAAGAACAATTGGAAAACAAAGCATGAAACGATTTGCAACATCTAGGCTATGTACCCGTTCACCTTAGCTAAAAGTTTGGGCACCCACTTTGCTTTTGTCCTGTCGCGCAGTTCTAAAAGCGTCTCGCGCCGTAACTGATTAGAAAATATTCGAGAGTCATGGCAACAGATACTCGCCGAAGCGCTTCTGGGGCGCGTGCCGGGAGTGTGTAAAGCCGCGGGACCAGACTAGCTGGCAGCCCATGCAGAGGGTCGCCGTTCAACGCTCCATGCCATAGTTCAAGACTCTCTACCATATAGCAGCAGATATATAGTGCTTGAAGAGAGGGGGCGAATAAGGCGGACTGAGCACGAGCATTAGCGTTCAATAACTCGTTTATTTGAGGCTGAGAGACACTCACGTACATTCAAGACGCACAATATTCTACAACGTATGTCATGCGCAGATATGTGATCTGTTTGCTTTTGAAACGCATAGGCTTAAAAAAAATAATTGTCAAGATATCAGAGCACACGTGATAGTCGCGAGAGAGTTTGCGAGAAAGTGAAGGTATACGTGTACCAAAGCACATACGTAATATCCCTGAGCATGGTACTTGTTATGGCGTGTGTACGTCGTCAATGTATATATGTGCTCCTCGTGTTTCAAATAAGCACTTTGTAGAATGCTAGCTCTCGTGCTTCGTCCTCCCTCTTTGTCCTCATCTCTTCGAACGATTTGTACCTGTTACTATGCCATAGCCGCAATGCTGAAGGCCAAACCTTGCTGCTACTGCACTATATCTATTAGGTTGCGAGAGTTGAACAGTTTGACTTGTGACCGTCGAGGAAGATACGGCTTATTTCTGTGTTTTATGACGCGCAAATACTAGACATGTCACTCAGTCACTCAGTCACTGGACTTTTTGCATCGTGACCAGTTCGTTCCCTGTTTCTGCTAGTGCATTGCATAATACGCGTTAAGTTTAATCACCATGAAACATGCCCCTGGTTTTTGAAGGGTTCTACAGAACGCAGGATAATAGGAGTCAAGTGGATTGACCACCATCCTTTGTAGGTGGCAGCGTGGATAACAGTAAGATGACTCTCAATTATTAATACTGCTTGACATTTATGTTAAGCAGCATTACCACGCTTGCGCACATGGTTTTTAAAAACTACGCTCTCGTTTTCTTTCTGTTTTTTTATAGAAGATAATGTTAGAGCCCATCTTCAACGTCTGCAATTTTGAAGCTTATATCTTGGAGGGACATTGATACCGCCAAGTCCTTAGCTTCGTTATATGTCATTTACAAATTACCCCTTAGGCTTTTGAGAGCCCAGACACTCGTCACGGCAGTTCACGCAACAGGTTTCCTGAACATCGAACACTCGTTGTCCAATGTTCTGTTCCAGTTTTCTCGCATAACGTAAGATTCAGCCTTGCGTTTATGGATCGGCAGATGGCGCTGTGATAAAATAAAAAGTTTCCCCGAGCCTGTACTAAGTGTATGCTTGCACCTTCGCGCTTTTTCTACATACCATTTTTTCACCCTGCTCCATAATATCAATGTGGTCTCATTAAAGTCAAAACAGCATTAAAAATGGAGATCTATCTATCTATCTATCTATCTATCTATCTATCTATCTATCTATCTATCTATCTATCTATCTATCTATCTATCTATCTATCTATCTATCTATCTATCTATCTATCTATCTATCTATCTATCTGTCTATCTGTCTGTCTGTCTGTCTGTCTGTCTGTCTGTCTGTCTGTCTGTCTGTCTGTCTGTCTGTCTGTCTGTCTGTCTGTCTGTCTGTCTGTCTGTCTGTCTGTCTATCTATCTATCTATCTATCTATCTATCTATCTATCTATCTATCTATCTATCTATCTATCTATCTATCTATCTATCTATCTATCTATCTATCGAGCCTCTATGCTAACATTGTGGCTTCAAGTTGCATACCATCTTGAGCCACTAAGACCCGCCGTGGTTGCTCAGTGGCTATGGTGTTAGACTGCTGAGCACGAGGTCGCGGGATCGAATCCCGGCCTCGGCGGCCGCATTCCGGTGGGGGCGAAATGCGAAAACACCCGTGTACTTAGATTTAGGCGCACGTTAAAGAACCCCAGGTGGTCGAAATTTCCGGAATCCCCCACTAAGGCATGCCTCATAATCAGAAAGTGGTTTTGATACGTAAAACGCCATAATTTAATTAATTTTAAATTGAGCCACTAAGTAGAGGCTCAAGCTGTATAGTTCATAAATTGCAATATGTGCCGTACAATAATGAATTGAAACGTATTTATGTATCTGTCTGAATTAGCAAATTACGCATTTCAATTTCTCGTGCATGTCCTTCTCTTTAGTAATCCAGTTCAAAAATTAGAATTGTGCTATCTTGCACAGGTCATTTATAAATATCTTGCATGGCCTGAAAAAAGGCTATGCAGGTGCAACCCATACGAACAACGCAGTGCAAACAAGGACGCCGTGAAGTGTATCCCGACAAAAGAAAGGTTCCTGCCCCTCACAAGAGTTAATAGACCGAGACATGCAATTAGAAGCACATGAAAAAAATCTCGCATAACAACGTTTCGAAACAACGTTACCAGTCCAGATAGAAGTGTTGAAATATCGTAGTTTACGAGGCGAATCCATGAAGCGTTTGTATTCATGAGATTACCTGTTGTTTATTACATCTTTACACAATGCCAGGCCGTTTATTTTCTTCTATCTGGAAAGGAATGGCGTGCATTTTGTTGCTGTTTTACACCTTGTGCTATCTATTATTATTAGTGGTTTAACGGTATGGCGTCGCAATATATCAGTTGTTCTGCGTTTCACTGCTCATTTCAGTGCTGTGGCGCTTTCTCGGAGGTGATTGCTGTTTGATCATTAGGCAGAGTGCTACATTCGGAGCGTTTATGTGAACCCGGCAAGAACGGGTCGAGTCCACTTACAGTAATGATATTTTTCTGTTGTAATTTTGCAAACACAAGTTTGTCGGCCTGAGCCAGTCCGACCCACTTGAAGCACACAAATAAAGGCTGACGGGTCGGGTCATTGGTTCGCAGCCAGCAGTGATCGGAAGCGTTATCTCTGCCACAAAAATGTCGACCTCCTCAGGTACATGTCCTTGCAAACGCTGTCGAGTCCGACTGTCTGAACCCGGCTTTTGACTCGAGGCGCAGCAGTGGGGCTCATGTAAACGTAGTCGTTGTAGCTGAATGCCCATGACGTGAAGCTGTGTCGGTCATTTCGAAAAAAAAAAAAATGCCGCCACCTGCTACGACTATGCCTTAACTAATCAAGTTCCGCAAATGTATTTTCTTTTATAACTCAGGCTTGGAGTCGAAGTGGAAGACGGTCAATTTAGGACGTACACTGGCCTCTTGCATGGGTAGGAATGAGTAAGGCCAGCGCTGAAACCCTGTATTGATCAGCAGTAGCACTTGTTACTACTTGCGCATCTTGAAGAGTAAGCACATGACCATTTATTTCTAACAGGTAAATTCAGTCACGGCAGAAACCCACCATACTCATGTTCTTTTTTTTTCTGTCATGCTTCACAGAAAAGATGTCGCATTTCAGTCGTCTACTGGCCCGTTATGTATGAGACAGAAAAAGGTTTAATGATGAGAAATGGAGAGAGCTTCGCCTGAGGTACATTCCTCTAGCCAGCTATTATGCGTGGGGGAAGGGGAAGCTGGAAAGAAAGAGGGAAGAAAAAGCCGCATGATGCATGATGACCGTTATGTATAGTCCCAAGAAAAGAGCTCCGTAAGAATAAATGAAGATTCTTGATGGTTTGTCTATAAAAACAAGATATCAAACCCCGTTTTCTTTTTTGCATAACTGGTAGTTATTAGTATGCATTTGAAGTGCATAGATGTAGGGTTTTGTATGAACTTCCATACAACGAAAATTGGTTAGAAACAGATTCTGTATCGGCTACGAAGTACACAAGTTATGAAATTATGAGGGGAACAATTAGTAGGGATTCTCAATCTATCACCCCCGGTGTTTAAGAGAAAATGGAGGAGAAAAAAAAAGAAAGCTGGCAGGTATGGCAAAATAATAAGCGTCTGATTGGCTGCCCTGTGCTGTGGGAAGGGAAACAGAGGTATAGGGAGAGAGAGGAAGGCGGTGAATCTGTGTATGTGCGCGCACCTACTTCGCAAAGCTCGAATAGTGCATAATACTTTTATTTCATTACTACTCTTGATATGAAGTACTTCTAGCGAAGTGGCTGTTAAGGGAATGCGTATACGCTTTATCGCTTTCTAACAAGTTAAGCTTGTATTGGCTCACTCGTGTGGGCGTCTGTGTTGGTGTTGCCTCACGAAAAAACTGAAGCCGCGCGAAAGCAACAATTAGTTCCCGGGCTGCGCATACGAACCACCGACCTCCGGGTGGTGAGACCACCACGCTAACCGATTCAGCCATTGTCGGTTCATCAATCGCACCCTTTAAAGTGGGGTTTTTATATGTATGAAGAAGTAGACGCAGCGCAAGGTGCGAGCCACTCACGGGCGTCCCCTCCCTCCCGAGGGGGGAAATGATGTGATCGCGTGTTCGCTCGCATCGCGCCTGGCATTTCCCGCCACTTCGGGCTCGGCAGTCAGATGGGGAGGCCTGCGTTTGATCCGTTCTGCCGAAGAGCAGGCTGCGTTGAAGGAATGGCAGCGGGAACGGGCCACGCATCGGGCATGCGGCTCAATAACCGGCGGTGTTTCATGAACGCCGCCGGGAACTCACCTAGAAAGGGGTCGTCGTCGACGTGCCGACCTCGCCGTGAGGGAGCGCAAAGCCGAGGCGTTACGACAACGAAGAGCCGCGGATCCCGAGTTTCGCTTGCACCCCTCTTCGCAGTAGTGGAAGCGGGGTCAACTTTGTTTTCTTTTGTTGTTTTACTTTTTAGCGCAATAATTATACGACCTATATCAAGGATGTAACTGCTCAAGCTTTAAGGATTAGGCATTAGGAGGAAGCTTGACCTAGCAGCGTCGCCATGGGTCGCGCACACGAAGCCAACGAAGTAAAGGTGTGCAAGCATGCACGCGCGCACGCAGCATCAATTTAGCTATGTCGATTCACTGAGAAAAAATTATGGCGAAAACACAGGACAATGAGATGGTTTATTTACACAGGAAGGATCTTTATGGTTCTCTGATTTTATGTCTAGTAACACTTACGTGCACGCCCCATAACATATACTAGCGAGTGTCTGTCAGCTTGCGGCCTTTACTCGTGCCGTTTTTCGAGCCATTCACGGAAGCATACGTCTACATCCTGAACGCACGAGAAGCAAAGTGACAAGAACTTAAATGTGTGCATAAATATGGAGGTCAGTTGAAAAGAAGGAATGTCTGTCCGCCATAAGGAATACAAAAGTGATGAATTGAACGTTAGCGTGGCGTCTAAAACGTTTTTGTCTCAGACTGCTGACTCGTAAGCCCTATGTTTTGTCGGTCCCACACGCAGATTCGACACTTTCTTTTCATCCACTTGTGTCTTTGCGCATGAGCTGAGCGGGAGGCGGCAAACGTGTCACCCGTGCCATTCTCTGTTTGTGGTGCCATCGAATACAGAGGAAAGCAAGAAGTGAGGCAGCCTGCGGAAAGGACACGGGGCAACGTGGGAGCAACAGTAAATACCTTACTTCCGCTGACCAGCCTGTTCACAGGGCAGCGCTGGGAAAATTAAGTTTCTTCGCCATCGCCAAGGTTTAATGCACGAGCGTTCGGCGTTATTGCATATAGCAGGCAGAGTGGAGAATCTTAAAAGAAAGTGGAAACATTGAAGGAAAAATAAGAGCCAAACTGACAAAGCTTATCATGGGGCAATGTTCTTTAACCTGCGGAAAAAAAGAAACAAAGGTAAGCGCTTCGTTTAGCGACTATGAGCAGTAGTGAGGAAGTGCATAAATGTGCATTTCATTAACTCGCAAGCTTGACTTATTGCGTTCCCGCTAGCTTCAAGGCAGATTGGAAGAAAGAGGGCACATGAGATAGCAAAAAAGTTAGCATAATTTTGAGCTAACTCATGACAAATATCCTGCTTCCCATGACCCGTGTTCAGGCTTTGGTTAGAAGGTCAAACCCAAGTCTGCAAACTTGCAGCCCGAAATTTCGCTTCTACACAATATGGTGTTCGAAGAGTTTGCAGGTGTTAGCGTTTCTCCGCCCTTATTCATGCATATCTAAGAGTTGTCTTGACTTCTGGATTGTAAAGTTCTTGAAGATAAAAGAAAGCTCTGCGTTAACCACGGGGAAGGAAAAACTAAGGAGATGCCCTGACGTCGCTCTTTGTGAAGGTCAGTGACGCTGGAAGTTGGCCTTACTCCGCCATCTTCTCGGAGCAGATTCTCCTCTATTGTTTGCATTTCTCGCCTTCGGCGCGCAACCACGCCGGGCTGCGCGGAATTGCGCACGCCATAGTGATCCGACCAACGGATGCACTCGCGATGTGTACCATCGCGATGCCGTGGCCTAAGTCATTTCGTCCGAATATTGGGCTCTAGAGTTGAAAGGAGTTCACGTTGAACTTTGCAAGTTAGACTGTGAAGTGGAACCCCTGTTACTTTTGACGGCTTTTATGAAAAAAGATCTTCGCATCCTCACTGCATTGCAAGAATGCACAGGCCAGAACCGGCAGCACACTTTACGCACATAACCACCTGTCGCTAGCCAATCTACAGTTTATGAGAACGAATACACATGCTGGACGTCGCTTCATAAAAGTCGTTTTGCTTTAGTGAACAAGTTTCGGGCGGCCGCGCAGTGGCAAGACCTGACGGTCACCGCGCGCTGACGAAGAGGAGAACAGGAGCGCGTCCTTACGCGTTTGAATACATTGATTGCGGCTTGAGGTATATTGTTCTCACTGTAAGTTAAGCTTCACGGAGAGAAATTCCTGTGGTATCCTCGCGTGGTAACGAGCAGTAAGCGCGTATGCAAGCAGATAGTGATTTGACCAGGCCTATGTGCGACAATCTGCCCAATGTGCCGTCTCACGTGCGCGAGGCCTACGTTGTTATGTCCAGCCTTATTCCCTCTTGCACCGCAGCCGCCAACCTTCACTTGGCGTTCGTCCTTGCGTATCTTTTTTCGTCCCCATTTGTGTAGCACAAAGTTTCACGATGAACTTTCACTTCCTTGCGCCCCTCGAGCACACCGGTACGACATATGCGGTAAGGAGGGTTCGTGCCCTTAATTAAGACCCAGTGGGCACGGCCGCAACGCATGGTTGATGTGCTCGAACTAGTTTCTGCTTTTTCAACAGGCGCTTTTCATCTGCGCTTCTTTCCATGGGAGTGCACGGGGCATGCTCCTGACCGATCTGGCTGCTGCTGCTGCTGATTCTGCCGAATCGGAGCCTCGCCTGTGGATCATCGACAGCCTCGACACCAGGAACCATGGTGAAACAACCCCATGGGAAGGCCGTATAAACCAAGCGTCCTTGCCGGAAGTATCCAGTGGGCACGGCGGCAATGCATGGGCGATGTGCTCAAACAAGTTTCTGCTTTCTCAACAAGTTAGTTCCAACTCGTGCTATAGGAGCGACAATCGTTTTCTCGTAGTGCTGCCATGCCCACGGGTGTTGTTTTTTGCTTTTGCATCACTATGTCTGTTGAGACAAATCCTGGACCCGAATTAAGAGTACATGTGCAAGGGTTGTTTGACGGCTAAATGGCAATTCAGGCCAACGTAAGCGGCCTAAGCGAGAGACTTAAGGCCCTGAAAGACATTGTGCAGCTTTGCAGGGACCAAGCAGCAAGTCTTGTTGAGCTAAAAGAGACAAAAGAGAGGCTGAATTCTGCTTTGGAAAAACATCGAGAAAAATTTGTCGGTTTAGAACATAGAGTGCGGCGAAACAATCTAACGGTGTTTGCAATATAGGAGAGTAACACTGAAACTTCAGAAGAACTTGAAAAAAAAAGTAGTTGTAGAAATATTGAAAAAAATTCTTGGTCTATACTTGAAAACAATAGAGCGGATGCGCAGAATCGGAAAGCCGAATAAGAACGAATCCGCAAGAGAAACCTTGAGGCCTCGTCCAGTAATACTGAAGCCTTATGATTTTAGGGAAAAAAAAGTTTTTTCGAAACTGCGCAAAGCTGAAACGAAGTGGTTTTTCTGTTGGAGACGACTATTCAATAGAAACGCTGACTAAGCGCAGGCTACTCTGGAAGTCTGCGTTGAAAGAAAAAGAAGGCTCGCGCGTGCGCCTGAACCGCGACATGCTTACTGTAGATAACGATGTCTACGTATGGGATTATTCTAAGAATAACCACGTCAGGATATGGCCATTCCCGAAAACCGAATTGACACGATCAAAGACTACACCGACAGATAATGACCACTGAACCGATACCGTCTTCCAGGAAACAGACTTTCGGCTTATAAACCTTAATTCTCGAAGCCTCGCGAACAAAGTCGGCGATATAAAACATGTGCTAGCCAGTAATGACCCCGACGTAGTTATTGTTAGTGAAACGTGGCTGCGACCAGAAATATACAACAGAGCGAGTTGAGACCTCCATGCTTTAAGATAATGCGCAATGATAGAGAAACTAGAGGAGGAGGAGGAGTTGCAATCATAATACAGAAAATCATAATACAGGAGTGGACACGGCGGACCAACTGCGGGCATGTGGCCTCACAAGCCTTTCCTATGCTTTATGCAGGTGCTCGTTCTTGGTTTGACCGGAGCGACGTGTCAACGAAACAGTTATTCTATAGGATCTTCAAGCTGCCAAAATGTGCCTGTTCCTTCACGTGTTTTCTTAACACGTCAGGAACGATGGAGACTTATCAGGAAACACCTTCCTTCCTTCCGCGCACTCCTACCTTAGCGCCACCTACACATCATGTGGCATCAGTGGGCTGCTGTACAAAAGGACGACTGCAGCTGCACAATTTCAGTGGGCACGGCGGACCAACTGCAGGCATGTGGCCTCACAAGCCTTTCCTCTGCTTTATGCAGGTTAGTTACTACTCTGCCTCATTTAAGAGCGATTGCCGCTGTCTTTTGGTCTGGCCGTGCCCCCGGCGTTGTGCTAGTATTGCTTACGAAATGTACTGTATGTGTTTATTTTTGCTGTGCGATGACGTTGAGACGAATCCAGGCCCCAATATTGAAAAAGTGCTGCAAGAAATACTGGCAGGACAAATTAAGTTGGTTGAAGATATGGCGATGCTTCGAACACAGCAGAACAATATGGAAAAACTTTTTACTGATTGGTGCAATCGTTTCACTGTTTTAGTAGAACGTGTCGCTCGTGTTGATGAACTCGAACAAACCGTTAAATCTCTAGAAACCAAGATAGTAGAATTGGAAAATAGGAGTACGCGTTCCAATTTGATGCTATTTGGCCTTCGGGAGGAAGCCGCTGAAACAGAAACCGAGCTTAAGCAAAAAATTGTGACTGACATATTTTCCCATATGCTAAACGTAAATTACAGCTCGATTGGAAGAATCCACCATTTAGGGAAGACTGGTAAACAAAGACCCGTTATTATGTTCTTTCAGGACTTCAATGAAAAACGTGCAATCTTAAAAAACGCCAACAAGCTAAAAGGGACCAGAATTTCTGTACAAAATGATTATTCGCATGAAACCCTCAGAAAACATAAATTGCTTTGGGAGAGCGCCAAGGCTGAAAAAAAGAGGGCAAAAAGGTTACTTTGATAGACGCGAAACTGCGGGTCAACAACGAATACTTTATATGGAATGATGCCACGAACACCAGGATTAAAATCCACGACTATCGCAGTATTCAAAAAGGGACTGACTTGCTCCCCCTCAAGAATTCCGAATCTCAAATATCGATGCACGTAGTGTTATCAACAAGAGGGATCAGCTTGACGCGATTATTCTTGGGCGTAACCCACACATTCTCGTCATCACATAAACATGGCTGCATGACGAAATAGAAGATACGGATGTCTTTCCCTCTAATTACCGTGCTTTCCGTCGTGATATACGTGCTATAGGTGGCGGTGTTGCTATTTTGGTGAGACAAGATATCTCGGGAGTTCTCCTACGTCAAGCTGATAATCTTGAAGTGATCTCTATAAAAATTTTATGCCATATTGCCTCTCTTTTGATTTTTGCTGTTTACCGCGCTCCCGATTCCGCTCCGCAATTTCTCAATGATCTGCGTGATCACATGGCGTCTTTTATTGCACGACAAAATTTTTCTCATAGGTGATTTCAATCTTCCGGGAGTTGACTGGATTCACGGAACTCCTAGCGCTGATGTTAGTGTAAATAATGAGCAGTTGCGTAACATAATCTTGATGCACAACTTGCAGCAAGTGGTTACTGAGCCAACGCGAATTCGCACTACTTCTGCCTCACTACTTGACCTTGTGTTTATTAGCCGGACTTTAGATAATTATTCTGTCTCTGTTGAACATGGCATTTCTGATCATGAACTTGTGGCTTTTTCTTGCTACCTTGATCCTCTCATATCTACTCATTCTAAAACCATTACTGTAAAAGATTTTTCACAAGCCAGGGATGAGGTCATACTGGATTATCTTGACTTTCGTCTTAGCGGTTTTGGGGGACATGACACCGTTCAACTTTGGGATGAATTTAAGAATATTTGGGCTAACTGTATTGACAACTTTATTCCAAA
Source organism: Dermacentor andersoni (assembly GCF_023375885.2). Classification (NCBI taxonomy): domain Eukaryota; kingdom Metazoa; phylum Arthropoda; class Arachnida; order Ixodida; family Ixodidae; genus Dermacentor; species Dermacentor andersoni. Next base: position 99,699,391 of record NC_092819.1, on the reverse strand, counting down.
TAAAACCTAGAAAACATATAGAGCTACTCCCTGGATGACACGTGACATATAGTGCACATAAAGAGAAAGGTCAAGCGACTAAGACGACAGGGTATTTCTCGTGACATAGTAGAACCCTACCAAGCAAAATTAAATGAGGCTATCAGTGTTGCTAAACTTCGCTATTACCAGTTCACCCTTCTTAACTTAAGTAAATCAGTTGACCATATTATGCATGACGGCAATCCTGTCGTCGCTAAACAAGATATCGCTGTTCACTTCAATGCTTATTTTAACGGTGTCTTTTCGAACTCGCCCGTTTCCCCTCGTGTGAATGGCGTACCACACAACGATGATTTTAGTTTTATTTCTTTCTCTGGCGTCTTTTCTATGCTTCGGAGTATTAAAACAAGATCATCTCCTGGGCCTGATAACCAAACGTGTTTCTTCACAGGTACGCTGAAATGCTATCTCGCTTTCTCGTAATTATCTTTCGTGCATCCCTTTCATCAGCGGTGCTTCCTAACGACTGACTTTCTGCTCGTATTGTTCCGATACTAAAAACAGGCGATCCATCACTAGTGGCAAACTACCGTCCCATTTCACTAACCTCATCTTGTTGCAAACTTTTAGAACATATCATTTCTTCTGAAATCAATAAATTTCTCGATGATAGGGCCATTCTATCTCCTATGCAGCATGGTTTTCGAAAGGGCCTCTTTACTGTAACCCAATTAACCACTGTAATTCACAGTCTCGTTAGCACTATCGACAAATCAGGGCCAACTGACATCTTTTTGCACTTCAGGAAAGCATTTGATCTTGTATCGCACGCAAAGCTAATAGAAAGACTTCAACAACTCAACATTCCTTCACATCTTGTAAATTGGATTCGCGCTTATCTTTCTAACCGTACGCAATTCGTAGTAGTTGATAATTGCTCTTCCAGCACCCTTCCTGTCACTTCTGGTGTTCCCCAGGGTAGTGTTCTTGGACCATTATTATTTAACATATATATTAGTGACATTGTAGACACTGTTACTCAACCCGTACAAATAAAACAATTTGCTGATGACTGTCTCTTCTTTAATGAGATCACTTGCCAACAAGATCAAGTTATTCTAAACTATAACCTTCAAGACAAACTAGCTTGGTGTGCGCGCTGGGATACGCAGGTTAACATTGATAAAATAGTAGTTATGAATATCACTAGAAAAATTAATAAATTGTCGTTTACCTGTAGCCTAGCATCCAAACCTCTTACGGAGGTGAATGAATATAACTACCTCGGTGTTACAATAGCCAGTAACCTTAGTTAGAACACGCACATCTCCCATCATTGCGACTCAGCTTTCAAGAAGCTTTGCTACCTCAGGCATAAATTAAAACACGCTCCTTCTGAAACCCGTCTTATCGCCTACACCTCTCTTGTCCGCCCTAAACTCGAGTATGCAGGTATTCTATGGGATCCCCATACTAAAGCTAACATCGATGCGCTAGAATTGATACAACGTAAAGCAGTAAGGTTCACCTTCTTTTAATATCGCTCAAGTGATTTCCCAAGTCAGTTAATGGCTGAACACAATATTCAGTCTTTGCAACTAAGAAGAAAAATTCACAGGCTTAAATTTTTCTTCTTACTGAGTAACAATAATCTCTTTCTCCCGAACCTTACATAACACCCCTTACTGCCCGTTGAACAAGACATCGCCACGCTGCCTCATTAACGCCTTATAATGGTAGAACCAATGTCTTTATGTCTTCCTTTTCCCCTCGAACAGTTACGGAGTGGAACAGCCTACCTTATAACAAACTTCTCAGCACTGACTCAATAGCGTCTATTACTATCTAATATTAGTGCTTGTTCTTACGAAATCTCGTTTCAACTTGTATTGTTGTGCAATATTTATTGATTTACGTGTTGTAGTAATTTTGAATTATGCACTCCTCTATTTTTCTATTAGATTTCCAGTGCTTTGAAATTGTGCTTGTGAAACAGTGTTTCAATTTGTATCTGCCACTCTCTATGCATTATTTACGTGCTTTACTCACTATGCAAATGTACTTCCTATTACATTTTTTCCGGAGCTTTTTTTTTTACTCCTTCGTCAATCTACTGTGTTTTCTTTTTTTTTTGTATGTACCTTTCCCCTCCTGCCTGTGCCTTCTAAGGCCTGCAGTATTCCTAAAAAAAAATAAAATGAAATATTGAATGTGTAAGCATGAACGGTATCCTTAATCACGAGAGCGCTTGGTGCCAAATGAAATTGGGAACTACTTTAGTCGTAATAGGAGCAATCTATAGATCCCCTAACGCACTTAACGACTACTTAGGGGCCATCCAACGTTACTTAGAAAAACAGAGGATGCGAAACCAATGGTTAATAATTGCCGGGGATTATAACTTGCCGGGGGTTGACTGGAACTCAGTTACCACAGAGACACGGGAACGAGCTGACTTCGAAGTGCTGCTTGACGTTATTGACGAAAGCACAGTTCCACTGTGCTTTCGCTAACGATTTTAAACAGGTGGTACAGGAAAGAACTCGAAAAACGGGAACAGTGCAGTCTATATACTGGACTTAGTATTTCTTGATCGACGGTTTGAAAATTATCAGGTAGCAGTTGAAGCAGGCATATCAGACCATCAACTTGTATTTGTACAAATCAAAAACAAGGTTCCCGCGAGAAATATTAAAGAATGCACGGCGCACGTCCCCAATTTTGATAAAGCTGACAATACAGGTATCATGAATTATATGTCGTTTCATCTAGAGTCTGTCTAAGCTCTCACGATGACATCAATGCGTTGTGGGCAAGATTCAAAACCATTATCTTGCACTGCATAAGCTCATGATGAAAAAATATGAAAAATGATGAAAATACGCTCAGCGATGTACTGACGTTTATTGAGAAATTGTGCGAAACTTGTAAAATGCTAGTAAATAAAGAAAAAAGGGTTGTTTTATGTGTTACAAATAACGTTAAGCAAGTCTTAAATTTTGATTATCAAATAAGTTCCACTGTGCTAACTAGCCTTAACAAATGTAAATGCTTAGGAGTAAGAATATCTGAAGACGTCAAGTGGACTCAGCTTATCACTAATATTTGCTCTATCGCTGAAAAGATGTTATGGTTCTTACGTCGCAAATTAAAACTCGCCCCAGCCCACGTAATGTTCACAGCATATTTAACAATAGTAAAGCCTACACTAGAATATGCAAGCATCATATGGGACCTTTACCAAGAAAGATTAATTCATAAAATGCAGCGGGTGCAGAAAATGGGTGGCCAGATTTATTCTTTCCAGGTACTCTCGTGCTGATTCTGTAACAGAGATGCTTCAAGAACTACATTTACCCCCCCCCCCCCCCTCTCTTGGAACGTCATCGCATAGCCAGAATAAAATTGTTCTTTTTGCTTTCTCCAAATTTATTTAACTTTGATGCGGCGCAATGCCTAATTCCGCGACAAGTCCACAGCCTACGAAGGGACCACTGCAGAAACTTTCTAGTCTCTAAATCTCGTGTGAACACATATACATACTCTTTTTTCCCTAGAACCATAAATGAGCGCAATGATTTACCGGATGTTATATTTGATTCTCAATCTGTAGAACATCCTGAAACGAAGATTACAAAATATTTTCTAAGTGAATCCTCATGATCTAATATATGTCGTGTGTGTTGTAGAAAGTAGTACTGTTATGTATAATTTTGTAATGTACGTGATGTAACATGCATCATGTAAGTTCTAGAATGTAGTATCGTGATGGATTTTTCGGATATAAATTGCTGCTTTATGTTTGACATGACGGTTGTTATGACAGATTTTGTATTACCGTTATGTGTAATGGCACGCCGTGATTTGTAATTCTAGGTGTTAGCTATACATTGCTGCTTTATGTAAGCAACGATGGGTTTTGTGCCATATTTGTACCCCACTCCTGTAACGGCAGCATCAGCCAAGAGTACCTTTAAATCAAATAAATAAGTTACTGATGGCAGCCATCCTTCCACATCGCTGTTTTACGTGCCAAAAATAAATCGTCCGCTGTCAAAAGCCGGAACATTCCTCAGTTGTCACTGACCCGCAAGGCATTTATCGTACATATTTTGAAGCACAGTGGTTCCAGTCTGTGATTTCACGTTAGCATGAATCCGTCGAAGACGGCATATATATTCCCCGATCGTCCTACATCTGTGGCCTGGTACCTGGTGTACGGAGTAGCACGCGCACTTACTTTACGCTTTTTACTTCTTCCAGTAGCACCTGGCCACAACAACAGCTGGCTGAGCATGGTATCGATGACCTAGAGGAACAAAACACGGAGACTAACCCAATCCTGCAAAAACGACGCCTTTGACATGGTATGAGACATACGGGGCAGCACGCGCACAAGCACACATCGCCATTACAAAACCGCCATTGCGCTCCGACAACATGGCCGCTGCGGCGAATAATACCACCTGACTCTCGCCACACCTTTATTCTAGCCCAACGAGTGGGTAGGTCCCCTCCTCAGCTAAGGCCTCTTTACCCGATCTGCCACAGTTGAGGGAGTCGTAGGACTGGGAAAGAATAGGCAGGCACCCAGTGGCATATTCCGAATAAATAATTCTCAGATTATCAAGGTAATGGAAGAACCCGTTGACTATTACACGCACTTTCGTAAAGAAGTCTGTGCGATGGGGCAATACACATGAACCTATATTATGTTCAGGTTTTACATGCGCATTTACTGTTTCATTACTAAAAAAAAAAAAATTTACGACAGGGCTAATTTTCCGCTTACTATCGATATCAATGAAATTAGCATTCGAGCAATGCAGTGGCACACTGTATTCGTGAAGCCATTCTGTGCATTCTAAGAAGTAATGTTCTATGCCGATATAGGCGGGGCAGAAAGAACACGTTGGTGTGGAAGAGCGTAAGGCTCTACTTGGCGGACTGAAACATCAAGTATCTCCGTGCGCAAGCGCATATCCGTACCTGAGGACAAATTTGTTGTTCTGCAGGGTCACTGGGTTTCCGCAGAGATATGTATCGTCTCTTCCCGAAGTTTTTTAAGGAAGCTTACCAGTCCACTGTGTGTTTACCAACCAATACAAGACTTTTCAAACCGTATAATGCAGTAAATGGCTCCATTGGATGCGGAGCTAACTGTAGCTGTGATGAAATGATTATTCGTATGCATATTTTGATCTCCCCATCGTACAAAGGGGCTAGAAGAGTTGATTGTTGGGCTAGTTGGTCGTCCATAATTGAAGTGGTAACTTAGGTCGATAAAAGCACGAGCTTTAAAAACAAAGCTTTCCGTGATTTTATCGCGCTAAGTTACTACTTCAATTACAAAGGGGCGCTGAGGTGCGGCAACTGCCGACATGCGTCCGCAAAGCTATTCGCCTACACTTTTCATTGTGGGACGTGAGCATTGATATAAATCTTGTTTATGGGAGATCTTTTTTAACGCTCACGTCCCACAATGAAAAGTGCAGGCGAATAGCGATAAACCCTTTAGTACATGCGTTCCTCTCCCACATGTAAGCACTAAAGATAACTTTAATAATTAAGAATGTGCATATGTATGTAAATAACCATAAATGGAACATAAGGCAACCAATATGAGGTGCTTTTACAAAAAACGCTGCACGCGGTAATTAAGAAATTGAGTTCAAAAAATATTTTTCCCTAAAGCGCGATTACCGCTCCACCGCCTCCCTCGCCCCCCTGTCACAGACACACGCCCGCACACTCTCTCATCTCGAGCCATCAATATGCTACATCGCAAATTACCATACATGTAGGCGTGTCTATAATAATAATCCTGCATAACGACCCCGTTCACGGCAGCGAAGGCAGTAAGCCGGAGAGTTTCAAGCATTGCGTTTGCGCTCTACTGACCAAAGGATTACAGGGGACCGAGATCACGCGCGGAAGGCAGTTTTCGAGGCAAAGTCACTGATGATGGCTAAGTGTCGCATCAGGTTTAACGCACTCACCTCGCTAGGAAAGGACTTCCGGTGGTAAAGTGAAAGATTTCCGTCCTTGACTCGTTTCCGGTATGCAACCAGATAACGGCGTTAAAATGGCATTGTTAGTAGACGAGTAAGACCTTCAATGAAAGTTTCACCATCTAGTTGCGCGTTTGCTTACATATAGTGCTTATATTTTTTAACACTTCAGCTGCTATATAATTCGTCTGTGCTATCGACAAATATCGAAAAAAAGGGGGATTGGTCGCGCACCGCTGCGAAAGAAGCAAAAAAGAATAAAAGATGGTGTATAGCGACCAGACTTTGTTGGATCGTGTTACCAGCAGCATGCATAGAAAGAGAGAACGTTGCGAAAATGAAGGTTAGCGTAGACGCCACGCTTGCGGCGACTTTAAGTACACAAAAAGTGCGCGGGCATTGTCACTAGCTATACTTTGTACGGCACAGCCTTTATAAAGAGAAAAGGTAGCTGGCTGGTTGCACGAGCAAACCTCGGGAAGCCTGGTTAGCCCCCCGGCTTCTTCTTTCCATTTCTTTATTTCTCTGTCGTCAGCACGAATCACGAGCGTTAAGAACAAAAATAGAATGTAAGGATGGTTTGGCATGCTCCGATCGTATCCTTCCCCATTACTTATATATATATTTTTTGGACAATAAACGCAGCGGTCAATTTGTCGCAGAGAGTTCTTCCCCAGTTAAAAAAAATCCACATGTCCTCTGCCTATCTATTGCTTCCTCGGCTGTTTTTAGCGCACATCTCGTTATCGATGGCTCATTGTCACAAGCGAGCAGTAGCGGGCCCAATTCTACGGCTCAGAACACCTCAAAAAACTTACGCCTATTCAGATGCTACACACTCCACGTTTGTATTTCTTTTCTCTTTCACCGATTAGTCGTTGTACAACATTCCAAATGTGCAAAGGGCTCTGGCTCATACACATACAGACATCGCTCCTCCTGCTCAGTCCCGAGTATGGTGGAACATTATGTATGTTAGAAAGCCGGTGAAATGGTGAAGCTTTCGCGGTGGATAACGCTCAAAGAAGCATTTTTCATAAAATCGTCGGTAGCTCTTTTACGTATCTCGCTTCTCAAGTGACTCTACTTCAAACGTTTCAATCGTTTATTATGCTTGAACTGTGGGTAATGGATACGGCTACGTTCACCCGTAAGTCTCAAAGAGCACAGTCATCGGCGGAGGCCTCTGCTGGCTTCACAGAAGCCCATACTTCTACCAGGTAGTCTGAAAAAAAAATTTTACAGCCTGGTTTCTGATTACTTGTAGTTTTAGACTCAAACGTTGAAAACACTTTAACTTCAGCAAGAGACATCCATAAGACAGCGTTTCATTTACGAGGAATGATGGGAGTGAAAAGTCTTTGGTGAAGGGAAACTATGCACGAAAGAAAAACAAGGCACTCCAGTGTCGGCGCCAAATGTGCGATATACGGGCTATAGAAAGAGTATAAACGGAATAAAACTTACACGAACACATGCAGAAGTAACCTCAGCCTTTATAACACTGAAGTAGCATGCGAAGATTTTTGCAAGCCTCTCTGATTGCTCATACCCACTGTGGGTAATTGTCTAAGAATAAATTATTTAATAAATTCTGGATATTTTACGTGTCCAAGGTATAATATGATTATTAGGCACGCCGTACGTATCGGCATGCCTCACATTCGATTATGAGGCACTCCGGAGTAATTTTGACCCCCCTCGGGTTTTTTTAACCTGCACTCAATGCACCGTACACTGGTGTTTTTTTTATTTCGCCTCCATTGAAATGCGGCCACCGTGACCGATATTGATCTCATGGGCTTAGCAGGGCAAGATTTGGATGGTTCTAGGAAGAACGATAGCTATTTTCAAAAAGACAAGGATAAAAAATAGCGCATTAAGGATTTACCAAGAACACCGGGTTAAAACAACTAAATCTTTATGGCTGAGCAAGCATCCGTATGACAGTGCCAAAAAGACAAGGTTCCTTGGAAACGAATATCTGGAATGGAAAAATTTGTGCCAATTTGTCTGAACCGAGCTTTTAAAATTAGTTTACTTAAGAGAGGAAGCTTCAGCTGGGAGACTCCGATCTATACAGATAGGAGAGGAGTGACGGTGACGGCGGCTGCCACTCCATCTGACGCGGCCGCTGTCGTTACCAATACAACACAAATCGCGGCGGACGGAGCTGGGGATCACGCGGACGCCGACTGCGATGTCAAGGAGTTTCCGGCAACGTACCGAGCGGTGACTGGTCACTACAGGAACGAAAGAACAAAATATCCACAACCCCACGGGCGTCTAGACAGGTCCCAGGCGGTCGACCTAAGACGGTTGGAGACGGGCACTTTCACCAACCCCTACCACCTGCACCGCCTGTGGCCCGCGCTGCACCCGTCGCCCGGCTGCCCGTGGTGCGAGCACGAACGGGCCGATATGGCCCATGTGCTTTGGGAATGCCAACGCCACGTGGAACAAGGACAACGAGGAAGGGGGAATAGAACAGCGGAACCCTCTGAAGCGGGGCGCCTCGGTGAGAGATGGCAAGCCGCCCTCCACAGCGAGGCACCCGAAGACCAGGAGTGGGCCGTCCAGCGGGCCAGGGCCGTTGCCGAGGATCTCGAAAGATCTTCCTCGGGCGATGGACCCCTGGCAGCCTAGCCCCGGGCACCTACATCAACAACCGTTGGACAAATAAAGTTTATTCCTATCCTATCCTATCCTCGGCAACATCAGCACCAAACTTGATGCGGTTTGTTACGTTTAAATGGAACAATGAGGCTTTAGTGATTACTAAAAACAGCTCTTTGATTTAGGCTATCAAACATTTATTAAAGATTGCCAGAGGTGCAAAATTTAGAAAAATAAAACTTGGGTCTGAGATAAAGATAAATAAAAAGTTGGGCCTGAGATAAAGCTTGCTCTCAAAGGTGAACTCTTTCAGCGTAAGTTTACTTTCCTCACTGTAGGCACTGGATAAAACACGAGCATTATATTTATGGTGGATTTATTTTTTCATTTAAATAATTTGTTTAATTCTTTGTATACTTCTTTGTTTAGTTGTTTATTAATTTTGATACCCGCAGGGCTTAACCGGGGGTTACCGTGGGTACGGGTGCATACACATGCAAAATCAGAATTAAAGAATGTGGGTATCAAATGCTGAAAAGTATAAGTTAAAATCTAACATGTGCTACTTTAGACATAACTATGGGTGCACTGAAGATCTTTGTGTTTTCAATGCAAGCGACGAAGGGGCGAAGATGTTGCCATTAAGCACACGTGCTAAGAAAGAACGATCGAAAGATAGAAATTATTCGTCAGGAAAGCACAGAAATAACTTTAAAGCGGTGATCGAGACGCGACAAAACATAGGATGGCGCTGAAAAAAAAAGGCGAGAAAGAAAAACACTCACGTTTTAGCAATTCCATTTGGAAAAAAAAATCGCCATGAAGCATAAGCTGTACTAAGTTGCGGTACAAAAAGTACCGCGCTAGCGGCTAGAAACTCAAGCAGGAGACGGTGTCATCTGTAGAAAATACTGGGGAATTGAAGTGAGACAAATGCAAAACCAAGTTCCACGTGTCCACTTGTGATAGAGTTCGTGAGAAAGCAGCCGCGTGCTCTGACGTCCTCGTGCGCCAAGCCGTGCGTGAAGGTGAAAGAGTGTTGATGTTCCTTGCTCCATGAGGAGAGATGCGCCCACCCATAGCCGTCGCACCAAAATGATTTGCCGCCACGTCGAGCCCTAAGCCAGCAGCATCCGGTGCAGTCCTGGTTTCGTCCTACTCGATGTCGAAACTCTTACATACCACAGTCTCCCCCAGATTGCATCTTCTTGGGAAGTCTGGATTTTTAACGGAGACATAGGGTTGTATATACGCTGTATGTGCAAAAAAAAAAAAAAGAAGCATACACACCCCTAGCTCAAGCTGCATATAAGGCATATTAATGTAGAACATAGCCTTCCCCGGCAAGGACGTGCGCGAAGGCCTTCGTGCCCGAATTATGGACACCGAATGCTTGAGCACGTGCCTGTAAGAAGGCTCAACTTTCAAAAGTAGCTGTGAGCTGCTGTGAGAGCAAGTTCCGGCAACTTAATTTTGCTCCTAAGCGCCCAATGATTTCTTTTTAAGGCGAAATCCGTAGATTTCTGCTTCAAAGTCGTGTTGTGAGGTACAGAAAATATCAATTGGCCCAAAAAAGACCAGAAGCGAACCTAAGCATGTCCAGCCGTCTATAAGAGATAATTAATGTTTAGCGAACTTAATTAATTATTGATCCGTGATTACATCAATGTGGATAAGGGTGAATTAAGGCGGATTAAGTTGTTTAAGATGTATTAAAGTGGAGTAAGTAGTATTAAGGTGGATTAGGGTGGATTAAGGCCGATTAAGGTAGATTAAAGTGGATGAACGAGGATTATGCTGGGCTCGGATAGATTAAGGTGCATTAGGGTGGATCAGGGTGTATTAAGGAGGATTAAGGAGGATTAGGGTGGATTAAGGTAGGTTAATGCGGATTAACGTGAATTACAGTAGTTTTTACAATGCTTTTGCTTTCGCATCTCTTTGGCAATCGGGCAATTGCTAAGGATGCCTGGGAATTTTTTCTGAAAGATCGCGCTTCAGCTCGATACGAAGCTCGCAAGGTTCACAACCAGGACTATTCGAAAGTCTTCATGGTCGCCATGTTTTGCCGCCCCTCTCTTAACAGCGTAGAGTTATAACTTAATGTGTAATAGCTATCTCTCCAGGAAACCGACGCTAGCCAAGATCCAATTCAAGTGAATCCACCAATGTCTGTAGTAGTGTTTAAAGTCGCTAACCACGCTTTTTGACACAGTCTAGGCAGATGCGTACTCTGATGACCTCAAATGACCTCGAACTAGGCTGCGTGTGATCCTTGTTACATCACGGAGCTGGTACGTTGATACTACCTGGCCACAGGTTTGCGCGATTTAGACTCTCCGATATAGTCGAGTTCATACATAGCCTTTATACGCGAACTGGATTACGCGGTAAGATGGCCGTTCTTCGAGCAACTAAAATGACACATTCTGATACATGACACATGCACGTGTTACTGATTTTGTAACCCATACACATGTATTTTTATCTTCTGGTGTATCGAATGTTTCTTCATTTTTTAGTCTCTATTATCTAGTCTCTATATCAGAGCGAATTGTATTAGTTTTGTTAGTAACCCTTACACACTTACTTCCATTTTTCTGATGTGTCAAATATGTTTTTTTTCTCTTAGTCTTTATATTAGTTTCGGTCTTGTTATAGTGCATTTATGTAATTAATTTATTCTGAGTGTCTAACAATGTTACGATTTTGATGCAACCACCATGTATGCCTTGTAATGGACCATCGGCCTAGTCAAGCTGTTTTCCAACAGGTTTTAGCCTTTCGTATCCACCAGAACACCTGTAAATCTAGAAATAAATTGAATTGAATTGAAAAAATTCTAATACCAAGCACTTTGCCCGGGTTGTGTTTCAAGACTACTACTTCGAAACTTCGAAACACAGCAACAAGAAACACACTGGGCGTGGGGCGATCGCCTAACCACGTTCAGAGACCTCACCCAACACTACAGACTTGAAAGACGCACATTCCCGCCACCGCACGATAAATTGAACAGGAACGAGGCCGTAACATTACGCTTACTCCAGACACACACCTATCCTAGCCCCGCTATCTTACATCACTGCTATCCGAGTTTGTACCCAACAGACGCGTGTAAAACATGCGGACACAGAGCAACGCTGCGACACATGCTCTGGGAGTGTGCCGGCAATAACGGTAATCAAAGCAGCTCCGTTGGCGACGCGTCCAGAATCGCGGCTGTTGCCAGAGTAGGAGAAGGCTCGAGCTCCGTTCTTCCCGACGCCGCCCCGGATGCGGGAGCCGCGGGGGACCTTCTCCGTAGGCGTCGCCGCCGCTGGGAGGCGGCTATCAGAAGTTCAGAGCTGGCAGACCAGCTCTGGGCCGTCCGGCAAGCCAAAGATGCCGCTCGAGTCCAAGAACTTCGAGCCGTCACCTGAGGCCACGACATCAAGAACTGCCGGACTATTCTTTACTAAAGTTTCTTCTTCTTCTATAAGTTTCCATCTCCTCAGGCCTCCAATGTATGGTTGAACAAGTATGTATATCTTGAAATCACTTGTGCTGGCTCATTTTCTTGGAAAATCAGGTCCGAAACTGTCATAAGAGAGGTACGGATGTGCTATTATTGAGTCGCTTTTCATACTGGTGTGTCTTTTTTGACATGGCGCAAGTAAAGATCCAGATTCCTCTTCCTCCCTTCAGAGGGTCGAGGTATTACTTCTGAACTTGGGCGTCCGAGGCACACTGCCAGAGACGGTCTCCGCAAGTGAACAATACTGCCCCTAAGGACTACGGCGATAGAACTCTGGAGGCTTCACATGCTTGGTGAAACAGATGAAACTTGAATACAATTTGTATTTACAACATCTTACGATACACATAGAAATACAAGCTGGAACTGTAAGAGATAAGGCGATCCTATATCGGCAGAGCCGATGGTCCACAGCACCGGAAGTTGCGTCAGGGTGCGAAAACTCCCTATACCTCCGATGGGACACTCGGTCCCATTCCGATACGCGGCGGCAGCGCCACATCCACCACTGGTGTTTGCCGGACATCCAACTGGACATAGTTCACAAACAAAACAATGCCTCCATGACGTTGCTGTTGAGGTCATAAGGTAGAGAGAGAGGGCGCGCCGACGGGAGGAGGAGGGTTACCGCGAAGCCCTCCTTTACGAGTTCGTATGCCAGCGGGCTGTGTTCCTGCTCTACTGAGGGACAGTTAGCACGCTGCACTTATCCCCACCTCTCACCACCCAACCAAGAATCTCTCTCTTCGTACTCTCTTGAAGGTCCGCTGGCCACGCGGTGACATTTGCCAAATCGCGGAGCAGAATCCGCTGAAGTCTGCCACGTTTACTTTGGAAGCTTCTATTCATTTTTTAAAGCACCGGGACAGTGCCTGTAGACTCTAGTGCCAAGCAATTATAATGGAAGATATTTATATAGCAAACCGTCGTTAACTACCAATATTTGCAGGAAATATATTGCCTTTCGTCATTGCGTGAAGTTAGTCGCTTTGAAATTCCTAAATTGTGGTTAAGTTTAGGGCTACAGCTCAACTAGTCCAGAGATATAATGGAGGGTAGTAGAAAGAAAATCACTTCCTTGCACCATCAATCGTTAATTTTGTTCTCATGCTTTGATGTGGACGCGCTAAAGCTGGCCGATTTCTCAGTCAGCCAAAAGTCAACACAAGCAAAAAAGTTGGACGTTTTTTTTTTCTTCACACATTCCGTACTGGAAGAAGACTGACCTCCACGCAGTGCCAAAGCGTCAATCTGCAGAAACAGTTTTCGTTTACAAATGAAATTTCTACATAAAGAGCGAATACATCTTCCAGAAGTTCCAAACCAATGCGAAAATTAACCATCACGGGCTGGTCACACGGAACTTGACTATCACGGATGTTATGGTGGCGATACATTTTATGACTTACAGAAGTAAGGTCAAGTATAATACATTTATTTCATTGACAGTATGAGAAGTAAGGGCCCACAGAATTTGAGAGTGGCTACATGCATCTGCATGAACCGCCTATAATTGCCCTCATTGCTTGAACTACGTACCGAATGAAAAAGCATATTTCTACGGCAGTTACAATCGCATATAATGTGCTGTCGGCGTACTTTGCGTCATATTCATATATAAAGAAAAGCACGGCCAGTATTAGGACCATATTTTGACACAACAGCAACGCGAGGAACCAAGCATTCATAAAAAAATAACTTAATTGCACTCTTCATCGCAACGGGAATTACCAGTTCGTACTTAATTAGCATTAAATAGCTTATGCTTGTATTACTGGTATGATTAAATGCATTTTTACGGCGAAAGAAATTACATTGCGGCTCGTCTATAATACAGGTGTTCAAAAACCTGCGCTCACCGAAGCTGAGCCCAAAGCAAGCTAACTGAGCAATAAAAACGAACGCGCACTCAAGCACTTGAGTACAAGCATCTCACCGACAGCAGATGGGATGCCAGTCATGACGAATGGGTCGAGCGACACTCACATTATGTTAGTCCCCTCAGGCTCGCACAGAACTGGTTTACTGATGCAGAATACTAGCTCAGAAAGAAAAGTGAAATGCTCGTGCTTACCAGCTGTAATTAGGAAACTTGAAAGAACGTCGCAGAACTGGAATTCCCGGTGTTAGAACAGCACAGAGCTGCGCAGCACACGGTATACGGGGCGCAGTGTGCTTTGTGCGAGTGAACGTGCCTGAGACCCGATGAGTGTGCGGCAATGTCATGGGACGAGGCTAGCCGTATGAGTTTGAAAGTTTGGCCACAATAAAATTTCTGTGAGTGACAAATTCGGCGTTTGTATATCAACTGTAAGGAAAAACTTTAAAGCAGTAAAGTCATCACCAAGAGCACAAAGTATTTTGACAGCGTTCTGCCGTTGATGGGCTGCGCACGAGGCTCCGCCTTTACGTCCATAAAGTAGATCGGACATCTCCCTTTCTGCAAGGGATACTCATCAGAAAGGAGGTATTCATTTGCGTTTGAATGCCTTTCTGGTAGAGGCGTCTCTTAGTTGAAAAAGGTCTGCAGTGCCCGCGTGTCACGGGTATTAGTCACATTAAAAGTTATGTCATTAGACAAGTAGACAAACGGCAGACGTTTCTAGGCCGCACTTCACTCAATTGGCAGCCGACTACAAGCACAGCCGCGGCAGCGTTGTAGCCGCTCAGCCGGTTGCTCTGCCGAGCAGCCATTAGGGAAGCAGTAACAACGGCCCCGGCTGACGCCAATTTCCCGCCGCGTTTTCCTCGCGCCAACACTCGCTATGTCAGGTTGTGCTGTTTGTCTACGTAAATGCCCAGGTTGGACATTGTTTCACTTATTGCCACCGTACTATCCACTCTCCCGGAAACCCACAGCGGGGATAATTGTGAACTGTGCTTTCTTGCTTCACTCGTCGTCCATTACCATGGCTTCGTTTCTTTGGCTTCCTAACCTCTATATTCTCGTTTGATTCCTTTCCTTTTTTTTTTTTCAGTACTGAAAATCCCCAACCTATCCGCCTTGGAAGTTACCGCTTCGCAAAGGAAGCGCACTGTAAATCTGCTTCGCTCTCCAGCGATGGTCTTTCTTTCTGTTGCTTTTGCTGAGAGGAGGGACAAATGATAAGAATTTTTTTTTTTTTTTGTATGTGGTGAACCCGGTGCCATAGTGGCTGTTTCAAGTTATGTGAAAGACAAACCCCAGTGGGATATGTATTGAAATACTTAGCAGATTTCCCCAAGCAGTTCGTATTACTTTGTGAATATTGGTCTCAATAAAATATCCCTCAAGATAGGCATGTGTTCCGATGGTGTCTGTCGACCCGCCGTGGTTGCTGAGTGGTTTTGGTGTCCCGGCTTGCGGCCAGGACATCAAATCCCGGCCGCGGCGGCGGCATTGCGATGGGGCGAAATACAAGAATACCCGTATACTTAAATTAATGTGCCTGTTAAAGAACCCCAGGTGGTCAAAATTAATCCGCAGCCTTCCCACTATATACGGCGTGCCTTATAATCAAATCGTCATTTTGACACGTAAAAACCCATAATTTAAAAATGGTGTCTGTCGTCGTTCGTTGTACAAACGATAGGGCACACGGAATAGGCGTTCATATTTTATGCATATGTACAGCCGCGAGTAAGATATCCCAGGTGCCATCAAAATAAAAAAGGAAAGAAAAAAAAAACAATCAGTGAAGAGCCAACCCAGCTTGGTATCTAGAAATTCGTGCAGCATGCTTTGGGAGGTGGATATTTGTGGCACTATGTTGCACCATGTGTTATGGTGGCACTGCTCTTACCACCGTGCCTTAATCACACGCGGGAACCAACCGGTACTTCGAGTGTCGCTTCCCCAAGCCTGCCGTGGCCCAGTGGGCAGCGTACTCGGCTAGGCTGTGGGAAGTGCGTGATATAATTCCTAACGCTGGAAACTGTGTCGGCAGGCTGTATCGACGAGAGGCATTTCTGTGACCGTAAGCCGACATTGCTGCCGCCGTGACCTACGACAGCGAGTAGTCGCAGTGTGATCGGCTTTCGTGACGCTGACAAAACCACTCGACTTTTGACCAGTCCTCGTGAGATCGGTCCCAGAGCGATGACATCACACCGACAACGCGAGTGCCCCAGCAACTGCGGAGCCTACAGTATGTAGTTCATCGCGCTCAAAAGGAATGAAAGCATGTTTCTGAAGGTGAAATACACGATCGCCAACTAGCCGTCGATATTGGTTTATTTTGAGTCGGTGTGGATCTTGTGCAGCGTAGGGCATATACCTGCAGCCGACAAGTCATGCACTAAACATCTGCAATGAGAGCCGTTTGCGAAGCCCGCATGCCTATACCAGCTAGCTTTAGCGCGTTGCGACGCTGCTCATATGTGCAAATGTCTATGGTTTGCAGGATTTCTTCGTTATTTCACGTCAGCGCCGCGTGGTTTGCATTGTATTTGAAGCTTATGACGAGCAGTAAGCGAACGAGCCACTTTTAATTGGTACATCACTGAACGCCGAAGTTTGTAGTGCATGACATTAATTGCACAATAGACTACAGGGTCTCTTCAGACCTTTCTTAAGAGGTGAACAGAGAAAGCCTACTCTTCCTCCTCTTATAATTCGCCTTATTAGAAAGCATTTTTAGTCATTTGTAATCAATTGTAGTAATTACAATTTGTCATTGGACATATTGGTGATTAGTTGTCATTACTAGTCATTACAAGTTATTTCAGTCATTATTAGTCGTTACTGCTCACCACTAAGCATTTTTAGTCAATTGTAATCAACTGTGGTCATTACAAGCCGTCGTTAGACATGTTGGTCGTATCATAGTTATCGGTAGTCATTACAAGTCATTTCAGTCATTTCTAACCAATTGTAGTCGTTACAAGTTGTCGTTAGACATATTGGTCATTTCATAGGCATTAGTAGTCATTACAAGTCATTAGTAGTCATTTTACTCATTACCAGACATTTCTAATCAATTCTAATCAATTGTTGTCTTTACAAACCGTCCTAAGACATAATGATAATTTTGGAGTCATTAGTAGTATTTACTAGCCATTAGAAGTCATTATTAGTCAGTAGTAGTCATTACTAAGGATTTTCAGTCATTTCTAACCAATTGTAGTCGTTACAATTTGTCGTTAGACATATTTGTCATTTCATAGGCATTAGTAGTCATTACAAGTCATTAGTAGTCATTTTACTCATTACTACCCATTACTAGACATTTCTAATCATTTCTAATCAGCTGTTGTCATTACAAGCCGTCCTTAGACATATTGATAATTTCTAACTCATTAGTAGTCATTACTAGCCATTAGTAGTCATTATTAGTCAGTACTAGTAATTATTAACCTCTACCAATCTCTATTATAACGTTATCATTCACTAGCTGTGACCGTCAATAATTTTTCATTCTTTAATCTGCCTTCATATGGCGTGATGACGCTTCGGCGGGCACTCCGGCGGGCGCTCCGGCGGTCAGTTCTGCTGACGCAAACTTCACCATGAGCGTAGAAAGGATTTTGCCTCAATAAACATTCGTAATGAACGGCATCTCAGATCCCTCAGCCCACCTAGCTTGCCGCCGGCACCGAGAACATCAGCACCACGACTAGCTATAACACAGCAGCTCTTAGTGAGCCTAGTGGGCCGAGAAACCGAGATCGGATATAAGAAATAGCGCCAAGTTGTCCCTCCCTGCAGTCCCAAATACATCGCTGTCAAAGCATCGTGACTCAAATTTAAAGCAAATACAGGTACCTGGTGGCAACAATAGCAGGAAACGGTGCCGTATAGGATGATTCGATAGATCCGAAGCGCTCAGCTGTCACCTCGAAGGCGCCGGCCGCCGCCTATCCCACGATAAACCGTCGTGTACGGTCGTGTCATTCTAGCGTGACCACAATATAGGTCGACGGTCTGCCGACAAATCTGCTCCCTCCGACGCGCCACCGAGACGGCCTTCGGTGGTCCGTCTTCGGACTGCTGGTTTCGGCGCAATGAGACAGGGGCGTCGCCACATCATTCGGAGGTGGCTGTCACGGGGAGTCGTCAGATCAGCATCGGTGTCGTGAAGCTGTATGGTAGGACGAGGCCTAAACCGAGGCAGAATTAGATATTCGCCAGATTTCTCTACACTTTCCTTTATTTATTTTTTTATTATTATAGCTAAACATTTCCTCCTTACGCTTACGCAAAAATGAAAGGGAGAACTTGCAGGCTGTCTTATATTGGACACGGTAATAATCACTGTGTTTTATTTCAGTTTACCGAGTCAATATTCTGTTTGTTAATTCGCCAAGAGTCTTAGATCCGTCATCCATCCTCAGATAGGGGTCGAAAAGTACTTGGCTCTACGTGAGCTCAAATTTTGTTGAACACCTCTGGAAAGTAAGACACTGGTGAACTTTTCATGTGCTCAGTATACGTCGGTGTCTACTAGTTCTATCTAGGACAGAAAATGAAAGCTCACTTACTTTATGTACAAACAGAACAACGAAGGATCACGATGACAGTTAATATATCAGATGAATTGCTAATGACGTTGATAGTTTAACCTGACTTTCCGCCCACCTTGGCTCCGAGTGGCGCTGGCTAATGCTCCAAGGTCTAGATCTAGTAAGCATAAATACCCAAGTTAGTGGACGGCTTCATAGCCGTCGCCGTAGCCCAACTGGCAGTGCAACGCTCGCGTTATGCGGAGGTTGTGGGTTCGGTTCCCACCCGCGGCACGTTATTTTCTCGTCCGTTTTCATTTCCCTTTCTTTATTGTTTTCTACATTTCCATTTCAAGTACACCTAATTCCCTCGATGCTTGCCTTGGCTTCATTGTCTGTTCTCTTTATATGGTTATGATAATTATGACACACGCGTACTACGTGAACGCGAAATAAGACAACCAGCTGCACGCCCCATTTGTCTTTAACCCAGTGTCATTAATTATACATGGGTCTACAAACGCTGCAGCTAATATTCAGCTTTAGCTCAAAAGAAGCCGTTCTCACAGTGCTTACTTCTTTTTCACCGATTTCGTCACCTAACTTTCCTGAAGGAATGCATATAGCGGTTGCTTGCTATCGAACGACAGATAGCTGAGCTAGTTGTTAAGGAATCATAATGCAAAGAAGGGGTAAAGCGTGCAGACACGGACACAAGAGAAGCGGACAACACGAACGCCGACTATCAACTGAAGGAAGCACTGAGACGAAAAAAGAAGGAAGACACAAAACTCAGCGTTCGTGTTGTCCACTTCTCTTCTCTTGTGTCCGTGTCTGCATGCCTTACCCTTTCTTTGCATTATGCTTGCCATCGCATTCGCCTAGAGAGCTTAGCTAGCTCAGAACCGGACGACTCGCACCCGTGCGTCTACAAGAAATAAAGAAAGCGACACCACCCATACCGGAATGCGAGGAAAATAAAGGACAACAAAATTATTTGAATTCAAGAAGGTCGCTGTTCAAAGTGGCGGTGCATCTCGGAAAACCTGCTTGTGCTGCACTTCTGTGGCAACAGTTCGCAGCCTGTTATCGTCGATTGCAAGCTCCTGCTAACGAACATGTATAACACCACGAAACACGCCACGCCGTAATCCAGTGCACGCCACGCTAAAAAAGAAGGGAAAAAAATGAGAAAGAATTCCATAAATCTGGAAAGAGAGTAAGTAGACTTGCGAACAAAAGAAGCACCGAAGGCAAAACTGTCGCACGTCTTCCGTACGCGGCGTCGCCCGGAAAATTAAATTTTGTCACTGCGTGGGCATGCAATATCCGACGTATTTTATTATTATTTTTTCCTGCCTAATAAGTTTGTTCCGCGTTGAAGAGCATGAGTAGGAAGCAGGAAAAGAAGTAGAAGAAGAAAGATATGGTTTCTGAAAGGAAGCGGGAAGTGCTTCATCGAGTGCCTTGAAAGCACTCGAGTTTTGGCATTCTCAGAAAAGTGAACAAAAAAATTTGCCCAAAGCGAAACCTTTATTACAAGGTGACTGGCTTATGTGTTTTCGTTGCGGCATTGTCGTCGGGAGAAGCATGGTTGACGTCTTCGGAGATTGCCGAGAAAGTGCGCGGTGTGCATCGTTTTGTACAGTTACGCCTTGCGTATGCTTTCTTGCGTTTATGCGTTACCCCTATACTTTACCTGCGCTTTTCTTACGTTTACTGTACTTACGCCTTATTTACACTTTATTTGCGCTTTACTTATGCTTTACTTATCCTTATTCTTAACAATACCTTCTGCCTGAGTAGTTCCGTAAGCGTGCCCACACTCGAGTATACTACGGCCACTTGCGCGCAGTAAGAAAGAAAGAGCAGCCTGTCTTTTGTACGCTCTTGTGGTGGGTTTCACGCTGTTTCGGGTGCCTTCCCTGTCTTTTTCCGCGTATTCGGCGCCTCGTCAGATACCTCTCAATACGACATATTATTGGATTCGCGTATTTCGCATGTTTAGTAATTCACACTGAGAACACAGCGGTTAGAGGCAAAACTCTAGAGGCGCGTGATGACAGAAAAAAAATGACATCAAGTTATTTCATTTGAATGGCGGTAAGGCAATGTTCAAAGCAAGTGTATCAGACCGACCTCCAATGTTACAAATTTTCCTATAAATTTGCATCACGCTTTTGAATGTTATGACTTGCTACATGCAAAAGAATATGCGGCCTGCTTCGCAAGTGCCGTGACTTGCTACAAATGCTGTAGCAAGCACACGCATTGATCCCTAGCGTCTTTGCAGCCACGTATTCATCGACACAGCTAAAGTGCAGTATCAGTTCTTAAGGTCACCGTTGTACTTAAAACGTAGCGTGTTTTTTATTTATTGGGTGAAAAAAGCAGGAAAAGGGGTGGGGGGTCTTATTCTATCTAGTTTACTAAGAAGCTTGGATACGCAGAGAGAGAGAAAATGATAAATGAAAGGTAGGGAGGTTAACCAGGACTGAGCCCGGTTGGCTACCCTACACTTGGGAAAGGGAAAGGGGGACGGAAAGATTAAAAAGAAAGAGAGAAAGTCCACTGGAGATATCAGTCGGTCACTCAGTCCGGATCACAGACGCTGACTCAATCCGGTCGCTTTCAAATATCGCAGCGGCGCTTTTGTGGCCTTTTGTAGCTGTGATATGCGAGGCCATGATCCCAAGATCTTGTTCAAGGTGAACGGCTTTCTATCTAGCTGATTGAGAGCTGTGCAGAGGTCTTGCCTTTCATTTTCATAAGATGGGCAGTAGCACAGTAGGTGTTCTATGGTTTCCTCGATACCGCAGGCATTGCACTCGGCGCTATCAGCCATTCCAATCAGAAATGCATAAGCATTTGTGAATGCGACGCCCAAACGTAAGCGGCACAGCACTGTTTCCTCATTTCGCGGAAGACATGGTAACAGCCGCAGTTGCATAGATGGATCGAGGGAATGCAAGCGATGGTGAGTGAATTCAGGTGTGTGCCACTTCTCCAATGTCAAAGAGTGCGCTAGCTTGCCTAAGTGTTGGGCTGCGTCGGTCCGCGATAAAGGTATTGAAACAAGGGTTGCTCCCTCGTGAGCTTTTCTAGCAGCTTCGTCAGCGAGGTCGTTGCCGGAGATACCGCAATGACCAGGCAGCCACTGAAACACGACGTCGTGTCCTTTCGCGATCATGTGATGGTGCATTTCTCGTATCTCCGACACGAGTTGTTCACATGACCCGCGACGAAGAGATGCCAGAAGACATTGTAAGGCCGCTTTCGAATCGCAGAATATAGCCCACCGATTAGCCGGTTGGTTATTAATATAATCAGCGGCACCTCGGAGGGCAACAAGCTCCGAACTAGTCGATGTTGTCAAGTGAGAAATCTTGTATTGGATGCATAGTGAACGGGATGGTATAACCACTGCGCTGGTGGAGCTGCTCTGAGTGGAAGAGCCATTCGTATATATATGTACTCGATCAAAGTAGAAAGTCTGCAAACAATCCACAGCTGCTTGCTTCAAGGCCAAGGTAGGCAGGTCGGTCTTCTTTCTTATCCCTGGAATCGCAAGACGCACTTGAGGTTGCTTTAAACACCACAAAGCTGAGGTTGAACGTGCAGAGGGTGTGAAACCTGATGGTAAGGAGGCACGATGGATGCTGACCTTGTTGGAGAAGGACGCCTGTGGTCGTCGTTCTGGCAGGCAAGCAAGAGAGCTTGACTGCATCCGTGAAACATGACGAACATGGGCTCTAAGCGTTTCGGTGCTAATGTAAGTCGTGATCGGATGGTCTTGAGCCATTATAATGGTTCCAGCTGTCGAGGCGCTGCGCGGAAGGCCTAGGCAAACACGTAGTGCCTGCGCCTGCACGCTCTGAAGTTCTCGAAGATTTGACTTGCATGTTTTAGCAAGCACGGGGGAGCTATAGCGTAGCAATCCGATGAACAGTGCTCGATATAACTGTAGCATGGAGCCCACTGACGATCCCCATGTTTTGCCGGCGATGAACTTGAAGACGTGAACAATAGATGTGAGCTTCTTCTTTAAGTGGGCAACATGAGGGCTCCAAGTGAGGTCCCGGTCTACAATGACGCCCAAAAACCGGTGATTTCTCTTGTAGGAGATAGGCTGACCATTGATGCATACTGGATAAGGAGTCATCGTTTTTCGCGTAAAAGCGACTAATGCACATTTTTCCGTTGAGATGGTAAGGCCTTGTGTGTGAAGGTAGTCAGATGCCTGTGTTGCTGCTTTCTGTAGCCGTGCGCGAACCTGCAGGCGAGTGACCGCTGATGTCCAGATGCAGATGTCGTCGGCGTAGATTGAAACGCTCACTGTTTCCGGTATGGATTCGGCCAGCCCAAGAAGCGCGAGGTTGAAAAGAATAGGGCTTAGAACACCGCCTTGGGGAACGCCTCGGCATGTGTAGTGGTCGGTAGTCGGACCATCTTCCGTTCGTACGAACAATGACCTTTGTGTCAAGTAGTTACTGACCCATCGATATACTCGCCCTCCTAGTTGAATTGTCAGAAGTGCGTCTAGAATGGTTTGATGGGAAACGTTGTCGTAAGCGCCTTTCACGTCAAGAAAGAGCGCTACTGATAATCGCTTCCGAGATTTTTGTTGTTCCACAGATGATACTAGATCGATGACACTGTCAATCGATGAACGACCGCGTCGAAATCCCGCCATAGAGTCAGGGTAAATTTTATGGTGTTCAAGGTACCATTCGAGACGCATGAGGATCATACGTTCCATGAGCTTCCCGACGCAGCTGGCAAGAGCTATAGGCCGATAGGATGCCAGTTCGAGCGGTGACTTTCCTGCTTTTAGAAGCGGTACCAGGCGGCTGAGTTTCCATTCCTGTGGGACGACACCATCTTGCCATGAACTATTAAAAAGGCTGAGGAGTCCTCTTCGTGCTTCTCTGCCTAGGTGGCGCAAAGCAGTATATGTTATGCCATCGGGTCCTGGTGAAGACGAACACCTACATAGCGCCATAGCAGCTTCTAACTCTTCCATAGAGAATGGAGCGTCCATACTTGCATCTCGTGGGCTGGGGATGTTGCCTAGAGCCATGTCAGAGACTAAAACCGCGCCGCCGGCGACGTTCGCACAAAATTCCTCTGCGACTTTTATCTCGCGGCGGTTTTGATAGAGAGCAAGGGCGTTGAATGGGCGTCGTTGCTGGGGACTTGAGCAAAGACCCCGTAGGGTACGCCGCACACTTGGATACGCAGGATGAGCAACACGTGAACAAGGTGAATGCAGGAGCCAACGTTTCGACAAGTGGACTTGTCTTCTTCAAGGCGACATATTCTTTCCTCGCCACAGTATATATCGGTGGGGTTCTTCTAAACGGGAGAGGGTGTGAGGCGGCAGGACGCGGAAACGAGGGAAAATGTGTTAGTGTGTAGAATTGAGAGTAAAGAAACACTGTGTACAAGGTCAAAGCCAGGCCCACCGTCTTTTCTCTGGATATGCAGGAGTGGTTCGTAAGAACAGATACGCAATTGTGCCATTAACGTCCCCTCTTTTCAACGGAAATACCGTCCTTCTTTCAAGCGGAAATGGTAATGAATTCTGCCATCGAGACAGGAGGAGGAATAAACGTCTGTTTTCAATACAGTATCCCGGGATGACCCCGGTTCTACTCTAGGTGGGGGTTCTCCTCATTTCAGGAGCCTTCTGGCCTTCACCGCCTCCTTGGCCCTGGCGACGAGGCGTCGTTATTCTTCCAGGTTCTCGGAGACGAGCTTGGCCTCCCACGTTTCGGTGAATTCTTCGCTTTCTTGTTTGGCGTTGCAGTCTTTCGGTGAGGGGGACACGTCTGTGTCTAGATGTCATGGGCATTCGAGGATCAGCTGCTCCAAGGTGTACGGTACGATGCCCATTAGGCAGTGGTATCCTTGCAGCGTTGCCTAGAGTCTGTACATGAGCGTTATGTTGTTGTAAGTGTTACTCTGTAGTATTCTGAGTATGATACTTTCTTCTTTCTTGAGCTTTCGGTGAAGTGGTGAGTACACCCTGCGTTCCAGCCTGTGATCTTGAAGGATCCCTATATATAGGTGATGGGTCCGGTCTCTGCCCCGCTGACGGAGACCGGGAATCTCGAGAGTATAGGAAGGGTTGGCCCGGCAGGCGTGACCTCGGGCCGCGGCGCAAGCTGCTTCGTTCCCCTCCAGCCCCTCGTGCCCAGGAACACATGTCGCGCAATTGTATGGGATCAAAGGACTTCGGTGCTTCAATGTCTTTATCGCTTCTGTCGACACGTGGCCTTTAGCGTAGTCCCCTGCCAGCTGCTGCAGAATCAGAAAAGGCGACAGCGGCAGTTGCTAGGGCGATCGCCGCCTCTTCTGCAGTCTCAGGGTTATGTGCGCGGACTCTGGCAGGAGCTAGCTCTCTGCTCTAGGAATCTACAGCACTCAGGGCGTAAGCGTTCCTTTGCGGGTATTTGGTTGCGTTGGTTTATCTGGTGTTCGAATCTTGCCTGTGTGTTCGCCGTAGGGAATCCACTCGGGCTTTAGGCATGGTTGACATTGGTGCTTTACAGAAAAAAATGATTCTTGATGTTTAACATTTGAAACTAACACTGCGGTCGATGAGAGGCACCATTTATGGTGATGGGCTCCGGTTTAATTTTAATCACAGATTTTTTTATATACCTAAATGTAAGTACATGAAAATTTTCGCATACTATTGGAGAAAAGCTCTGATGTTTCAATAGATACTATCAATAATCAGAATTAGCTAGAAGATTCATTTTCGCCATGAAGTGCTAATCTCGTCAGGTACATTTAATATGCAGCATATCACTGAAATTCCCTGGCTTGGATTGCGGCGCCAAGCATAGCATGTGCATACGCTTGCCTTCGTAACATGATTTCAGATATTCTAGTCCCTTGAAAAATATAAAGAACCCTCTTAAAAGAAGCACTACAATTGTGCAAACTTGCCGAATCAGAGCCCGGTTTTCAGCGATTCTGCTCTTTAGAAGAGATAGATAATTAACTTGAATTCCTATAACTAAACCACTGACTTTAAAACGTTGCCATCAATTAGCTCATGAGAAGGACGCCATTTTGCGTAAGTTTAAACTCGGCGTCACACTTCTTTTCTTTTCCGGAACACCTAGAAAGCATCCATGTAGCCATCTTATTTCCCCCTAATTAACTCGCCTGCGCGCAACAAAGTTCGTACGCGCATCCGGTATAACGTACACGCCTATTACAACGAATATTTAGTCGGTTCCACGCTCATTTCTTCAAGGTCCCTGACCTAATTACTCTAGGCCCTTCATATAACGAGCTAAATACGAAGAAAAAAGGAGTTATCTGTAGTTATCGGGTAAATCAATCATTTTAACAAGAAATCTTACATTTTTACCACGCCTTTCTCTAACATGAATGCAAAAAAGAGGTGTTTACCAATTTTCATTCGTTTTCGAAATAACCCGCACACACTTAACTATTTCCCCACACATCACCCCTGACATCATCAGGGGTGACATCATCATTCCGTGCAAATGTAAATTTAGTAAATAATCTAGGTTTCCGAGGACCCACTGCGTTGCTTAGTGGCTATGTCGCTGTACTGCTGAGCTCAAGGTAGCCGGTTTGATCCCACCCATGGCAGCCTAATTTCAATGGGGCGAAATGCCCAAACGCTCGTCTACTTCAATTTAGCAAATAAATTTAACCTCCTGCTCTTTCATAATAATATTTATACCTCGAAAAGCTCACTCAATATTCCCACACATATCGTTCGTGTACCACTCGCACCAAGAATGCCTCGCTTTACGAAGATGTCAACTGGAGTTGAGTCTGCTTGTTTGTTTGTTTTTTTCTTAGTGTCTTTTTAGGAACACGTAAGTAGATGACGCCAGCAGCGCGCATACGTCATCAGAGACGTGTACTTGCTGCTTACGTCACACGTGTACTGAAGCACACTATACACACCGTGGTTAGCATTACAGTTCTTTTTTCTTTCCAGCGAACAAAATTTTCTGAAAGGAGCGGTAACATAATTAAACTTGCTACACATTTAGCAGGTGCATCACCCCACTTCTTAGAACAACGTACAGTAGATTAGTACCTGTGCAATTCACAGAAGCAGCAGCGAGTGACAAACCGGATAAATTCATTTTCTTCTGATAGCCTCATAATGATGTCTTTAACCTCCCCGCCTTTCTGCGCATACTTTCTTTCTCCGATCCTGAATTTTCATTAACGAAAGAAAAATACTGAGGAGAAGGCAGGCTTGTCCATTTCCAGTCAAACATTTTGCATCCCGTTTTAGCACATGCATGTCTTTACACGGTTTGCTTTCGTCCAAGCAAAACTTCGTGGCAGCGCCGTTGAAGTTATGAAACACGGCAGGCAAGTTAGGGAAAGCTTGATGCCACGAATGATGAATCGAAATCCACAGTCGCCACAAGCCCGCATTGTTGAAGAATTTTTTTATCACACATAAATATTTTGGCTCTGTTTTTATTTTCCATCTTTCTCGCAATGGCGTATATAACGGCCCATCTTTCCGTGTTGCATTTTACTGCATGTTTACTTAGGCTGCGTCATCTGCAGAATCCATTAAAAGTACGGTAATGTGCAGGCAGCTTTTATAACCATTCTTTTTTTGGTATTCTTTATCTTGCCGGGTGTTATTTAGGTGCGAGCATAGGGCATAAAACGAAGTTAGATTTATATATCAATAAAAAGGCGTGAGAATGGAATGCACGACTTTCCGGTTCACACCACAGCAGAAGAAGCTTTGTTTTCTGTAGATTTGGTTACGTTATTGTGCGTGGACCGAAGGCTCTCGTACCGATTTAGTGTGTTACAAAATGTTACATAAAAAACTTAGCAAAAGTGACCACCGAAATAACGGCTTGCGTGGTGAGGGATTGATTGTGGCTGCCTAATGGAGCTTGCTTCGGCGGCGAATGCTGTGCATTCCTTGTTGTTCGGCTCAAATAAAGGGAAGTTAGCAATAGCTTCAACACGTTCTTACATCTACAGTAAGACACAAACAGGGCAATAATGGCTTGGTGTCGCAATAACACTTACGTGGCTGCATCTACTACGGCACTGCGTGGTTTAAAGCTCAAGCTCCTGGGAAACGTTCGTTTTCTCCAGCGTTGCAAAAGGAACAAGCAAGTAAAAAACAGACACTATAATTTATCTACAATGCCGCCGAAGCCTTATAATTTTTATGGGCTCTTTATTTGCTCCAGTGCAACCTAATTCATTAACAAATTTATCGTCCGAGGCAGCGCTCACGTTATGCATGCCACGTGTTTCAGCGAAGCGTTTAGCTAACGACTGAAGACAGCGCCGCAGATATACGCTCACTGATCGGAAATTCCGCGTTCTTAGTGCTTGACGCGAATAATAGTTCAATTATTAGGCAAACAGTTTTGTTAATTATAGTTGCCTGTATAACAACCTCCTATGAGTAGTCACCTTGAGACGATGCAGCTATTGTCAGACTGAAGGCAGTGTTCCCCGATACGATTCACGCTGGCACGCGCAGATTTTTATCTAAGACATCACGAAATAAACATCCATGTAACATATGTGTAATGTCCAATAATAATCGAGTAAACGAAAACTTGAATGCACGCAGAACCACCATGGAAATATTGAAGGGAAGAAAATAACAGGACTCGTGAAATATCTATGTGTACGACGAAAATTACAGAGTTATATGCACTGTGACAACCGACTGAGACAAATATTCGGTTATGGCCTGCAAAAGCATTCAACATTAGCTAAATTCGTCACGAGTGACTAGTGTAAACGTTGGCCTTGATGAACAATGATTTGAGAGGCATTGCAAGAGAGCGTCATGGGAAAATGTATACCGCAATAAACGGGCGGCCATAGACCAAGTATAAAAGTGCTTACAACGGAGGCACTACATTGACACCACCTGTTGTCGTTGACTCTGGCTTTGCCCCGAGCTAGTAGATAAATGCAAATTCTATCAAGCAATGTGTCATTATTAGCGTTTCTTAGAATGTAGCTCATACAATTCTTCGTTTGTGTTGATTTCTTCGGTCCATTATTCGGTTCTAATCATTATTAGTGCTCAATTTCTGATTTAAGGTTCAGCGCATAATGTCATGACGTCTACGAGTGGCAAAGTTGTGCATTCGAAGGTGGTCACATTGCCTATAGTCATTTTTAACAAGCGCATGAGGGCTCTGATGGCTTTTTGCGTGAATGATGGTCGACTTCATGGTGCCAGTACGTTTTATTCTGTGAACAGACTGACGTCGAATCGATTTAAAACAGTTCTCAATAATGCTATTTCGTTATCATAAAGAGGGTCGTAGATGAGGGTGAACATGGTGTCGTCGCCATCCGAAAAGACGCACGGGGCACTGTCCATCGTACTGATGCGGAAACAGTAGATGCTTGCTAATATCACGACGGACACCATACAGTTTCTTATATATTGAAATAGACCATGCCGTATAGGTGAACGCGAAGCAAAGGCTCAAGGGAGTGCAGTCACGAGATAGCATATTACCTTGAATTTCGATGTTCTAATGCGTCGCAAAGAGCAATTGTGCAGCGTTTCTGCCCCCCGCGACATTTAGGGGCACGGCCTAAAATAACAACTGCCATGTAAAGTTCTGACATATTGAGATGTTTACAGTCAAAACACAGGTGCATGTAGGGCCTTGGGACCAATAAGGCGAATTAATGACTGATAGCGCCGACTGCAATGCCTGCGGTGCCGAGGAAACTATAGAACATCTACTGTGCTACTGCCCATCTTTTCAAAACGAAAGACATGACCTCTGCACAGCTCTCAATCAGCTAGATAGAACACCGTTCACCTTGAAGAAGATCTTGGGACCATGGCCTCGCATATCGCAGCTACAAAAGGCTACAAAAGCTCTGCTGCGATATCTGAAGGCAACTGGATTGAGTCAGCGTCTGTGATCCGAACTGAGTGACCGAACGATATACCCAGTAGACTTTCTCTTCTTCTTTTAATCTTTCCGTCCCCTTTTCCCTTTCCCCAGTGTAGGGTAGCCAACCGGGCTCAGTCCTGGTTAACCTCCCTACCTTTCCTTTATCATTTGCTCTCTCTCTCTCTCTCTTTGTGTCTACTCTGCCTGATTCCTTTTTCTGGATCGCATTATTATTCGTCGGTAAATTTACCATGATCACTACAAGGCGTACGCATACAAGACGACTAGAGAGGTGGCGCACGCTGTCTTCTCGCGTTTCCTGCGGTCTCTCCGAACCAGGTTATTAGGACTAATACGTAATAGCGGACTCGATTCGCCGTCTCGCATCCATCGCGATATTCCTTCAGCTATGCTACGAGGACAGATGTCTGAAAGGCATACGCCAGTGGATCAGAATATATTAGGTACGGCGGCGGCTCTAGGGATTAGAACCGTCTTCATGCACTCATACTTCTTACGGTAGAGACATCATTTGCTTCAGGCTGAGAGCCTTCACCGTCGTACCTATGGGTAGTGAAAGCTACCGTGGACAGCTCCAAAGGATTATGCTTCGCATAAGCTGACACATTTACTGCCCGTTAGCTAATATGCAGTC
Source organism: Dermacentor andersoni (assembly GCF_023375885.2). Taxonomy (NCBI): domain Eukaryota; kingdom Metazoa; phylum Arthropoda; class Arachnida; order Ixodida; family Ixodidae; genus Dermacentor; species Dermacentor andersoni. The sequence goes on along the minus strand of NC_092819.1, from coordinate 99,669,265 downwards.
CAGGATGGCTGCACTGGATGCACTGCGAGGTGTGGCGCCTGCGGTCGCCTACAATTCAGTAGGGTGTGCCATTTGATCATCCTTTAAATCTAAATTTCGATGTCATACAGGTAGACCCTCAGCCACGCGGGTTATATTCAAATTTGAACTCAACAACATGTAATATACGATTGAATTTCATCATTATAATCATACACTGTATTCTCCCTCGCTCTTCACGGTGTTTCCTTCGGTATATCAAGAGAAAAACGCAAACAATAAGAAAAAAAACGGCGTGACAACATTTGGCTATTTTTTTAAGTACAGCTCATAGTTGTGTCAATACTCGAAACTTTAGGATAGCAGATCGAATATCGTCGTATTCGATGCTGCCCTCCAAACGAAAACTTATTATTCAGAAATCTTAATATTGTCCCAATACTTTTCGCATGCAACACGTGGTCGATCGTGTGCAATCAAACATAAAATTCTAGCAAGGAAGTGATAACTCTTATCCTAGCCACAGGGGACACAACGAATGTAGAGCACGCTGTGTTACTCGAACCTACCGACATGGCCGGCTGAACCCTATCAATCGCTACAAAGCATTGTTTAAGCCCAGCGTTGGGCTGTTGGCATCGTTTGGGTAGTACTTACACACGCTGCACCTCTGTCATTGCATCAGATTAAATACAAATACGATTTAGTGCGACATATTCGAAACAAAAGTAGCACTATTTGCCGTGACGATTCAAATTAGAAAAAATAATTTTTTTCGCTTTCCTATAGCCGCATAGGTCATGCATTTCTAATTTGGTAGCGAATGTATGCAGATTTATTATTGGGCAAACAGCGCTGCCCTTTTAACCTAATATGAGTATCCTCAGAGGAGCCCTGAGCTTGCAAACAAACTGCTTATATGCTCCTTACGCTCCATTTGTGATTTCAATAAAGTATACCTTATAATGTGCAGTGTTACAAGAAAGGTATTTTAATGCGAATAGGAGGATGTGAAAATTATGTTATAGAAACGAAAATAGAAATGCTTCTTTGTGTTCTGCAGCTAAGAGAACCAAATCTTGGGCAGGTGCTGTAGGTGCTCGGGGCCTGCTCAGTCAGTGCAAATAGGTATTGAAATAGGCACAAGAAACGTACAGGGGGTATAATATGAACAATTCGTTTGAATAGGGTTTCACTTTGTTCAAGGCTCATAGACTTTGCTGGCACACCTCTAAGCGCAAGAGAGAAATCTAAGTCAAATATTTGAAGTGGTATATGTATATCGAAACGTTTATTTAAAAGAAAAAAAAATGCAGAGAGCGAGTGGGTGGAGCCCCTAGTCCAGGGCCCCACTGGCTTGAGCGGTCCGCCGTGCTTGGTCGAGGAGCGCTAGTTGCATCTCCCGAACCTCGCTGGCGAGCCAAGTCTCCCACTGCTCCCTTCCGGAAAGCTTGCCGGCTATTTTTGGTGTATTAATTTTGGGTGGCCTGTTCTGGCAGTCCCACGTAATGTGGGCGAGAGTTGGCCGGCCTCCGCACCAAGGACAGCGAACGCTGTACAGCGTTGGGTGAATGGCATTTTTCAAATAAAGGTTTGCAAATGTGTGCGTCTGTATTCGGCGCCACTCATAAGAGTCCTGCCTGGATAGGTCAGGGTGTGGTGGACTGTACTTTCTTCGCTCGCGCCGCTGGTGCTCAAGAGTAAACTTGCCCATTTCGTTCCTGCGTCTTCGGCGCAAAGGAAACTGTAGCGCGCGCCTATGCTTTCGCGCACCCGTGCTCTGAAACCAGACGTACGCGGCCATAATAGCTAAGAGCTAGTTGACGTTGGAGAGATAGAAATATAGGCAGATACTATGCGGGCGATCGTAGCCTACTTGTATAGAGCATCGTGGAGCTGTGCAGGAGGGGCCGAGATTCGATCACACCGTCGGGCGCGTAATTCAAATTTTTTAGTGTATGAGCTATTCCGCAAGACAGCGTCAGCCCCTACGATCAGAAAATGCCTGGAGTGTTGGCAAAAAAATGCTTCCCCTTAAAATAAAACTGATCCACACCGCCACTGTAATTTAAAGTCGCGTCCCAGCGGCAATGTGGGCTTGAATACAGGGCGCGGTAATCAAGGTTCTTTTTACGCAACATTCGCGCTGTAGTAATCTGCGCTAAGATTGGAGTGGCGCACGGACTCTAAGATAAGTGGTGTGTACGCGACTATCGCGGAGGCTACAAGCTTCGATACTGTCGCCGATGATGACGACGTTGCGTGCATCGCCAGGAGGAAAGCTCTCCTTTGAGGACGCTCCAGCTCCGCCGATACCACCTGGTCAAATACGTGTAAGACGCAGAAATATCATTCTGTGACACCTCTTGACCGAGTTGAGGGAAATTTGCTGCATTCGAGAAAAAAAGTGGGATTCCAGTGACTGTAGGAAGGACCATGTTGATTTATGGGCTGGAATGTTCAAAATATTTGCGAAAATTACTATGTTAAAATTAATATCAGCACCAAGTATAACATTTCGCAGCTTGGAACAAAAAATATATATTGCAGTTTTGTAAGTTGCATACATTAAAGCATCTAAAAGAGAGTGACTTATTATATGTATTTGCAGCATACAAAAATTTGTTACAATGTTTAAGAAAGCTTTTCAGACGTTCTACAGGCATATTAGTGGTATATTTTCCAGCGGTGGCCCCCCCAATACATAATCTTTACCCGCTTTAAATTCGTGGTGGAGTTTACTGAATGTTTATATCGTTTTTTATTGCTGAGACAAGAGTTTTAAACTTCACAGTGTCGTCTTTGGCATTTTGCAATTTTCCACCATATATTTATATTACAACATCAACAGCGTAAATACGAAATCTGCTTCATACAGTCAGTAAATTTTAGCTTTTTCTTTTAAATGCAATCAGCTTCATAAAATTCGGTGCGGTATTACGCGAGAAAAAGAATTATCAATTTCCATGCATTTAGGTAGGAGGCTCCGTGGTCGAGCTTCCTCTCGAGGACAATGTCTACAGTCCTCTGTAAATCAGTTCATCGTCCCATAAATCTCTCATGTATGCTGCTATTTTTCTCTATGTGTACGTGATCACCACATGCGGGAATATATTACTCCGTCCTTTGCAAAATATGCAGCTGTCTTCAAACCCCAAGTTGCTGTCGCCCCTCTTTACTTAGTTTGTCGTACGTTTCAAAGGGTTCCTCCATCGAGTGAAAACTGTCTTGTTATATGCGCTTTTAAAGATATCATAGAGAGGAAGTGTCCTTAATCGGAGCTTCTTGAATTGCAGAAGTTCTGGAACTCTTGTTGAAAAATCACATGGATTTATCAAGCAATACACCAACGTAAAGTAGATTGTTTTTCATTATTACTCTAATAGTCGTTATCCTAGCCTTAATAAAGAGCAGTTAACGGCATTTCGAAACGTGTGAAGAACGAGTAAGGATTAAACATTACGCAATTGTTTGCTGCCACAAAGATTACCGTATGACTAAAAACATTGTAGAAAGCACTTAGATATTGTTATTGCTAAACGCTGGAAAGACGTGGGTATCGCTGATCATATGCACAAAAAAGCAACCGGAGTTCCCGCAACGACAATGAGAGATCACAGGCAGGACACAGAAGCCAGCAAACGTTTGATATTTTGAAAACAGTGCAACTCACAAAGCACAGCAAGTTATTCGTGCGGGTGACTTTTCACACTAACTGCCAACGGCTCATACGAAATGTAGCTAACGTGGTCGCTGCAACAAACCCAGAAACAAAGACTCAACTACACTCGCCCATTTGTGCGATCGGTGAGATATTAATTGGCGAAAGAAGTTACATCTTCCAGTTACATATCGACGCATTTTGACCTTGGCTAGTCGTGTTACCATCCTCACAACGCTTTGTTGTTCCACTTATATTCAATGCTGACCTAAGGGATGTAGTATGATTCTGACGGTTTCCAGATACGTTGTATTTGCTATCCTGTGTTTCGTTGGCTTTCCTCTCAGTTATGTGTCAACTCTGGGGGCAAGAAAATGCAACAAAAATTGCGTAGAAAACATTCCCAATGATTGCCAATGTGAGCGACTAGATTAAACAAACGAACGAGCGAGCGACTGACTGCACATTTTCCTTGCAGAGTCCGACTACAGGCCAACTACCAAGATAGCCGAAAGAGCTGAGAAAGGTATTCGCTTTAAAAAAGATGAGGGTAGTTTTAATGCAGGACGACCTGCTATTGAAATGCGCAGCAATCATGGGTATTTGGAAGTACGTAATGCTCTAATGTTTTGCATGTAGGAACGGCGTCGGGCCGGAATGAAGCATGCGGTCAGAAACGAATGTGTGTAAGTACGCGCCCAGTCATACAACGTCACGCGGTTTCGAGTTGCTCCATAATACATTTATTGTGTTAGTGTTTCGAATATTAGCTCGCAAAACATATCCGCAATGAACATGCTCCTTTACGCGAATCTGGACCGGTTCGCTTTGCTCTTCTTTGACAGCAATGACGCCACATTATGAAAATGTAGGCGCCGTCGTCGGCATACCACGGCCTGCAATAAAGGTACTTTCCAAATGCCAACAAGGTTTAAACATGGGGAGTAGCAATATCGTTCTTACTTTTCTTCATTAAATAAAAAGTTGTAAGTAGGTCATGCGCCGACGCATCTGTTTGGATGCGCATGTAAGCGAATCTTGGAGAAGATGTGCATTTTACTTAGGTGCAAAATCTGTCACGACAGTGCTTGCGGATGAAAAAGGCCAGCCTCTATTCCGATGAACTCGGTAAGCACAAGGCATGAAGGAAGCTGCAGCTGGAAAAGAAAATGCACGTAGTTCAGTGTGCAACTGGAGATTGCGATGTTTTGGGTGCGTTTCAAACATGAACATAAGTGCAAGAAAAGAGAGAGAAGGAGAGAGAATGGGCGAGAAGAAGAAAAGAAACGACGACAAAACTTGCGATGGCAGAATTCTAGAACTACCGCATGTTAGGCAATCCTGCGGGCGAAACTCTGCAGCCCTCGGTAGGCAACACACTCATGCATAGGCAAGTAGTTCTTGTAAGAAACCTGTCTATGTGGCCGTGCGGTGCTCTTTGTGCCAGAAATTCTTGTGTCGCTAGTACCTCTGGGTTGAGCATATGCGTCAAAATTTACAAGGGCTTCCAGGACATCGCAGGCAGGTTATGACGATATTGAACCACCGTCGCAATGCAAAAAAGAAGGTGAAATTCTTCTATATGCGCGGCAACACCAAGTGCATTGATATGCGTGCTCCATATACGTTGATATTTGGTTGGGCGCCGGTGAATGTTGCACCACTCAGAAGTTTGCTGAAGTGTCCCGAGGAAGCGTTGCATACGCTGAAGGAGACTAAGCATAGGCGTTCGTGTGGACGCATAGAATAAATCGATGTGCACTCATCTTGAGATATTTGAGTTGAGTGCTTTTTTTGAATTAAGTGAAAAAGTGTAACCGTAAGCACCGAAACAATGCAGTCTGTATCGCCCATGTTCCTACGCGATCCTTATGCGCTTAATGCCTATCTTTTTTTCACATTTATACCGCATGAGTTTCAGCAGCCTCCTTTATGGCATTTCTTGAAAGCTTCTAGCCACAGATGGGAGCAGGCGAACGCGTAGGTGAAGAGCATACTCAACAATGCTGGTGCAATCAGAAAGTTAAGTAGTAGCTGCGTAATCGTTGGCATCAGCTCATTCGTTCCCTCCAGTATACTAGCTGTGGACGCAAATGTTGAGTTCTACCGTCGCTTCCATGCAGTTTTTCTTTCGCCACTAATCTCTAGTACTTGGCTAAGACCATTTGAAAGGCCTTCATCACTTTTAAAGTTTTACACCGCCCCTAATGCTCCTTGGCCCACATGACTCTAAAGGCACTATTGTGTTCCTTGAGGGAGACTGGCATGTGTCAACGCCTTTCGCTTAGTGGTGCGCCCGGCGCGCATGCGCAGCGCACGGTGTCTTTCTTCTTCCCTCTTCTTTTTTATTCCCCTTTCCCTTACTCCAGCGTAATGTAGCCAACCAGGTGCCATTCTGGTTGACATACCTACTTGCCTTCTATTTTTTTTTCTGCTCCTGCTTTAGAAATAGACAGCACACTGCTTAAAAGCAGTAAGTTTTACCTTCCCATGCTGAGTGACGTGAATACGCTGTAAATTGTGGCGTCAGAACGATTTAGCGGTTGCTAGGCAAGACAAAAAGAAATATCTAGTAAAGAACTTTCAACAATGCATGCGAACAAAGCGGTGAGCGCGCGGGACTATTGGTATGAGAGTTTGAAGATGAACTAGATCTGACATAACGCTACAGATGAGAAAAATCAATATTGGAATTGTTCTTCTCATACACTGTGGCTCGTACCCGTCGCGGGTAATTTTTGTGCGAACTCGTAAACTTAATGTTAAAGATCCGACGCAATGAATGACGTAGTCTGCATTGAAATAAAACAGAAATAATAACGATAAAGGAAGCAGATTTAACTGGGCCACGTTTTGGGATTGTAGTAGCGCGACTATCGCCTCCAAAGCAGGCGAACGAGTTGGGCTCACATGCAGGTAGCGCGAGAATAGAACATGCTAGCGCACTCGACCTAAGCGGCTGCGGTGTGGCCGCACCCGAGGTCACGCTGCACCGTAGCTGGCCGGACTAAATAAACTGTGGTTATTATTTAGGAGTGTCAAGGAGAAGAGGGAAAAAAGCAGAGAAGGCAGCATTGCAAACAAGAAAATTCATTTAGGGGTGTACGGTGCAGGCGCGGCTTAAACTACGCAGAGCAGGAATGCATGTTTGTAGCACGTGTTGAATGTAACTGTGTTTCGTTCTTCTTATATCCCATATTCCAAAGAACACTTTCGCGGAAGTTTATGCTTTCGTGGCTGCTTATGAAATCTTCATTCATATCACGTCGTTACAACAAGCTGAAAGAAAACTGAAAAAATCTCTCCAAAATAATTATATTCACCCATGACGTAAAATATGAAGAGTACATTGATGGAACTTGTATTTAGGCCAAACAACACCAATAAAGAATACGAAAAAAAATACGAAGGCTTAACTTCCTTAAGGGGAATCAGCGTGGTGTGAACCGTTATACAGGGTGTCCCAGCTAACTTTGGCCAGAGTTTAAAAACATGCAACTGCCACGTGGCTGTCACGTGGCAGGTAATGCTGTTTGCCGTCGCTTGGAGATACTCAAATTGTGTTTCTCATTCCGTGTAATTAAGTAATTAGCCTAAATAATTATTCAACTTCTCAAACATTATAATTAGATGAAAAGTGTCAATGATGAAATTGTAGAGGGACAACTGCTGCGCGAGATGTGGGCCTTCGAGCCCAGAGGACTCAGGACCCCGAAATTGCCGCATGGCAACGTGACTCCCTCATATGAACCCTTATTACCTAAATAACACCTATTGGCTATTTTTAAACAGTAAGTTCGCTTAGCACTTCACACTGCTCCATCTCGTAATTAGGTCATATCTTAAACGTCATTATTTGACTATTCCATCTGTAATCAGGATTTCTTTATATTATTGCCATTATTAGGCCCAGTGTAAGATTGTAGCATTATATTGCCGGCTTTGCAAGTGGGAAGTTGCTTTTGCTAGGTGGACCGAAATACTGAAAATGAGCTTGCGTGACGTTGCTTAGAGCTTTCTATATAATGCCGCGCATTGTTATTCCAATTGCTCCGCTGTAGGAAGTGTGGACAGTGCGCACCAGAAAGAGTGCTTCGTGACTGTGCGCTCAAATGTGTAGCGATTGGTTTTCGTCTCGCCTCCACGTGCCACTGTGTAAAGGCTTACTTATTGCGGCATTGCTTTTCTTGTCATGGAGGGAACAGTCCGCGGTGCGATGTGCAGTGCGCTGTTAGTCTCGACAATTGCAACAACAGAAAGAAGACTCAAATAAGGAAACCCGGAAGGCGCAGTCGAACTGGGTCACAATATTACGCTCCTGCAAGTGAGCGATAAAGCGCTGTCGCGGAGTTTACGCATTCTCATGGGGATCGGGAATGGCCGTGTAGCCGAGGAACAGATCAAGCTCAGACTGTTTGCAAATATGGAAGCGTCTGCCAGAGTGTGTCTATCAGCGACTCGCAGTCGTAAAAACCTAATAACACGAACATCCGAATGCCAAGCAGCAATGCTTAGTGCCACAATGAACGTAACGGTGCTTTGAATAGACGATGTAAGGGATGACTAGTTATTCGTTACTTGTTCCTTAGAACTCTGCAGCTTGGTGCCTCCCTGCATTACTTGAACATGCTTCCTCTTTTTTGTGTGGGAAGTCGGCTAGCTGAGCACGCATTTCCTCTGCACTGCGCATTTACTTACTGCAGAGTGCAGCGATAGTCGTTCCATCGTGCATAGAAACTCACAGCGCGATGCTGGAGAAAGAAATCAGAGTAAAGATAAATCGATACGCACGTGTCTCGACTGCTTCCTGTACACGAGCTCAGATCTTTACTAGCGACGGCTTGGGCATTTTGCTGCCCTACGCTTTCTTTTTTCTTTCAGGTTGCTTCTGTCTGGCGAAAACTTCTAACCACACTTGTGTACTCAGTAACTAACTGATTTCGCAGGTACAAAATATCAAACAACATGGTCTATAGTGACTTGAAGCATCCATGTTTATACGGAGGGACCAAGAAAAAATGATTATAACTACAAGAAAAGGATTTTGCCTGTTGGTCCATCTCAGCGAAGTTGATTTAATTGATGTGTATGAACGGATCAGTCTTAGCCACTTAAGAGGTGATCAGGTTTTTAAACGTGGACCAACGCTCCTGGTACGAATAATATCAGTTCTCAGGTGCCTTGGCAAGCACACCTTTAACCAAGTACCACCAACGCCTCCGATATAATAAAGAAGTACCCGTGCGCGACAGCCCGACTTCTTCTTATGAGTACTTTGGAGTTTCGCTGCAAAGAGCGCGGTCACGGGTTGAAGAATTCCCGGCGAAATAGGCAACCTTACGCTCAGAGCAAAATGCTAGAAATGTTCGTGGACGTAGTGTTAGATCAATGGCAAACAGTCCATTTAGCTAAAATAAATTCCTCCCGCGTCTCATAGGGCGAGTATGGTTTGTTTAAACGAAACGCTGCGACTTCATACATAAATTTCGCTCTCGTAAAACGTTCATAGGACGTTCATTCTGGGAACAAATCGGTTACGTAAAGTATTATAACTACCATTTTTCATAACTACCTTTGCATACTTGTCAAGAAGTACCCACGTGCATTTGCGTAAGCTATAACAAGCCTCTGCCATTGTCTCTACCCAAGAGTGAAGGAAGGAAAACTAAAGGTATCGATAGCGCGCCCTCAAAGGATGGTTATTTATCTGCTTTTCATCTATAACATAGTGCAGATTGAAGCTATATATGAAGTTTTATTGAGGTGAGAAAAAATAATATTTATCCACATAATTTCACATTTTAAACGATGATGCTAAGTATGAGTATATAGATTTCGCTGATGTGACAGTCTAATTCGTGGGCACAGAAAGAATCACATATTACGAAAACAGCAAGTATCGCAATGTCTGGGTGCATAGGAGCACCTTCTAATAAAAGGATTAACATAGGAGTCATGAACGGCAATTTATATATATATATATATATATATATATATATATATATATATATATATATATATATATATATATATATATATATATATATATATATATATATATATATATATATATATATATATATACATAGTCATATCGTAAGAAGCCAACAAACACTGCCACCAAGGACAACATAGGGGAAATTACTTGTGCTTAATAAATGAAATAAAGAAACAATAAATTAATGAAAATTGGTTCGGTTCCCACCTGCGGCAAGTTGTCTTTTCATCCGCTTTAATTTCCATTAATTTACAGTTTCTTTATTTCATTTATTAAGCACAAGTAATTTCCCCTTTGTGGTCCTTGGTGTCAGTGTTTGTTGGCTTCTTATGATATGACTAATAAAAATCCGGACCCTCGGTTGTTGAGCCCCTCTCTTCCCGTTTATATATATATATATATATATATATATATATATATGGACTGCATTAGCATTGTCAATTATGTCAAGCGTCGGAAAAGTCTATGTGTACCCTTAAGCAAAGTGGGCACCGCCTCCTTTAGGGCCGTAATATATCGTACACAAAAGCCGAAGGCCTCCCAAAAATCGGGACGAGATGAAGACGAGTACCATATGTCCAAAATCACCTCCACTTCGCCTGGCATCGATTCCAGCACCGGATCCTCGGCAGTCACATAAGGGCTGATGTCCACAGGGTACGTCAGCGTATTGTTCCGACTACATGTTCCGACTGCAGGGACTTCATGATACCCCAGAAAGACGGAAAACGCCACTCATTTGGTATTGTCGCTCAGTCTCTATATCGCTCTTGGCACTCGGGCTACTTTATCGAGAAACTACAGTTCAGAATGGAAACTTACTATGTCGCCGTTGCACCAGGTGTTAGAAGTGATCGCTGTGCTTCCGTACATCTAGAACAATAATGTTCAGCAGTGTTCAATAAGAAAGCAATAAGCAAGCAACATTATTGCTCCCCTTAATATTATTGTCGCTACATTCGTAAATATACATTTATTACTTGTTACCTGCTTTTTTTCCTTCGGAGCTGTTACTAGTGTATCATGCTGTGTTCCGTTCGGAAGTCTGTAACGTTTTTGTAGTCTAGAGAAACCTGCACGACGGGGTATTGCGTATCCCTGCACGGAACGAATCGCAAGGTCGTCGTTACAACACATCAGAACAGTCTACGCTCGAAAATTATACCATCTACCTTTTTTTCCTGTTACATTGCAAGATACTTGGAGGTGGCGAAAAAAATGTTCCGAGGTGGTCATACACGAGATCACTAGGCCGAAATGTAAGTTAAGCCACTCTACTCGCTGTGTGGAGCAATCAGGGAAAATAAAAGGTAACCATGTCTTTATCTATAGAAAATACCGAATTAAATATTGAACATTTGCTCTTCGCAAGTAACGTTCCGTGACTGTTATTCACGTTTTAAACTATCCTTCGTTTACCATATTTGTGGGCAAAATTGCGCGTCTGGCCCCTATTTTGAGCTAATTACTCCGTAGTGAAAGAAGTACATATGCGCGGCGAGTTCTTGTTTTTTTATTAGCTTATGCCTTTCTTGCATGAATGTTTAACGAAATGAATTCTTCGGAAGTGCTCATAGTTGGAAATAGAGATAGAGGAGGACAGATATACAGAGGGTCTCTCAAATGAAAACTACAGAGCTTTGTTTGCGATGTCCTATATAGACTGAGTCGAAAAGATCGTATTATTGCACGTTTTTGTGCGGTGTATTTTGTGCTATGTGTCTGTCGTACGCCCGCTGCGCATCATTTCATTTGTCATCGCATCCTCCTGGAGCAGCATGATTTGCGCATGCCGCCAGGCACAATTTACGGGTGTTTTACGCAAGGGAAGCATGTCGTCTATACCTGCAGTACACTGGGGTTACCGGTTGCACTACCAATTTTTTCCCCCCTTGTGTCGGTGTTAATGTAAGTGAGACTGATCATTTGAATTAGAGAGAAAGAGAAAGAGTTTAATCGAGAACGAAGATATCAGCCTCGCTATACGCAAGGCTTGCTACTTCAGGTGCAGGGTTTGAGATGAAATGAAATGGAAGAAAAAACAGCAAAAGGAAGAGAAAAAAGGGGAAAAAATGTCAGGAATACAAAATGGGGCAGAACTCGCCTGATGACGACTGTCGACGGTAATGCGAATCGCAATCGAGCAATGTAGCCAAAGACCGTATTACTGAATTCCTATTTATTTCGCACGTGTTGTGAAGAGACTTTCATTGCTTCGGCTATTTGTCACATACTCCCACTTCGTAATGGCACTTCTTTGACAAGCTCACACGTGAGCATGGAGGCAAGAGGACGACTGTATGACGCCGACGCCGTGACGATGGAATGACGAAGAAGGAATGATATCGATGAAATGACCAAAGAACGATGGAATGACAGATCGCGATTTTATCGGTGTCGCGATATTTGGAAAACTGTGATCTCGTCACTTCTTCTGAGAAGTGTGCAACTATTGTCCTCACCAGGGCTCGTCGTTCCTTATATGTACAGTGAAGATTTCTGGCTGAGAAATGGCCGTATGAGCCAAATGATACGTTACTGGGCGTAACATTCGATCGTTCTATGTCTTCGATTCCACGTGTTCCGTGACACAAGAGGAAGCTTTCATCTCTCCTGTGAATACAGCGCATCCTGCGCATGTTGACAGGCACAAGTTGAGACTGTTCCGTCTCGACCTCCCTACAGCTTCATTAGCCTCTATTCAACAGACTGCTACACAGCAGTCTTCTGGCACACGTACCATCATCTCGAACTAACTCGAAACTTAGGGGGAGTATACAAGCTGTAGGCGATACTAATGTACCCGTGTCTTCTTTGATTTAGTCATTTTCTAGGTGTCACATGATATAACTGCAAGTTTGAAATTACTACGTGAGTTGTGACTTTTTAAGCTACACTAATTATGCATGCCCCTTGCGGAGGATACAAAAGCGAAACTTGTTTTGCGAGGTGGTGTTAACGTTATACGGTATTTAACTCAGTAGGCTGTAAGTTGCGCTGGGAGGACGTTATCCTATGAAAATACAAAAATAAGAACCTCGTACTCTTTGTTTTCGGTCCAAGACGTGACCTGAATACTCATACACATACGCCCAAGGAGTCGTCCCATTCACACGGGAGCAAATATGCCAGTATAGTCCGCACAGCAGCGTGGGAGCGCATTATTCATGAGTCGCCATTAAAAGTCAATCTTCACTGTCCGGGCATCGGAAGCGGATCATTAGACCGCATGACCCAGAAGCGCCCAATGAAAAAAAATACGAAAAAGATAAACGTTCACGATTGTCGAACCCATGCAACATTCATACAATACTGAGCTTTTGCTAAGCAAGAAGCATATATTTACGAGTTCAGACCCCGATATAGAAAAGGAAAGAATGCAGTCTGGCCCGAATCTATCACTGTGGCAACGTAAGTGTTACGCAGCGTCCTGCAGACTGGCTGAACTGCGAATTCATGTTGGCGTATCAGTGCAGCTATACTTTCTGCAAATGTGATTGCGGATTCGCACGCATTTGACGAAAGGATTTGATCGTCTAGCCCATCAGCACCGCACCATATGCAAACTTGCCAGCCTTTGAAACTTCGCAAGATTGCCCGGACATGATGGCCGAAGGGGAGAAATAATGGAGATCAGGGAAAAGCTCGCACATTTTAAATCTTACCCGGAGCACAAACCTTGCTAAGGATACATAAGCACTCTGTTAAATGTTATTTTATAAGCAACACGTTGTTTTTAGATCACAGCGAGTTTATTACTGCCAATTTCGCCTGCTTCAGGAACTTTGTATAAGCTGGTTTGAAGCGAGAAGACTCTTGCATCTTTTCATCCTTAGAAGACTTCGAAGATTTACGGCAACATCGCCTATTAGCTGGTGAATAGGGACGGGGACCGACAAAGAAAACTGGTTCGTGGGCACAATTTATACTTCCTAAAACTTGACGCAAAATTCATAAAATCTTAAAACGAGCATAAATTCGTACAGTTTACGAAAAATTCGCAGATGTTGGCAGGTACGCATAGCCTACCACACCAGCTACACCGGTTGCAAAAGGCGAACAATTAGCTTTGCATGGCAAATCACTTCTGTAGAAGCGCGCAAGGTGGAGGAAAGTTCACCAAAAGGATCTATATGCATAAAAAAGGAATTTTTCTTCAACTTCGAAGCTTTCTTTATGAGAAACCTGTTTCCTTTGTAGCTTCATGTTAGAAGATGGGTGAATGTCAATTTTTATTTTCTTTCATTTAGCTGTGCAGTTAGTCACCAGTGTAAGAATTTTTGCAGTGCATTGCGTCGCTTTTGCAAAGGCAGGCGCATGATGCAGTGTGATTTGTTATATAATTTGTCCGATTTCTCCTTGCTTTCTGTAATCTAACAACAAGATGACTGCACAGAAAACTAACAAGAATGTAAGAGGGAAAAAAATTGTTTGTGTTCACGTTGCTGGAAAGTTTTCCTTGCGAGCAAGTTTCATGAAAGTGAAAATTTTAATCCACGGGGAAAGCCCAAGTTTAAAGAAAACCGATGCGCGTTTCTCAGAAAGAAAGAAACCGACGCGGGTTTGTTTTGTACCTTCGCGCAGCTTTAAGGGGGATGACAAGTTCCTCTTCCATTGAGCATTTTCCAGCAATAGAGTTGGCATATTGAGGATCCATGCGCTCCGAATTGACGTATGAAGCCCCGCTTTGGAATGTGCTAGTCTCCTGGTTAGCGCAGATGTTATAGTGACCCACCCCCAACCGCCGAAAGTGGCGTTGGTCCGCAGGATCGATACCGCGAGACAGACGAATTTTCATTCAGCTGTGACGCTTTCTTTCGCAGAAATCCCCTTCCTTGTCAGCTTATACTACTGTCCAGTTGGTGACGGTTTACACTTTCGCTAATACTAAGTGCTCACGTATACGATCTTTTGAGCGTCTGTATGCCGTCGGCATTCACCGTGAACCTAATGAGGCTTCGAGTTCCAAGACCGGCCTTCTTAGCTATAGCGGGTAACAAGGCTTAGCTTGCTAAGCTTTGCGCTTCCTGCACGCTTATCCGTAGTTCCCTAGATAGTTGACTACACCGCCGGAAGTCGGAGCCTGTTTCAGAACGACACTCAAGGGAGGCGGTCGGTGCAAAACTACGTGGGTGTAAGCAGCGCAAATAGCGGCCGCATATTGAGCTGTCGCCACAGCGCGTTCTTTTTGTCGCACTTACTGGGGCCCCGTTTGTGCAATGTTTGCCCACGTGTAGCGGAGCGCATCTCTTTTCGCTGCTGTTCACGTGACTTCTGTGTTTCGCAACCGTCAGCGTTGGCGCACGCGGGTAGGCGACCTAATAACGCTGTGAAAGGTGCATGAAACCATGACTTTGTGTACGTATAGCACAGAACCATCGCTGCCACACGTGGTAGCTTTATACAGGCGTCGTCGGTTTCTAGCGCTGCGCAAAAGAGGATACCGCGCCACACACCTAAGCTATGTGGCGAAAGGGCTGTAACTCATCATACGGTGTTCGCGGCACCGTAACGATGCGTGTACGCTCGAATAGGCAGACAAAGAGTGCGCGGTGTGTTTACGAAAGTCTCTGGTATCCGCGCAAGCCACACAAACTTGTAATACGTATTGGTTGCAGGTTTCTGAGAGCTTTGTACATGCTTTTCTTATCTCGAGCGGCACGAACCGTGCAACCGCATTAGAGTTTGTCAGATGTGGACCGCACCGAAAGAAATATTTTATTCAGTGATTCGGAACTAATGCTGAGATTTATAGCGCACATCATCCAACGTCCGATACCTGTACAGGTGATACGCATAAATATAGCAGAGAAAATTCGAAATTATGCAATATACGTCATGGAGAATTTTTTTACGGATACAACAGCCCTGATTTCACGCTATAGGACATGCTACTTCAACGGTGAAAAGAGAGACACAGTCATAATGGGATGTCGTCACAATGAATAATCACTACGACGCGTTTTAGCCATTCATGGGATGTGACAAATACGCGTAAGTGACAGCAGCATTCTGTCTAGGAAACCCGAGTAGAGACTTTTTTCCGTGTGGCTGTTCTTTTGCGTATATAACTATATCAAGTATAGTTTTCCAAATAGCTTCTATTTTGTAATACTAATGGATGTGGGTTGGCCCTAAAGTTATTTACTTCACAGTCGAAATCTTCTAGCACTAGAGGCATGAGAACAGTCCTTTGCTTCACGAAAGCTTATTCATCACTCATTCGAATGGCTGACAATCCTGCATGTGATGTCTGCAGCTGCGAGGAGAACATTGATCACTTATAGCGCCACCCTCCTCAGCTTGAAACACAAAGACGATGTATGACCAATGCATTTAGGAAACTAGATTATCTTCTTATGAGTAAACAGACAATACTAGAACACCGATCATCGGCTCAAAAGGCGCTAAAGGCCATTTTGTGCTTTTTCTGAGAACGTCTGGCTTGTGCGAGCGCCTTTGACTCTGTAGTATTGTTCGTGGACGTCTCCCTAACCCCATCTCTCTCCTTCTCTCCCTTCTTTCTGTTCCCTTATTTTCTTCCCCCGGCGCAGGGTGGCTAACCTGACTCTCAACTGGTTAACATCCCTGCCTTCCTTTTACGTCTCTCTCTCTTTTTGCTTATCAATAATTAGAACTTCCTCAATGAGTAAAGTGCAAAATAGTAGGAGCCGGCAAGTTAATTTTGGCGAGCGTCACCAAATGTCACCACATCACAAAAAAAATAAAAATACCACGTTTGTGTTGCAGTAAATTACTGAAGGTAACACTTAGCCGGCACACTCAAATGTTACTGCAAGGTAATCTGTGTGGCGCAGACTCAAAGTTGTTGAGCCTACTCATTTATTTCCTAGGTGACAGCTTTAAATACAGCAACAAAGGTGCCTCACGTGTCGCGAATTGTTTCCCTCCGTTCTCGCTGGGAGAACCTTCCTCATGAAAACTCGTTGAGAAGTTCGACGTAGCGGTGTTGCAAAAAAGCCCACGTAGCATACCTGGTGCTGAGTGTAACAGTCATTCTAAGCATTGGGGTTCGCAAAGATGGCTGTCAGCTATCTTGCATGTCAGTCAAGGAAGTGTCTTCGTCATGGTTCCGTGGTTGTTGGCGTTGTCATTGCGCTTGTGTCGTAGTCACTGCTGTCACAGTTTCGGGGTAAAGGCACTTACATACAGTTAGGAGATATTGTTAAAGTTGTGAAGAACTACTGCAGAATTGGGCGCATTGGCGATAGTCCAAGAAGCAGGTTATACCACAGCCAGAACGATCAGAGCCGGAGGCAAGTTCAAGTTGTTTGACAGGTTATATAGCTTTAAGCATTGTACTATATATATTTTAGGGTTTTCAGTGTACCCGTTGCACTTCACTGTAATATAGTCGCACAGTTTTAAAAATAATCTCCTATACAGCCGGTTCTGTTAAAAGCATACTAAGGAGAAACGCCTACATAAGTTTAGATGATATTCTTGCTAAACTCCATTTTCGTAAATTTTACGGCGACGCGTTGACTATCAGCCGAAAAAAAATTTGGATCAAATTTCATTTTCTTATTCTTGTGCCAAAACCCCGAGTGCCTGCACGTCAGTGTGACGTCACGGATTTCAGAGAGAGAGAGAGGAAAGGGGAAAGGCAGGGAGGTTCACCAAAGAAAAATTTCTTTCTGGTATTCAGGCTGCGGTGGTTCTGCGATATCTCTTGGAACTTACTAAACTCACTCTTTGGCTTAGAGAATAGTGTAATATGAATTTATCGACAAACATGAAGGACTGGCGAGCGTGCGCCGTCAAAGTGCGTGACGTCAGTACAAGCTAGTGCGGGAACTCAAAGGCGGCGTTGCCACACGCCCCTCATTGTCGCGAAGTTACCGGCTTATCAAGCCTTCCCTCACGGTAACAGTTGATTTTTTCCGGTGTTCTATAGCTAATATAGGTGAAATAATTTTTCTGCTTTGCGTGTCTTTGAGATTGCATTTTCATTCCCTTAACTAGCAGTCACCCGGTAGTGCCCTTTGTGGTCACGTGTAATACGAAGGTGGTGTTTGGAATAAAGAACACAGAATCAAACTATGATATAACAGCCGTTAATCGATTTAAAATAAGGTTTCAAAGAAAGTTACTGCGTTACGGCAGATAAGATTTTACAGGGAGGGTCTATCTAGAAAACCAGGACCTAACTACCAAAAGCTACTACGGATGTTTGATCAAAAAGCATGGTTAGCTACCATGCATGCAAGCGCGGTGGAGCAGCGAGCACTGCCTATTGATAGGTGCAGAGATAAAAAAAACGATAAACGAACAAGTTTAGATATTCTCGCGGAATATAGGCTATATCATATTTACACGCAATAAAAACATTGGCACTCCGTTTATTACAAATATCCAAATTACATTCATGGTTCATCCTTTCTCCCGCTCTGCTTAAGGTGACACGTGGGCCGTTATTTCGTCTGACGTCGAAGACAACTACAGCGAATAGGAGACTACAGATTTAATCACACGCTCACTTGCTAAGCCTTTGTCTGGGCAAGTTCAGGAGTCCTCCTGAAATCCCACTTAGTCGTTCCGGTATTTCCGATCGATGGTAGACGCGCGAAAATAACGGCAGAAGAAATCAGATAAGTCTAATCGAACATCGTAAGACAAGGGTATGTTCCCGCGTTTAGGAACAAACAAAAAAGGCTCACGCTGACCATCACTATAACAATATGTTGAGGACAAGAACACGAGAACGCAAGATATCCAGCAACCAGGGGAAACAAGAATTGCTTAAACGAAATCGAAGGCAAGCACTATAAAAGTCACACGAAAAAAAGCTGCAAGCGAAACTTTCGGGCGTTTCTTTCTTCAGTCATGGACAGCCTTCCATTCCCCGGAGAACTGCCATGAAAAGAATAACTCCGCTTCTTCAGTTATTTGTCTGAGCTACCGAAAACCAACATGTATGTCGCAGCAGTCTCATGTGGCCTCACTCTTTGTACTTTTGTTTGTTGTAAGTCGGAAACAAGCCCACTATTGCTTCGTTTTCATTAGGATGCTTCCTGGAGTTGTTTGATATGAATGTTACACTTGCAGCCCTGTGTCCAAGAGATTGAGGACAGGACGCACAATACACAATGCTTAAGCTCACCGCAGGCTACGTTAAGAATATCATTAGATTGGACTTGGCTTGCTTCATCAGAATGTGGCGTGGTATGCGAACCAAGTCCATATTCTTGGGGTGGTTCAGGCATGCTGACGCAGAGAACCGTGTGCGGAGACTCGTGCAACTGAGTAAAATCAAAATCAAAGAGAAAATCACGATGGGGAAAAAAAGAAACGAACATACATGAAAACACAATTGACAAGGGACACAGCTATAAGCAGGGATGTAACAATAACAGCACTGATTTGGTAATGGGGCTCGAGTCAGCATACAGAACTGCTTTAGACGTCCCAGCCTCCTTTTGCTCTTTCAGCACAGCTAGTAGGCTGTAAATTTCAGCATTTGGTAGCGTTTCTTTCTCTTCGTATGAGGAAAGATTAACTTTTTAAGCTACCTGATTAGTTCTACGCACTAATCGCAATGTCTTCGAATATTCCTGACGAAGACGACGCACTAATTTGAGACCTCTTACCTTGGTGACTAACGTGGCTACACGTGTGCAATGAAAGTCTGGATAGCCAGCAAAGACATCGACAAAACGTAGTCTTTCGGATTGTGCTCACTCGTAAATTACCCACCTTTCTGGAATGTCAGACGTTGTGCAATCACATTATCTCCGCGTTCTTCGGCATTTCTTCTACGCAAAGCGCGGCACTAATGAGGCAGACAGATGTCTACATCGGCCATTAAAACTGTTCTTTTACAGGCCTTAAAATGTACGGTAAGTGAGTAAGTAAAAAAAAAAAGATATGGTACTTGCGCGCTAGAGTTCAGTTAAGGAGCTGCTGTTTGCGAACAAAATGTGGAAAAATTGGCGAGATTGGCGGCGATGTGTACATCTCAGCGAAGAGGTCGCTAAGAAAGCTGCGTCCTGCCGATGTCATTGAAAGAAAGTGCCTTACACGGCAACAGCAGGAATGCTGAAACTCTTCCGATCAATTTATGCAAGCCGAACATATTACGGAGAAACAGCAGGAAAGAATCAAGACGGGTGGGCGCGCACTGCATGCGCTAACAGAATTAGTTCGGGGGAACTTCTTTGTGCACTCGGAAGAAAATTGGCGCAATTATACTACGTTGATTGGTGCGCTGAATGTCTCCCCCACAGAGGGCATGGCAGGAGAAAAAGGTGGCTGTAAAGTAGGTTCTTAAACAGTGGGCATAAATTAGTTGCCCGAAATCGCGCTCCCAAAACAGGGCGGCGCGCTAACCAAACGAAGACACCTCTTGCTAAGTTTTTTTCTAGCGTGAAGCCCTGTCATTCTTCAAAGCTATCGAATTTTCTTAGTACCAGACAATTAGGGAACCCATTTATTCTAACTAAACCTGTTTTCTTTTACAGAATTGACTGCGGACATTGTTAAAAACATCAAGAAATCCTAGTTTCTTTATTTTATTGAGAATAGAGTTTCTGAGAATGAAGACGTTTCATGCTCTCTTTTCGTTTTTCTTGCGTTTCTTAAGGAAAAATTAAAGAGGCTAGTTTTTCGTTTTGTTGTAAGACAGAGAAAAATATAGAAAATAGGTGGTGTTTGTCTTGAAATACTTGTACTGAAGGTACTGTATCATCGTTACGGGGGCATGGGCGTGCATCTTTTTTTTTTCTTTTTAGGAGATAATTTCAGGAAACTTGAGGTAGTTCGCTCGTATTTTAGGTAAGCAAGAAAGGTGCTGTATCAGCCTTCCCATTTGGTTTTCTTTTGTGTTTGTTTAGTTTAAGGTGTCACAAACCATTCACAACGCATTCACAACAGCGCCCGCGGCGGCGACATCGTGTCACGACGCACCGCTGCGTGCGCATACCCAACTGGTATGTTATGCTAGAACTAGGGGAAAGCTATAGGGGAGATCCAAGACCCTTGTTCCCTTCGGAAAGAACCAAAGGCATATTATAATGCTGAGTTTCCATACAAAGCAATTGTTTACAGTCGAATCGACTCAGAGCCTAATTAGTATACAGGATGGCCAAACGGTCGCCTGTAGCCGCGAAGGGCGCCGCCTTCACAGGGACCAAACCCAGTTTAGGGTGGCGGCCTATCCTTCGGCCAGCGCTTGTCACCGCGCACTCCACAACAGAGGAAATCGAAAAAGAAACAACGACATAGTAGAACAGACGAGGGAACATGTGCTCGCCGCATGGCGACGCTGAAGCCTTTCCAATGCCGTTTCACGAACGATCGGAAAGCGCTGCCTCGGGGCATCGAGGCGACGGAAGAGTGCATGCGCCGGCCGAGGCCGGGACCCGACGAGCTGTATTAACCATTGGCGGGCAGCGAATAAAGGGCCATCACAGGAAAAGGGAAAGGTGTAGGCCCTCTTCGACTCCTCAATGTCGTCTCTTGGGTCCCATCTCACGTGATGCACGCACGCAGCAAGAGCGCCCGCCAAAAAATCTGGGCCGATGGCGCAGCCTGCTGACCCATCGATGGCGAGAGGACGTCTAAGTGACAGTGCTTTATGGTCCGCCGTCACCCCGACCAGGTGAGAGGCGGGGGACGTGGATGCTCTTCGAAACACAATGATGTGCGTAACTGTAGTGGGAGCGCTCGAACTCTCAGAAGGTCCGCTACATGGCTAAGATGTAATGGTACAAAGTTCCATTGTACAGTAGTAAATGAGAACGCCGGAAATACAAAAAATAAGACAATTATGGCAGAACTCATTCATTATGACTGTAGACGGTAACGCGAATAGCGTTCGAGCATTATGTAGCGACACACTGCATTCTTAAAGTTTATTTAGCACGTGGTTTGGTAATTCTGTTGCTTTCTCTGCTTCAGCTATTTGCCCATACTCTGATATAGTCCAACTTTTCAATGGCACTCCCTTGCCAAGGTGACCCATGAGCATGACATCATGACGACGACTGTATGACGTCGAAACAGTGACGATGAAATGACGAAGAAGGAATGTTATCATGAGACGACAAATGCGGTATAACAACGACGGCATCATGGAAATGAGATGCCGATTCTTAAATGACGATGGTGTAATGACAACAGCGTGACGTTGACGACATGAGGACAATGAGTTGACGGCGACGTATAACGACAACCAAGTGAAGAATCCCGCCAGTGGAATCAACGAAGGCGTGTTTGAAGCCCCGGGGAGCGAGCGCAGGAGGAGGAAGGTGCCCGGAGGTGGAGAAGAGAATCGCGCGCCAGGGAAAGTGAGAAGGAGCGCGCTGAGTGTGCGGAAAAGCAACGCAACCTAGACGAAAGTGAACGTGGCGTTAAGGAAAGAGTTGGGGAGGAGGAGGTTAGGCGGAGGCGTGTTGGGTTGACTTCCTCTGTCAGTTGCTACGGGTTCTGTCTGCGGTATGGATACCTTTCGTCTCGTGATAACATTGCCTCTGCGCGCGCCGTATGCTGTATGTGCGAGTGAAAGAGCGCGACGGTGACCCTACGATGGCGGCTCAATCTCACGCGCGAGGGAGGAAAGCTGGGAGGAAGCGCGTCGTTTTCCGCCGCACGCAAGCCAACGAGGAGAGGGGAGATAGGGGGGCGTTCTACTCCGGCGGCTGCTGAGTATGGCACGGCTGCGCGAGCCCTATCTTGAAAGTGATCTACGATGGGGAGAGTGCAGGTGTCTATGCTCACCGAGGGCTGATAGCTTCGGGTTAGCTATTGCACCCAAGCGCTTGCGCGTTACCCGCGTCCATGAAGTGAAACGTCATTGCAACTCTTTTCTTTTCTGTGTGGACGCGCCGCAAGAAATCCCGACCAATTAGAGGCTAACAACTTCGCTGTAAAAAAAAAGGGATGAAAGTTGAAATTACCGAATACAACGTAACTCCTTGTTTCCAGTGACTGATGTATTTACATGGATTTCTTGCATAACTATGATTTTTGGAAATCATTAACTTTTCTTCTCATCAACGTGTTTCAATTTATTTGAAACCCACATTTTCATCCTTGAAATCAGCTACTCGTCTAGTTTGTTTTCTGAGCGTCACATTTGCAACCCTCATTCAAGGACAAGTGCTCAGGCACACACGCACGATAATGTAGACGAATTGAAAGATGATGAAAGGCGATCCATCTTGACATCACGATCCTCCCAGGGATATGAATGCGAGTACTTTTCTACAGGCTGCAACAAGCACCTAAGAAAGCATTGTGCGCCGTCTTCCTATACAAGACGAGTTTCCATGGCAACTACGGAAGACTAAATTGCTGCACGCCCTGCTCGTTTGACCCCCCAGGGAGACAGTGAGCGTGGGTGACAGAAACACTGCGAGTGTTGATCTCTTCGGAGGTTCCTACAATCGGACAGCCACGATGCTCTGCAGCTCCTTGCTTGTAATATGACCACCCTCTTGTCATTTTGTCTGCGGGGCTGGCTTTGCAAAAACAAATGGCAACGGCAGACCGGCAAACCTAGGTCGCCAGTCGGAGCAACGGCCGAGACTATCATCGCCGAGACGCAGTTCGCCTCAGGAGGAAATTGAGCCGTGGCGACAAATCTATTCTCGTTGCAGTCACACCCGCCTAATAAGCTCCGACGCGGAGGCGGCGCCACGACCTCGCGGGATTACCGGGACACGGGACACTGGACAAATGGGAGGCACTTAAATGCCTCTTTCGAATGTTCTGATGCTAGACGATAGTATTACGCCTTTCTACTAGCACTCTCGCATCTTATATTGTCAGTCATAACGATCACTGCAATGTAGCCTCTTTATTATTGTAATGCGTAGCTTTCCGGTGAGGCATTTCGCCAAAGTAATGGTAACGCAGTCACTTTGTGCAGTCAGTGCATACATGAATAGTTTTCTCGTCTTACATTAGGGAAAACGTAGACGCGGCCATCTTCATAAAACCACGGGTGAGAGAGGAGTCGCAGCTTGCGCAACCAGCATTTCACCTGAAAATAAGCCATGATAATGTGTTCGAAGTCATGTGTACAACGGTTCTGCATTATGTTGATATCATACTGCCATTTTAAAAGATAATATGGTGTAGCGAGAGCGAAATGTTAGCTGCCACACTGACTGCAGCCTTGTCACGTGTATGCAACTGCAGTTTACTGATTGCGACGTATCACGTTAACTATATGTCGCACCCTTTGCACGACGGCAGCGCTATATTAATGGTATCTGCTCGGCTCTTTGTGATGGGGACTATCATCCTCAATCCTTTTAACTTAATGACATCTGAAGTGAAATGAAAGTGATTTAATCTTCATCACATCATCATGGAATAAATTAAGTTGGATCGCGTCAGTGTTCCTGCAAGCTCACTATGTCATGTTGTGTACAGCGAATCGAATTAAAACAGCGAAGTTTTCATGAATGAGAAGGTTGTAAGTGCAATATTATTCAGCTCCAAAACATCTGCGTCAGCCTTCAATTTTCTTGGTCAACTATGCATAGAACAGTTTTTACCAAATGTGTTCTGCTCCTTTGTACCAGCTTCCTTTATTTATATGGCGAATGAGTGCCGTAAAGGGAAGTCTCACAAAGACCGAGAGATTATGAAGTGGTAGTAGCTTGGCAAAAGGCCATCTTACGGTAAAAGAAAAGGCATTTGAGAAAAAAAAATTACAAGAGTTCCAAGTGCCACTTTTTGACAAACAGCCCTTAAGCCTCGTAGCGCGAAAATTGTGGTTCCATTAAGCAGGCAATATTTCAAAAGTCGTTCTGAACGTTTAAAATGAATTTGCTCAGGATTTTCGAGTAGGACATCATGGGATGCTGCAGCAATTCGTAAGTTTCTTTCGTGTGCTGACAAGCAGCATTGGAGGCAATAGTTATATCAGTATTAGGCACTGCAATACTCAGAGTTCCGTGATAATGTTCGGCTTTTCGCACAGCCAGCGCGTCTCAAACAGAAGTCCCACAGGGAGAGTGTACCGCAAGTTCGAACTGTATGAAAGCACAGCCGTTTCAGGGGCGTCTAGGTAAGCCTTAGCCCACCCGTGAGTGTCCAAGGTTATAGCTATTCCAAAGCCACAGCTACCACGCAGAAACGCACTTCAGTACGTGTTGCCTACCGCAACCATAGTTAATACTAACGTTTCTTTTTATATTCGTGACAAAAATAACCCTCCTGGAAAATGGGCTTGTGTCTTTGCAGCCCTTTCAAATCCCTTACTCTTCGCTGTGAGTCTTCCCGTACGTTTAGAAAGACAAAGAGTGGTACGCCTCCTTCGTTCATAAAGTAGACCTTTTTTTTTTCTTACATGGTACTCAGGAGACGTTGGCACCTTTATTTGGCGCCGGCTACTCCTTTTTACATAGGGATTTTCAAAAACAATAAATCATAATAAAAATTGTGAGATCATAACAACACAAATTCCAGTCACCTAAGTACACTAATGTCACATTATAACTGAAATTCAACTCGAAATCATAGAAACAAAGTTCAGTCGCGTAAGTACACTAATGCCACACTAAAACTGAAAGTCAACTGAGGTACACAGCAACACAAAGCCCAGTCACACATGTGCACTAATGTAAACACAAAGTCCGGTCTCTTAGCTAGACTAAAATCAGGGCACATAAGAAATCACGCCATAAATTCGTATGAAGGTACAAAAACAGGCAGTGGATAGGCCAAAGCAGGGTAAAAGAAAAGCATAGAAAGCACTTATCCCATTTAGACATCTACTCAATACTTCCTGAGAATATCGCGCACTTCTAGAAATCTTTGAAGGGCCAGTAACGCTCGCCTTTGCAATGAGTATGTTGGCCAAGGACCTAAGATTTTCCTGAGGCTGAAGGGCCTCTGATATAATGCCACTAAATCAAGTGCTAAGCGTTGTCTTAGTCTGTCATGTCGTGGACACTCTAGCAGAAGATGCTGTGAAACTTCATCAGCGTGGCCACAAGTGCATTCCGCATTACCAGCTCTTGAAATTTTATGTAGCAAGTGTTTTGTGTAGGCGGTACCGAGCCGCAGACGGCGAACCGAAGTTTCAAAGGCTCAGGTTGTATTTAATGTGAACGGCATTTTAAATGAGCATTACTTAACGAAAGCTGTTCAATACAGGACTCTGCTTAGATATACTTCAATAACACGGATCTTATGTTCAAAGCCGCGGTCGCTCTAAGTAGGGAAGAATTCCATCGTGTACGAAATGCGTATACGAAAACACAAGGTTTTTGCTACGGAGCTAGTGTAACTGTCCACCTTATTTTTCACCGGTAAAATGAACACTTAGCAAGATTTTCGCTGGCTAGTGGTTCTGCAATGCTACTGGGTATTCGGTGAGCGCTCCCGGAAAACCGAAGCCTTTGTACAACCGGAGGGAATTACTGTCGCGCTGTCTAACATGGCAATGGAGGGATGAAATCCGGCTGCACAAACGAAATGCCGAAAGTACCTCACCAGTCGTTCCGAATCAGCCGCGATTGCGCGAAGCGGAGTCGGAAATCTGGCGCAAAATGTTGCTGATGTACTTTTTTATCTAGCGGGGCGACAACTGCTCACGAATGTCGAAGACAATGAGAGAAGGGGGTGTCAAATTGAGAAAGTATCTTCATTGCATTCATATAAGATGCCTCTACTAATTAAGGTAGCCAGGATTTCTCCTTAGTTTCCTTAATTTTCGCCAATGAAAACACGTTATTTCGCTTGCTTTTTCTTCGGTTTTCGTATCTTTACTTAGTACGAAGTGGTTGTGGGTTAATGTTGCGCGAAGAAAACGGATTTGTAATTGAAGCAAATATTTGTCGAATGGTGCAAGTCAGGGATATTACCTTCTTCTTGCTACGTCGGTTATAAAGCAATCATTAGCTAGTGCAGGCCCTTGTTAGGTGGGTTTTCAGTGTCTATCAAAAGAGACGGGAATCACACATAGTGTGCGTTCATATGTTAGAATGCGGAAAAGTGCAAACAAGTAGCAGCCTAAAATACATTGACTTATTTACCATGTATTTATTCTGTGAATAGGATGACATTAATTAAAACCGAATTGACAGCGACGACAGAATTGGAACTTTGTGCTATTTTGAAAGGCACTTATCTGGCTCACTCAATCACCGGCAGTCGCCAAGTGCCTGGGCAGTAATTAAGGAAAATTCCGCAGTAGGCTAATTGTTTCTACATAATGAACACTGTTGCACAAAGAAACGAAGGGAGAGGACACGAGCGAGAAAACACACGACAACTGAGCGCAAACTATCAACTGGTTTATTTTTCAGAAAACGAGGCCTACATGTAGCCTACTCGCATGCGCAGAGATGCTGCTCCCAGTCTATCTACGCCCTCTATTGTCAGTGAATAAATTAATCTCTTTTTTGCTGAGTGAAACAGATGGCACACTGACACATGAGCCTTGTGGATCAGGCAGCAGCTGTATCAATGTTAGCGCAGTCTATCATTTATGTACCGGCCTGGTTGGCCCGGGTCATCAGCCCCACATGACAAACGTATCTTTTAGGCTACTCCCGTCATGCAGTCAACAAATTTTTTGTCGTGGTTTGTAGTGCATACACTCGAGGTATTCCTTTGTCCGGTCATTCTATTTACTTTTGTGCACAATCCCGTTACCTTTCGTGGTGCTCGGGGGACCACACGTGCACCGTGCCTAGCAGCTACCTTTTTCAGTCGGCGTGGTACCGTGTGCAAGTAGAGCATAGTTGTGAACGGCTTGCCCCTTGCATTTTCCTCGGGACCTTGATCACCAGGGCTTCTTTGAAGCAAAGCATTCATGATAGAAGCTATGAAATGGTGCGTCCTCTTCAAGCACTGCATCTGAACACCGACTTCCACCGTGCGTTCGCATGGCTTCCTTGTAGACTCCAGCAGGCAAGTAGTGGCAGCGCTGCTCTTCACAATGTTCAATGCTCCGAGTCATATAGTAGAATTCTTTTTTCACTTCTTGTTTTGTAGGTCCTGCATCTATGCTGGTTGTCAAAAGTTATATTCAGGTCTGTGAAATCAAGGCGATCCTCATACGGCAGTTCGTACGGAAACTGTAGTCCGCTGTGTTAACTGTGGAACAGCCTAAGCACCTCGTCCTTACAGGTCTCAGTAAATTTTGTTGCAGGTAGACATTACACACGACATCATGGCCTGATGGCAGTGGCAGAGACAGTGCAATTCAAGGAAGGTAACTCCAAATGTTCATCCCCTCGTACGGAAATGTGAAGGACTAAATAGCTTCCAAGATGTGTACCGGCATAAGAAAGTGATATCACTTGGTCCGACCGTGTGCCGACGTCACAGAGACACTCCACTCACTCTGTACCTTCGCGTTCGAAGCTTGCGTCATGAGCCATACTCTTACTATCGTTCTCTTTCTTACCCACTTACCCAGATGACCTAGAGCCATCATTTAAGTAAGTTATTCTCTTGCTCTCTCCCTATTACCATGACACCACTAGGTTCATCAGCAGCGCAAGAACATTCGTCATGCTGACTTACAAGGCTTGACCGGGAATGTTGGTAGGACACCTAGACTAGAGTGTCCTTCATCGGTTTAAAAAAGAAAGGAAAAAATAAAGTCTTAATTAATAACATCGCCAACATAATCATTGCCGTGAACGTAGTCTGGTTCAACCCTACAAGTAATTTCTGGCGACTGCCCACGGTTTGATAAATGGAGCATTTATTGGCATGAACCAATGAATCATGTTCGAAGTTCGAAGATTGCCCCACGCACTATAATCACTGCGCTTAATCACATGGTGGCTTTCTCTGAAGCTCACCTACTTTCCACGCGCCGTGAACAGATGAGTAATATCTGCTGACAAGCTGGTCATATGAGAGATGTCGCATTCTGTACACTAAACTGCAGAGAGCAAGATAATTACAATACTTGATTCGCTTTGCCAGCCCCCAAAGCATATAGCGCTTCTTCGATTGCGGGATAGACTGTACAAAGCCGAACGCGCAAAGCCATTGGGCAAATTGTTAGAAGCCAGCATTCGTATGATAAATGGTTGCCAACACCACACACAATAGCATTTCCGAACAATGAAGTATTCTGTATGCAAATACTGCTGCGTAGGTGTATGGTGATGTAAAGATATAGATGGCGCATAACGTTCTTGTGTTTGTGCTAGCCAATTCAAGGGATAACTGCTTTTTGCTGCACACGTAATGGCACTTTTTGCGCCGTACAAGTTGACACAGACGGCTGAGGCATTATTTTTTACAAATTTAAATGAATAAAATTCGGAAGAGGCACTTAAGACTGTTTACGTATGGAAATGCGAAAACATTATAGTCCTTTCGGTGAATTTTTTTTCTGCGCGTTCCTTGTCCGCGCAAGTTCTCGCCTCCGTTTTACCTGCGCCTCGGTAAGGCCGCAGGAAAACGCGCCAGCGGTCTCCACGCGCTCGCTTGCCCGCGAGGAGTTTCATAATTCGAAGGACCGCTAAGCGGCGTTCCATTGGACAAATAATGCTTTTTAATTTATATACTCATGACGGGGCGCCAACTCCCTCCTCTTGTCTGCGTCGCCACGTGCATGACGACGCACGCACTGGGCACACATTTTGTCGATCAGAATCGCAGAGCAGCTGTGGAGTCCGGGAAGCGTGCTCGTCGCGTATACCCTGAGGCACCGGTTCGATTCCCACCCAGACCGAAATTTACCTAATATTATTTTGAAAGGGCATTAGTTCGCTTTGTTTACAGCAATCACCCTGAGAAACTTGACGTCAATCCGTGTATTTTTCTAGGCGTTTTTACTCTTGGCCGTCGGCCATTTTTTTGTACCATCATTCGGTCACGCCGCCGACTACAAGAGCCGATTTTTGCGTGATGGGGCATCCAATGCTTTGAGATTAAAAAATGGATTGTGTGAGGACAGTTTCGCTTCTACGAGTAAACACGGTCGATCGCTGCGCGACCAAGTCGGAAAGTCACTTGGCAGAATACGGGTCGTACTCGGAGGAGCGAATTCCTTCGACTTCCATGGAGCAAGAAATTGGCCGGCATCCAAACAAAGCTATTTCCTTTGTTCAACTGGTCGGTCCTCATGTATGGTGACAAATATAAGGGCATGCCCATTAACCGGCTTAATGCCATGTATGCCACACAAAGACATTGAGGGAGTGTTGGGTCTCGCGGGCAATTTTTCTGGAAAGGCACGTAAAGATATGAAAATTTTCTGAGCTGAAAAAGTTATTTTGAGTTACCATTCGAGAAAGAAAATGAGTGCCACCTGGTCACAATCCCGTTTTTAGCAGCAACGTCCTCAACTTCCCCATCTGGGTGCGGCGATTTATCTTTAACCTCGATAAACAAAGACAGAGCCGGTTGAACACTTTGCGAAGCCAAGGTGCGCAAAAGAAAGTACTGATCATACGTTGTGGTAACGTCATCACCATAGATTTCATTCTCACAGATTTTTGTGTCATACACCGAACAGCTTAGAAAACACATGTAAAAGTAAGCAAGTATAGACTCTAGGTTACAGAGATGTCGGTACTTCTTCGTACTCATAAGACAAAGATACACTAAATTAAATGAATATCTGAGGGTGTTCGCCTGTCTTACAGCCAGTGGTCATATTCTGGAAGTATGTCTTTTGTAGCTACCACCGCATATGGCATGACATACACGTATAACTCTGGGGAAATGTATTTCATGCTGTCATCAGCAATCTGCTTCCCATTTTGCCACTGTACTCGTCGACGGCATAGTGCAAAGGCTGACCGTGTTGCTTCTGCTGACGCTTACCATTTTCTTTGTTCTCCTCTTCTGCTTGTGATAGTCGATTAACACAGGGTCAAGGCCACCCTTCTGAAATCGCTGCCAGTGCCTATTGCGCCAGAAAGGGTTACCCCCATCAACGACAATCTACTGCGCTGTTGGCAAAGATGAATGCCCCACCCGCCGTCATTCAAGGAAGCTATGCTGCGATTGGACATCTGCCTTTCGTCCACCTGAATTGGGCAAGTTTAACCAACCGACGCAAATTACCCCTTTTCTGAGGGAGTCCACTTGTTGACTGTGCCTGATCTTTCGCGTACTATTGCACTTACGTGGCTGCTGGGGAATTGCCGCTTATACTGCCATTCGCCACGCTTTGGTGACGCCCAGGGGGGGGGGGGGGGGGCAACGGCGAGCGGGTGGACCGGTGGGCAACGGCCAGGGGATGGTCAAAAATACATGTTCGCTCAACCGAAAACATCCGCCTGCTACGGTATTCGATAAGGGAGGGAAAGAGATAAGTAGAAGGCAGGGAGGTTAACCAGAATAACGTCCGGTTGGCTACCCTACACCGGGGAATGGGAAAGGGGGAAAACAAAGATAACAGGAAGAGAGAGGAGGGAGGGAAAGAAGAAAATTGCGGTGAGTTCACTGACGTGTGTGGCCTTACAGAAATTGCATTAATAGTCACAGATGGTCGCACAAGCCCGTTGTCCTTAAGAAGCACAAAAGTGCCTTCACCGCTTTATGGGCCGACGGGCAATGGGGGCGATGTTCCAGCAGCACCTGCACAGAAAACGGCCGATTGTCAAGTTTTTGAAAGGCTTTGGCAAGTTCTTGTCTCTCAGGGGTGTATCGTGGACAGTGGCACAGAAGGTGGGCGATGTTTTCTTCCGTGCCACAGACCTCGCATGCTCCACTGTCAGTCTGTCCAATTAATGTAGAGTATGCCTTTGTGAAGGCAACTCCTAACCAAAGGCGACAGAGAAGCGTAGCTTCACGTCGAGGAAGTCCGAGTGGAGGCCGGAGTTGCAGGGAGGGGTTTAGTCGATGCAGTCGTGTGAGTCGTAAGTTTGGCGAGTTCCACTCGGTCAGTGTGAGACTGCGTGCCAGGTATCGAAGCTGCCTAGCGGCGTCTGTCCTCGAAAGCGGAATTGGAACGCTCTGCTCTTCATGATGTGCTGTGCGAGCAGCGTTATCGGCGGAATCATTGCCACTGATTCCACAATGGCCAGGTACCCATTGAAAAACGACCTCGTGACCTTTTTGTTGGACATGATGGTAAAGTTTCGCGATTTCGTATGTCAGTTGGTCATGGCATCCGTGTCGGAGAACTGACTGCGTGCACTGTAATGCCGGTTTTGAATCACAGAACACAGCCCATTTTCTAGCTCTTTCAGATTCAATGAATTCCAGCGCTCGACGCAGGGCCGTTAGTTCTGCCGCCGTTGAGGTCGTGACATGCGATGTCTTGAAGCGCAGTGTCATTCCTCGCGTTGGTATAACCACGGCACCAGAAGAACTGCACGACGTAGTCGATCCATCGGTATAGATGTGCACATGGTTGCTGTACTTTTCGTGCAGAAGAAGTAAGCTCAGCTGTTTTAGAGCAGGGGCCGGTAGATCTGTCTTCTTCTGTAGTCCTGGAATCATTAGATGTACTTGTGGACGGCTCAAACACCACGGAGGAAACGCTGGCTTGGCCGCAGGTGCGTACCCTGAAGTAAACGACGCACAATGTGCACTGACAATGCCGCTAAATGTCGAGCAGGGCCTTGCAGCAGTGAGGCTCGCCAAGTGGTGGGAAGGGGTCCTAGCATAATGCCTGAGGTGCATACGCATTGTCTCAACGGTAATGTGCGTCGTGATTGGGTAATCCTGCGCAAGGGCAATGGTTTATGCACTGCGTGGTAAGCCAAGACATATCTTAAGGGCTTGGGCTTGAATACTCTGTATCGTACGCCGGTTAGACTTGCAGGTGTTGGATATTGCAGGCAGGCTGTATCGCAGGAATCCAACGAACAACGCCATGTACAGCTGTAACATAGCGTGTACAGATACTCCCCAACTTTTTCCTGCAAGGAACCTGAACAGGTGACAGATAGCAGTCAGCCGCTTTCTCACGTAATTGACGTGCGGAGTCCAAGACAGGTCTCTGTCAATTACGACTCCCAAGAACCTGTGACTACTGCTGTATGGTATAAGTACTCCGTTAATAGATACGCCGTAACCAGACATTGGCTTCCTCGTGAATGCCACCATTGCGCACTTTCCGCATGAAATTTCGAGTCCTTGTTCACGAAGGTAGCAAGATGTCATTGTGGCAGCCTTCTGAAGCCGAGCGCGAAGCTGAAGTCGTGTCACACTTGATGTCCAAATACAGATGTCGTCCGCATAGATGGAAAGTCGTACGGTGCTTGGCAGGTTGTCAACTAATCCACAGAGGGTGAGATTGAAAAGAGTCGGGCAAAGGACTCCGCCTTGAGGGAGTCCTCGGCTACCGTAATGCTCGGATGTCGGGCCATTTTCTGTGTCTACATAGAAAGGTCTCCTCTGTAAGTAGCTGCAAACCCACATATACATCTTACCACCAAGTCCGACGGCTTCTAACGTGTTAAGGATGGCTTCATGGGTGACATTATCATAAGCCCCTTTAACGTCTAGAAACAGAGCAGCAGATAGTCGTTTACAGGCCTTTTGGTGTTGCACAAATGTTATCAAGTCAACAACGTTGTCTGTTGACGAACGACCGCGTCTGAATCCGGCCATAGCATCTGGGTAGATTTCATAGTACTCTAAGTACCATTGTAGACGTGTTAAAATCATTCTTTCCATTGTTTTTCCGACACAGCTGGCAAGTGCTATCGGACGGTATGAGGAAATGTCCAAAGGCGACTTGCCAGCTTTCAGAAGTGGAATGAGGCGAGTTGACTTCCATTCTTGCAGAACCGTACCCGTCTGCCAGGAGTCGTTGTACAGGAGCAAGAGTGCCTTCCGAGCTTGGTCTCCTAGCTTACACAGGGCACGGTATGTAATGCCGTCAGGTCCTGGCGCTGAAGAACGCCTGCACAAAGCCAGCGCAGCTTCTAGTTCTTCCATAGAAAAAGGGCATTCCATGCGGGGATCACGTGAGAACAGTGGGTGGTCGAGCGTTCCCGTACCCGTTCCATCGGAATTCAATATCAATATCTCTGCATTGTAGATGGAGTGCCAGAGATTTAAACGGGTGGCGCTGACAAAAGGTTGTGCGAAGGCCACGAACAGTCCTCCATATAAGCGACAAAGGTTTTCGCGGATCCAGGGACTCGCAAAAGGATACCCATTGTCGCGAAGCCAGCTTGTTCATGTGACGCTGTATTTTCTTTTGTGTTCGTCTAGCCAATCTCAAATCATAATTGGACTTCGTGCGTCTATATCTTCGCTCCGCACGACGGCGAATTGCTCGAAGTTTCGCTAGTTCGATGTCGAAATCGGTGCGGGAAGAACTCTTCGAAAGCACATGCGTGGTTGTATGTATGGCATCCTTTATCGCGCCCTGTAGGTTATAGGAGGTGCCATCACGACAACAGTCGTCCATTATTACTTTGTATTTAGGCCAATCGGTGCACTGTACTGTTCTGGAGGACTTGGAGCTAGTCAAACCTTCGATCTTCAAATAGGTTGGGATGTGGTCGCTACCCCGTGTTTCTAAATCCGAAAACCAGTGCACTCTTCTCGAAAGCGAACGTGAAACGAAGGTAAGGTCCAAGCAGCTACTATACGCTGATCCACACAGAAAAGTAGGGCTTCCATCGTTTGACAGGCAAAATTCGAGTTCATAGGCAAAGGACACCAACGTTCTGCCTCTAGAGTTCACTTTGGAGCTTCCCCATAGGTAATGGTGGGCGTTAAAGTCACCCGTGAGCACCCACGGCTGTGGAGTCGATGTCGAAATTCCCCGTAAACGGTCACAATCCAGACGGCTTGTTGGAGATAAATAGGCTCCAAGAATTGTGAACGTCAGCTTTTTCTTCTTCACCGTTAAGCAAACGTATTGATTTGCTTCGTCAGGAGGCACTGTGTGATGTACATAAGTCAAGTCACGGCGTATAAACACAACGACCTTGCTGCACTCTCCGTGGGCAGAGGACATAAAGCACTCATACCCGGACAGTCTGATGGGAGCTGATAGGTTGGGTTCGCAAATCACGATAATGGGGAATTGGTGCGCAAATACAAACTGTCTGAAGTCGGACATGCGTGACTTAAGCCCTCTGGCGTTCCACTGAAAGACAGATGCATTCTTGACCTCCTCTTGAAACGACGGCAATTTTCGGGCCGTGGTTTTACCCTAGAGCCGCAAGCACCGGACTCAAGGTGTCCAGCACCTGCAATGCGCTCTGTGCAGACGGGGTTTTCATGGTGCTCAGTAGAATACGCATGGCGTCCATAAGCGACAGTTTAAAAGTATGCAAACGCCACGTAGCTGGACAGAACAATGGTAATGTTGTTTGGCGTCGCTTGGAGACACTCAAAACTATGTTTCTTCATTCCACTTAATTACATAATTAGTATTAATAAATAATCAGCTTCTCAGTTATTATAATTAGATGAAAAGTGTCAATGACAAAATTGTACAGCGACAGGAAAGACTAACGATACAACTTTCTGTTCCTCAATACGTGCTGCATAAAAGTGCGTTTCCGAGCGTGAAAGAAGCCCGCGAATACACGCAAAGTGCCTCGAACGGCCAGTCGCGCGGCTATTTTCCGTGCATTTGCGGGCTTCTTTCACACTCCCAAAACCCTCTTACGTAGCACGTATTGAGCAACAGAAAGCTGTATCGGGAGTTTTTCATGTCGCTCTACTATTTTCGGATTAACGTTTCATGTAAGTACATAATCTGAGAAGTTGAATAATTAATTAAGGCTAATTATCTACTTAGAGGGAAGGAAAATAAATGTTTGAGTATCTCCAAACAAGAGCAAACAACATTAGTTTTGTTCTCTCCAGTTACGTGGTATTTGCATATTTGTAAACTACGGCTTAATTTAGCTGGGACACCCTGTTTTCGCCCGATTGGCCGCATTAAAGTACTAAACTAAATGAAAATAATGAACAACAGAATCCTTGTACACGAATCATAAGCACACATATAATTATTCATTTTAAACACCAACCAAGCCAAACTATACAGCTTAACATAAAACGTCTTGCTTTTATCTTTTCTTCCCCCGAATTCCTCTTTTGTCAAATCTGAGAAGTTAGTTATGTGATAATAGTTTGTGATCATGTGATCATGTGATCATAGTTTGATTACATGAGCGAATCATTGTTTTGTAATTTTATTTCGTTGCTCTGGAAGCAATACAAGAAATGGTAGGCGACCCTAATCTTTTATTTAGGTGTCTCTTAGTGGCACTAGCCCCACGGCGTTGGTGTTCTTTAGGTTAACTTTAGGCGAACGCTATACGCACGAGCTGAACTCGGAGGCAACTGTTAATTAGTCGGTGAAATCTCATGCCACCTTGTTTTGTGTGACATCATTAGTGACGTCATTACTTCCACTTTCTACTTCCGGGCTTCCAGGAGTTTCGCCAAGGTCGTGCTCACGTGGCGGGTCTCTAAATTCTGCGATTCAAAGCTTTTGCGTGCGGTAATCAGTGATTACTGATCAATTCTGATTACTCCTGGCATTTTATTGACTCAACTTCTAATTAACCTTATGCTCTGATATCATATCTATAATGAAACCAAGGAATTTTGTACTGTGCTATTGTGTTTCGATATTTTTTATTCATTTTGAATTTTGTCCCCGGTCGTCTCAGGTGGGGAACCGGAATGGCTGCGCAAGAAACAAGAGTGTCACTCGGTGCTCGTGCCAGCTGATAACCCTTGAACTTGCGCGTAAGTTAGCCTTCTCTGAGTACGTTTATTCGTAAGTAGATACTTGGAGATAGTATTGAACCACTTCAATTGATTTTCAATCTGTTAGTAAAAGCACTGTTTAAGACGACCCACAAAAGCTTTAAAAGAAAATTGACAGACATATAAGGAGTACATATAATCTGTAATTAGGCTACAGACCATTACCTCCTTTTAAGTTCAACTACCGTGAATGATTGCTGCTCAAGGAACACCACCTTAGGAACAGAACGCTGCACTTGTACAATACTTTCCAGTAAAAAAAGAGAAAAGAAAAAGACATAGGCCCATTATCCTTGAGTGGTTTATGTACAAAGAAACGACCACTTGAATACCAGTGTTCTGGTTTTTTCATTATTTGCGTTCGAAAACTCCGTTCTCATATAGACAAAGAGAAGCTGCCGGAAATGAAATGGAACCGGTCAGGCGTAACGGCGGACAAAAATTGCTGCTGCGTATACTCCCGAACTTTTGCTTCTCCTCTTGACAATAGTACGGCTTCTGTTAAGAAGATGAAGACGAATGGCAGTTAATTAACTGCCGCAACCCTCGAAGAAAAGTTAGGTTCTCTGGGACGCTTGGAAACTACATGTTTCCGAAACTTTGTAATTTATTTATTATATTGCTTATCATTACATTTTTTTTTACTTCATGGGCATTCGACTGCAGGCTGCCTGTATGCTGATCACATGGTAACTGTAATAGCAATACTTATTGTACCTTCTTTTATAATTATTGAGTGCCGCGAGTTCGATATCTGTGTGCATCGCCGAAGCTTATATGTAAGGCTACAGTTTTGCCTTATGATCTCATTAGTCTGAGCGCTGTAAAAAGAGATTCCTGGGAAAGAACACTAAAGAGAAAAAATACTTAAACTTTTTTGTTAATATACACTTCTGCAGTGCCATAAAAACCACTTTTACAACGTAAAGACGCTTTGTAAGATTGAAAAGAGGCAAGAAAGGCAGGTCATTGAAGTTTGCGCAACGGCTCACCGCACTGTCATCAATTTTGACGGTATCTGTTGAGAGTGCGTATTTATTTATTAAAACAAAATGGTCTACACTGCGGTATAAAATAAAAGAGCCGTAGACTGAGCTTATGATTTCTCAGTGACATGTAATGAGCCACAATGGCCCAAATTATGATCAAATACTTCGAAATACATGACTTCACAATGACGTGCAGGCATGGGTGTTTCTGGGCTAAATAAATAGAAATGGAACTACCCTCGTGATATCACGTTCTCCTTGCGGAACGCAGGAAGTTTTCAAAACAACCGGCTGCACAACCTAGACTCCTCTCTACGCCTTTGCATTCCAGCTGGCCTCTGCCGTCGCGAAGCTACCCTGCTTTGTAGAATATGGCTAGGGGTGGCCTTCATTAAGTCATCTGCATTCCGAATCGGATGGGACAACGACGCCTCGTATGATGACTGTGGTAGCGAGGGGACTCTTCAACACCCTCTCTGTTATTGTCCTTGCTACAATTTACAGACGATCGCTCGAAATCGCGATAGCGCAATTCGACCAATGATCTCTAACAGAGGAACTTATTTTATAATGCCGAAATCACAAACCATCGCAGTGGAGGGCGACGAGGGCACTGTTGCACTTCTTAAGGGCAACAGGATTGGACAAGTAGCTGTAGCCTGACCAGATGTTTATAGTGCTCCAAGTGCTACTGTGCTGTGTTGGGACAGTATACGGTAACAATATTTGACTGTGATTGTATGGATATGACCCTTTCTTTCTTTTTCTCTACTTTGCTATCCCTTTACCTCCCCCTCCCCTCTCTCTTCAGCGTAGTGTAGCAAACCAGATCTGCCCATCTGGTAAACCTCCATGCCTTACCCCTTTGTTCTGTATCTCTCTCTCTCTCTTTTCTAGTGACCATGCTAATACCACGAAATAAATTAATATAGGGTTTTGAAAGGTCAATTTAGAGCCTGAACTGATTTAGTAGAACTCGCTTGTGTCTTTTTAACGGTCACGCTAGGAATCACAGGAAGTGAGACATGGAGAATTGTCCACTTCTTCTATCTGTAAAGTTGATGTTTCTATCTAAAATCTTATTAGTGCACCAAACCTGACACCAAATAAAGAAATATGCAGCCTAATTCAAAGTAAAGTTAGCGCATTTCCTTAGGATGGAGGGGAAAGTTGTAAAATGTAGTATAGCAGTCAACGGTATACATAGGCGTATCTACCGGGGGGGGGGGGGGGGGGGGGCAAGGGGGTCACTTGCCACCCCCCCTCACTGTCAAAAGTGGGGGGGGGGCAAAGTTTGTCATTTGCGCCTCCCCCTCTTGAAAGCGGACTGAAAGTGGGCTGCATGGTGGAAGTCCAACAAAAGCACAGCTGAAGCTAAATTTTCTTTGTTAATAGAGGGACCACATAAGTAATTCCTTTCTTTACTACGCATCCCCTACTTGGACAGCGAGGATTGTCTTTTGTGGTTTCTCAGGACGCCCTGTAGCAGACGACGCGTGGGATCCGCCATACCCTTGCGTTGAAAGAAACGCCTGGCGTTGGGCAGTTCCCGCCGGAACAAATGTCCGCTTGCGCAACTTGCATCATGCCCAGTATTTTGGGACTGCTATATCCGTATTCGAATCAGCTTGCTGCATTTTAATTTAATTCAATTCATTTCTGCACTTCATACATCAGAAATGCAGGGAACAGGTAGAAAAAGCTGTGTCAGTCGACAAGCTTGACGGGATCCTTATACTCTTAACCTGCGGGCAAGGTGGAGGTCCGGATAAAGTATTATAATCTGCCGCGCCCAAGAATTGGTGTGCCTTCTGGCATGAAATGCTGGGTTATCAAATGCTGGAACTCTTTATTTCTGTCCAGAGATAGGCTGCATAGAGTTGCTCAGTATCTGTACTCAGTATTTTATCACCATCCAAAATGTAATCAAACCTCTTACGGGTCTAACTGTCGAATTTCATTGTGTAATCACGACTTATCGTAGATATATGCTCGTGAAAATGACCTTGGTCGAACGTGCATAGCCATTTCAATACCAATCGAACTCTTACTCGATTTTTTCTCTAGAGGCATGTATCACTTCTGACTCTGACAATTTTATTTTTAGCCTGTTTCTAACTAAAAGCTACACTATTACGTTTCCTGGCAGGAGGTAAAATAGCAGATATTTCGTATTTTGAAAAAAATGAAGGTCCCTTTTTGGTGACGTGTACCAAACATTTGCCCTATAGGTTGCTTGGTGCTCTGACAACAATTACTGAATAGTTGCTTTCTCTCACTTTTTATTCGTTATACACGCCATTTAATTTGTTTCCCCCCGGTATCCTCGGTAAAATATACGGGGCATGGTGTATATATTTATTCGAAGTACGAAGCAATGTTCTGAGTCAGCAGCGAGATATGCTTATTCCGCGCAGGTTCGTTACAGCCTTTGTAGAAAGTTACTCATTGAAGTGCTACAAGGGGTCATACTACCGCTAATCG
This sequence comes from Dermacentor andersoni, assembly GCF_023375885.2. Classification (NCBI taxonomy): domain Eukaryota; kingdom Metazoa; phylum Arthropoda; class Arachnida; order Ixodida; family Ixodidae; genus Dermacentor; species Dermacentor andersoni. The sequence continues at coordinate 99,629,499 of NC_092819.1, read as the reverse complement.
AAATGTTTCCCAAACCCCTACGACAACAGCATGAGAGACCATTCAAAATAGAGATGAAGAGATAACTTTAAGCGCAATGCGTTGCGAACTTTCAATGTCCTGCTTTAAATGTGAGTGCTGCAAATAATTACTAAACCCCCGTTTTTTCATGTGCTTTCGTGGATCATACGAGATTCGTAGTTTCTTTCTCCACTGTCTTCGTTGAGCTGAACAAGATATATTTCTATATCTGGAGAAAACTAGGGTCATGGTATGGCCAATGTGTAGGCAATGTTCCAAATGGGTGGGTTAAATGCGCATTTTCCGGTAGAACACGTATGCAAGTGGTCCATAGCGCTATTAGTCTTGTTTTACGAAAGATGTAAAACCTAGACGGCTGCGTTGGGCGTAATTAAAACTACAATCGAGGTCAAGTTTTGCGAACATAAGGGGAGAAATACGTCAAGCTTATGTGCGATGGCAAATGAGTGCTGATAAAATACAAGGTTGAAAGATTTTTAGCAAGTGTTCGAAAGAATCACGCTGCTGCTATTAGCTAAGCTTCCCAATTTCCTAAGAAAACACTGCGTTTTACTTAGTTTATACTTTGAAAAAAACAGACACCATCCTAGGTGCAATGTGTCGCGTCATATTAACGTTTGCTCACTTAGAAGTGTTGTGAATAACTATTCAACCTCGTTTTCTAACATTTTCATTCATTATACATTAATTTTGCCTAGTGTCCTCACAGAACTAAAGGAGACCGCTTCGTTATATTTGGTGACTGTAAGGACAAGTTAAAGGGTGATGTGTAGCTGAAGTTCAAAGTAGATGTGTAATTGGAGCTCTCCCAATGAGTTATGTATGCGAGCACTCTATACTGTTATCAGCGTGTCTTACGAGCGGGGAAGAATTGAGCCCGCTGCCCTGGCAGAACTATAAAAGCCATCAAGACTAAATTTTGCGAAAATTGGTAGTACAATATGGAAAATGTCTGTGCAAAGTTGAATGAGGTTGGATTGGACACAGCCTTTCTAAAAAAAATTCTTATTCAAGTGTTAGAGCGTGTGATATTGCCGCTATCAGCTGTGCTACCTAATGCCCCAACATCACTGTAGGTTACATGTTTATATATTTTGTAAAAGGGATGACGGACGGGGTAACTGCAATATGCAACAAAATGTTTACGTTCCCGGTTCTGTTAGAAGCATTGCAAATAATTACTAAGCAATCATTTTCCTTTCTCTATCTTCAGGCGTCATAACACCTTCCGACTTGGTTTCAGTGATGTCCTCGTAGAACTAAACGAGGTGTTTTGTTTATATTTGGCGAAAATAAAGGACGCGTTATGGGCAACAGGTAGGTAATGGAATGAATGAATAGAATTTATTGATAGGAAAGACAGAGAGGTCGACCTGGTAGGTAAACTTAAAATACAGGAGACTATAAGTATGACATTTGCAGTAAATTACGCATGCAAGCGATTGGGAACGTTATGAATGTATTTTCTGAACAAGGAATTTATGCTTTTGCCGTGGGAGAACTGTGAACTCAACCGATATCAAATCTAGCGGAAGTTTACTGGGGAGGGGAGGGGGGAGCAATGGAAGGGAGAGAAGACACCATGGTAAATCCTAAAGGCAGCAACCAACTAGCATATCTAAGTCTCTCAACCATGGTAAATGGTACGGTTCTTAAATATTCCCAACAAGCAGTGTTCAAAAGCATTACATGCGGGAATGTTTTCACACGGAACAGTCATATATATATATATATATATATATATATATATATATATATATATATATATATATATATATATATATATATATATATATATATATGCACGGGCAACTTTTCAAAGTATGTGGTATAAATACAAGAAACTGAAACATATATTATAGCTGTTCAAAAAAAAAAACACCAGCTTCGCTGGAAATAGGGATGCAAATCTCCAAGGTCGTACATAACTGCCGTCTTTTTTCTTGTGAATATTGCAATAATTTAGTTTGATAGTACTTCGGTACGTCTAATCTCGACAATACTATCACTTAATCTAGCGATGCATTGATGCCGTAGACTTAAACACAAAGTATGATTCTTTGTAAAATTGTTTGTCGCAAATGTGCATTTCTTATGTGGGCTGTGCTGCTGCTACTGGGCGGGATTCGGGACCTCTGTGGGGCACTCATTGCCTTTTGTTCCGGCATCATCTGGATACCTGTATTTTGTATACGTGAAAGAAATGAATGCAAATCTAAATTATTTTCGGACCACGTTGGATTGATAAATAGGTATATGTCTGTTAAATACAAATATAACTCACACAAGCATTTCCAGGATCTTTCACTTATTATTCTGATAGCACTTATATAGACGCTCCAGGCGCATTTTTGCTGTCGTCATTGCCGTAGTGTTCCGTATAAAGTCCAAGGGCGATAACACCGTCTCTACGCGCCGTATGTGATAGCGTGCGAGGCTGAGCCGGCCCTTGCGGCTCAATTTTGCTTGCGCAAGGAAGGAAAGCGGGAAGGAAGCGTGCCGTCTTCCGTCGCGCGCAAGGAAGCGGGGGGAGGGAAAGTAGGGTGCGGGGGCGTTGTACTTCGCCAGCAACTGCGTATGGCGCAGCCGCGCGCAGGCAATGTACGCGGGTCAACCTCACATTACACAAGTATGTTTTCTATTTGCGAAATCAGAAAATGTAATTACTGAAGGCGTAAGAAAAAAGGACAATGTAGTGGACGCAGTTCTCACCTAGCACCCTTCAATATGTCGAGATAGTGGAGATTAGGTCCTGAGTGAATGAGAGAGATTAGACCAAGGGTATTTGAGTGGGCATCGTGAGGTTACGTCTTGAACGCACAAGCAACCCATCTGTCACCCTTCCCGATAAGGAACTTGTTTTTCTTAGAAGGTAATTATATGGGGGGGGGGGGGGGGGGGGCAGGCGTGGTGGCATTGTGCGGGTGTATAAAATTGTGGCCAGGAAAAATAAACCTTTGTTATTAGTTCGCGCTCGGTGTCACCCTATCTTTCTTTTTTTTTGTGTGGTCGTTCCGTCGGCGCTACACAATCTGAAGTTCAATACGTCGTATAAGCGCAGCTATCAGGAAACAAAAACGTCTGCACAATTGTTCAGCGCTTGCGGCGCTGTGAGTGAGCTCATTAGCGGGATCGTTTACACATCTGCAAACGAACGCAAGGCGCCGCTGTAATCGTAACAAATGGACTGAACTGGCATCCTAATTAACGCCGCGGGGAAATGGCAGTATTGACGCACCTCTAAAGCGACCGCCCTTGAAGCGTCTATTTGTTGTGCGTTCTCGCGTCCGCCAGCTAAACGAATGAAAAACTAGTTAAAATTACATAGTCGCGCGGAATATTGACCAACATTATGGGGTATTCAGTGCATTTGTGGATATCTGTGTTTGATGCTTCTTTCTAAAATGTGAAATCTCCTAGAGTGACTTCGGCAAAAATGAGGATATATTTAAAGAAAAATGGAATGGTATGCCACGTATAAGGAAGGGTTCTTAGCCTATTGATTAAACGGATGGATCTGGCCGATACCTAAACCGTCATTTCTCCAAGCATATCATGCATAAAATTTGGAGATAGGGTGAATTTTATATGTTGATGCTGCCATTGATGTTTTTCGGGTGTGTAGGCGTCCCTAATTAAAAAAAAGAAGCGAGAAAATGCTTTGTCGTGGTTTGGAACAAACGAGTATGGCAAGGCAGAAATTTCTATCACGGTGTTTGTACACGAGACGGTGTATCACAGTCTGCTGTATTTTCGTTACAACATGCGCTATGCGACAGGGATTAGCGTTGAAAGCTCAACGCCCCTAAGTAATATAAAAAAGCCTACTCTGTCAAGAAGATAGCACACTTTGTGTTTCCGAAAAAGAAATACGTGCTTACGACATTGACCTTGTTCAGCCTTCTGGTCACAACCTGGCTCCTTTTTTTTAAAGAGGGTGGTGCTCTTACGCTCACATAATTTTATCATTCATGAACGACCCGTATATGCCGATAAGACTGCTTTCTGGTACTTCTTTATCATCCATGGCGCAGAAGAATAGCTCGTGGTTCGACAGGTTTGCCTTGGCTACTTTCTCGCTCATCGCCACTGACGCCTTCAGTGTCTACTATATATCTTATTCGTGAATTATGGGTCGCCAGTATGTATGTTCAATGATTTTTATCCTTATAGTCACCCCGACTGCAACTAGATTTGGCAGGCGTAGAGTTCTGTCTTGTGCTGTCCTTCCTGTGCACGAATTCAGCGGTTTCTGCTGTGTCAGCGCCCCGAATTTCTGAGTTCTTTGGCTGTGTCATTGCGGTAGCTGTTGTGGCGGTTATAAAATGGCGGTCGCTTCGGCTTGCATAATCATATACAAGAAACACTCACCGGAAAAGCCGCCTCTGTTTGCTCTCGCTTTCCGCGCGCATTCTTTTACAGCCCGTATGCGACAGCTTCAAATCATGAGCCCATCCAACGCCCAGTGCTAAAGCTACAGCTGTAATAATTGTATTAGCATTGTTGTTTGTGTTAATGTGTTTGCAAGCGGCAACGACGACTTCCGAACCAGCACTGGATGATCTTCAAAACAGCTTTGAAAGAAAGCGAAATGAGTTCCAGTTCAATGGATCACAAGTTATGCGGATGCTGCTAAAACGCAAATTTTCGTGACACACCACTGATCCCACCGTGCCGCCAATTTAAACGTAACTGCTGCTAACGTAAGCAGAATAAATCCTTCCGACCAATACGAAACGCACGCACACGCATGCACCCAATCATAATGCGGGGAACGTGTGCATCAGGGAAAGGAATTATAAATAAATACAATAAACACAATTCAGTGAATTTTGTTAGAACATAATTTAAACATTCTCCAAAATAAACAAAGGTTGTTAGTGCATCACGAAACCGTTGATTATCTTCAATGGCTGCAATACCGGGGGGGAGGCGGTTGCATTCGACAGATTTATGGGAAGGCAAGACTGAAAACAAGCTTTAGTATTGCATTTTTTTTTTTGATGCAAACCTTGTGCCGATGATCAATGCGATGAGATATGTATTCCGGTGGTGAAATAAAATCGTCGTGTAGCGTGACGTAATGATATACCTTGTGGAATAGAGTGAAGCGACTGATTTTCCGGCGAGATTTTAAAGATGGGAGAGAAACGATAGTTTTCATGGCTGTGATAGTTGCAGTACGGTTGTTATTTGAAAAGATGAAGCAAACGGAGTTATTTTGTATAAGTTTGATAGAAGATACAAGATTCCCATGCCCAGGGCACCATATAGATGACGCGTATCGAAGTTTAGGTCGTATTAGTGATTTATAAAGTGGGAGTTATAAGCACGATGGAGCAGCAGAGAAGTTGCGAAGTGAATAACCTAACATGCGATTAATGTTATTGGTAACGTATTCAGTATGGGCATTCCATGGTAAGTATCGTGATATATGTACGCCTAGATATTTATATGATGCAACGCAATCAAGAGGAATGCCATTAAGACAATAAGAAGGGGGAGTGTTAGGGCGGCGAGAAACGTGCATGAACTTACATTTGTTAATATTTAATTCCATTTTGCAAGTTTTGCACCAGTTAGAGACCAAATTAAGATCCGTCTGGAGAGTATTAACGTCGTTGAGGCTGCGTATTTCTCGGAAAATTACACAGTCGTCAGCAAAAAGGATGCTGGCAGAAGATAGGGTGGACGCAAGGTCATTAATATAAATTAAACATAGAAGTGGCCCGAGGACGGATCCTTGTGGTACACCTGATAGCACGTTAGTAAGCGGTGAGGTTGTGCCACTAGTGAAAATAAACTGCCAGCGGTTGAGAAGGAAAGATTGAATCCATCTAAAGACATGTGGATCAAGATTAAGATGACTTAATTTATAAACCAACAATTGATGGCACACTTTGTCAAAAGCTTTCGCGAAATCTAAAAAAGATGCAATCGGCGCAAGATGACTATTCAAGAATGCAATGTAATTTATCAGTGAATGACAGTAGCTGCGTTTCGCAGGATTATGTGTGACGGAAACCATGTTGCGCAGAAGAAAAAAAAAGAATTATCATCAAGAAAGGTGGAGATGTTTTTAAAAATTATATGTTCTAGTAATTTGCAGCATGTGCTAGTGAGTTAAATGGGACGATAATATTGAGGCAAGTGCATATTAGCGTATTTTTGAAGTGGGACCACCTTCCCGATTTCCCAGTCGTTAGGGAAGCTTGATGAATCGAGTGACTGCTGGAACAGTGTTGTTAGTATAATTGAACTATAAGCGCCGGTAGTTTTTAGGAATTTAGAACTAATTTCATGACAGCCCGGAGATGAATCGTGCTTTAAAGACTCGATTAATTTAGCAATGCCAGGAGCATCAATAGTTATTAGTGACATACTGGAAAATCTGTGGTGCGGCATATCTGGAAGATCAACTGTCGAGCATGAGGAAAAGCTTTCAGTGAATGTTCTATTCAATGTGGTAGCACAAAGATTATTTGGGATTATGTTGCCGGATGTATCTTGCAGTGTAATTAAAGGGTCGTGTGCAGGGTGTATAATGCGCCAGAGCGTTTTAACATTTGTTTTCAAAACAGATGGTAAAGTAGAAGACAAGAAGTTGTTCTTTGTAAGTTTCGTGGTTTTCACGTATATGTCGGAAGCAGTCTGGTATGTCGACCATCGCTCAATAGAAGGTGAAAGTTTGGCAAGATGGAACAAACGTTTCTTTTTGTTAGATAGTCGCCTCATGTATGAATTGCACCAGGGTGCTTTAGGGTTAGAGGTGACGACGCGCTTAGGAATATATTTGTCTGATAGTTGGTGTACCTTTGTTTTGAACAGTAGCCAATTTGCTTCCACAGAGCGAGTATCGAGAATAACAAGAAAATGATCAATAAATGCAGATAGTTCATTATTAATAGCGGCAAAGTTGGCCCCTTTGTAATCTAGAATGGTTTTTAAAATTTTATTCGTTTTAGGACGTGGCGTATTAAAGACGAAATTGAGCAGAAAATGATCACTGATACCTGGCAGATATGTTAGATCTGTAGCTAGCTCTCGATGTGTAGTTAGGATTAAATCTAGAGTATTTGCAGTGCTTGTTACAGTCCTAGTGGTTTGCGTTATCAACTGTGCTAGCGAAAACAATGTACATAGATCTAAAAAATCTTTAGCTTGTGACAAGGGCGGCGATGATTACGGCGGATGAGCAGTCCACAAGATACTTGGAAAGTTAAAGTCTCCGAGTATAAAAAGTGGTGATGTAGGGTACCGTGTGCGAACCAAGTATCTAGCATCATGTAGTTAGTTAGTAAATGTGGACGAATATGATGGAGGGCGGTAGCATACACCAACAATTATTTTCAGATAATTGATGACTACCAAAGCGAAAACTAGCTCCAACTCGCTGCAGATCTGAATGCATGTAGAATGCATGTAGAATGAATATCTTTGGAATGGCAAGCAGAACACCACCACCACGTCTTGCCATCCTATCGGAACGATACATCGAGTAAAGATGAGCGTCGTGAAAGATTTCAAAATCAGACACGTGCGTTAGGAGCCAGGTTTCTGTTAGTGCAACAATGTGAGGTGTGCAAGTATTAATGGCGGAAGATAAGTTAGTGTGTTTATTAAGAACGCTTCTGACGTTGGCATAGAGGACAGACACAGGAGATGACTTCCCACTGCTCCTCGCAATTCCCTACGACACAACTTACGATGCAGAATCGGTATCTAATCCACTGGCTTCGCCATGTTTGAATTAGTAAAGGCAAGGCGCAGAGGACCAGGACTCAAGAAGAACACAAACGACAGGACCGGCGCCTGTTCGGACCGGCGTTTGTGTTCTTCTTCTTGAGTCCTGGTCTTCTGAGCCTTGCCTTTGCTAATTCAAGCATGAACCAACTAGCCCAAGCAAGAGTTTTACTTGGCCATGTGTGACAGCCCCATTGGCAGTGTCAGCGGTCACCGTCCCCTGCACACCATGTTCGCCACGGGTCACGACCTCGTTGACAGTGCCGGTGATTGCGCTGTAAATAAAGCATCGGTTATTTAAGCGTAGCTTGTTGTGTCGTAGTTTAAAAGAGCGAGGGCCAGCGTGCGTGCTACCGAATTCAAACAGTTTTTTTCGAGCCAAGCCTGTTGCAGGCGAAAAATCTTCACTGATAGTGACGCCTTTGGACTTGAATTCATTACACAAGGAGAGTATCTTTTCTTTCATTTTTGAGTCGGTAAATTTGACTATGACAGGAGGACACTTGTCATGTGAAAAAATGCCCAGGTGGTTTGCACGCTGGAATAAAGCACCAGAGCACGAGTCGACGACCTCAGTCAATGCTTCCAATAGCTTAGATTCGGTATAGGCACTTAGAAATGTTATTGGCAAACAGAAATTATTTATGCAGAAATACGCAAGGTTGAAGCAATTTCATGGAATGTTAAGCTGTCAGGAACTCGAATGTAGCGCACAGCTATAGAACGAAACCGAATCATTTCTGTTTTAAGGAAGGAAGCTTCGCAGTTGAGAAGTAAGCCATCCTGCTTCTATTATTAAGTAGTATATCGTTCAATTTTATGTCCAGCGCGATTTCTTCTTATTTTGAAGGTTTCTTTCTGAGGCACTCGAGCGGCCTCTCTCTCTAACTTTGTACTATATTCGAGAGGATATTTCCTTTTTTCAAGGAAATTTATTTCAAGGAAATTTTCCACGTCTCAATAATTTCTCTCGTCGTATTCGAGTGCTGATTGCCGTGCTATCGTTTGTTAACGAAGCTTTCCCTCAAGTCTAAATATTTTAAGGCAGTTTGGTGTGTGCGTATCATGGCCACGCACGCTTATATCGCCTTCCGTTTCTCTACCACGGGTGCGCTTTAAAACCACGGCGCTGCAATTTTGCTTCAGAGACTTTCCTTTCCTTCCTTCTGCGCCTCCCTTAAACTGGCTCTCTCAACTACTACACGCAGAGACAAAGCAACAGCGCGCGCATTAGATCCCATAGATGAGATGAATATTTACAATTATTATTAGGGTTATAATTATATTCGAGTGCTGATTGCCGTGCTATCGTTTGTTAACGAAGCTTTCCCTCAAGTCTAAATATTTTAAGGCAGTTTGTCGTGTGCGTACCATGGCCAAGCACGCTTATATCGCCTTCCGTTTCTCTACCACGGGTGCGCTTTAAAACCACGGCGCTGCAATTTTGCTTCAGAGACTTTCCTTTCCTTCCTTCTTCGCCTCCCTTAAACTGGCTCTCTCAACTACTACACGCAGAGACAAAGCAACAGCGCGCGCATTAGATCCCATAGATGAGATGAATATTTACAATTATTATTAGGGTTATAATTATATTCGAGTGCTGATTGCTGTGCTATTGTTTGTTAACGAACCTTTCCCTCAAGTCTAAATATTTTAAGGCAGTTTGTCGTGTGCGTATCATGGCCACGCACGCATATATCGCCTTCCGTTTCTCTACCACGGGTGCGCTTTAAAACCACGGCGCTGCAGTTTTGCTTTCCTTTCCTTCCTTCTTCTCCGTCCTTAAACTGGCTCTCTTAACTACTGCACGCAGAGACAAAGCAACAGCGCGCGCATGCGATCCCATGGATGAGATGAATATATATATATATATATATATATATATATATATATATATATATATATATATATATATATATATATATATATATATATATATATATATATATAAAACTATCAGTCATAGCTCTCGTAGTATAGCTCTCGGGGCCGTTTCCTTTTTTTTTTCTTTCGAAAGTAGTCCTATTAGGGTTATTATAATTACACGAAGGTATTTCGCCCTCGTCAGCAGCAGTCCTTCAGATAGTTATTCTGGCGGCTAGCTTCCCACGCTATGCGTGCTGCCCGCGCACCTGGTTAAGCTGTTCCTAGACGCTAGAGTTATACTATCTCCGCGCAACCTTGAGCGATCGGAAAGCGCGTTTTCCCCTCTTGGCCGGGGGGGCGGGAGGCTTTGTTCCGGCCGCAGAGCCCTCCACATCTCAGTACGGTGCCTGGTGGTGGTCTCGTGCGGACGATGCCCTCTCGGTGAGCGCCTATTTCCCCTCATCTTTTAAGAGGTTCAATACTTACAAGCATTTGTTTCACAAACCATATTTATTTCAAGGAAATTTTCCACGTCTCAATAATATCTCTCGTCGTATTCGAGTGCTGATTGCCGTGTTATAGTTTGTTAACGAAGCTTTCCCTCAAGTCTAAATATTTTAAGGCAGTTTTTCTAGTCTCTAAAGCCACTCGAGTTCGCTCTTCTCCTCGGGCAGCCATTTTTCCAAGAAAGTATGCCTTCCTATCGCGGACAACATCAGTCCCTATCCACGTAACTGTGAGGCTCGGAGCAGGAGCTGTGGCGCTTGAAAATAGCCTGGGGCCTGACGAACCAACCGACTGAGCTATCTTTCCGGGCAACATCCAAGGGTCACGAGTTCAAATTTTCTGTTATGTTCCTTTTTTTTCCCCTTTTTCTTTCATTTTTTTCTTTCTTTTTAATGTCTTTTTCTTTATTTTATCACTGTACGGGAACCCTCCTAAAAAAAAAGAAAAAAAGAGAAAGAAATATATCTTCAATTATGTATGGCCACACATGTGCAGGTCATAAATACCAGGTTATCTAGCCGAGTGCCATCCGTGCGGTATAACCGAGCTCAGATTGGTCCACCTTGACTGATCAAATAGGGCACCACTGTATGTTAAATGAGGCGTACAACTCCTGCGGGACCCGCCGTGGTTACTCAGTGGCTATGGTGTTAGACTGCTGAGCACGAGGTCGCGGGATCGGATCCCGGCCACGGCGGCCGCATTTCGATGGGGGCGAAATGCGAAAACACCCGTGTACTTAGATTTAGGTGCACGTTAAAGAACCCCAGGTGGTCGAAATTTCCGGAGTCTTCCACTACGGCGTGCCTCATAATCAGAAAGTGGTTTTGTCACGTAAAATCACATAATTTATTTTTTAATTTAACTCCTGCGGGGACGGTAAAGTATCCGCTTCCCGTTCAATAGGGCCGGGATTCAAATCCCGGGCCGCACACTTCTCCACCGGAAAATACCAGAAAAAAAAACCGTGTGTTGAGAAAATTGCACAAACAGGCCTGGAGTGCGGCCTGATCCCGGTGACCACGACCGGTAACGGACTCTCTCACCAGAGCAGGATTGGCCACCCTGGTGCAGTACTTGGCCACAACCTCCTATATGAACACAACAATCAAACCCCGGCCCTCAGTCCCCAGCAGCTGCGAAGCAACTGACCACGGCGGCGGTCAGACCTGCGACGCTGCAGAGGGTGCTAAGAATCCCTCGCTCCGGACAGGCCGCCATTGGAATATGAACCTGGCAACGTTTAACGCTGGAACGTTATCTAGTGAGGCGAGTCTAGCAGTGCTATTGGAGGAATTAGAGGGCAGTAAATGGGATATAATAGGGCTCAGTGAAGTTAGGAGGCCAAAAGAAGCATATACAGTGCTAAAAAGCGGGCACGTCCTGTGCTACCGGGGCTTAGCAGAGAAACGAGAACTAGGAGTCGGATTCCTGATTAATAAGAACATAGCTGGTAACATACAGGAATTCTATAGCATTAACGAGAGGGTCGCATGTCTTCTTATGAAACTTAATAAGAGGTACAAAATGAAGGTTGTACAGGTCTACGCCCCTACATCTAGTCATGATGACGAGGAAGTCGAAAGCTTCTATGAAGACGTGGAATCGGCGATGGGTAAAGTCAAAACAAAATACAGTATACTGATGGGCGATTTCAATGCCAGGGTAGGCAAGAAGCAGGCCGGAGACAAGTCAGTGGGGGAATATGGCATAGGCTCTAGGAATAGCAGAGGAGAGTTATTAGTAGAGTTTGCAGAACAGAATAATATGCGGATAATGAATACCTTTTTCCGCAAGCGGGTTAGCCGAAAGTGGACGTGGAGGAGCCCGAATGGTGAGACTAGAAATGAAATCGACTTCATACTCAGCGCGAACCCTGGCATCATACAAGATGTAGACGTGCTCGGCAAGGTGCGCCGCAGTTACCATAGGATGGTAAGAACTCGAATTACCCTTGACTTGAGGAGAGAACGGAAGAAACTGGTACATAAGAAACCAATCAATGAGTTAGCGGTAAGAATGAAACTAGAGGAATTCCGGATCAAGCTACAGAACAGGTATTCGGCTTTAACCCAGGAAGAGGACCATAGTGTTGAAGCAGTGAACGACAATCTTATGGGCATCATTAAGGAGTGCGCAATAGAAGTCGGTGGTAACGCCGTTAAACAGGAAACCAGTAAGCTATCACAGGAGACGACAGATCTGATCAAGAAACGCCAATGTATGAAAGCCTCTAACCCTACAGCTAGAATAGAACTGGCAGAACTTTCTAAGTTAATCAACAAACGTAAGACAGCGGACATAAGGAACTATAATGTGGATAGAATTGAACAGGCTCTCAGGAATGGAGGAAGCCTAAAAGCAGTAAAGAAGAAACTAGGAATAGGCAAGAATCAGATGTGTGCGTTAAGAGACAAAGCCGGCAATATCGTTACTAATATGGATGAGATAGTTCAAGTGGCTGAAGAGTTTTATAGAGATTTATACAGTACCAGTAACACCCACGACGATAAGGTGAGAGAGAATAGTCTAGAGGAACTTGAAATCCCACAAGTAACACCGGAAGAGGTAAAGAACACCTTGGGAGCTATGCAAAGGGGGAAGGCAGCTGGGGAGGAACAGGTAACAGCAGATTTGTTGAAGGATGGTGGGAACACTGTCCTAGAAAGATTGGCCGCCCTATATACACAATGCCTCATGACCTCGAACGTACCGGAATCTTGGAAGAACGCTAGCATAATCGTAATCCATAAGAAAGGGGACGCCAAGGACTTGAAAACTTATAGACCGATCAGCTTACTGTCCGTTGTCTACAAAGTATTTACTAAGGTAATCGCAAATAGAATCAGGCATACCTTAGACTTCTGTCAACCAAAGGACCAGGCAGGATTCCGTAAAGGCTACTGAACAATAGACCATATTCACACTATCAATCAGGTGATAGAGAAATGTGCGGAATATAACCAACCCTAATATATAACCTTCATTGATTACGAAAAAGCATTTGATTCAGTCGAAACCTCAGCAGTCATGAAGGCACTACGGAATCAGGGTGTAGATGAGTCATAGGTAAAGATACTGGAAGCTATCTATAGCGGTTCCACAGCCACCGTAATCCTCCACAAAGAAAGCAACAAAATCCCAATAAAGAAAGGCGTCAGACAGGGAGATACGATATCTCCAATGCTATTCACAGCATGTTTACAAGAGGTATTCAGAGACCTGGAGTGGGAAGAATTAGGGATAAAAGTTGATGGAGAATACCTTAGCAACTTGCGATTCGCTGACGATATTGCCTTGATTAGTAACTCAGGAGACCAATTGCAATGCATGCTGACTGACCTGGAGAGGCAAAGCAGAAGGGTGGGTCTGAAAATTAATCTACAGAAAACTAAAGTAATGTTTAACAGTCTCGGAAGAGAACAGCAGTTTACGATAGGTAGCGAGGCACTGGAAGTGGTAAGGGAATACATCTACTTAGGGCAGCTAGTGATCACGGATCCGGATCATGAGACTGAAATAACAAGAAGAATAAGAATGGGCTGGGGTGCGTTTGGCAGGCATTCTCAAATCATGAACAGCAGGTTGCCACTATCCCTCAAGAGGAAAGTGTATAACAGCTGTGTCTTACCAGTACTCACCTACGGGGCAGAAACCTGGAGGCTTACGAAAAGGGTTCTGCTGAAATTGAGGACGACGCAACGAGCTATGGAAAGAAGAATGATAGGTGTAACGTTAAGGGATAAGAAAAGAGCACATTGGGTGAGGGAACAAACGCGGGTAAATGACATCTTAGTTGAAATCAAGAAAAAGAAATGGGCATGGGCCGGACATGTAATGAGGAGGGAAGATAACCGATGGTCATTAAGGGTTACGGACTGGATTCCAAGGGAAGGGAAGCGTAGTAGGGGGCGGCAGAAAGTTAGGTGGGCGGATGACATTAAGACGTTTGCAGGGACAGCATGGCCACAATTAGTACATGACCGGGGTAGTTGGAGAAGTATGGGAGAGGCCTTTGCCCTGCAGTGGACGTAACTAGGCTGATGATGATGATGAACTTACACAAGGCCTTCACTACGTTCAACAATCCAACTACGGAGATTGTGGCGTAATTTTTTAATATCACCACGACAGCCCTTTCTTTATAGCTTTAACGGCTTCCAATGTACCGACATTGGTACCTTTATGCTAACCATTTGCCTTATTTAAAGGCTGTGGGACTAGTGCAGACAGTAAGGGATGATGACAACTTTACTAGCCTGTTTCTTCTTCTTTTTTTTGCGTCATTGTTCGCGTCTCTTTTGCTTTTCTTAGGTTTACGTTCCGGTTGAGATCCCTTCCCCCTTTTCTTGGGTACACCTCATGAAGGGAGCTGAGAGAAAGGTAAATACTGGGCGAAAAGGTCTGCCTTGGTGTGCACCAGATATTGGGATGTACCACAACTCACTACAGTTGGAATGTTGAGGTAGCACTTCAGGTGCAGCGTACTACATGTCGTGAACATGTGCATTCATCTACGTTAGACAAAGTGGAAAGTGTTTTCCGTCTGCTCTGTTCTTCAGAGCTCAAGACGGAAAGACAGATCTTTCCTTTAAAGTGTTGTTCTCCCGCAATATCATTGGCCGTGAGGAGCTGCACGCTTTACAGGAAAACGACGCAGCGGCGGGAAAATAACCGTTGGAAGGGACCTAAGTCGCATTTCGCTGCTCAACAATACATGAAGCTTTAAAAAAAAGATACCGTAGTCACAGAACCACAGAAAAATTTACCGTAAAGAGGCATTCATAAAAGCTAATGTTGTATTACAGTTACTAGATAGACGTAAGTTGCACTCGATAAAAAGCATTATCTCGAAGACACTTCCGACTTTAACCACAGAATGCGTCAAAATAAATAAAGAAACCGGAGGAATTTCTTGAATTTAAGAACTACCGACCGAATAAAAAAAAAGCTGGTCTCATTCAGGGCAGGAATTGTAATTTCGCGAATTAAAAGAAGGAGAGAGAATTACCACAGACAAAAAAGAAAGAGAGAGATATTTCTAATTGCTACAAGGTCGTCAATAATAACAATGAGAGAGCGTGAATGAGGGAAGCAAGAACATGAATAAAACAAACTACATTAATAAATCGGATGGCATAACTGTCCAGTACGTGTCCGTGCTCATAGAGCGGCTATTCTTCATGGTTCTTACCGCTGGGCAGCGAAATAATGATCAAACCTACTAGTGCTGCGCCTGCAATGTATAAGTGGAACTTCTACTTGGGAAAGGGTCGCTTAGATGTGATAAAACATCTAAGTAGTTTTTGAATAACGTTAGAATTTTGTCTGCATTTGATTTTAATTTCATATCGATCTGATCTTGTCATGCTGCACTGTCGTTGTTGTGGCTTAGCATTCGATGAGCTTTGGACTGGGCGACCTTTCTGCTTGCATCCTGTTCCAGGCACCCCAGACTGGAACAGGCTACTTACCACAACGAAAACTATGAAATTTACTAGCCCTGAATAAGGGCTACGTACCGGTGTTGCGATTGATTTGGGCACAGAAAGCGTAAAGCTGTGTAGTAGTCTCAAAATTCAATGGCCTAGGCAAAACAGGCCGAAAATAAGGCACATGTAATGCGGTATATGACCGCAGTTTCATGAACATGTAAGGAATTTGTAACGTCGGATAGATATTACTGATGTCCCTGCGTCTTCACGCATTTGTTGGGCGCAACTAATTAGAACGAGGATACCGCTATTTCTGGGAACGTTCTCTTGAACCACTTACTTCGTTTTAAAGCGAAACTTTCTTCCCGTCTCTCCTGCCCTTTGGTGTCCGTTTCTTCTAAATTTTATCGTCTGTACAGATGCACACGGACGTCATATGATATGTTCTTGTATTGACTTATATAGTGCTTAATTGGGAACACACATCTTGTACTCTTGCTCTACCTTTAACTCTCGTGGATAGTGGATTCAGGCCTGGTCGAATGTTGCGCTACATGCGGTCTCACTTCAGTCACATGATTGACCTGCCAGCAACAGACACGCTTTGCCTAGTTTTTCAGCATTCACTCTTGCCTCCACTGGAGTAGACGTTTAACTCGGCACTTGTACTGTAGTGTAAGGTCCAGGTTATTATTGTAGCAATTTCAAGCAGAAACGAACCCTGTTATTCCGCGGTAAAGTGATGCTGGGCCAACCAATACACAAAAGTGAAAACAAAAAAGTACTATAACGTAAGAGATTTTCGAATTTCGTAAGTCCAATGCAATCTCCCAAAATCTTGCAACCTTATACTTTTCTTGCCTTCTTTAATAGTAAACTTCTAGCATTGCGCCATAAGGTCCTTTACAATCGAACACATAATTTTTGTATGACAGTTTACTAATGTACAATGCCGTAGTAAAAAATGTTTCCCTTAGCAGTGCCAGCCCGCGCTCTGGACTAGAGATCCTCTTCACCTTTATGAGCAACCCAGGAATCATGAACTCTTTAGGATTTTTGGACTGCTATAGCGAGGCTTTGATCAAAGTCATGTTTCTCAAACTGGAGATTCTATTGCTGGTCGTTCTCCTTCTTCAAACAATAAACCGCACTAACTAACCAAAGACTCTTTTCGAGCTTTGTCCCCCAAAGCATGTGATTTTATTTCATTCAGAATTTCTGGAAAATAAACGTTTAGTACAGAAGCGGGCCGAGATTTTGGGTTTTCGGTACTGTCATCAAGGCCAAAATAATCCAAACTCTAAAGGAGAAAAAGCTTCTGCAAACTTATAAATGTTTTTGTGTTTGCAAGAATATGATTTATTTGAAATGAAATTAGCTATCCTTTGATAAACTTTAAATATAGATGCTATGATTCATACAAAGAGCTGCAAAACCAAGCGCTTTACCCTGAGAGCCACTAACCAAAGGAAAGAAACGGAATGGGCCACAGAAAGTTATCAACACACACATACACTAAAACAACGAATAACCTGTGTGCAACTATGTGTAACTGTAGGCACCATGCTGGAGGAGTAAATATTCGCCGGTAAAACGCTGCAACCTGAGTAGCTCATTCTGAGCATAATATTGGCGCAACTGGGGCAAAGAAAAAGATTATTGGCTTATGTGTTAGCAGACCTAGGTGCTTGCCATACTATATTTTATACAAGGTGAAATATATGATAATGATGAAATATAACGCGAAAAAGATCCTCCTTTGCCCTATTTACCCTCAAACACAAGTTTAAACTCTCTGATGTTTGGATGCCGCAAGAATGCTAGTAGAATCCTATTAACACGCAACGCAGCCAGCACTACACCGTTACGGGCAAAACACATAACGAGCGTAGCGAACGAAACACACAGCTCTGCAAACGTTGCACGTCTCTCAGCCTGACACACGAATGAGATGCGAACAAAAGCCACTTGTCTGGTCGCAAACCTAAAGAGTGCGTCCAGACCGAGAAGAGATCGAGTGGCGGCATTCCTGAGAGTAGGACTGGTCTTCGTGGTAATAGCACATCGTATGAAGTGTTCCGGGTGAGAAAGGCCCGGCGAACCACGAAAAACGGGCGTGTGAACCAACATAAAACTAAAAAGAAACAGCTCACTTCCAGCCCGTTCGCGGATTCTTGCTGCCTAATTGCTGCAGAAGCGAGCGAACTTCCAGACGGTGGCAACGCCGTCTGCTACGCGCGTTTCGAGTGGCTGATAATGAAAGGAACGTGCACCGGGAAACCCATTTCTGGCGGCTGCAAGGAAGGGCTCTTGGTGGCGAACACGACGTTCCCGCTTCCGTATATACGTGACCTGCGTCACGCTTGTCCGAACATCCGGTGCGTTTCGAGGCAGTGTGTTTCTGACGCGTACAGTGCTGCCAATGTGGCATAAACCATGGTAACGCTAAAAATAACATGTAGAAGATCTTGTCCTCTTAACGCTTTTTTCCGTTCATTCCTTCTTCCATGCATTTCTTTCGCTTATGTACTTGCCTCCGTCCGCCCTCATTTAAACATTTGACGATGTCTAATGATGTGCCTTGCTTTTATTTTATTGCATATAAATTTGATATATTTGATCACAAGTGTTAGCATTTACTAAGTTTTCTATAGTGATAGTTGCTTTTTGTCGCACATAAGTGACACATAATTTTGCTTCTTGCGCTTCAATGGCATTGTAGCATTTCTTGCTGAATATTCTGAACGGGTCTGTAGGGTATGCTAAATACAAAAAATCTGATTTAGTTTCTACACATATAACTTCTACGCCTGTACTTATAAAATTATAATTATTTATTTATTATTATATATGCTTTATTGATTCAGAAGATACACTACACTAGTGTTAGCAGTGTCGGATACAGAATAAACGTAAAGGCATGTCAACAACAAACACATGTCAAAATATATGCATAAGATAGTGGTACCTTGTCAGTGGTAAATTACACTGACAATGCAATAAAGTATTCTTCGTTTTTCAAGAAAAGACTAAGATAATGAATTTGCTAAGAAAAGGTTGTTGCTAATATTAGTCTAGCGCCTGACTGCTCCCAGAAAAGATTCACCGGTGAATACGACACTACCTAATGCGAAATCTTGGCGCAGTTGTATCCGTGTTTTTATTTCGCAATATATTGACTGGCGCTGACAATCTGTCTCCCGCGGCACGTTGCAAACGGAGCGAAGTGTATCGCGACTACCTGGTGAATCGTGACGCGTGAATACGATTCACAGCATCCGCTGCAGACAGACCTCCGCTCATGCAACGCTTTATTTCCATACAGACGACGCGCGCTACTCTGGCCGCATCGCGTAGTCATCGAAGCCGTAAAGACCGTCATGCGCGGCTCTACACCCTTCCGCTCACGCTTTCGCAATACCCTCCTCCTCCACTTTCCTCCTCGTGGTTTCGCTGCACCCTCATTCGCTTTACTCCTCGCGCTTTCTTCGGTATCCCTGTCTTTCATCTCTCGCTGTGTACTGCGTTCACTCTATTCTTTCTCTGTGCGTGCTCGTTAGCTCGGTCACGAGGTAGGACACCGATGCTCACCGCAGGAACGGGCGCCTAAGTGCTGCGCTCTAAAGAAAAGTCGCAGTTACACCCGAAAGGCAAAGCAGAAATTGCAATAGCAAATTGATAGACAGCTATACGAAGCAAGAATAGTAGGTTTATAGGCCATGTAAATTTAGAAACATTCACTCACTAACGTAAAAGCAAGCATGGTGTCACGCGCACAAGCAAACATGAAGACACGCGATGAGCACGGACACTCGCTGTCAAAACGCTGCTCTGATCGAGCAAGCGGGACAGCAGCAGCAGCGAACGATGTGACCTTCGTGCGGTCTATCGCTTCAACGCAAGAGCGGCGAGAACACAGCGCGCGCGAAGGTATGAGCCGTCTGCAGATCCTTTTTAAGATACGGCACGTACGACCGCGCGCGGCCGTGCTAAGTACACCCTTGTTGGTGGAGTCGAAGCTGGCCCCCTCTCTCTTGCTCTGCTTCTCCGCTTTAAGATGGGGCCGCGATAGTCGGTTCCCCTTGCGCCCGGCCACGAAATGGCAGTTGCCGCCGGCGCACAACAGCGCCTGCCATTCCTCTGCCCCCCCCCCCCCCCCCCCCCCTCCATTTCATCCTCCCACGGCCTCTCACGCGACGAAGACAGCGCGTTTGTTCTACGCTTCGTGCGCGCCAGATTCCACGGCGATCGTTGTCTTCCTTCGCGTGCTTTAACTCGCCCACACAGCGTAAGACGCGCGACGACAGTGTTATCGCCCATGGACTTCATACAGAACATTACGGCGACACCGACGGCAAAAATGCGGCTGGAGTATCCACATAATTGCCACTTCAATAAAATCAATAGCAAGAGCAGTCGCTAGAGGAGCGAAAAAGTGTTGTCATAACAGGCCTCCCACGTTTCAAATAAAAGGAAAAAATCTATTCACTAAAGTATATGTTATTGCGTACTTTAATTATTTGTTTCGAAAACAGTTTGAAGTCCGAAAATAGCACAGTGGGCTTTGAGGCCGGGACACTGTAGTCTAAGGTTCGAGAATAATTTTGGCCACCTGAAGGTTTTAAAGATACATTGAAAGCACGGTACAGAAGCGTTTCTTGCACTCGTCTCCCGTTGAAAACTGGCTAGCGAGGCTGGAAATTGAACGTTCACCCTCGTGACCAGTAGTATAACGCAATGGCCACTGAGATACACCTGTAAATGCCGTGCTTGTCCCGAACAACTTGCATGCACGCAATCATCGATAAGTTATTGTAATTTTCATCGTTTGATCAGCAGCTTGAAGTTTTTTGTCAAGGCTTGGTGCGGTCGTTATTCCGTCGACAATGAAACGCGCAAGGAGTTCCATGTCACAACATCGACAGGGTCCTACCTTGTGTACCCTCCGTAGCACGCCGTACAGAATCAGCTGTTAGCAAAACTCTAAGCTATTTCCTGTGGTTCAAAAGCAGCTCGAAAATCTCATCTGTCAGCTCTGCATCACGGCTCACGTGAACAATTGGCGTCAGAGATAAGACGACTACCAGCAAGCCGTTCACAGAGGCCACGACATCGTATTTCAATGGCTACCGGGGCACTGTAATATCACTGGCAATGAAAGTGCCGAGAAAGCTACCTGTGGAGTGAGGGCACCTCCCTTTTGTTGTCGAGAACGAATACAGCGTAGCACGTCAGCTATCTTGCCCGTTAATGAAATGGAATCACATTAAAGAAATCGGATATACACCGTACTTAACAAATCGGCACTTCTACGCCATAAACTCATATGTAGTGGCGCGACTATCGCCTCCAAAGCCAGCGAAGAAGACGGCTCTCGTGCAGGTAGCGGGAGAAATTAACACGCTGGCTAGCTCGACCTGAGTGGCGGCGGTGCCGACCGCTGCCGAGATCCTGTGGCACCATGACTGGCCAGCCTAATTAAACTGTGGATACGGCGGCTGCCTCCTCTCACCGCATTGCACACCATATGGGGAAATACATCTTTTGCTTAGCTTTACTCGAAGGAAGGAAACGTTATTGCTTCGGTTGTGAGTGGGTGTTTGTTTTACGCACGTCCATTAATTCCTAATTAGAATGGTAGACATTCCAACAAATGTGGCGTAGTATAAAAAACAAAATATTTCCTATGTGACTAGCCACCATAAAGCAAGAGATAGATGCTCGCCCTTCGGATAGTTTTAAGGCTCTTAGAGGCATTGTGCAGGAGAGAAGATCCTCGTGCGTTTGCGATGTGCAAAGTCACAAAAGCAATGCTCTACTTCTTGAGATGCACCAGCCTTTGTGACCGCTTGTGACAAACTGAACGATGAACTCTTCATTGCCGGTGTGTCCATGCACATTGTGAACTTCTCTTCGTCTTCTCCGCTTTCAGTACGCGTTCTCTCTTCTCCAGTTCACGGTAGCCAACCAGACTGTACTTGGCAAACCTCCCTGCCTTTCCCTCAACGCTTGTCTCTCTTTTGTGAACGCTATCGTTTTTCTCAATTTCCTTTTTTTAGCTTTCAAGAAGCTTAAGTACAGCATTATTATTATTATTATTATTATTATTATTATTATTATTATTATTATTATTATTATTAAAGCCGAGCTTTAGTTCTGTGTTCCTTGGACTTTTCGCTGCTGGCACTGCCTTGCACGGCGAGTCAGAGGGTGGCTGAAAGCCCACGGCAGGGGTGTGGGAGACGAGACAGGCGATGTCAGTGACGTCTCCGTAAAGCGGGGCCACAGTGCCGTCTTACGCACCGGGAGGAATGCCACAATGCCATCTGGGCGTCGTAATTAGGCGCGCCCCTCATAAAAGCATTTGCAGGAGCTGCCGCGCTTGTCTCCGCACTCACGCACAACACCAGGGAGTCACGCACAGTCCAGGGGGGAGGTAGGGAGAATGTTAGACAGGGAGTAAAGAGAGAGGAGGCAGAGAACCGGATTCCGTACCAACTCAGTCAGGAAACGATTGATTGACTACCCCCCTGGCGTTGGTGGCAATTCACCTAACACGAGACGGGAAAAAGAAAATACGTCGTCAGAAAGCATTGCTCATTTGGGCTCTCTTAAGTAAAGGAATGAGTAAATGAATGACGCGTCTCCCTGTGTTCTGTTTACTTGTACGAACAGTAGTGGTGCAGGCAATGTGACGCTTAACATCAGATCGCGACTGTCGTATGCCATCAACATCACCCCCAAATACCGCTAACACACGCATACATCACAGAAAGCTTCGCATACATCAATTACTACACTGCGTAGGATCTGCACGTTATTATTATTATTATTATTATTATTATTATTATTATATTATTATTATTATTATTATTAATATTATTATTATTATTATTATGTGCAGCAGCACCCACACCTCAGTGTTCTTTCTGGGCACATCAAATTACTGATTGATTGATTGATTGATTGATTGATTGATATTGTTATTCGGCTGCTGGAGAACGCATGGACAGTGAACAGAGCGGGAAATAAGGGTAGCAACAGGATTGGAACTGCTGCCGAAAGGAGTGCGACACCACGACCTGTCTCCGTTTTAAGGAGGAGATAGAAAGACAAAATGATAGACAGAAAGGAAGTAAATAGGAAGAAATGAAGAACATGAAAGAAACAAAGACTAAAGTAAAACAGGAACAAACACCAGAGTGAGGCGAACTGAAAAAACATCCTGCAGGTTGGACTACTTAGAAACAAATTAGAATTGGAGGACGCTTTACCTTCACTTTTAAGAGTGCAAGGCGGTAGCATTCAAAGTTCCCTCACTGCTTTCCACGAGTGCGCCAACTGCAGCGTATGTAACCGTAATGTTTAGCGCGAAAGGCTGGCGGCAAATGCTATGCATGGAGGCGAGCGTTCTGGTAGAAACATGTCCTCTTGCATGGGCTGATCACGGAGACATTGCACCGCCGCACGAGAAAAATTGCATAACGTTAATGTTTCTGTTATTGATTCAGACTTTTAGTATAGAAGTTTGAGAAGATTTAACATAAAAGGCATGCCCTGTCGTTGTTTTGTTCCATGACATTTGTTTGTGAGCAGTCATTCTGAAAATTCCGAGCAATAACATTGTCAAGAATGAAAGGCAAGGTATAAGCAACTTTAGTGATAGAATTATGTGGTAGTATAACCAGCATATACATATACATGTGCCTAAATATGCAGAAAATTTTCGCTCATGGACAACTTTGGCGACGCCGGCGCCGACACCGACAGCGTATCTTCAGGGACACGGCGCACTTAATGCTCTCGCGTTAAAAAAGTTCTCGTCACTTGCGAATAAAGAAGGTGCCATAAACGGGAAGCCAAGTCGCTTTCTTGTAGAAAAGTAAGCAGGACGCGATGATCCTGGCGGCGTCAACAGGCACGACCACTCGGATACAGGCAGTCGCCAAGTGAACGCCATGCTTTAAGCACGCATAGCCTACTCCGCTATTTGCGGTTGCTGCTCTTCCGGCATTACTTTATTAAGTGAGTAATAAAATACGTGTTCATCATCACAGTCAGGTCCTGAGCTCCGGCCCCATTAAGCAATGACCAGGATGGAGGCGCATGGAAATAACCTGGATGGCGTCAGAAGAAGACGGGCAGATAATCCGGAGATTTAAGTCTGCTCACGTTACTTCGTAAACTGAATCTTTAGGTCCTTGTGCCAAAGTTACTTGCCCTGAGCCCTCACAGTCCATTTAATTAAGTACACTGGGACACTACACCGGACTTTGAAAGGCCGTTTTTGTTTCAGTGTGGTAGTCTTCTAATATCTTCTAGAAAGCAGCACGTGTACGATGAAACTGAGATGTCCCGCCCCGAAATTGCTCGGACTAAATAGTATCAATAAACAACCTAAAACTTGCACCAACAGCCAGTGCTTACGCTTTCAAAGCACCGCCTTCCATACGGATATTCCCTAGATGTAAGATGATTAAAGTGACAGACAAAAAGAGTAAAAGAGAGGAGCTTTCGGAAGTACAAGAGTTTGCGACACTAATGAGTAATTACTAACGTTCGTTAACACAATCTAAATTATATTTTTTCCTTCTTCCGGAGACATAAATACCCTAATATTTTTGTTTTTGTAATTCAAAAGGTTCGTTTTCACTAGGCGAACATGATTAGGTGCAAGGTGAATTGCCGCGATTGCGTGTTTCGCTTCCATTATTTAAGTCTTTCTGTGTCTGTCTTGGCGCTCGTGCTACTAGAACTCCTTTTGGTGGGATGGCAAAGATGTCACTAAAAGCACTTTGGAGCATGAAGGCATGAAGTTATTCTACTTTTTCCGCAGTCTATTTTATGTGTTCACCATATATTGATAAATTGGTATGGGGGAAATTAGTAGACAAAAAGAACTCGGTTTAATATCTGCCGCTATAGGCTTGGGTTGCCAGACAGCTTGGTTCCATTGTCATCTCAACCACCGGTAGCGGTGCTGTAACTAAGCGAAGCGGGATGGATAAAGAAAAAAAGACCTAATACTTGTTCTGTTTTCTTGTCTTTGGAGAGCCGGGCACGCCGACATTTTTATGCATTGTTTCAACGTGTGCTTCAAAAGATTTTTAACTTTTCGACAATTCGCACGGAAGGTTTCTAGGCTAACACTTGCAGTCTGCTTATATGTTTTATCGACAGCCTGCTTCAAGTTACTACGAAATAACGTCCAAACGTTTGCGTTTTCTTTCGCAATATGATTAACAAGATTTCCTGAATGTAACTATCTCTACCTCATGATAATTATTTTTCTTAAGGCAGATCGCAGCGTACAGCATGCCTTCGCAATATAAAATTTGGTTTGTGATGATGTGATATTTTGCGATGATGTCAATCGAGTGTATATAAACGATTTGTGAACTGTGAGATCTAAACATTTTTTCTACTCACATCTGCAGACCTATTAGTAAAAGCTTGCTCAGGGGTCTACAGGCCACCGTCATACTGGATGAAGGAGACTGATAAAAAAATTCTGTGGATCCTATAGTTCTGAAGGCCGAAACAATTAATTCATAGGAAGCCAACGTTGCCTATTGCGCGTAGTTTAATTTTTTCTAAGGATATTGAGGGATGGGGGAAGGGCCAGCTTCCCGCGAATCTAGAACCCGCGACTACTTGTGATGACCGGAAATCGAGGCAATTAGGCGTCCTGTCAGTCGGCAGCGTCTCAAAGCCGAGCGTTCTATGATTCTCGGAAATGAGGGATTCCGATTCTGGAGTGACACCAACGGCCTGTCTTTCATGCTGACACTACCTGAAGGTTCTACTCTACCCGCGGCTAACCATTGCGAAGTAAAAAACTTCCCTCGTGATGGGCTGGCTACCTTCAATGAAGCCAACCAAGCTTCATTCATCAAAGGCTGTCATCCCTTGTGCTATTTCACGTACCTACCCTATGGACTAAGGCTGCCTGTGCATCTCACCCAACGAAGACACTTTTGACCTTCTTTCTAGTCAATTGTCTCATTGGGATAATGTAGCTTGTTGAGTGTGTTGCGCGAATTCACCGTATCTTTGCTCGCCACTGCTTTCTCTATCTCATCTTTGTATTACATATTTCCAGTTCCCCAATGTAGGCTAGCCAACCAGACGCACTTTTGGTTAACTTTCCTGCCTAATCCTTTTCTTTTATCCTCCTTCTCTTGTAGTGTGTTATGTTCATGTTGTGCTTCTGTGACCTGCGCTGTGGGTATCATTTTTTTTTACTGTTCCTATCTGCAGTAGCATGCTAAGCGTTCCACCAAGCTAACCACTGGAGGAGTTATTAAGGAGCTCTTTCCTCATCGCCCCCTATCTTCTGCAGCGTCTGGTGCATTGAGTAAGCAACTAAAAAACAGAAACAAACATGAAAACCCCACCGAACATTACTAGTTTGACGGTGCTTCCGGGAGCCGGTGCGGAGCTATCTTTAAAACGTGTTAATATGAAAGGTTGCGGATAGATTATCTTTGCCCTAAGTTTTGTGCATCCTTTTACTTTTTTGACAAAGTGGAGACCATTTTGCGCGACCAAGTATAATTGATTTTATGCTAATGGGAGTTGAGAAAATTTCCATTCGAAATAAGCGGACGCCTCATATTCAGTGTAGACCTTCGAAAGAAATAAAATAATTTAACGAACCAAAAAGGAAATGTTTAAACTTTAGATTCAGCCGTGATTGGACAGAGCCTCTCCGATGGTGAGACATAACATTCAAGGAAACGGTCAGTCGCTTATATCTTTACGTGCAAGCACCTCTGCATACGAAGCTTCCATTTGCAGTTAAAGAAGCAGACAGATTATTACACCTGAAGTGAAAAAGTACCGCCCTTCAGAGCTGTTCAACTCATTTAGACTGCTCGCAATTTTCTGTAGGAGCTTTTGCAGAGTAGTGAAAATGACAGCATAAAAATCGTTAGTGAAATTATAGTAATTCAAAGTGTCATGCATTCATCGCAGACACCGACGCTGTTTGTACTTATAAGTTCAAATTCATTTTGAAGCGTTTCACAGAAAAGTTTGTGTTTGACACTTAACATGTACTCCGCGCGAAGAAGGGGAAATCGCGTTTGCATATTACGGTTCTTGCTAGGAAGAGTACTAGAGCTGTGTTTATTCCTCGCGGAGTGAATAAGTTATTCGTTAAGTCAGTTAACTGTACCGAACAGCTACTACGGTTTTCTTTGCTTATTGAAGTTTTGTGTGTGATGGATGCGCATACTCTTGAGAAACTCTGACTGGTCCAGACGACACTACGAGACAGTTTTGTACACCCTTTGTTAGGAGGTGTCTCTTGTGAAACCGAGGCCTTGAATATATTGTTTTTATGTATCTTTGTTTGAGTGGTTGCAGAAACACGGGGTACGCTTGTTTTTGTAGACTAAAAGGACTGCTGGTCCCAAATGTCACATTAACAGAAATACACATAAAGAGAAGAAAATGTTACTGAAATACGCAGTTGCTTAATAAACTTGCTTAATTAGTAGAATATGTGTTTCGATTTCATGTGCTATTAATGTCCGCCTCTGCAAATAACCCAGCTCAATGACACTTATGTTATCTCCCACAAGCGGTTCTTAAAAATTCCACAAAACTTAAAAAGGAGCACCCTGTATTTAGAGCTCATCGATCTTCACCGCAACGGATGTTTTGTTTTATTGCAGATTAGCGCTCAATGCACGAGTACCGGAATATCCATTTGGTGATCTAGACCGCGGATGTATATGATACAAATTTCATCGCGGACAGTGCGTAAAAGCAGACGCGCGAGAAACCGGTCCCTTGCCGCCGCTAAGCATGAGCGAAGGCAACGCACTAAACACCATCTCACAGAAGCGTGTCCCTGAAGGACCTTTGGTACCTGCTGGTACACTTGATACGACCGCAGCCGTTCCCTACGACACAGCTGTGAGACGACATTTACTCTGACAGCTCTGGCTGGGTGAATTGGAGTAATCTAAAACAAAAATGACAAATGACCACAAGAAGCGCAGGTATTATTGAATTTAAACACTGATCATCTTGCCATTTGCTGGGCGTGTTGGTAAACTAATATTGAAAGCATATTTAGCGCAAGTGAACAGGAATGGAAGGGAGACGACAGCGCAGTGTGGTATCCTCTTCCTTCTGTCCTTGTTCGCTGGCGCTAAATATGCTTTCACTTAGCATGAACTTGAAGAGTTGAGAAGAATTAGAATACACGAAAGAAATTATTATTCACTAAAGGTACCTCGAGGTAAGCGTTAAGGTGCCTTTCACTTGCTTTGATGTTGGCGTTAAAATTGGAAGGCTATTCCAACCCCAGCTGAAGTCGATGAAAAAAGTATTCCTGAACGAATTCGGTTTGAGATAGGGGCGGAACCACGGCGCACTGCAGTTTCAAGCGTCAGTCCTCGAGTGTGGGACCGCAGTCGTGGCCTAGTGTACAGGGCGTCCGGCCCGGCTGCGGTAGGTGGACAGTTCGAAACCCACCGCCGGCACCCACCGATAAAAAGATGGGTACAGGCGCTCCAGAACCCGGTGCCCGGGTAGTGTTTGGGATGTACCGCCTGGGGAGTGCACCCGGCTACCGATTTCCCTAGTTTCGACATGCAACCCTGAAGGGTGGATACGTTCCCTGGCCGTAATGCGGACACGGCTGCATTAATCAGTGTGGGGAGTAGGAGGAGCTTCGGATTCATTTTTTGTTGCTGCACTACCTTCGGGATCGGCCCGCAGTTTGACGTATGATGACGTGCTAATTTTTTTCAAATAATTTCAGGGATTTAACATATAAACACTACGATCCCAATATGAGGCATGTCGTTATGGGGAAAAGAAGAGACCGTGGCTTAATGGTTACTATATTCCGTGCTACTGTATTTTGGGCAGGAGGTCCGCTGATCGAACCCGGCCCCCCCAATATCCAATTTTATTTAAAGAAATCGCTATTTCTCCATTGGGTAAAACAATGCATTCAATAGCAACATGTTAAAGAGAGAGAAAACAAGGGTAGGAAAGGCGGGGAGGTCAACCAGAACAGCATCCGGTTTGCTACCCTACACTGTGGGTGGGGGAAAGGGGAATAGAAAGAGGGTGAAAGGGAGAGAGTAACCACTGAGTACGTGTAGGAGGGACACTATACACAAGGACACTATAAACGGTCTGTTAAGCCCGTGCACTTCAAGTACCGCACTAGTGCACGAATCGCCTTTCGAGCTAGTGACGGGTGTGGCCACGGTCCGAGTATCTTTGACTCGGTGAAAGGCCTCGAGTCCAGTCTGCGTAAAGTTGCCCGCAGAGAGAGGCGTTGGACATCGTAGCGAGGGCAGGTACACAATAGGTGCTCGATGGTCTCCTCGCACCCACAGGAGTCGCACATCGGGCTCTCGGCCATTCCCATACGGTAGGAGTATGCGTTCGTGAATGCCACTCCCAGCCACAAGCGACACAACAAGGTTGCTTCGCCGCGGGAAAGGCTAGATGGCAGTTGTAGCCGTAGCGTGTGGTCCAGTTAACGTAATCTGCAATTGAAGGCACTTGAAATCCAGAGATCTTGGGACTTCTTGCGCGCAAGTTGGCGAAGTTCTCTGGCAGCGTCCGACCTCGCCAAAGGTGTTGGACGCGTCTTGGTATCTTCGTGGGCACACCGGGCAACCTCGTCAGCTAGGTTGTTGCCGACGATGCCACAGTGAGCAGGAATCCACTGAAATATAATGTGGTGTCCTCTTTCCAGAGCATGGTGGTGCAGTTCCCTGATTTCAGATGTCATTTGCTCGTAAGTTCTGTGACGTAATGCGCACTTGATGCTGTGAAGGGCTGCCTTAGAGTCACAAAATACGACCCATGTTTAAATATTTCACGAATTAAGGCGTGTAATTTTAGTGGAAGTATAAATTATAGTAAACATAATCCAGCTAAGTAAACACGGGTGGCGTGACGTGCGCAGACACACAAAGACAGAATTAACTCAATAGCCACAAGCAGCGTCTGCTCAGGGTCTCGTCGGCCGTCTCGCCTAGGCTCGGCCTTACGCTTGTCACAAATAGCAGAACATGTTCCTGCGTCTGGACCATAGTGTGATATTGACGTCTAAGCGGGTCATCCTTGCTTCAGCGCTGTTAACTGTTCACAGGCGTTCCTCGGCCGGCGTTCTGACAATTAACACGTGGGGCATGTTTGCCCGATGCGACGGACGTGGTGCTTCGCTGCAGGAACTCCGCAACGACAGGTACTAGCATGGAAACTACATGTGGGAAAATGATGGCACCAGTTGGCGGGACCTTAAACCCGATAAGTAAAGCTGTTTAACCTGAGGCTTTATAATACAGCTGCTTCTCGAGCTGCACCAGTCTGTGCGATTAACGCACGAACACGTCTAGACGTATTTCTCCACCTGGCATTCAAATCCTGATACATTCAGAAAACGCACAGCTAATGTTAGTAATGTTCTTCAGAAAACTTATTACAACCTAAGGAATCAGTATTTTTTGTATTTAATTATCGAAGACGGCGAAAGATCGCCCGGCATGTTCATTTAATTGATACTGAAAAATTAGCGGGCAGCAACATTCGTATGGGGATGGATTACCAGAGAAGCTGTTTAGGCTGCATACATGGGCTGCATAGATTGGCTGCATACATAGTGAAATCATACATTTTTTGAACGGTACCACACTACACAGACACAAGTGCCGCCGCGGTCACTGCACATCCCAAGCATCTGCCGCAACCACTGTTGCAGCTGCACCAGCGATTCCTATCCGCATGACGTTATAACCACGGAAGCGCAGGCCACGTGCACAGGTACTGTCGGCACACACTTTCCCCTTTTCATTATATATATATATATATATATATCACGGCGCGCGGACAGGAATGCCGGGTCTAGAAGTAGACAGCTTCGCCGTAATAAAGCGCGCAAAGGGCCTCAACGTGCTGGCTTGCATGCGGAAAATGCTAAACGATGTTCCATACCACCCAATGAAGCTTGCGCCCATCGCCCGTGCTGTGCTAGGGGTCCTCTGTTCGAATCGTACTGTAGCTAGAACTCATCCGACGGGTTTCTCACTGTACGCTTGTGCGAACGGTTGGCGCGACTCGGCACGCCAGACAACTCCTGCTGGCCAAATTGAACAGTGCTCTGGCACTTACAACGCGTTTCACAACGCTGGCTTGCAGGCATCGCATCTCGATGGTTCGTGAGATGAGAGCGGCGGTGCACGAGATGAGAAAGTCAGTGCCCAGTGAAATATTGGATAACGTTAGCTTGACGTGTGCTGCCCGTTCCTATGGGACCCGTGCGCACGCATCAGCTTAGCTGGCTATTCAGCATAGTATGCTTACATTCGTGACTTTGACAGCTTGGTTTGATTTCACGTGGTTTTATTCGTAAGTGGAAAGGCAAAGCAGTGATGTGCATAACTCTCGCACGAAAAAAACATTTAATGCTTTTAAGCGCGTTACATTACGTACTCCTGCTATCACATTCGTTATCCGGGGACAAATGCCACGGCTGCTGGATTTACAGGGCAATGAACACCTCGCATGAAAATGTGGGAATCTGCTAGCAAAAAGAAAAGCAAAGAAGAAAAGGGTACTCGAATTACAGCACATTGAACACCTCGTAAGAAAATGTGGGAAGCTGCCAGCAAAAAAAAAAAGCAAAAATGAAAAGGTTAAAAAAAGAAAGAAAGAAAACGCTGTGACGACAGATCTTTATCTTTTGAAGGCCGGACATTTTCTGACTCTGCACGTCCACTTACTATATATCCTGAATGAATTCCTTTGTCGCTTTGTCTCCCTTTCTTGTCTCCCTTTCTTTCTATCTCCCCCTTCCACTCTATTTCTCTTTTTATCCCTCTTAACCCTTCCCCCTGCGCAGGGTAGCCAACCGGAACTACCTCTGGTTAACCTCCCTGCCTTTCTCCGCATTATTTTCTCTCTCTCTCTCTCTTTGTCGGTAAAATTAGCACAACTCAATAAAGATAACCCCTGGATCTAGGGAGAGAAAATTTCGCGAGACCGGACGGATCTGGCAGAATGCCAAGTAAAATTAACGGGCATCGACAAGCGGGTTCGGACCCAACTTTTTCGGGTCTGGAAACTGACCCATAGCACGATGGAAAGCCCACGTATAAACGAAACGGGCTTCGCAGTTTTCTACTGCTACGGGATCGTTACGCGTGATTCTGCAAGCAGCTGCTACCTTCGGCGCTTCCTGCCGACGACAACTGAGACTCCTACAAGGGACCTCAATTTCGAAGAGTTGGCGGAATTGGCGGCATTATGTTTAGCAGGAAGCTACTAAGCCAACCCATACAAGTTTGGCCCAAAGGAAGCTTCAAGGTTTCCAAAAAAATGCACCAGATGTACTTCGTCGATCGGGAAACGCATAACTCCGTATAAGGTTGCCCTTGTGCAAATCAAAATAAGCTTCCTTTTCAGGTGCTTATCCGTTCTGCCTCTTGAAAATGTATTTTAAACAAATTTTTTTCTGTCTTCAGCATTATGGTAGATTTGCAGAAGTCGAACAGATGTGCAATCTTGAGTTGTTCAGGGAGCCTAGTTCCATCTAGAAATGCGCATTGAAATCCGCCTGAGCCCTCAAAACTACATCAGGTAGGGGAAAGAATATCGACTATCTCTCGTGCACTGCGCTTAGCAAGCAGCGAACTACTTCAGAAACTTGCAAATTATTACTGTCAAAAATAACCGAAGGACAGAATCCGCTTAACGAACCCACTGCAACGCTCCGATCTGATCATATCAGTCTCACGGCATCTTCGGCTGGCCGTTTCGGAGCGCTCTAGATCGCTCTCGCGAGCGGCGTTGTCTTCGGCTAGATGAAAGGGGGTGCACGCCTTGCGTTCGGCTGGTGCTTTTCGATAGCTCTCCCCCGTCTTCGAGCGCTCTGAGGCGCTCCGAGCCTTGTCGTCGGAGCAGTAGTCCCTATAGAAGCGTCTTCCGCAACGTCATCACAGCACAGCGTCGCCGCTGTTGGCGACGGTCCACCGTAACCTAGGCAATCTAGGTCACTGCATGCTGGCGTCGCGAGGAACGCTCGTCCCACCGACGCATCCGCCGGTTTGCCGGGAGCTTTGAAGGTGAAACATCGGACATTGGCAGTAGTCTCGTGATTAGGCATCTGCCATTTCCTCCTCCGAGAGCGAGTCACACGCTCGGCTTGCGCGCTCGTGCTCTATATACATCCGAGTTCGTGGAACGCCGAATCTGCTCGACTCGGCTTCAGGGGATGGAGGAGGCCAGTATAACGTGCAGTCACGTGCAATATGACCTCCTACACCGGTGACCGTGGTCCAAGGGGTTGCGCAGACACAGGGTAAGTTCCAGACCTAAACACAGCTTCGCTTAGTGGTATTTATGAAACCACTCTTTCGCATCTCAGAGCCGCCGCGCAGCCCTTGAGCCCCTTCGACCACGAACAAGGGTGTTGTAAGTCATGTTGCACGCGACTGTACCTTTAAGGTCTTTGCGAGGCATTGAATATAGCATCCTTGGCATTCAAGTTTATAAGCACGAAATTCTCTTAGCTCGTGTTGTCGGTGACCTTCAAGTGACCTTGAGCCAAAAGACAGAAACACAAAAGACGAACGTCTGGGCAAGTTGTGAGAGCGAAACGAGACCATCCGGCCAACCATGCAAGACCACGTTAAACACGCTAGTTACTTCCCAAACAAGTAGCAAGAAATGCTGCCTCCGACTTATTCCCAATGTTTGTTCACAGTATCACTCAAGCTGTAACTTCTAGTAGGCTGAAGTATTATTTTTCATTTCCAATATGGCGACGTTCAAAAAGGCAAATACAGCGCACTATACGCATGATTGTAATCTTTTGACGCCGAGTGCTCTTTTCAACGCCAGTGGTCCGCGAGTCCCGCGGCGCGCTCGGCGCGCCGGCAGCGTCGGCCGAGCCGCAGATGGCTGTTTGACCGAGACGAGACTTGCACTAAGGTTTGGTCTGTTACAGCAGACCATTGCGCCCATACGGACCAGTGCAAGATATGGCGTGGTGCGATATGGTGTGGTGCGGTGTGCCGTTGCGAACATGCACACCACCCACTTTAAGAATTTGGCTAGTATCATCTACGTACAATCAATCCGCTTTGCCGGTAACCATGTCATGCTTGCATCTACACGCCATTAGGGAAGAGCCAGGATTTTTTATAGTTAAGCCCTTTGTTGGGCGTCTGCAAGCTAATTGCGCAGCACATGACGGAGATATGCTATGGTACTTGAGTGTGATTATGAGGCGCCCTATTATTTTACGTATACTGTAGAAAGACCATGCTGAAACATTCAAAACAATCACTGAAAACATAAAATAAAAGCGCAATGTCTTTGAATAGAGGCGTAATGTCAAAGGATTAGAGGAATTGGTCCCTGTATAGGTATCAAAGTGCATCGTATTTTGTGCAAAGCAAGGTTGGAAAGGCTGCATGCCTCTGTCGTTAAAGCAACTATTTATTTTTCAGCAATTTAAAGGTACGTCGAGGTAACTAAGACAAGAGAAAAAAGAAGTAAACAGTCGGAAGCAAGGATGGATGTCTTTCAGTGCGCCGTATAAGGCAATTGTCAATGGTGCTGTTGTATCAATGTATTTTCTTCACTTTCCTTAACAAGTTTGGTTTATCTTCTGAAAATTGTGGCATTGGAGGCAGAACCGTGTTGTGGCTTCCCTTAATAATTGTTGCTTATCGAATGAAGGTTTGTTATTTATGCAAAATTAGCATTCTTTGCCTACTTCAGATTTTTAATCTATCTATCTAGCTATCTATCTATCTATCTATCTATCTATCTATCTATCTATCTATCTATCTATCTATCTATCTATCTATCTATCTATCTATCTATCTATCTATCTATCTGTCTATCTGTCTATCTGTCTGTCTGTCTGTCTGTCTGTCTGTCTGTCTGTCTGTCTGTCTGTCTGTCTGTCTGTCTGTCTGTCTGTCTGTCATTGTCATCACGTCATTGTGATCATACTCATCGTCATGCAATTGCCCTCATACTGTTGTCATGCCATCGTCGTCATACAATCGTCGTCGTGCATTCGTTGTACCGTAATCGTAAAGCCGTAGTGGTCTTCACATTCACCGTCCTTCTAACTTCCATATTCCACTCTAGTCATGCAGTCGTAACGCACCACTGTCGTGACCCAGTCGTCTTCATTCGTCGTTTGTCTTGCCGTCGTCGTCACACTGTCGTTTTACCATTGTCAGCACTTCAGTAATGTCATCTCATTGTTGTGATGTCGTCATCGTCATACCGCATACACCGACGTCACTTGTTCTATGCCATTTTATCGCAATCATGCTGTCGCCATTAAGTCGTGATTGTACCGTCATTGCCACGCGATCACCATTATGTCGCCGTCATATAATCGCTATCATGCATCCGTTGTCGTACCATCGTCGTCATCCCATCGTGATCGTGCCGTCGTGGTCGTGCCAACGTCGGAGTACCAGCTTTGTCATTATGTTAGTTGTAAAACTACCGTCATCACGCCAACGTCGTCATCTCATTCCCCTCATGTCGTTGTCGTCACACTTTCATCGTAATGCCATCGATATCTTTCCAGAATTGCCACCTTATTTGGTCAAAGGCGTAATACCGCCTTTGTCATCCCTTTGACGTCACTATTTCATCATCATTTCGCCGTCATCACCGTGCCGCCATCATAGTCTTCGTCGTGATGTAATTAATGTTCATTGGTGACCTTGGCAAGCGAGTTCCGTAGGAAAGAAGGATGATACCGCAGAC
This sequence comes from Dermacentor andersoni, assembly GCF_023375885.2. Classification (NCBI taxonomy): domain Eukaryota; kingdom Metazoa; phylum Arthropoda; class Arachnida; order Ixodida; family Ixodidae; genus Dermacentor; species Dermacentor andersoni. The sequence continues at coordinate 99,594,148 of NC_092819.1, read as the reverse complement.
AATGTATGTCGCAAGCAGCCGAAGTAATGGAAAATTCAGAATAATCTCTACAGATGTTTATTAATTGTGGCTTCAGAAATATCATGTCGGCACATAACTCGAATGCATAACGCAATAAATTCGACAGTCATCGTGAGATTAGGTTTTTAGATACCTACCGCAAACGTGACTCCAAATTATAACTGCTCACTCTTATCCCCAAGTGCTAACAGAAGGGCACAGTATTCCGTCTCTACCGTATGCTCTTTATTAGTCATGTTTAGAATAGCGCTTGTCGCCTTACGTGCATTAAATGCAAGCACCTTTGCGGGACGTTATGAGGTGCGTCCCTTCTAGACGTTTAGTTTAACGTACGGGAACGCAAACGCAAGGAAGATGTTAAAAATCAGAGTGCCGTCTGGTGCCTGGTGACAAATATATCCAAGCCAAGACAATCCATTAGCAACCATCATGTTTTTGCTATGCGGCATGGAAGGAAAGCGTAGTAGAGGCTTTGGCTAGCATGGACGTGTTGGAGAGTGTGGAGGAAGTCCCGAGCTGTTTTTCGCAAAGGAGCAGTGTAACTGGTGCCCCAATAGTAATCGTTGTTATACCAACCGCGCTTCTGAAGCTCTCGCTACTGGTCTCGGCCTCTGAAAATGGAGATAAGGTTATTCGGCCCGTGTCTTTCTCATAGCACATTCTGTTCACGAGACAATCTGTCATTGGAGCGGGGTGTGTAAGCTTGTAAGATGTGTTTAGGATCTATGAGCGGGAGTGTCAGCCAGCAAGAGACACTCAAGTAATTACGGCGCGGGTCTTCATCCTTTTCTTCAACGTGCCAAAGAAAAGCACAGAAGCACTTCTTCGTCACTAAAACTGTTACAGAAGTTTGGTATAGGCATTTTTCTGGTGCGCGTCGGCAGTACACACTTCCGGCGGCTGGTAGCAATTGTTCAACGCTCGCGCCTATCTGCTCCGGCGAGCTGATTGGAGGCACAAAGCGAGATGAGTACACCAATGTGGCTGCACTTCAAGCTTCAAAAACTTGACGCCAGGGCCTCTCCTTTTGTTTCTTTCCTCTGTGCCATGCAGACACGCATCGTTAGGCCTACGGGCGCTGGAACCGGAGAACCATTCTAGAAATTGGACGCGGTATGCGATCATAACAAACGTTTCAGGCAAGTTTAGAGAAGGCGAAACCTCATCTGAATAGCTGCTGGCGATCAACGCGAGTCGAAGCGTAGCCATCACGAGAATTCACGCTGAAGCGGGAGCCATGCTTACCGCCATGTTTTACAACAATATATCTTAACGTAGGTAAAGATTACGAACGTTGAACTCACCAAATAACGCACGTTATCATAGCGCACATAAATCAAGAAAACACAATGACGTTCGGAGTATGCACAGTGACGACGCCATTTCTTTACGTATTTAATGCATTTACGCTTGTTTGCAAACGCTCTTACGAAACTATCTATTATTAGATAGTTTACTGATAGATTACTGTGTATGCGTATGCAACACATTCTGGCGAGCGCATGTAAAAATTCTTGATATGGAGGCAGGGGCTAAGGCAGTGAAGTTTTCTTTCTGCTTGAACTTCGCTTGGAAAAGTAGCAACAAAACAATTACTTTAGCCGTCAAAGTATTTCGGAAAGGGTAATCGTTGATTAACTAAATTGAATTTCCGTACATCCTAAATAGTTGACTGGATCGCGTCGCTCTCATCGGTGCCACTGCAAAGTAGAGTAGCGCATGTTTGTTTCTTCTTCTTTTTGAAGAGAACGTAAACGAGCGTAAAACTGCCAGCGTCAGTAGACGAATACAAAGTATTCAAGGCAGTTTCAAATTCTCAAAACTTATTGAATAACTTAGCCGCAAATTTGCACTCCTCATTTCAGCTTTCTATTGAGGAATAAATCAGTCGTACAGTCTTCCACACGTTTTACTATTGCCACAAAAATTGTTCCTTCTTCTGTGTATCCAGTATATCGCAACTAACGTATACTATAGCTTATAACAAATATCTGAGAGCATTTACAATGAATTTCAAAAGAAAAAAGAAAGACACACACAATGTGTAAAAGGTATCCGCCATGCTTTGACCACGCTCATACTAGGCTTCGCTGCCTGAAAATGGCTGAAAAATTGATAAGTGCATCAAGGTTATTGTTCGGTCACATTATCGGAGATCATTATGTGATGATCAAACGCGTTAGATCAGTGAAAGATATTACATCCGTAAAAGTTATTCCTTGAAAAATGCTTGTACAATCTTCAACAATTCGTAATTGCACGGCACATTTTCGACTTGAAAAGCCAGAAAGAAAGCAGGAGTAGAAGGGCCATGGAAAGGAGAACAAAAGCACGCCTCACATTTCCGTACGATTCGTAAGCTTTCGGCCGTTAAAGCTATGACGTAGTTCCTCTTTGTTATGCGTCACTTTGTATGTCTTTAACATTAGCTCTCCATCTCCTACGGCGTGCGCTAAACGGAGGAAGTCCTTTGATGTTTCCATTCCTGCGAAGGATGCCAGGCGCAAGCATTGAACTACGCATTTGCCTCCGTTAGCATTAAAGATGCGCATATGTACCAGTAAGTATCTGCAATGCCGGTTCTCCGGACGCATACATAAAGACGTGTGTTTACTTCCTGGCTTTGGGTGTCGTTCTCTTCTTTTTTCACGGTTCATTTCTGGTCAGCTATCTCAGGAATCGCGATGCAGGTTTCGCACAAATAGAAACGTTACTTTTAGTGGAGGTACGTTTATTGAGATCGCTAATACCACTTTCGGCACCTCGGCCAGTTCTTCCGAATGCGTGGTTTTTCACGAAGGAATGTAATTTTGCGTCGCGACGAAAACAGAATCGCAAGGATACTTCTTTCGCGCTAGGAGTTTTTGTCTCCTCAATGTTGACTGCTTCCATGAGGGGTCACAAAAAAGGGTATAAGGGCGCTCTGTCCTATTTCTTTATTTTCTCTTACAGAAGGCGAATCGTGCCAAAAAGCTGGAGCGAGCCAATTCTTCAGGATAAATGGCGCGGAACACGAAGACCGTAAAATATGCTTCGTTGCCGAGCTCAGTCCACTTCTTGAAAGGCTACGCTGAGCCGAGCGACAAAACAGGAAATTCTGCCCCAGTTACTCCGTGCGCAGAGAACTGAGACATCCAGTCATGCCCGGTTGCAGTACGCTGGAAGGTCTTTTTACTATCTTTTTTTAGTGGCATTAATGTATGTCTATTTAATTACTAATAAAGTGATTCGCTATTTTTAGTATATTTCAGTCACATTGTCTCCCTTTATCTAGCTACTTTTCGGCGCTCTTCGATAAAAAAAAAACTTGTTTAAAATTTATCCGCTTCTCGTCCAATTTGTACCTGAGTCCCACAGCTTTCTCAAGCACATCAGGCCGATCCTGTAGCGCTCAGCCACGAATATCTTCGGGCAGCTAAAGATTAGTTCTCAACGCTGACACGCACCGGCATGCTAGCGATTATCTCGGAGTCCATAGGGATTTCGCAAAGCCTCTGCGCACGCGAATTTTTGCAGGAAAAAACCCTTGAGAAGAACGGGTATTTTTTTTACTGTGTACTTGGAAATTGTAGGATAATTTTCTCATTTTCTAATGGGTAAATCGTCTTTTTAAGTTGGACCAAAAGATTGAAAAAGAAATCAATATTCCGTGACCTTGCAGAGAGCTTGCTATACAATATTGCTTTGCATTAAAAAAGACTTGACCATAAAGATTACACGTGGTTGAAGGACCGAATGCATATTGCACCACCGATATCATTTGGCTGTAGTTGCTCTAATAACTGAGCTCACCCGAAAGCTGCGAGATGGCAGTGCGGCGAGGGATTAACGGATAACTCAAGGGCACATGAACATTTCCACAAACCAAATAAAGGACTTTTGCTTAATGTCATGAGGTGCATCAAGCTTCATAAAAGGGAATGCTGGCGAATTAGGTTTCCTTCGTATGGCCACGCACTGCATTCAGCCATGCGACCTTTTCCTTTCAGGTTATTCTCTGAAGCAGCTGCATCGCGCATACAGACATACGTTTGAATCCTTCAACGCGCCGAAAAACTGTTTATAATAACTTGTATGCACAGCGAACCAGCACCGCCATTGTTTTGTTCTAGATTGGGTGGTTTAACGTGTCAGAGCGTGGAATGTAGCAGCGATCTACTTCATTCCTACCCCGACTACTGTTCAACGGTGAACCAAAGCTCCTTTACATGTACTTTAGTCACTGGTAGTCGGTTTAACGTCCGGCTTAGCGTCGAGTTATCCATGGTCTCTTCGTAGCAGCACTCGACGGTGCCATGTGGCAAGTCGTTAGTTCATTGTTTAATCAAAAAGGCACGTCGCTTCGCTCGTGCCATCTAGCGCCCTCGGTGCCGCCTGCATTTAACCGTCTGCGGGCACCGGTACGCAGTGTCTCCTTTCATCAGGGCTGTTGCTTGCAAAGCTGCGGCAGCACAACAGAAATTACTGCTTGGATTTGACTCTCCTGTGAACAAAGGCACACCTGTTAGTACACTCGAACAATACGTAACAATATACGCGGTGAAACAGTGCACGCAAGTAGCGTCTGGCATTTAGTGTCGACATTAACGCATGGTACCGTGCTCGTACAGCTGTGGGGCAACTGCGGTGAAATAAGCGCTTCACGCCGGGTCGATGGTTCGAGCGGGAAAAAAAGCGTCTTGGGAAGAACGACACGTGAACCTTCATGGCGAATAGCCACGTCGCCATTCGACCCACGCTGTGCGTGTCAGCAGAAATAATTATGGCTTAGGCAAGATGTATAGCAAGGCTGTACATGAATGCACAGAACATCCTATGTGCTCTGGAAGATGATCTCGGCTTAAAAACTCCAGGCTCAAGATTCTGAAGAAAAAAATCGCGAAAGGCTTCAAGGAATGTGAATTATTCCTACTTACGTTTGAGGGAAGCAACCGCGATTGTTTTCTAAGGAAGAAAACAGGGTGCGCTTTTTATAGGGCTAGAGTATACAGTGAAGTCTCACTTTATGTGTGGGCACACAGTATAGCCCTGCACTTGGAATATACTGTCATGTTCTCGTGTGTGTGTGTGTGTTTTGCGTGTGTGTGTGTTTCTGTGTGTGAGAGTAAGCAGTCCTAAATTCATCGTTGTTTTGTGCTCTTCTACTCACGCTTTCTTTTGCGTGCTTTCTCACGCCGGCACTGCTTTCATAACTGCGATCTTGTAAAAGACCGCAGTATAAATAAATAAATAAATAAATAAATAAATAAATAAATAAATAAATGGTTGTTACGACAAGCAGCCTGTCTTTATTCTCCAGTGTAGGCCTCGACATGTACACCGGCGCCAATTCGACTGTGCTCAGCGACTCTGACACACGTCGCGACAGCCTGACAGCATGCATGTGATAGCTGTCACTGCGTGTGTAAATTCTTGTCGGCCGCGAAAGTGCACTCTCACTGACAAACAGAGCGCCCACCTCCTCTGCTGCTGCAATGTAAAGGTAGGAGCTCTGTTCCTGATTGCGTCCCTGATTTGCAGGCACGTCAGGCATCATTCCGCGCCCGCTTATATTCACTGTCGGGAGAATAGCTGCGGCTGCACGGGGAGTCCTCGCGATGCTGAGGCGGCGTTAGCAGGCAGACGTACGCGTGGGCTCGTTAATCAGCGCAGGCGAGTGACAGCGAACACGGATGACCCTGCGCGTGTTGACTGTGCAGATTAGTTGTGCCGTGCTCTCGCATGTCAGGGTCATCGGCGAACTCAAAGAACGTTCCGCTTTACGTTCGTCATTTATCGCCATCGGATACATATATATATATATAAAAGAAACGTTGAGGATATGCCCGGAGAAGCTCAATAGGAACCACTGCTTACTACAGGTTATCGCATAAATAGAATAAAATAGTGTCGAAACTCATATAAGACTGCATGAAATATGGTAGGAAGGGAGCAAACAAAGTAAGAATGCTCATTTTCTTTTTGACGAAGACAAACATTCGTAACATAGACATCTGCAATCCTGAACACGATGAGCTTTATGTCAGTAAAGTGTACATGACAACGTATAAAAGCGAATTATGTTGGCCATTTGTTTCTATCTCCGCCGATACATTGTCTTGCAAGTTATCTTCAGGTATTCCTCATGTAAGTATTTCGCTTTACGCGCTAATTCAAACATACTATGCGCCATGGCACCAAATTTATCGTAAACGGATGTTGCTTACTAGATTTGCTTGTTTGAGTGGACAGATACATATTATTTATAGGAAAGGCTTAGAAGTCAGCCTGAACTTGTGCTCTGTAGACTGCTACCTCGCAGTGGCGGAGAGGATGAAGGGAGTGAAAGCAAAGTGATGAATCATGACTGGAAGAATGAAACTAGTGGATGTCTGTGCATGTTACACAGTGGAGCTACTATGGACAATCCTCCTGTCCCGTGGCACGCAGGGCTTACAACAACGCTTACATTGTCTAACTCGCCGTTGCATCAGGCGCTGGGTCGAGAACAGTGCGCTCTAGCAGTGGTTTGCCTTTCAACCTTTCAAAGCTGGGCAGGAAGCTGTCCAGCGTAAAGCGGCTTCCTCAAAAACACTGTGCAATCACATAATATGTGCTCCACCATTTCATGCATGCGGCATTGCTTGCAATAAGGGCTATTCCACTATACAAGAGATAGTCGTAGCGGCTACTCTTAGGCGAATTTCGCGTAGCAATCGTGGTTACTTTCACCTAACCTCTGACGGCATACGTAATTTTCTATCTGGCCTGAAAACATGCAGGCGCCTATGGATACTGTCAGCATGAACCCTGTACATCATCATAACGTCCAGGATTGGTAATAAGTTACGATTTGGTGATAAGTTACGAGTAAGCAATTCAGACGTCATCAGATATGGAGAAGGTCGGTCTCGCCTGGGAGAGTTCATCGCAGGCTCATCACCAGGCGCCCATCGAAACGTGATGTCGTGGCCACTTCGCTGAACACTGTCGTGAAGCTCTGTAATTTGTAGCACAAATATGTAACACGACCGTATCTTCAAGAACTAGCCTACGAGTCTGCACCCTTCTTGAGCAAATTGGTTATGCTTGCACTCAGGTAAAATATTTCCTACTGGTTACATGTAAAGTTTCACATACAGGCTCATGGAACTAATTTGGCATACAGTAAGAAATGACTACGCATTTCGTATGCCTCTTCACTTGTTGGCATGCAAGGAACATATGGCATGTTTACAGCCGATTGTTGCCAAACTGAGAACTATATGATCCAAAAATAGAAGTAGAATATCACACAGAACTTTTATTTAAACACTTTGATATGTTCATGCGCAATCATTACGGTTTTTATAGAGGACACTTTGTCCGAGCTAACGGGCGTCAAATGATACCTTGTATAGCACTAACAGCCACCGGAAGGTGCCTCTACTATCTATGTGTTCGCTTGAATAAACAAGTAGGAACGATCAGCCAACCCTGTAATAGCGGAAAAAAGTGTAATCGATTTGGTTAACTTAAGTTTTTTTTATCAATTATAAAACACGAGTTCGAGTTTATTGCTGCATTCATATTTACCGTAGATCTCTAACCCATCTACTAAAGGAAAGTCGGCGAAATTTGAGAGGCAGCCAACGTTGCCTCCACTTTGCTTCCTACAGAGCTGCATCCTACAGCTTCAAACTTTCAAGAAAGAGAGAGAAAGAAAGTGAGAGAGGGACATTTATTATGATTGAAAAGCTGAGAGGTTGCCTAAATCAATGTTCTGACCTGCTGCTCAGAATTGGGGAAGGAAGACGGGTTAAAAAGAAAAAAAAGAGAAGAGATGCGTTGAAGATGAGGGTGAAGATGGTGGTGAGTGAACTTGAGCAGCAAATGCTCTTCAAACTCTCAAATATATTACACTCTCCTGCAAGAATTTGATGAAGACCTTTAGAAAATCACGCCGACAAGAATTCGGCAAACGTCCTCACCGAAGCCTTTCAGACAAATTTTGATTGATAAACCTAAACAAAAGTTCTACCGATCATTATAATTGTACAGCATATCGCGGGCAAGAGGTGTTCTGCATGGCAGGTGTAGGTATAGCCGAGTGAATTCCACACAACCAGACTTTAACATTTGAACCGATACACATACAGAAAGAAAAAAAAAGCTGAATTTATAAGAACTGAATAATTCCATGAAAGCTCAACATTGACTTTCGTAAATATATAAACACGAACACGCAATGAACAGATAGGACTCTCTACCCAATATGCAGCGCGAAAGGGTATCCACCGTATGTCAGCTATGTCTTCAAGGTGGGCTTTCTTCAGGAGCATACATGTATTTTCATTGTATGTCCTTATGCCTCACTGCTTTCTGTCTCTTAAGACATTTTCCCCCATAAGAGAAAACAGCGCACATCAAGCAGAAAGAAAGGTTAGAACAAAATGCCTTTCGTCGAATGTTGAGGATTTTTATCTTAGTCTTCTTTTTTCGTCGTTTACTTTGCGAAGCCATAGACCAGTTGGCCCAGACTTGCAGAGCTTCATGAATTTCTTTCTTAAAGAATTTAACTTGAGCCCGTGAGGCCTGCTGCGTACACGAGGTGCCTTTAGGGCACGAGCAGTGTTTGTAAGGTATTTCAGTATATACAGGGTGTTTCAGCGAACATTTAAAAAATTTTTGAATGGTTGCCTGTGGCAGATAGCTGAATTCTAGTTTATGAGCCGGACTACTCGAAGCGGCGCACGCTACTTGCACAAAATATTGCAATGCAAAATCGACTAATTAACGATAATTCACTAATCAACGTTTTGCTAATTATCTTATGCCCAAATTACAATGTACGGATTCTAGCAGTGGACTTCGCAAGGCGGATCCACTTGGAACGAATTCTCACGACGACACCAGTTTTGATATATAAATTCCTGAACATTGCGGAGAAATACATTGGCGTTCCAGTTACTTGTGTGCTTCAGTGCACGAAACAACGTCTTGTTAACAAATTAACTGGAGCGCCAATGCATTTCTCCTCAAAGTTTGGGAATTTATATCTCGAAACTGGTGTCATCTTGGATCTGCCATGCGAACTCCAAACCTAGAATTTGTAAATTGCAATAGGGGCCATAATGTAATTAGATAAAAACTTAATTAGGGATTTTTGTATTCATTATTCGATTTTGCACCTCAAATTTCTTTCTGCAAGTATTGTCCGCCAATTCGAGTTGATCAGCTCATGAACTAGAATTGTGATATCTGCCGCATTTTAAACATTTTTGAAAGTTTGCTGAAACACCCTGTATATGCAGTGGAACTCCTAGATATTCAGCTGGCACATAAGACCATGCGATGGAAGCAAATGCAATGGTGTAATGGCCCAAGATTCAAACCATAACCCTTAGCTCTCAGAGCTATTCATTTGAGCACTAGAGATAATACCAAATTCTTCTATGATAGAGTTTTACCGATGCTGAGCGTGTCTTCGCAGAAGAACGCGATGTCATCAGGAAATGCTAGCACTTTTAACTCAATATATACGAAGAATGTTAAAGCCGCAAACATTGCTGCAGTTTGAAATGCTCAAACAGAGTGAGAAAAGGGCGAAGGGGAGCGAGGACATAGGACATCCTCGTTTCACGGAAGAACGGATGTGTATACGGGATTTGAGAGGCTACCGTCGACAACGAAGCGAGTTGCACAATTACTATAACGAAGTCGAACACCGTTAACTACTGTGGACCCAACATTGGCGTGTTCTATAAGAGAAAATAAAAAGGTATGCCGGACCCGATCAAATGCTTTTGCGAGGTCAATCTGAAGCATTGCGATTTGCTCGTAAGAAGTGACACAGTACTCAGGGACCGTACGAATTACCTCTACGTTAGTTTATATGGGGCGACCTTTGATGTCAGATGTTTTATGAGGAACAATAAGAATTTAAATTCCTACCTGTAAATGATTTGACAAATTAGGAGACTTCTATTCGGTGCTTTTCAGTGATGTTTCTGGGGACCATAATGCCGAGTTTCTACAGTACTGTGTATCTATAATAACTCCTCTAACTGACGAAGACTGTTCAGCCATCAGCGGCCCCTTTACTAAAAAGAAGGTAGACGTTGCCATCGATCAGTAACCCATGTCGAAAATTCCAGGTTCTGATGTCGTTCCACGTGAATTTTGTAAAACCTCTAAGTCCATATTCCTACGCCTGTTCTGCTTAAGATATCTTTAAGGAGGTTTTAATTAAAAGATTTACCAGTGTTTTACGAAAAGTTATGCAGTGATAATACCTGAAAGTGCAGACAGAGAAAAATTATGTTCTGTAGAGGGTTATAGACCAATCACACTGTCAAACATTAACTAGAAAATTTTTGCAGAAATTTTGAGCCACGCAGGGGCTTGCTAGCATGCAGCGTAAAAAATGCCCTATAAACACATCGTAATGCGCATGGAGACACGCGATATAGCATGCGCGCCGCGTAGTGTCCATATGCGTACATTTTGCACTGCAGTCCTCTATTGTCACACCAGGTAGAAGGCCATGTAAGCAGATGCACAGGTAGCGGTACAAAGCAGTTAAAGAACGTTTGAGGAAGAAAAAGAGGTTTAAGGTGATGTATGCAAGAATGCTGGCAAAAATGCCTATTGCGTGCCTGAATAAATCAAGCTGGCTAGGTGACTATGTAACCACCACGCTTCAAAGGGGGTGCCAATAAATCATCATCATCATCATTAGCATCGCATCGTGCCGCTTGCATTGCGATCCGAGATGCGCGCCGCATAGCGTCTATACGTGCGCCCTTTGTATTGCTGTTGCATATTATTGCACCAGGTGGCACGCCATGTAGCAGTTGCATAGGTAGCGGCGCAAGGTAGACAGAGAGGTCTTTCCCAAGAATATTATGGAGATGTAAAATATTGACGTACTGAGATACATGTTTGGGATACTTGATTCATTCAAGCAGGTTTTCCCGCTTTGGCATTCCCCTTTCAAAGGGAATGCGAAGAGATCGTCATCATCATTGGCATCGTATCGTGCCCTTTGACACGTGATGTGACATGCACCGCGTAGCGTCGGTACGTACAAACTTTGCATTTCAGTTCCGTTATATTCCACCAGGTGTCCCGACATGTAGTATTCTCATATAGTAGTTGCATGATGCAGGTAGCTGAACCTACGGCGTGTTACGTTTCGCCTACAACGCGCGGTAATGCCGGCGCGGATGCAACGGACGCCGGGGCTTTGTTCAAAGCGGCGGACATTTTGGCCCGTCCGACGCCGCCGCAACGCCTACCCGCCAAGCGTGCCCAGGCGTGTTTCAGTGCCACGTGTCTTCGTGTGTGCGTGTGTGTGTGTGTGCCCTCGCTTGTCAAAGCGCGGCAGCCGGGGAGCGGAGTTCCCCGAATGAGGAGCCTGGAGGTCTCTCGGCTCAACTGTTCGCGCCGTCGTGTGGGTGAGGGTTGGCGATGCGTCACTACACTCGGTTCAGCAGGTCTCTCGGCCCGACAGTTCGCGCCGTCGTGGGATCCTGCTGCGCCGTCCCGTGACCTTCATCCCGTGACCTTCCCTCCTTCCCTTTTGGACCGCGACGCCGGGAGTATAAGAGCAGCTGCCCCCGGACGCCAGAGGAGAGGCTCCGATTTGTACTGTTGAGTTACGTGCTCTCCCGTCTCTCCACTTCGGTCGAACTGACCGGCCGCTCTTTTGCTATGTTAGAATAAACAAGTTGTTCTGTTACCAGTCTTCTCATGCTTTGCCGGGACCTTCGGATGCTTCCGGTGCCCCAGGCCGCCAGGCCAACGCTACCCTTGGGGCTTGCGACCCATTGGCAATAACGGGCGTCAGCACCGAGACCCCAACAACTCGTGCCAGCGGTGCAATTCCAACATCTGGTTGCCAGCGGTGAGATCGCGACAACGGAGGCCAGCAGCGAAGAGATGCGGTTGACTGTATGCTGAGCAGCACAACGACCATCCGGGAGCAGCGCAACGAGCCCTGTGTGATGACTGGTTGCCTGCAGCGGAACGACTGCGCTGAAGTCTTGGCTGCGAGGTTTGGTGAGTGCGGGCCTTTCTTCTTCTGAGTTTTGCCAGGCTTTTGTTAGTGTTAGAAACAGAGCTGGTAATTGTGGTTGTCGTTGCTACCGGGTTAGTTTGCGGCAAGACAATAGTAGGCAGTAGAGAAAGCAGCATTCAGAGCAGCCATGGATTTGAAGTCGTTGCGCAAACCGAAATTGCTGGAGCTTGCGAGAGAGTTGGGTCTGGATGTCTCAGACAAACTCAGAAAACCAGAACTGCTAAGGGCTATTCTTGAGTTAGAAGCTGAGGATGACGAGCTGTCGGAATGCCTTGAGACCATTGAGGAGAGGGAGGAGCAAAAAGAGAAACAGGAGCGCGAACTTAAAGAACAGAAAGAGAAAGATGAGCGCGAACGTAAAGAACAGAAAGAGAAAGATGAGCGTGAACTTAAAGAACAGAAAGAGAAAGATGAGCGTGAACGAAAAGAACAGAAAGAAAAAGAAGAGCGCGAACACGCTTTGGAAATGAAGCGTCTCGAGGTAGAGATGGAACGCGCTCGTAATGGAAGTCAGGCACACGGTGCAGGAGAACGAGTATTGTTCAAAATGACTGACCTGATGCGGCCGTTTAAGCTTGGAGAGGACATTGGTTTGTTCCTGGTTAACTTTGAGCGAACGTGCGAGAAGCAGGGGTTCTCTCGGGAAACGTGGCCACAGCGCTTGCTCACTTTGCTACCCGGCGAGGCGGCCGACGTAGTCGCTCGCTTGGAGAGAGAGGAGGCAGAGGATTTCGACAAAGTGAAATCGAGTCTGCTAAAAAAGTACCGGCTGTCAGCGGAGGCGTTCCGTCGGAAGTTTCGGGAAAATGAGAAAGGCAGAAGTGAGTCATATACAGAGTTTGCGTACAGGCTTATGTCAAACATGCAGGAGTGGCTCAAAGAAGAGAAAGCGTTTGGTGACCACGAGAAAGTTCTGCAGTGTTTCGGGCTAGAACAGTTTTATAGTCGGTTACCTGAGAACGTGCGGTACTGGGTCTTGGATAGGCCAGACGTTAGTACGGTGGTTAGAGCCGCTGAGTTAGCCGAGGAGTTTGTGACGCGTCGGGCTCGTGGAGCTAAGGACGGTCAAAAGGGTGAATTTGGCTCCAAGTTTGAGAGGCCAAAGTTCACGCCCATGAGAGCAAAGGGGGACACACGTAGTGCGGATGCGAGTGAAAGCAGTCCGACCGAACGTAAGGAGACGGCGGCAACCGAAGCCGAACGCAGAAAGCGGTTCGAGATGAGGCAAGCGCGCGTTTGTTATACGTGCCAGAAGCCGGGTCACTTTTCGGCGCAGTGTCCAGAAACAAAAACACAAGTCGTGTTTTTGTCTATATGCAGCACTGACGAGAACATGAAGCTTCTCGAGCCTTACATGTGAGACCTCCTCGTGAACGGGAAAGAGTGCCGAGTGCTTCGCGATTCCGCAGCTACAATGGATGTAGTTCACCCCTCTTACGTAGAACCCGATATGTTCACGGGCGAGTGCGCATGGATCAAGCAAGCAGTGGAAGCTCATAGCGTGTGTCTGCCGGTAGCAAAAGTGCTTATTGAAGGACCTTTCGGAGCACTTGAGACGGAGGCCGCAGTGTCATCTATGCTGCCCCCCCAGTACCCGTACCTATTTTCGAACAGGTCCGATCACCTCCTGCGCGAGAAGGGGCTTTTGTTTGGTGAGGCTAGCGTTCAGGCCTTAACCAGATCGAAGGTTCGGGAGCTCGCTGCAAAGGCGGTAGTTGCGGGACCGACGTTGTTGAACGATGAAAAGGGGTCAGAGGCGCAGCAAGCTGGTATTCAGGGCACGCCCGAACGGGATAAAATTGAGCCTGTAGCGTTAAAAGCACCAGATACTGGAGAGGAAATTCCCGATGCGGGAAAGTTAGAAGAGCTTCAGGTCGAGCTTCCGGGACTAGGCTCAGTGACAAACAGGAAAGACGCCGATCAAGTCATTAGTGACTTAATAAGTAAAGCATCGCTGTCGCCTGAGCAGAAAACCGAACTACACCAGCTCTTACAAGAGTTTCAAGGTCTGTTCTCTGAGAGGCCTGGTAGGACTTCTGTCCTTACTCATGACATAGAACTTACCTCCCCAGAGCCAGTACGATCCAAGGCGTACCGGGTGTCACCCCGCCAGAGCGATATTATGGAGGCTGAGGTAAAGAAAATGCTACAGCTCGGTGTTATTGAAGCGGGTGAGAGTGATTATACCTCCCCTTTGATTTTAGTTGAGGTACCGGGCAAGGAACCTCGTCCTTGCGTCGACTACCGCAGGCTTAATTCCATCACTAAGGATCAAATTTATCCGATCCCTAACATCGAGGAGCGCCTTGAGAGAGTGAGTAGCGCTCAGTTTATTTCCACCCTAGATCTTGTCAGGGGTTATTGGCAGGTTCCACTTACAGAAGAGGCTAGTAGGTATGCGGCGTTCATTTCACCAATGGGGACATTCCGTCCTAAAGTTTTGAGTTTTGGTTTGAAGAACGCGCCATACTGCTTTTCAAGCCTCATGGATAAAGTGTTGCGGGGACAGCAAGAATTCGCTTTACCGTATCTAGACGACGTAGCGATATTCTCCGCATCCTGGCCTGAGCATATGGCGCACTTGCGGGCAGTGCTAACCCGCCTGCGCGATGCGGGCTTGACAGTCAAGGCTCCCAAGTGCCAGTTAGCACAGGCCGAGGTTGTCTACCTCGGACACGTGATTGGTCGGGGTCGTCGCCGCCCCTCTGAAATAAAGGTGGCCGCTGTGCGAGACTTCCCGCAACCGCGCACGAAGACCGATATTCGGTCGTTCTTAGGTGTCGCCGGCTACTATCAGAGGTACATCCCCAGGTACTCTGATATCGCGGCTCCCTTGACGGATGCTCTAAGAAAGACAGAGCCGCAAACAGTCGTCTGGGATGAGACGAAGGAAAGAGTTTAGCGCCCTAAAGAGCGCCCTAACAAGCCAGCCTGTGCTACGATCGCCCGACTACACAAAAGGGTTCGTTGTTCAGTGTGATGCTAGTGAGCGAGGCATGGGCGTTGTACTGTGCCAACGGGAAAATGGAGAAGTAGAACACCCCGTCCTGTATGCTAGTCGTAAGCTGACCAGTCGTGAGCAGGCGTATAGCGCCACCGAGAAAGAGTGTGCGTGTATCGTGTGGGCCGTTCAGAAATTGTCATGTTACCTAGCCGGCTCGAGGTTTATCATTGAAACGGATCACTGCCCTCTCCAATGGCTGCAGACCATCTCTCCCAAAAATGGCCGCCTCCTGCGCTGGAGCCTCGCTTTGCAACAATATTCCTTTGAGGTGCGTTACAAAAAGGGGAGTCTCAACGGTAACGCCGATGGCTTAAGTCGAAGCCCCTAACGTGGGAATCAGCCTCAAAATTGCTTGTTACTGATGTTTTTCTTCCTGAGGCAGGATTTTTTTTAACCTATTGCTTTTGTGTAGTGTTTCAAAGTGATGATGTGCTTTTTAGTGCAATTTTTCCGATTTGTGGACGCGTTCTGAGTGCTGCTAAACTACTGTAAGGAACTAGGCAGCAGTATAAAAGGGGAAAGAGCCTGGCAGGGCTTAGTGAGGGTTGTGCCGTGCTTGCTGACTGAGCGGTTGACTTTCAGGCGTGGTTCTAACGCTTGCCGGAAACGAGAACAAAAATGTCAACTCTCCCGAAGTCACTTTGCAGTGTCCTGTGTGCACCTGAACGTGAGAACGAGGGCTTCTCTGTGCGCTGCGCTCAAGAAACGCCAAAGGACGCCCGACTTCGGTTATGAGCATCATCGAGCGACATCCCTCCGGACAGCGGATGCAGTCCCCTGACCATCGGGATCTCCTTCCCCCGGCGGGGCGGTCTGTTACGTTTCGCCTACAACGCGCGGTAATGCCGGCGCGGATGCAACGGACGCCGGGGCTTTGTTCAAAGCGGCGGACATTTTGGCCCGTCCGACGCCGCCGCAACGCCTACCCGCCAAGCGTGCCCAGGCGTGTTTCAGTGCCACGTGTCTTCGTGTGTGCGTGTGTGTGTGTGTGCCCTCGCTTGTCAAAGCGCGGCAGCCGGGGAGCGGAGTTCCCCGAATGAGGAGCCTGGAGGTCTCTCGGCTCAACTGTTCGCGCCGTCGTGTGGGTGAGGGTTGGCGATGCGTCACTACACTCGGTTCAGCAGGTCTCTCGGCCCGACAGTTCGCGCCGTCGTGGGATCCTGCTGCGCCGTCCCGTGACCTTCATCCCGTGACCTTCCCTCCTTCCCTTTTGGACCGCGACGCCGGGAGTATAAGAGCAGCTGCCCCCGGACGCCAGAGGAGAGGCTCCGATTTGTACTGTTGAGTTACGTGCTCTCCCGTCTCTCCACTTCGGTCGAACTGACCGGCCGCTCTTTTGCTATGTTAGAATAAACAAGTTGTTCTGTTACCAGTCTTCTCATGCTTTGCCGGGACCTTCGGATGCTTCCGGTGCCCCAGGCCGCCAGGCCAACGCTACCCTTGGGGCTTGCGACCCATTGGCAATAACGGGCGTCAGCACCGAGACCCCAACAACTCGTGCCAGCGGTGCGATTCCAACAGGCGCTATAACGTAAATCTATTCTAAACTTTTCTATTCCAATTCTGCAATCAGTTCTCCATGATTGGTCAAAAAATTTTCATGTCGCCGCCACTTCGCCGTCTCTCACGCGACGTCACGAAAACCGCGAAAACTCCCCATCTCATAAATGTACCCACACGGATTATGCATGATTAGACCGAACGAAAGAAAAATAATTATTTCTGATCTGACGCCTTTTTTGCCATAATACTGTCGTTGATCAAACAGTTCCGAGCTGCGCCCACTTCGCCTGTCTATCAATTGTTGTCACAGAACCGCGAAAACTCCCCGCGTCAAAGTGACGTGTACGCGTTAAAGACGCTTTAATATGCCGAACAAAACTGAATTTTTTTTTCTGAATAGTAGGAGAGTGCCAAGTTCAGAAAGGAATAGAAGATGGCTGCCCGACGATTGCTCTGGCACTAGCTACTCAGAGCGGCCGGGGATAATGGAATTATTGTCACCTAATAAACATTTTTCTGTGTTAGTATAAGGTTATCGAGCCCATTTGGCACGTATACGTCATCACTTTGCCTACTCTTCTTTGCTGAGGATCCGTTCTGGCGGTATTTTTAACGTTCCGTTGCACGCCGCCGCGATTTTCGACCAGCCACCGCAGGCTAAGTACGGGCAAACGGATCAATTGCAGACGCCGGCATCACCCTCTTCATCCGGTCATCTAGTTTCGCTGTTGGTTCGGCCCTATGGAACACCCCCTCCACTTGAGCGTGCTCTTCGCCTCTTTTCATCCAATTCTATGAGAAAATCTGCTCAATGTAGGCAATGATCTTCGCTTTGAAAGAAAAAAAGTGGCCTCCTATAAACGAGGAGCGCGTTTGATTAGGCTTTTCAAACAACGCTGTGGGTTACCGCCCGATGCCTGCGTCGGTGGTTGCGTAATTTTTACGTCAGGAGACTGGAATAAAAACAAATGAGAATAGTTTTACGTTATAGGGCCCCTGGTTAACTCAAGCAGGCTCGGTCACTATTTGTCGCCAGCCCGTCCCGAAGAGAATGCCAATGAACTATCATCATCATCATCATCATCATCATCTTCTTCTTCTTCTTCTTCTTCTTCTTCTTCTGCTTCTTCTGCTTCTGCTTCTTCTGCTTCTTCTTCTTCTTCTGCTTCTTCTTCTTCTTCTTCATCTTCAACAACAACAACAACAACAACGACAACAACAGCAGCAACGACAGCGTACCGTGCCTTGAGTCAAGAAGTGTGACATGTGCGCCACGTAGTCTGGATACCTATGTTTGCTCTTCGGCACACGCTATGGCATCGGGCTCAACATCGGGCTCAGCAGGCCGCTGTGCAGAGAGCAGAACAAAGCCGCAGAACAAAGCCGCAGAACAAAGACGCAGCACAAGCCGCAGCTCGTCGTCTACGTCGGGCGGAGAGTTCATATCGTTCTCGTGAGAACGACCCGAAGAGACTTCGCCGCGAATAACCTGTAGTGAATGGTGCCGAAAATGAAGCTCCTATAGAGCCGCTGCTCCAGCTTATGCTCTTACTGTGCTGCGTGTGCCGGGCAGGCCTGTGACTTTTTTCATGTAACTTTACACTTTTAGCTTAGAATAAATGCGTTGCAATGCTGGGTATTCGCTTTCTATAGGCTGTGTTGGCAGACTGTCGAGATAGGTCAATTCTCCTACACCGTTCCGCATGTTGCACGCAATGTGTTCGTCAACTCGAATATGCGTTGGTCGTCTGGAGTGGCATTCCTAGACCCAACAGTGAGAACATAGATCTGGCCGAGACAAATTTTTTGAAGTATATATTATCACCACTTTTCTAACACGGACACTAAACCTTGTTCTAACACTGTTGGATTATTATCGTTGCCCTTAATTCGCTACCGGCGTAATCGCGTAGACGTGCTGTTTCTTTTCAAACTCCTTTACGGTATCCTCACCTGCGCTGAACTTGTTAGTTGTATTATGTTTCATATTCCGCGCAAAATAACCAGAGAACATATACCCTTCCATGTTCCTGCATGCCATAGCCAACACTCAATCTCAGTCTTTATAATGATTATTTTCATGACCTTGAGATTTTGCATAACTCGCTGTCATTGTTCTTTTCCGAGCTTTGCGTTGTTGTGTCATAGTTTCACATATTGTTCAACTGCCCTTCTCCCCCCACCCTCCTCATTTTTTTTCTTTTGTATTCATTTTGCGCCTTGATGTGTGTACTCTTCTTTTCAATATTGTTCTTTACATTCATTTTTTTTACTTATATCCCCCTGTAGTTTTTTTTTATGAATGCCTGGGCCTGCACCCAGACCTCATGGATGTTCATGGGCGCTGTAAATAAGTTATTATTATTATTATTATTATTATTATTATTATTATTATTATTATTATTATTATTATTATTATTATTATTATTATAAGTAGTAGTAGTAGTAGTAGTAGTACTCCGCAATAAACAGTTTGCTTCAACACATTTACTCAAAAATCGCACGTGCTACGGTTGAAACATGCTAGACACTAAGAAGATACTGTTTACTGTTTTTTCGCCACGAACTCTCGATGGAGTGCTTCTCGCTGAGAGGGCCGGGTTCGCGTGTCGACAGAGTCCCTCTCATTAAGGAACTGACGTCCAGCTTTCCATAGTTCGAATTGTTCGAGCAGCGGATAGTGTCGATGGTGGGTTTTCGTTATTGGAATCGCGTTTTAACGTGCACCCAAAGCACGGTACACCTACGCTTTTGTATTCCATGCCCATCGAAAGGCGGCTGCCATGGCTGGGAGTCGAACCCGTGACCTTGTGCGCAACAGCGGAACTCTATAGCTACTGACCCACCATGGCGGATCGTACGTGAAAGGACACGTTGATTGAACGAATTTTAGCGAATTCACTTATTGTATTTTATTCTTAGTCAGGCGCCTCTATCAGAATTGAATGTTTTTGTTTTCTACACCGTCTTACAACATCGCCAGGTGTCTGTTTCTTTCTTGGGTGGGGCCACACAGCTGCTACTCGTCATGTCTGCGTCACAAAGTCACCATGCGCAAATTAAAGTTCGATATGACTGGTATTGTAATTAAAGCAATATTCTTGAATACACTAAGCTCCGCTCTTTAAGAATACGTGCGTCTGGTATAGCTCCGAAATACTGCAAATGTCCTTGAACCGGCAGAGTTTATGCTTAAAGCACATCGAAGCCGCGCCAGGTTTCCCCGAAACGAACCTTTTTACGTGGAGCAACCTGAGTAGGGATTAAAATACTTCAGATGATTAACGTTGAGGGAACGACTCGGCAGCACCTCGTTCTTCTTCGTTTCTTTGCAAGCTTCTGCCCGGAAATCGACTCGTATTCTTGATAGACTAAAACAGCTCCGCATCGGAGCTGAGCGGGCATTAGTGCAGTTCTGCAACTCGTGTACACTTTAGATTTCGTCCCATTGTGGGCGTACAATGCTTTCAAAGATGCGAGCTCTCCTTGCGCCAGACAGGCGATTTTAGTTCTCAGCGGGACACAGTCTCATTGTTCGCGCTTTAGAGCTTTAGAGCTACGCTTCCACCGTAAAATTTAAGGAGCTCCTCTCGGCAATGGGTCTATTCCATTCAAGTCCTTTTATGTGAACCGTCCCATCGTTCGAATAGCGGCCACTTTTGTGCAAGTAATGGTGGAGAAATATAAAAGTAACAACGATAAGATGGTAATTTCAGTGCAGCACTGTGGTTGGCAGATTTCTGTTTATTCTTTATTTATTGCGAAGTTACCACTTAGAGAACAGGGAATTTCTCTAAAAGGAATCACTCTCTGCTAAAAGGAATCTCACTGCAGTGCCGACGACGAATGTTAAGGCTACGAGCAGATGCATACCATTGGCGCCGTGGGAACGATCGACAGTGAGAAACTGAAATCTTATCCCGGCAACAAACGGTGCTCCACTTCGTTCATGAGCTCCCAACGATAAAGTTACGTTGATTTTGCTTTGGGCTCACACTTTCAACCTTTGCACAAGACTTATTACCTGGCGCTTATTGTCACCGAATATGAAAAAGGCACCTCATTTATTTCACTGAATTCACCAGGTGAACGTCCTATCACGCATAAGAAATACAAAGTACGAACATATAATAAATATATTTAACGCTAATTATATATAAACGAGAAACACGCAAATTTCAGTACACATTGCAGTTGGCATTTGCTGAATTTCTACAAAAAGATATATTTTTTTACGCAGTTATATTGGGACGAACAGAAATAGAGCTGAAAACGATTAGCGTTACACTCGTTCGTGTACTGGCCAAATAACTTTCTTTTACATTTAAATTACATTAAATTAGCGCACAAATTCGGGATAGCGTCACCTCTAACTTCGCTGAACTTGGTCGTGCTGGCATTCGTAGTTGCACAAGGGATGCAGGCGAAATTCTGCGGTGATAGTAAAACATGTTCATAAACCTCCGTAGCACTGAGAATCCTGATTTATTTCGAAGGCCCTAGTTAAACAAGATACCTTGAATTTGGCGTGCACGCTATTAAAAATGCATCATTCGTGGCTCCTGAATTCCTTCCTAGTTTCACGAAATATAAGCACCGAGCCTCGAATACTTAATTGAAGAGACCGGGTAGGAGCAACTACATGACTTGGTCAACGCAAGAAACAAAGGGAGAAAACGTACGTTTAATAATTATTTTGAAAGCATATGTTTAACTTACGCACTAGAAATTTTCGTTTCCGGTCACCCCAAGAAGGGACCCCATATCCTGAAAAAAATTTTATATTTTCCGTTTTTATTTCCCTAAGGCCAATCCATAAAACTTTTGAAGGGTGTCATATTACTACTCTAAGGGCACTGAAAACGGCAGTTCAGTAATTTTGCTGTAAGCCCTTATTGACACGCAAAATTCGCCTGCATATTACCCCTATCTTTCACCACATCTTCTCAAAATATAATTTCCGTGAGTTATTTACTTCATTCAGAACTTGTTAAAAACTAGGCATCTAACTCGTCGAGAATTGCTGTAGTCGCATAAACAGCTTCGCTGTAAAACGTGAATACACTTGAAATAGGAAAAAATAAACCAGGGAGTGCACTGGCATCTGTCATTGGAAGGAGCACAGCGCTTTTATACTCTTCAGAAAGGAGTAAA
The DNA here is from genome assembly GCF_023375885.2 of Dermacentor andersoni. NCBI lineage: Eukaryota > Metazoa > Arthropoda > Arachnida > Ixodida > Ixodidae > Dermacentor > Dermacentor andersoni. The sequence goes on along the minus strand of NC_092819.1, from coordinate 99,572,426 downwards.
AAGCTTTAAATAAGAATACGTGCGTGGAAATTAAGTTACCAATGTGTAACCGGGTCGCTGCCGCCATCTAATGGTGGGCACGAGTCAGTGTTAGTGGATCAAAGGAAGCGTTTCCTTCTCACTTCATACAACTCTATTATGGAAAAATTTTTCGCACGGATTCCTCTGTACATCTGTATCACTCATTTTAAGATGACGTCTGAACGTATCGTGTCAAATTTCATATGATATCCCGGTATGAGTGCTCAGTCAAGGTCAACATTTTAGCCCGAAACGACGAGTTTTTATTGTCCCATGAGCCTTTCATTTACATTAACACGGCTAAGGCACTTGAGCTGTGAACGGACTTCAGCTCTCGGGGCTCTCTTTCACGGGTGGATGGTTCCTAAATGCTGGCTTCACCTCGGCTGGTAGGAAGACACCTTGCTGTCACTCCATCCTTGGAAAGAAGGACAGAGGGCAATGAAGGATTGAGAAAGCAGTCTGTCACCCTAACAAGAGTCAGCAGTTCAAGTTCCGTGTGACATCCGTGAAAACTAGCATAGCTGCTCTGGTCAGGGAAATACTGTCGTACTATGCGCATCTTGAATACCTGAAAACCAGAAATCGAGATCTAAGTCTGGGAGTTCATTTCGCTAACCTCGCACGGAATTTATCTGATTTCGCTCGTTCAAGCATACAAGATTCAGTAAACTATGTAATATCGTAAAGAAAAAAGAATGCAGCAGATCCAACCAGCTGAAATCCAAATACAGAGAAGCTTTGTGGAAGTACATAAAGAGTCCATGCACGAGTTTGCGTTTATTGAATGTCTACACAAAGGGACACGGGAGACTTTATTCAGGCATTGTAGAAAGGCTAATTCAATTCTGCCGCCTAAACCGTGGATGCGCGAAGGCGAGCCTTCTGGTAATGTACCTACCCGGCGTTAACCTCTGTCGGTATGAAGCCTGTTCATAAAGACCCTCGCATTCGCGCGAACCGCTCGAAAAGACTGTTCGCGAAACGGCCTGCTCAACCTCTATTCTCCTCGGACGACTTTCCGCACGTGACATCATGGAGATGTACCGCAATACCATAAAAGGTGCAGGCGTGCCGCGCCACTCTTCGCCTTGTGCGCAACGAGGCCCGAGTGCATATGTGTGCAATAAACATGGAAAGTGAATCGAGATCTACGTCGGAAAAACTTAAAGATGTGCTTTCGCATGACATTCCGTGGTTGGTGCAGCCAAATTGTCTGCCAATTTCTTTTTCTTTCCCCCACACTGTCCGGCACCGCCACTGCCGCGGATGCGCGAAGGTGAGCGCCAGCCGGTCTTGGTTCAAGGAGCCCCGCCACGTGCGCGTCGCGCGTCCACCGCTGTGATTGGTTAGCCTATTCGCTTAGATAACAGCCAGGCCGCAACAACTACGGTCACAAAACCCGGCGAGGTTCGCAAAAAAAAAAAATGACCGTATCAGTAGTCGTGAGTAAATCATGGCGCTAATCAGCCGCATTGCAATTCACATCACGTAACATGATCTGGCACCTCCTGTCGTATAGCCAACCGATCGCTTACATAATCAATAGTCGATATTGGTCTTCCCTTGAACATCACTGTGCATTCTTCCCACTTAGTGCGCCTGCAAGCATGAGTAAAAAGATACAGATATTTGTTTCGTTTCCGAGGCTTCCAGCGCGAAATCACAAGGAAGCTTAATGTTGTAGCGATATCCCAACAGCTAACGAATAATTGCATAGCCCAGTAACATGTACGCTCCCTGTCTGAAAGACGCACGAATTATCGCAAGGCCGCACTCGATCTAAACGATTAATATACGTCGAACAATCTCCTATGCCAATCGAAACAGTAAAAAAATTTACTTACACACCAGGAGGCACGACTATTCCCAGACATGTTACCCGGACCATGCAGGTTAAGCGAGCGATCTTTCCGTTGAGGAGGCTCGTGCTACTTTCGCTCTTGCTTCACAGCCCAGCAAAATACAATCGTTTCCACTTTCTGTAGACTGATAACAGAGCCACGAGGAGTTAAGAACAACTCACGCCACTAGTACAAACAAACTTAGAACACCTTCCGTCAAACAGCTTTCTTAATTTTATGTGTTTTCGTCTTTTTGCCATTCCTTCGTGAGCCACATGCCTCGATGGTCCGTAATTGCCTCTCATAAAGCGCAAGTGTGGCCATGGCAATCTTGAAGTTCAACGCTTTCATTCCTCTTTTGCTTTTACTCTACAAAACGTCTTGGATTTACCGTCTTCTCTTAAAGAACTGTAATGCGCGGTGTCGAGTGTTCCTTGACGGTGAAACTAAACACTGGGTAATTGGCCCTGCGGCCGCGGTCCTTTGCGCTTCAGAGGCTGTTTTGGAGGAGCGCGCCTCTAGGAAAAATAACCGCACTTACTCCGACATACGACACTGAAATAAAATGGGCTCTGCCTCAGGTTTCACTAGTGTAGCGTAAAGTGTGGTGGCTATCTTCGGTTTTCTTAGGGTTCCACACAGGTCGTATCGTGAGATTTCTTTCGAAAAACGCCGTTGTTACTCTGTATTTTAGCCCGTCTCTTATCTCATTTATTGCGCTATCGAATACAAGCGAAACACTACGAGCAATGGCTTGTTATGTGAGAAAGGACGATATCAGTTTTTGTAGACTGTTTTATTAGTTATATTTACGTTCAACTCTTCTCGGGGTGAAAAAAGAAAGTCGCTATGTTGCACGGCACTAAGCCACGGTGTAGATCGATACAGAACGGCACGAAATATAGATACAGAACAGCCCTGAAGGATAACCTTAGCAAATGTACTGTTTTTTTGCCATCAGCTCTCGATAGAGTGCTTCTTACTGGGACGGCCGGTTTAGCGTGTTGACAGAGTCCCTCTCATTAAGGAATCCACGTCCAGCTTTCCATAGTTCGAATTGTTCGAGCAGCGGGTAGTGTCGGCTGTGGGTTTTTGTCATTGGAATTGCGTTTGATGTCAGAGGTGCCTAGTGTTGCAAAAGGTGGATGTCGCAGAAGCACATAAGCTTCCCACATGACGCGAGGGCACCAACAATAACTGCGTGCTTTCACGTCACGGTTAAAAAAAAATTAAATTATGGGGTTTTACGTGCCAAAACCACTTTCTGATTATGAGGCACGCCGTAGTGGAGGACTCCGGAAATTTCGACCACCTGGGGTTCTTTAACGTGCACCTAAATCTAAGTACACGGGTGTTTTCGCATTTCGCCGCCATCGAAATGCGGCCGCCGTGGCCGGGATTCGATCCCGCGACCTCGTGCTCAGCAGCCTAACACCACAGCCACTGAGCAACCACGGCGGGTTTCACGTCACGGTTGTCATGGAAGAACTTTCAGTGCTTTATAATGCATTCGCATACGTTTGAGAATGCAGGACAGTCTTATTTGAGCGCCTTAAGCAGGCGACTTTTACATCAAAAGATCGCGCTCACAGCGATGAACAGTTTCAACTAAAAATAAATGCAAACATGAAATATATTGAATGAAATGGTATACCAGCTCTGAAGACAACGCAGATGTAATAATGCTACATTGTGTCGTTCAAAAGCATTTGGAGAGCAAGATGGAAAGACACCGAACGCGTTGGGGTGATTACAAAAGAGCGTTCACCTATTATCAAAGGAAAAAAGGGTGGCATTTTGCGAAATATCAAGATTTAGCTTTTATATCTCTTGTTAATAAGAAATTTAGAAAAAGAGAACGTCAGAAGTCATTTGCTATATACTTGCGCACATACTCAGTGGGTGGCAATGCACGTACCCAGTGCACGTACATACCTTGCGCACATACCCAAGCATTAGTCGCCCCAGTGGCACATAGTTTGAGGCGGCGCATGACTGGGATGGGCTAACCAATATGGCAAAATACACCCCGCCCGCCTGCTCGCAAAACAGTGACTGCCTTCAGAACAATAGAGGTAGACACAACAACAAATATTATTGATACATTCGAGCATAGCTCTGGATGAAAGACAGGTGCAAAGAAAAACTCTAGAGCCTGTGAAGTAAAATTCTCTGAATTTTGCTCACCACCTGTTAAAATCAGGGGCCAAATGGTGCAAGGACTTACTGGAGGACGTGTCGGCTAGACTAAATGCCATCGGTAACATGGATATTCTTTAGTGCTGCGTGACATTCACAATTCAGTTTTTTGAAGAAATGGAATGGTTTTAATGGCGTCACAGACAAAATTGGAACAAAGTGCATGGCAGAATATACCAGCACGTGCTCGACGTGAACGGGAAAATCTGGATAACTGCAGTGGTCAACAATCCACTTGATGTGCGTTGGTGGTAGCTTCAATTATGCGCTGTGGTGGTGTGGTTGTTTTGGCGCCCAATCCAGTTTTTCATGGAAAAACGAACTTCCTAGACACTTTTACTGATATGTTTGCCCTTGCCCTAACCATGCAGCGTGGTCTTTTATAACAGCTCTAGAGACTAAAATATATAAACTTGTGTCAGTGACATGGTATGCAACTCTGCCAATTGATAAAGGAAGCCATAAAGGAAAAGTACTCGTTGATTGAAGTAAAAGGTCAGCGTAAGGAATTGCGCCGGGTCTACGTTGTCCGGCTTAAATGTATTCCCTTTACACGTGCGGTACAAAACAACTACATTGCGCGATATCTTCTGGTCCCGCTTGTAAAATTATTTTATCAAAGCTCCAGCCTACACACGCACTCCTGCTGTTTCACTGATGCGATAGCTTACAGACATTGACAAATCAAAAATAGGCGACACTGTGGAACATAGCCGCGCTTTGACTTGCTGAAGTCAACAGAAATCGTTGTTTAAATGACGACATTGGTTTCCACAGGTAGGTTCTTCTATTTTTATCTTCATCCTTCTCACTCGCTGCTCTCCTCAAGGCAAACTTCAAGCGAAAAGGACAGTATTTAGTGCTCAACCTTTTTCTATCCCTTGTGTGATGTTCTGCAGTTGTACAATGCCTTGGGGTTTATAGCCAGGAAGCGTGTTTTTGCAGATTTTCCAACCAAAGATACTGCACACGTCGCAAGCAAAGTAATCATTATGGCTTGCTTTTTTTTTACACATTCAATAGCGCAAATATACGACTAGTTTTCAGTTCTAGCTCCTGATGTTCTGAGAATTCTTATTTATTTCAGGGTTTTCAAGTTACAGCACCATGCAGGGAAATAAAAATATTTTTCAACGGCATCTCTTAATCACAATAAAGAACGCTTACGTGCAAATACCTAATGCTGAGAAACTGAGAGCGAAATTTTTCTTTTGTTAAGGAACGCAGAAATCAATCGGTGGTCACCGCATGCATTTAACTCTGTTGCAGTTCTTGAGATATGCTTAGGACAAGGCTTGGTACAAGTGACTCCGCTAAGCCTGTTTGAGCTTTATTCTACCCTAATGGGTACAATGGAACAACTAAACAACGGAGAGAATGCAAAGCCCGGTTTCTTTTAAACCAGTAACTTATCGTCTACACTCGATCGCTTAATTACATGTCAGGGCTCGGATGTCCGAGTTCACGGTAGTGGAATTGCAAAGTCTAATTACGCTTGGGCAACCGTATTTCCAGGCCTCGGCTAGGGAACCAGCCCAGGCTTAAAGCCATTTGTGCAACCAAAACAAAAGACACAAATCAGCAAATGTGTGTGGTCCCAGCCCTATAAAGACTACTTTCTTAATTGCATGTATATTAGGGCCTAACTATAATATTTTAAAGCCACTTCTGAACAGGTGCTTGAGGCTTCTTGAAGCGAAAAGCACTGGCGGTGCCTTTCCTTTTAAGCATAGTATTGTAATATGTGCCATAAGAACAATTTAAGTGCTTGACGTATTTCGCATTCTTAACAAGGCTATAGCAGTATAAAGTCGCATGCGTTTTGCTGTACGCATTAAATCTAGAGCACATGATGGATGGTGCTCGTGGCACTACAGGTTGATATATGGGAAATAGAATAATGTTGAATGTATAGCTCCCTAGCTGGCCGATATAAAGATTTAATGACATAGAACTTATTATTAAATGTGCGGTTTTACGTGCCAAAGCCACTTTCTGATTATGAGGCACGCCGTGGTGGAGGACTCCGGAAATTTCGACCACCTGGGGTTCTTTAACGTGCACCTAAATCTAAGCACACGGGTGTTTTCGCATTTCGCCCCCATCGAAATGCGGCCGCCGTGGCCGGGATTCGATCCCGCGACCTCGTGCTCAGCAGCGACATAGAACTCGACTACTGGAAACTCTTCGGTAAACTTCCTTCATCATTACATGCGTGAAGGTGCTAAAGAGCCACGACCGATTTTTGAAGACTCTAACGGCTATATATGACCGTAGATTTGCACAAGGCTATGAAAGACGAACATTATTTGAATCCCCAGTAGATACTATGCAACGCGAACAGGCTTGCCATGGGTCACATATCGATCGATCGATCAATGAATCAATGATTTAATACGTTGATGAATCAGACAATTTGTCTAGCGCAGCATATTATCGTTGTCAGTGACACATTTGTGCTGTCTCTCTCTCACTCTCTATCGATCTCTCTTTCTCTCTCTCTCTCTCTCTCTCTCTCTCTCTCTCTCTCTCTCTATATATATATATATATATATATATATATATATATATATATATATATATATATATATATATATATATTGTAACGGATACGAGAGGCAGGTGCAAGAAGAAAGAAGGCGAAGAGAACGAGGGGTTAGAGTGGCCGGACTGCGCTACGATCACTCTACGATCATCGTCCATCTCCTGTAAATAAAGCTATTTCTTCGCAACTCTTCGCAACTCTTCGTAGCAGTTGTGGTGGAAGGTACGGGGTAGTCGACACCTGAAGACGGAGGCTGAACCACAATTTCTTCGATGGAGCCGTCGCCTTGCTGGACTCCCACCGAATCCACCATAGTTGAATATGTCCCACGACGCGGACGAACAACGACCCATTCCAACTGCTACTCCGACCAGTTCCGTTCTACAACTGACAGATGCGCGTCCCTTCGCCTGAAGATCGGACGAAGACGTCGAAGAATGGCTCATCCATTATCACCGGGTGAGCGCCGCCAGCAAGTGGAACAGCGCTTCTCAGCTTTCGAACGTCGTGTTCTTTCTAACGGATACTGCGTTGGTGTGGTTCGACAATCACGAGGAAACGTTCACAACATGGGGAAGATTTGTTTCGGGAATCAAAGAGCGATTCGGAGACACCGCGATGAAAAAGAAAAAGGGCAGAACAAACGCTACTGCAACGCACGAAGTGCTAGGCGAAACCTGCACGACCTACATTGAGGCAGTAATAAACCTGTGTAGGATGGTGGACTCTGGAATGTGTGAGGAAGACAAAGTCGGGCACATCCTAAAAGAAGAATTGCCGAAGATGTTTACAATTTCCTCATCGCCAAAGGTAACATGGCTTCCGTCGCCGACATCATTCGGCACTGTCGCATTTTCGAGCAACTGAAGACGAGGCACATCACGCCGAAGTTTGGCAGGCTCGCCAATGTGACGACAGTTGCAAGCCTATAGACAGCAACCAGCCCCTCGATCTTGCATCAATGATCCGACAAATAGTTCGGGAAGAGCTCAGCGTGCACGCGCAAGCGACACATCCAGGCACTGATAGCTTCCGCCTACCAACAAACGTGGCATCCTTCTCCCTCGCGCCCCGACAGCAGCCACGTCTGGCAGTTCTTGCAGTTGACGACACAGCACGTCTTCCCTCTGCTCTTCCGCACTTAAATAATTAGTAAAGTAATTCGCGACCTCTCGGCGGAACGTTTCTAGAGCGGCGGAAGTGGGCTGATCCTTGCTTGCTCTCGATTCTGAAGGCGTTCAATGGAGGCAGGTGTGTGGCGGCCCCTCGTACGTGCGCAGTGCACAAACTGCTCGCTGTACAACATCCGTAACAAAGGGCACCATATGTTGTGCGTGCGTATGTTTTCCAATTGAATTGTGAGGTTTTACGTGCCAGAGCCATGATTTGGTTATGAGGCACGCCGTAGTGGAGGACTACGGAGTAATTTCGACTACGTGGGGATTTTTAACGTGCCCTCAATGTACGGCACACGGACGTATTTGCATTTCGGCCCTGTCTAAATGCGGCCGCCGCGGCTGTGACTCGATCCCGCGACCTCTTGCTTAGTAGCACAGCACTGTAGCTGCTAAGCCGCCACTGCGGGTGCATGTGTATGTTTTCAGAATACCTGTCGGTGAAATTACAACTCCGAGCATTGGAGCGTAATGTCGCAGCCGAACAAGTATTCAATTAAGCACAAAAGCAATTCGGATCAAAAGTGTTTTTAAATACCTTGCAGCTTGGTTTTTTGCTACTAGCACCATCGGATAACAATTTAACACTTAGAAAAAGCACGATCACTTCTAACACGGCCATTTTAAGTTCTAAATAGACGACGTAATAGGTAACCTGACGTCATAATGCAAATCGGCATTCTATGATAAGGAAAAAAAAACATTAATTATTATGCTCGATACATCACAACGTCATTATCAGCAATTAAATTACTCGGAAGAGGTTCCAGTGACCTGAATAATGTGCAAGGTAATTTGTGATTCAGCCCTGTCCTTTCGCGTAAGCCTTCTTTCCTGAGCGACTACCGCTTGACTCGTTTTCGTGTGCCTCATTAAGCTGATCGAATTTACGTGCTCCGGTTATTTTTTTTAACATTTACGTACATGTTGAGGGGTACTTCATAACGATTGTAGTTTTTTGCGAACTGGCGTTTGGGTTAGCTTAATTTTCATAATAATGCAGATTAACGCGACACAGTAAGAAACTCAGGGTCTTTTAATAGTTGGCACAAAATATGTTTCGGAGCATATGACTTGAAGTGCTTATAATGAAAAAAAGAATATTCATCTTATGGAACAGTGTCGATCGCAAATTTCAGCTTTCTTTCCTCTTATCTCATCGTTTTTGTTAGATCTATGTAGGCATGCACACGTATGCAGTGTACGAATGTGCTCGTAAAAACACACATAAAAGTACTTTTATCTGCCTGCGTTAGTCGGCTTTCGTACGTTTTTTCTTAATATCACTAAATCTTATGGATAATTAGCAATATATAATTTTTCCTGCCTCTACCTTTCTAAAATATAATTTGTTCCTGATTGAATTCAGCTGGGTTTTCTAAAGAAGTAAGAGCGGCTACACACACATTTTAGTACATGTGTTCATTGGCAAGGTGGAAACAATTCGAGCAGAGAAATTTGCCAACCACTCACTTCCTAAAAAAAAAAAAAATATATATGCTTCTATAATAAACTTTCTGGTTACGTAGCTTAGGATTATTTCTACATGCGAGCTTCAGCGAGCAAATATACTATACGAAGTCATTATAGGAAAGCTATGCACATCCAACTCACATGTTGGAATTTACGTGAAGAGAAGCTTTAGAGAAGACGGTAAATGGAAATGCTATGTAACTAATGGTCATGATTACAATGGTGCTCGGTTTAATTCTGCGGAACTTATAATGGCATGCAATGCTTGTCGGTACGCCTCGCAAAGGCCACAAATGCAGTCTCATGCAAATGTTTTATTGGCGCACTACACGCATACCCTCGACAAGCTATGCCGAAATGTAAATATTAATCAGGCGGAAGCACATTGCGAACCTCTACACAATGATGACATGTTGCTGCTTCTATCAAAAGGGACAGAAATGATAAACGCAGGTGGGCAGGCCAAAGTGAGTGGGCCAATAATGCAGCATTCGTTCTTTGATTAGAAATATAGAAAAAAGTTGAGGTCAGCCAGCAGGTATGCCGTTCCATTCAGCCAAGCGAAGAGGATCATTAGTACTTGCAGCGGCCTCTGGACCAGTTCAGCACAGTGAAACAAAAATGCGCTATTTTTGTCAATATTACAATGTAAGCCAAATATGCAGGACTTATTTGCGTAGGATATGTCTATAGTTCACACTCAAAACAGTTGCACTCCTTTGGGGTTTATATTGGCCATACAACTATAATCGTCATCTGTCTTGCCCGCATTTCCTTCCTTTAACGCTACGAGCCCAGTACATCCAAGTCACGCGCGGCATGCGCGTTATCAGCGTGACAGAGCATTCTCAACAGGAAAGTAACGAACGCAGCGTTTTCAAGAAAGGAAACGGAAGCAAGACAGATGGCAATTGTTGTTGTGTGGCAAATATACACCCCAAAGTGTGCAACTGTTTTTAGAGTGAAGGATACAACTTAAAGGAACTGCAGTTGGCAACCAAGGCACACAAACCGCGCACGGTTGTGTTAGTCCACCAGCCAATCATAGAAGCAAACAAAATGGTCGTCATGCGACATTTTCAAAATGGTATCGTACTTGATACCTCCGGAGCATCTGCTGTTTTAGAAGAGTCTATTCATTGACGGAAGCCCGTTTTACTCATGGAATATCACTGCCAACTGAAGCGAAACTTGACAATAAATGGTTGCAGTGAAGCAAGCATTTTTTTCCCTTTTCAATAATGAATTGGACATTCACCAGTCCACTATAATATACGAGCGAAAACGTATGAAATTACGCGCTAATAACTTCATTTTCTTTAGTTACTGCCTTATTTAGTTAACAAAGAAAATTTGAAGTACGAACTATTCGCAGCCTCGCGGAGGAAGAGTGGCTGGCAGTTATGAGGGCGTGGGCGGGGCTTCACTCCAGACTTAAGTTGTATCCGACCACAGACGTGCTCTTGCAACGCATTAACGGTGCACTTTACCAAGTGAAGAATAGAGCACTGGCTCGTGAATAGCCTACGAGTGCCTTCCATATCCCGTGCAATCCTTTTTCACAGCTCACAGCTGGGGCCGATGCGTTGGAAGCTTTTTGTTGCGATAGCAATTATATGAACACTGCAGGCGCATTTCTGCTATCGCTGTCGCAGTGTGCTTCCGTACGAGTGAAAGCGTGTGAGGGTGAGCCGGCGAACGCGGTTCAATTTCGCGTGAGCGAGCGAGGAACGCGAGCCGGATACGTGCCCTTTCCTGTGGCGCGTGAAGCAGGAGAGTGAGGCGAGGGAGGAGGGGTGTTCTTGTGCGGCGGCTGCTACGGTGCCTCGATGTCCTCCTCGCCCGCCGCTCCGTAGACAGCGGAGACAACCGCGGCTTCTACAACGGCTTTGGCCACGCGAATCGCGGACGCCGTAGGAACGCGTTGCCGGTGCTCGTGTGTCTTGCGGAACGCGTTGCCGGTGCTCGTGTGGCCAAAGGGCGCGCCCGCGCATTCCTTATCTTCAAAGCGATGTGCGATGTTTGCATAATGCGCGTAGTGCCAGTAGCTTCGCATGCGCTGTTCTTTCGACGTTTCGTACACCTTGAAGCGACAGATCCACGGAGGTCATTTGCTCGCGGCTGCTGCCGCGATTCCTAACTCCAGCGTTTTCACAGGCAGACGATTCTTACCGCTCTGCGTTGTGTTAAAATCGGTTAGCACGCACAAGCGCTCGAAACAAACATAGGTCCTCGTCAATGCAAAACCACTTTTAAGACTCGCGCCACGTAGTCAAAGAAAGAAAATTAAGCTGCGGTGAACGTAGTCAAAGGCATGTTTCCACTGAAGACGGCCATCTTCGATTAACAGAGCTGGGAGTAGCTAGCCGGATGACAGGGGCTATACGTACGCTGCACCATCCGTCTAGGCAGGTTGTAAGCAGACCGCGTTTCTCCTTACGCTAGCCCACTTGCGGTGGGCTAGCGTAATTTCACCTAAAAATTCACCTAAGACACTTTATTATCACTACCACTGCTATCGTCTTGTGGCAGCAGCGGCAGCGCAGCCAACACGCTGTCTTAAACTGTCCTGCAATTTTTTTACAGTTTTGTGTAGTTCTTCTTTTTCTAGCGGTAATATCCGATCAATTTTCGTGTTCTCGCTGCTGCTTCTGCCTAGTGTTTTGCACCACATTGAAAGTCACGTCACAATATATATATATATATATATATATATATATATATATATATATATATATATATATAGTGCTGTCAATTCTTGGTTAGGTTGCTTTTGGTCCATGTCACCTTGCCTGCCTGTTAACTGTCACAGTTATGAAGTGTCTTAGAAGATGAAACTTGCGCAAAATGTGACGTTGACATTGAAACAGATGCTCATTACATGACATGTTGCGTCTGCAGTAATATTCGCCATCTTGCTGAATGCTCAGGAATCGCCGAAACGACTTTCAAATCTAAGGGGGAAGAATATAAGAGAGCCTGGAGGTGTCAACGTTGCCGCAAGAGCAAAACAAATGCGCCTTGCGTGACTAGTAATATGGAACCCTCTGTAGCTTCTCTGCTTCTTGACATCAACCGTAAGCTTGATGAATTATTACCCCTAAATAAAACGGTGGATGGCATTCAGACATCATTGCAGTTAATGTCAAACAAACATGACGGAATACTTGCTCAAGTCTCCAAGCATGACGCTGAAATTAAGAGCATGTATTCCAGGCTTTCCGACCTTGAAAAGTCCGGTGCCAACGACGAGGTACGAAAGTTGTCTGTTGCATTGAATGATCTGGAATACCAAAGCAGGAAACTGAACCTTGAAATTCACGGCCTCAAAATGCATGAAGATGAGTCCCTAATCAACAAAATAAGCGTGCTTGCGTCAAATTTAGAGCTTGATCCTTTGACCAGTCAATCTGCTCTTGCCGTTCACAGGCTTCCTTCTAACCCTGATAAGGTTCCCGATGTTATCATACGCTTTGCACAGCAATCGGTAAGGGATCAGTGGCTGAACAAACGTAAAGTACTGCCAACAGTAGAAAAAGGTGTTTTCATGTTGAAAATCCTAACTGCCCATAACAGGGCGCTCTTGAAGATCGTTAAAGACTGGGCATGTGCCAATGGATTCAGTTTCGCTTGGCACCGTCGCGGAAAATGTTTGTAAGGAGAAAAGAAGGTAGTCATGCGCACACGATCACCTGTGCTGCCGACCTTGATGAACTGAAATAATAAAACGTGTTTGATGGATGTCTTCTACTGCCATGTCTTTCACAGGCTTGTTACCTCCATCAGATTTGTTAATTATATTGGAAATTGTCATAGTCGGGCGACTAAATGTTTTCACCTAAACTGCCAGTCTGCTATAAATAAAAATGGTGAACTTGATTTTTTCTTTGAAAGCCTCCAATTTCAGTTCAATTTCATAATTCTCTCTGAGATGTGGTATGACCAACACTCTACCCCATGGTGCCTTCAGAGCTATCAGTGTTTTGCTAGGTCCAGAACCACTTCGCGTGGAGGTGGTGTTAGCATGCTTGTGCAAGGTGATCTTTTAGTAAATTGCCTTGATGAATTTTGCCTCTTGACGGAAGACTGTGAAGTCTTATCTGTGCTGCCCGCACGAACTATTTTCTCTGTATTCTACCGTCCACCCAATTGGAATGTCGAGCGATTCTTGTCGTTTCTGGAGAAATTATTTTCATATGCATCTGATCTACAATGTACAGTTGTTTTCGGTGGCGATTTCAACATTGACGTGTTGACTGATACCGCAGCTAGTGGTGACTTTTTGCCTTTGCTGCAGGGGTATGGCTGTCAAAATACTATCTCGATTTCATCCAGGGTCGCAGTTAACACATCTACCTGTATTGACCTTTTTTTGACAACCTTTCCCCAAGTTGACATAACAGCCGGTGTTTTCACGTATAGTTTAAGCGACCACATGTCAATCTTTCTAAGTCTCATCCGTAATAATAAAAGAGAAAACGAATGCAATTTCACTTATCAACCAATTACAATGCACCAGCTTGCACAGTTCCGAAATGAAATACGGCTGATTAACTGGGGGGATGTTTTTGCTGCGTATGATGCAGATGCTGTCTATGAAACATTCTTGCACACTTTTCGGGCTTGCTACAAAAAACATTTCCCACTTCGTACCAAGCCTTCGCGTTCTTCGATAATCCGCAAACCCTGGATCCCGACAGAATTGCTGCGTGAAATCAAGGTTAAAATAAAATGATATAATAAGTTCATTAAAACCCGGAATCCACATGACCTGCAGCTTTTTAAATCATTTTGGAACCAATTAACAAACGAGCTGCGCCGCGCTAAAGACCGCTATCATCTCGAGTACTTTCAATCCTGCTGGAATGCCAGTCGGAAATTGTGGAAGAGGGCCAACGTTTTGTTGAATCGTGTGCCTGATTATCAGCGTCCAGCAGGTATTTTGTAAAATGGCAATGTAGTTCCAGACGTGTTTTGGCCTGACACGTTTAACAATTACTTTACCAGCGTTGCAAGTGCACCTATCAACATGAATACTAGTCGTTACTTATCCGTTGATTGCTCCGATTCAGTTTTTTTTTGCGCCTGTATTAATGCACGACTACAATGTCTTCCTTTCTTCCGGTGTATTCTCACGTCAGATGCAAACTGCAAAAGTCTTAGCTTTATTCAAGAAAGGAGATAAGAAATTGTTCACAAATTATAGACCAATTTCTATTCTTCCTGTATTTTCAAAAGGTTTAGAAAAAAATATTTTTCAGCGCATTTTTGATTTCCTCGAAAGCAAAAATTTTTTAAACAATTGTCAGTTTGCCTTTCGTAAAAATAGGTCTACTCAACTTGCCCTGCTTCAGCAAAAAGAATTCGTTTTAGATCATTTTGATAAAGGTCTTCTTACTCTAGGCATTTTTATAGACTTTAGCAAGGCCTTGGATTGTAATAACCACGAGCTTCTGTTACATAAAATGAACCACTATGGTATTCTTGGCATCGCTTTAGACTTGATTAGGTCATATCTGTGTCATAGATGCCAATTTGTGCAAATTAATAACATTTCATCCCAAGTTAAACCAGTCTATATTGGCGTTCCGCAGGGTAGCATTTTAGGCCCTCTTCTCTTTAATATTTTTATTAATGATATTGTTAATTTCACACCAAGCTTATATTATATGCTGATGATGCAACCGCGTTGTTTTCTTCAAGTAATGCTGTAGCACTGCTTACAGTTGCAAATTGTGCGCTTAAAGAATTATATACTTGGTCTGTCGAACATGTGTTGAAAATCAACAGGAAAAACTAAAGCAATGTTGTTTCATGCCAAGAATAGGAATGCTCTCCTGAAGGATGACATTAAAGTCGGGTCTTCAAAAATCATGCTCGTGAATTCCATTAAAACCTTAGGCGTTTTCTTTGATCATGACACGTCTTGGAACTGTCACACTAATTTTTTAACAAACAAGCTTTCTCAAGCTTCAGGTCTTCTTTTCACTATTAAACAGATTTCACAGAAGGTAAAACTTCTGCTCTATAACTCTTTGTTTTGTTGTCACCTAAATTACGTCTGTCTGGTTTGGGGCACAACATCTGCCACTAATATTAATCGTATTTTTCGTCGGCAAAAGAGAGCTATTCGTGTTGCTTGCAAAGTACTATTTGGCTTTCCAGCTAACTCAATATTTAAAGACCTAAAGATAATTAAAGCTCCTGATCTCTTCAATTTTCGATTAGCGTTAACATACAGTAAAGAGTGCCATACAAACATTAACCACGTAAGGTCTATAGCCAATTTGACACGAAATAAAAGCTATTATGCTACAAGATTTCCGGAATATCGGTTTGTGCCATACCCACGTACCAACTATGCGAAACAAGCGCTTTTATACACTTTACCGAAATTATTAAATAAGTTAATGAACGATGGTATTGATGTTTTTTCTTGCAGTAAAAACAAGTTAATAAATTACTTTGGTACCTATTAGCCTTTAATCTCTGCATAAGTAGGCTTTCTTTTTAATGAGTTATGTATTTTTTGTATTGCTATCTGCTGTATGAACACTTATATGAGAACGTTTATTGTTTTTGTTTTGTTTTGTTCTTTCTCTCTTACCCTCCCTTTCTGCCATGTGTTGGTTTCTGCTGCTGCTGTCACGAGAAGGTTTAAGGACTAGTCAAGTTGCTCTTTTGCAACTTTTTTCCTTATATCCTCCATAAAGTTGTATTTTCTTATGGAAGTAAATAAATTATTTAATTAATTTATTTTTTAATTACTTTATTAATTAATTCATTCATTCAACCATGCAACATTACTGTCAGATTTCACGCCCGCCGCAAGATCATCTCTATCTAAACTGTGGTGACGGCACCCACTTCAAGCCCACTTTTGTAGTCCCGCAATGAAAAAGAAAGGCGAGATATGTCCTTTGGCCTTAAATGAGACCACGTTTGTATTCTTGCATGAAAACCACAGTAAGTGTTTTCACCTTTACATAGATATCTCATCTGTTTTCGGAAATCTCAGCTGATGCCGTGATTCGGCCCAAATCTATGATCATCCATTCAAGACACCTCACTTTACACCGTCGAATGTTGCAGAACTTCCAGCCGCACGTGGTATTCTAGAGTTCCTCATGACTTCAAGATTCTTTCGCATAGCGCATCTTCGCTACTCAAGCGACTGCGCCTGCACCTTTGTTGTGCATTTCGTCTTCCGAGGCCTGCGTGTTTATCAATCGCGAGTTAAGTCGCAGCGTGCTTCATGAGACGATGACAACGGCATGGTTCCAGAGGCTCGTACGAGAAATTCCTCGAAAAGACGTGTTTAAAAAGAATTTTACAACCACTGCGAAGCAGTCCAAGCAGACATGACATGGTGGTCAGCTTGGGGACATCATGACAAACATGTCATCACCGGTCTCCCTGCTGTAGGGTGTGGGGACTCCTTTTGGACCCCTATCTCCTGTTGACGAGCGACTTGGGCCATTCGCCGATCGCTGGGGACACGCAGTTCCAAGCCCTATTTTGCATAGCGTACATTCTCCGCGGCTGCTGGCACCGGCGCGACGCAGAGCCTGCTGCTTGCGCGCGGCTCACGATACGCCGTGTGCCGCGCGTAGAAACAGTGCCTGAGGAGCGGGCCCCTCTCGCCCTCTCTTCGGCTTCTCTCTCCTTCAGCATCGCAGGTACGCGGGCGCTTTCGCCCGACAGATTGACTTAGTGCTCTTGGCTGTCGGACGTGCGGACCCAGGTGGTGGTGCTCCCCTTTGAGCAAGGCGGCCCTTTTCTGTGTGGCGAACCTGCTCGGAAGAGCCAGCGTGGCGGAGCAGACTTTCCGGGAGCTTTCACCCGTAGTCTGCGACTGCCACTATAGTGCCGTACTCCTGTATTGTAGGCTAATTTTGTACATAACAGGGAATAAACCTCCATTCCTTTGCACCATGGCTGGAGTCGTCTCTACGCCTTGCTGGTGAGTCAGCGAACCCGCCGCGGCGCCCCTTTGCATGTGCTGCGGAGTGGGGATGAGCTACGTGTCTCCTTAGACCTTAGCTAGCCGGGCCCGGGCACATTAGCCATACACCCCCTCCTCCCCCCCCTCCCTAGGGATTCGGGGCAGACGTGTGATAACTAAGCAGGCATTTTTGTGTTACATGGCCGCGATAACATGTGTGCTTCGACATGTAGTGCACTTTGATTTAACATGTAGACGCGTGCTACGATATTCCTGCAACCATTAGCATACTCGTCAAAAAAGTTTGATTTATTTTTACTTCAAAGGTGCTGAGCGCTAATTTCCCCACTTTCGTATCCGTGTTTAGACAAAAATCCCGAAGAAAGTGGAATGCTGCCAGGCCGACCTGCGGCGGAAGGGAAGTAGGCGTTAAACCCTCCCCATACGTGAGATGATCCCCCGGCTCACGTATGGGGAGTGCAACACCGGGCCGACCTGCGGCAGAGGTGAAGCAGGCGTTAAGCATTCCCTATACGTGGGCCGATCCCGAAGATCGTGCAATAGCGGGCCTACCCGCGGCGGAAGTCCAGTTTGCCATTAAGGGGCCTACATATACAGCTTCGCTGGTCATCCTTCTTCACAGAGTAGAAGGGCACCGAGTTTTTTTTATGTGACTCCAAGTAACCGTGGCGCGTTTGACACTCCTCCCTAGGTGGAGCGTCTCTTGACCACTCACGAACGTGAAAAACAAATGAAGGCATTAGCATCAAAGGCTTCTCTAGAAAAATAACAGCTAAAGGCATTAGCATCAAAGGCTTTGCAAGAAAAATAGTGCCGACGAAAAACTACGTTCTAAAATTTGACCCCATTTATTCCCCGTTATCCTCGATGCTACCATAAAAAACGTCCGTTGTTTGTCTGGTTAACTGATTGGTCTTCAAGCAATGATTCTGTATATTTCTGCTGCAACAATCTTTCAAATATTGTTAATGACTTTATTTGCGGCGCACGTCTTCTAACTTTTAGTATTAAATATCGCTTTCTTTTGAACATAACACAAAGAAAAGTAGATCGGCTTGCGAAATAATACACGATAAGTACTGTCGTCGCTCACCTAATATTGATCCATTGGAGCCTCGAGTATGGTCATCCACATAATATAGCTCACCATAATATTGTCACAGGTATAAAACTATTTGCACGATGTATATACACGATGCGTATATATACAGCCGCCCAGAATCCTGAGAGGCTGTTGCCACTTCGTCGTCTTCACTGTCGACAAACTTGTCCTGTTTTTCCCCCGTAACACGACCCCCGGCAGAAAAAGCACCCTCCCGGTGCTTCAGACGGGGCGGTCAATAAGGCTTAAGCCGAGAGACGTGACGTCAGGTGATGTGGAACCGGGTGGCATGACGGAGGTCACGGGGATTATCTCGTGACATTGGTCACTTGACGTAGAACAGGGTAAGGGCCTTTGTAGCACGGAAGGAGTTTCTCGGAGAGCCCCACTCGGCGGCAAGGGGACCAAAGTAGCATGAGAGGGCCTGGTGAAAAATATATGTCACGATGGCGGTGATTGTCAGCGTGCCATTGAGATTCCTGTGACGCCAACAGACGAGTACGAGCGTGGGCGATGGCGTCGCGAGCATACTCGGTCCTCGACTCCTGTACCAAGGGAAGTGAAGTGTCCAATTATAATACAGGGTGACGACCAAAGAGTAAGTAAAAGGGGCGATACCCCGCAGTAACGTGGCGTGATGAATTAAAGGCGAACGTGACATAAGGGAGAGCCACATCCCAGTCCTTGTGGTCGGGTGAAACGTATTTCGATAGCATGTCAGTAATGGTCCGATTAAGTCGCTCAGTAAGGCCATTGGTCTGGAGATGATAGGAGGTAGCTAATTTGTGCTTGGCAGAACATGAGCGTAGGATATCGGCGATGACTTGGAAGAGGAAAGTGCCGCCGCTGTCAGTAAGGAGCTGTCGCGGGGCGCCATGTACTAAAATGATATCCCGGAGTAGGAAATCGGCGACGTCGGTTGCGCAGCTCGTGCGAAGTGCCCGAGTGATGGCATAGCGCGTCGCGTAACCAGTAGCGACAGCGATCCACCTGTTGCCGGAGCCGGACTCAGGGAAACGGCCAAGGAGATCCAAACCGACGCGAAAGAATGGCTCAGGTGGAAGTTCGTTCGACTGTAAGTACCCGGCAGGAAGCATGGTAGGCTTTTTGCGATGTTGACAGGGCTTGCAAGCAGCTACATAGCGCCGTACGGAGCGTGCGAGGCCGAGCCAGTAGAAGTGGCGGCGCACGTGGTCGTAAGTGCGAGCAAAGCCAAGGTGTCCGGCAGTTGGGGCGTCATGAATCTCCTAAAGCATGGTTGAGCGGAGGTGTTGAGGAACGACAAGGAGAAGGGGAGGACCGTCAGGATGAAAACTGCGTCGGTACAATATCCCGTCGTTGAGGACGAACCACCGAAGCGATGGATCAGTAGGAGCAGATTCAGTTCGGTCAATGAGGGTCCTCAAAGTAGCGTCATGGCGTTGCTCGTTGGCCATGTCCAAAAGCTGGGAAACGGAGAGAAGACTTGCGGAAGCGTCCATGTCGGCGTTAGCGGACGTGTGTCCAAGGTAAGGGGACAAGCAGTCGGCGTCCTTGTGTAGGCGACCAGACCTATACACAACCGAATAGGAATACTCTTGCAGCCGCAAAGCCCATCGCCCAAGCCTCGATGTGGAATCCTTTAAGGACGAAAGCCAACAGAGGGCGTGGTGGTCCGTTACAATAGAAAAGGGTCTGCCGTATAAATAGGGACGGAATTTCGCCCCTGCCCAAACAACCGCCAAACATTCGCGCTCGGTAATAGAGTAGTTGCGCTCCGCAGGGGACAAAAGACGGCTAGCGTACGCGATGACACGTTCATGGCCGTGTTGAACTTGTGCCAAGACGGCGATTCCGTGGCCGCTGGCATGGGTGCGCACTTCTGTAGGGGCTGAAGCAGCCAAGTGTCCTAGAATTGGTGGAGTGGTGAGAATGGTGGTAAGGCGAGAAAAGGCGGGGGCCTGAGAGGATCCCCATGAAAACGGCCCACTTTTCTTCAGGACATCTGTGAGAGGGCGGCGTGCTATCGTGGCAAAATCTTTAACAAAGCGGTGGAAGTAAGAGCAAAGGCCCACGAAACTTCGGACATCTTTTGCTGACCGTGGAACAGGGAACTCTTTCACGGCGCGAATTTTCTCTGGGTCCGGTCGGATGCGAGTCGCACTCACGACATCTCTAGGAACAGTAATCTCACGGTGGCCGAAGTTACATTTCTTGGAGTTCAGCTGTAGACCGGCCTTGCGAAAAACGGCAAGTACAGCTGAAAGGTGCTCAATGTGTGTGCTGAATGAGGGCGAGAACACAATAACATCATCTAGGTAGCAGAAACAAGTCGACCACTTAGATCCTTGGAGTAATGTGTCCATCATACGCTCAAAGGTAGCCGGACCGTTGCATAGCCCAAAACGCATAACGTTGAATTGGTATAGACCATCAGGCGTTATAAAGGCGGTCTTTTCACGATCTAGATCATCGACAGCGATTTGCCAATATCCGAACCGCAGGTCAATGGACGAAAAATACTGTGCCCCGTATAGGCAATCGAGGGCGTCATTGATACGAGGTAGTGGGTAAATGTGCTTCTTCCTTATGTGGTTGAGGTGGCCGTAATCGACGCAGAATCTCCATAAACCGTCCTTCTTTTTGAACAACACGACAGGGCTCGCCCAGGAACTTGACGAAGGCTCAATGATGTCTTTCGCTAGCATCTTTTCTATTTCCGTTTTGATGACGTGACGCTCCAAAGCTCAAACTCGGTAGGGTCGCCTATGGATGGGTGGATTATCGCCTGTATGTATGCGATGTTTGACAAGTGACGTCTGGCCAAAGAGACGGTTGTTCAGGTCAAATATATCCTTGTTGGAAAGCAGTAGACTGCAGAGCTATTCAGTCTCTGCAGGAGTGAGATTCGGGGCGATCATTTTCCTAATGTTGTTGTCAGTATATGTAGCGAACCTGAAAGGCTCACAGGAAGCGTTGACGGCAGAAGTTTCAACGTAGCTAACTTCGAAAGCGGTGATTGTAACCAGGGTGATATCTTTCGGCGGAATTTGCTTAGCGAGCCCGAAATTCACCACAGGGAGATACGTGCGATTGTCTGTGACCCTCACTATTGTATGCCGAACAGCAACGTTGTGGTTGAGAACGATGACAGTTATGGGAGCGGAGATGTAATCACCATCGGGAACTGGTGTAGAAGGCGACATATCGATGTATGTCAAGGCCTGTTGTGGAACGTGTACAAAATCAGTCAGTCTTAGGCGAATTTCATGTGGTGTCGGAGGAACGTCCAGAGCAGGTCAAGACGCACAGTACATGAGGAACAATCGATTAGCGCTGAATGGGCGGAGAGGAACTCTAGGCCTAGTATGAGGTCATGAGGGCATTGGTCAAGTACAGTGCAAAGGACGACAGTATGGCAGCCGGAAGTTCCCACACGAACAGCACACATTCCGACCACGGTCACCGTGCTACCGTCGGCAATTCGTACGAACCGAGCAACGGCAGGCGTAACAATTTTCCTTAAATGGCAGCGTAGGTGGCTGGTCCTAATCGATATGTGTGCTCCGGTATGAAGAGGGCTGTGACCGGTGTGCCATCGACTTGGACGTCAAGAAGGTTATTTCTCGTAAACAGCGTCAAAGGAGGATTTTGCAGTGAATGCGACATTGCAGAACTACCTCGAGGAGCCACATTGCCTAGTTTTCCTGCTGGGACGGTGCTGGGTAGGTCGGTGACGGCGAGCGGTGCAGCTGGGGCAGACGTGGCTGACGACGTTGAGGCGAGGGCGAGTGAGCATAGCAGCGAATCAACGTAGTGGCGTCGGAAGCGTCGGGGTGAGGAACTTCGGGGCGAACTTGCATTCCGGAAGGTGTTTCCAGGAGGGGCGGCCAACGGCTCTGGCAGTGATGGGAAATGTGACCGATTCGGCCGCATTAGAAACAGATCGGTCGGTCGCCACATGTACGCCAGTCCGGTGGATTCGTGGTAGTTTAGGGATAACGGACACTGTGAGGTGGACTGCGATAGGACCGAGGCAGTGGAGCAGGGCGGGTGTCAGGGCGGCTCAAGGAGCAGGTGCTGGGAAGACCCATATTAGCGATTTCCTGGCGAACCACGGACTGGATCAGCGATATCGTTTCAGCAGTGTTGTTCCAAGACGTCTGATGAGGCGAGGCAGGAAACGCTGCTTAGAGTTCGCGGCGTACAATGCGGGTCGCGTTTTCGCTTGGTCGTGGCGAGCTAGATTGTTCGGTGAGGTCGGTACAGGAAGAGGTCGCAGCAGTATTTGGAAGCGTGTAAATTGCTTGTATATACGGCGACTGTTCGCCTGCTCCAAACGGCGGCATTCCTTCACGATGGTGTCGACAGTCGATAAGTTTCTAAAGACCAGAGGTTGAATGCGTCGCACGCGATGCCTTTGATAATGTGTGTCCAACCTTGTCCACCTCTGGCATGGACGTGTCGATTTTATGACAGAGGGCTAGAACGTCCTGAATGTAGAAGACATACGTCTCGGTAGCAGTTTGGGCACGCGGGTCGAGTTGTTGCTTGGCGGCTAGTTGTCGACCGGTCGGATTGCCAAAAACGTCGGACAGCTTCACTTTTAACAAGTCCCAGATGGTTAGCTCTTCTTCGTGTGTGTAAAACCACGTTCGCGGTGTTCCGTCGAGGTAGAACACGACATTGGCCAGCATTATGGTCGGATCCCACCTGCTCACCTTGCTGACGCGCTCATACCTCTTCAACCATTCTTCTACGTCAACACCTTCGAGGCCGGTGAACTTGCCGGGGTCCTGTGGCTGAGGTATAGAGCAACGTAGTGGGTATGCGTAGTCGGCATATCAGCTGCAGACGCGGTGCCTTCCACTGAAAGTATGGTCCCAGGCTGGGTAAGACGTCCGCTGCGGAGCTCCGTGGCGAAGACGTGCGGCGTACGGCGTACCTCGCACGTTCACCAAAATGTCACGGGTATAAAACTATATACACGATGTATTTACACCTTGCGTATATATATACAGCAGCCCAGAATCCTGAGAGGCTGTTGCCACTTCGTCGTCTTCACCGTCGATAAACTTGTCCTGTTTTTCCACCGTAACAATATTGTATAGTTTGGAATCGGGCATGAAATAGATGGTAGATGGCCCATGCCGTCGTCCAACTTATCCACGCTGAGGAAGTTGTTGAAGGGAAGGACTGCGTCTCATCGAGAACGAAGAACATGGGCTTATGTACAGTATCTATATTAGGGCGTTGCAGTTCATCAATATAGCATAACTGCGAGAGAAAGCACACTCAGCAGCCGCAGAACAGCTGCTTATAAACACTTTGTCCTCGCTAGATCCCTAGGTGAGGGAAAACGGCCGTTCAACCTGCTACAAACTCGGAGCGTTGAAAGTCATCGTAGCCGACCCGCCTTTGAAGGGAGGGGGGTGGTTTACACACACACATTCCGCACAGGTTTCACTGACCACGCCGAAGTGAGAGGGTTGTCGCTGACACGCGTCTTACCCCGAGCAGACGCCTCTTAATCCCCAAGCGGACCTCGCACAGTGGCCGGCGCGGCTGTCCATTGTCTGGCGTCTTCAAAGGCCCGTGATAAGGCACCGCATAGCATTTCCTTCTAGGAATTTCCCCTGCTTCAGTCGAACCGTAAAGGCGTTGGCGATTCCACTAACAATACTTCGTTCCGCCGACCGCGTTTAGTCATAGCGGCGCCGAGGAGGTGTTGACGCGGCACATCGTCGTCCCTACGAAACGAGTCACCGCGGCAGGTGGTGAAGGCTTCCATGGTCTCTTCGGGGAAGCTCGCCCCGCTCGCAGCTGCAACTTGCTGAGAAGACTTTACATGTCGGCACCTCTGCAGGCCGTTCCTAACAATATCAACTAGGACTCAATCGGGAGACCTTTGACACTTTCACCATCAAAACAAAAGTGCGGTGTTAGGCATGGTTCGTTATACGCAAGGCTTCTGGCAGTTATTAAGACTACCAGATATCAGTAGCTCCGATTGTAGCAACTGTTTCATTTGCTTTCGATTCAGCGTTCCTGATGATATTTCGCTAGATTGTCAGTATGAAACCGATGCTCAAAATTTAGGCTGCGTGCCACAGTAGATCATAGTGGGGTGCAGAACAGTTTTAATTGTGTGCAGGTGTTGAAAACAGCCCAATGTGGAACACTCCAGGTACAACTGCGCTTACAAACGAAGTGATGGGGCTAACTAGAAGGTTACACTCTGAAACATAGTGGGGGATGTCTAGGCCATCTCAAATGCCACGCTGTAGTGACATTGGGAAGGTAGGCCATTGGACATTCTCTTATCAAACTATGTAAACGAAAAAAAAATTTCGACAGAAGAAACAAAAATAAATATGATGCAATAGATCATCCAAACATGTATATTTAACTCGATAATTTGTTGAACCTTTCCAAGTACAAAAAAACAAGATTAGCATATGGTTTTGCTCCAACAACTGTGACCTCAAAGTGATTTGAAGCTATGCATCTTAACTAAATAAATGCATTTTACTTTTTTCATGTGGCTCTACAATTTTCTCATTGACACTTTTATTTTAATTTTAATATTTTCGAAATTGTTTAATAAGCCTAATTATCTAATTCGGCGGAATGAAAATAAATAGCTTTAGTATCCCCAAGTGATAGCAAACAACATTACCTTTGTTCGGCCCATCTACGTGGCATTCCCATATTTTTAAACTCTGGCTCAAGTTAGCAGGCACACCCTGAATAAATTAAACAGATTTTACACGTCCGTGTTTTTTCCATACAAACATATGCCTACTACACACGAAGATATTTGGTTACACCCTTATTATTGAATACGATCATATATTTACACATAAAAAATAGATGAAAAGTTGATAAAAGCCATAGCAAACGTTATTGATGAGCGTATTTTAATTCAGAAATGATTATAATTGTTTAATGTTATTCTTGTAAATGTTTATAGTGGTGCTATAATCCATTTTTTCATGCAATTAGTTTTATACATAAGGTATCTGATATGCCATTTTCTGTCGTCCGTATTCCGTCCATATTTTGGGAGTGTGTCGTTTTGGGAATCTTAAACAGCTAGTAATTATTTCAACTTTTGTGTCCACTTTGTTTTGTGCATTAGTTGCAATAGTTTAAAATAATATAACCAGTCTGCCCTCAGTATACCATGTTTTAAATATAAAGGAGCCGTTCTAAAATCGTGTGCTTGACCATAATAATTTTCAATAGAGCGCAAAATGTTCTTTTGAAGTATAACAATTTTGTTGTAACTTGTTTTTGTAGTGGTACCCCGGACTAGTAAACCATATGCAAGGTTGCAAGACAAAGGGGAATAATAAAGAGATCGCTTCAGCCAAAGTGGTATAAGAAGGGTTATCCAACGGTACGAGCTAAGTCTGAAATGAAATGGTTTACATGCGTAGTCCAACTGAGTTTGTCTTGAAAGCGCACACCGAGGAATTTTTCTGCTTCAATATGTTTAATCAGGCTTCCTTGAAATTTTACCATAATGTTTTTGTATAATGGTTTGTTTGGGGGACGAAATGTCGTGTATGTGGTTTTGGGGTATTTAATGTCAACTTGCCGCGTTTCAGCCATATGGAAAGGTGATCGAGATATGCGTTGGCGTCACGATCAAGTTTTGTAAGAATATGGGAGGAAAAAATACATTTGTGGCGTCTGCATACATTATGACTTCAAGGGTACCAGCGATGGTACCAACAGTGGTGCCACCTCTCCGACCAACACTTTGCAAACCTCATTCTATACTTTCTGCCATACCCCAGACATTTGTGCTTTTCTGAAATTGGAGGTACCCCAATCAGCATCGTGAATTGTTCAGGAATGTAATAAATTTTATATATGACTGATAAATCTAATGAGCGCGTAATTACGCAGCTTCGGGTGTGGAAATTGAAGGAGCCGATCGGACCTGGGAGTCTCTACGACCATCTACAGTTGCGCATGACTGGATCGATTGGGGCAGAATTGGACCCCACGATTATACAGTCGATACTGCAGAATCACGATTCCATGCTTCAAGCACACTTGGAGAACTGCAGGAAGTTAAGCGCAAGCAAGACTCCACCCTCATCGGCATCTACCATTTTCTAAAAGCTCTGTGCGTATCGCCACCAAAGTTAACTTGCTTTACTTTACAGTGGGTCACTGGTCCACTGGGGTCCTTTTCATCTAATAATTTAGAATACCAAGAAGCTGTTAGACGATTGAAAATAGACTTGCAATACTGGTCTTTTGAATATTTCTGTATCACTGCGAATATGTGCAACCTAACCCAGGTTCCATACCGATGTGCCAATATCTTAGCTTTACTGAAAGTTTTGAAACGCTTGAACATATACTTGTGTTAGAAACAAATAATATTGTGAAGCAGTTCATCAATGAAGTCTACCAACTGTTAGAAAAGAAACTCCCAAAGAAGAACTGCATTTACATTATTAGTGCGCCTAGCTACGGCCAGAATTGTGCGTTCGATAGCATCATTTCTTTTTATCGGAACAACTGACCAAATCAGGAACTTTAACAAGAACACTAACTTTCCTTTCCAAGACTACTATTCATGGCGTGTAATTTTGTGGAATGAACCAAACATAGATGCCAGCTCGTATGAAAGACTGAATACATTAAATGCCGACAAAAATATGAGGATTATGTTGACATTAACGGCGCACCTGTTGTGATGTTAAAAAATGCTGAGGCTCTTCCGAGGCAACCAATTTGGACTGACATATGTTTTCTTTTTTTACTAATGGAGACGCCTTGACATCTGGAAGTCTGATGTGTCCAAGCCTCCTCCCCTTGCGCGGAGAGAACTGTTGCTGAAATATGTGTATTATACAAAATAAACAGTACTTATTTTACATTGAAACATATTTATTGAGGTCAATGTGCAGGAGCGATATGCAAATGCGCGTCAAACCCTTGTAGTTGCTCTTCTTTCCTTGTCTCGTTTTTTCACGCTATTTTTCACGTTTCCTATCCGAGCTTGATGCACATGACGTTCCGCTTCTCTAGCAACTACTTTATCTTGGGCTATGAGATGCTGTTTTCGCTCTTCAAGGACGGTGAGCGTTGGATCCGCTTCTGGCCTTCTTGTACTGGGGGTGGTGGAACGGCTTTCAGCAGATCTCGGTGATGACGTAATTTCGCTAGATCAACCACTTGCTTGAAGTCGTTCGGCTTTTGGCTTGGTGAGGGTCCATCTGTGGCGTAAACAGGTATTACAGACACACCCCATTCACGTTCCGCTTCCGCGGCGCATTCTGGATTGCGCTTCAGAAAGAACACTAGATTCACGTAATTTTTAACGTCGTTGTCATGACTGACTTTCACCACTGCTGATTCAGCTCCACCGCATGTACGCATATATCGCCCGGAGACATTAGTAAGGTATTTTTGCCTGTATTAATAATGGCAATGCCTTTAGTGAGGTGGCGCAGTTTTCTTATCTTTGGATATTGATAAGGCATTTGTACAAGAGCTCGGTTTCGACCTCGAAAATGCCGGACACTGGTGCAAATGTTGCTGTCGGATGGTGTTTTAATGCATGGTGATAAGATTAAGTAACATAATGTCGCGCAAATACCTTAAACGGTTGAACTCCCAGAATTCAAAAGTGTCGCAGATATGAGCACCGTTTAATTAGTAGGGCTACTGAAAAATAAAAATAAAACTGACAGATACGCATCAGAACCCCACCATCGGCCTGTACAAGGAAACATGTATGAACCTTCATGAAGTGTCTGGTGAAACTGACTTAATATATAAAATAGCAAGACTAGAAGAAACAGGAATGTCGATAAATGCAAGTAGTCATTCAGGGGATATCTTGAATTCTTGTCTTTAGGTGAATGAAAATAAATCTCACAATATTTTTGGTCCTCCTCGTACTCGTGCCATGACATATTCTGAATTTTCTAGATGGGCAAAACAAATTCAAACATCTCGCTGTCCTTGCACGTACAATATTTGCCAGAAAGCAGACTAATGAATGGGCAAAAAAAAAAAACGCATTTACTGAAGAAACATAGGAGTCATTCCTGTAGACCATTTAAATGACACGATGTGATCCATTGCTTCATTTCTGCACTTACTTTTTTGGTGCTCATACATTAGCGGAATAAACCGGGAACAAACAATTTTCACATCGTCAACTGACGCAAACAATGGACAACTGCAGTTGTTTTGGTCAGACAGAAAAGTTACGTTGATTGGCTCCTAATTAAAGCGAGGGGATTCTACCACTTCAACAAACTATATTCAACAGGGATGCTTACAGAGTCCGCACTCATTTCGTGGGAATCGGACAACTGGCACGATTTACTAAAGCCATTTCCTCACGCATCTCGCGGGTGGAAGAATGTATGACAACACTTTCCTAATCAAACGGGAGAACCGTGCTGGAAAAGTACGTTAATTTCGCTTAAAGCGTTCCCGACACAATTGCGCTTGGCGTTCCATCTCTTGCATGAAGGTCTCAATCAGAAATTTTCTTATTACAGTCCATTAACACGGCTGCACTGGGCATTAAACAATACGAGTTCGAGCCAGAATGGTTTCCGCTGTTGATACTCAAACATTCATGTCATGGCGACCTGCTAAATAAACGAGGAAAAGCGACTACCTCACTCCCCGCAGTTATGGGTGAATCAAATTGAATCGTTACTTAGGGCTAAGTTGGTACTGCCGCATCTTATATTTAACGTCCGCGCTGCCACAGAGTTATTTGCTTCTGATCTTACTTTGGTTATGTGGAAGTTGTGGTTGAAGAAAACATTTCTATCGCCTCACGCCCGTGTCAGACGCCGGGATAAATTAACAATGAAGGCCATCCCTTGTACATTTATATATGTTGTAAAAAATACAGAAAGCCAAGGAAGTATGCATCATGAGGAAACAAATCAAGTAATCGATGAGTCACAATTCGCGATGAATGAACGAAAAGCCAGAAATTAACATACGAGAATAAGTGAGAAATTAAGCCGTCTTGAGTCGTTGCCATTGTTACTCCTTCACATTTGATGACCACAAGAAATAATTCATGCAAGACCACTCAAGAAAGCTAGAAGGTAACTCCGACATTACATTATTTTCCAGCCTTTCATGCCTGCCCAGAACCTCTTGTACATATTCTATAGCTGTCACCGTAGACAGGCACCAGTACCTCTACATTATCTTCGTTTTATGGCACGTTGTCCCTTGTGAGTTTTCTATAGGCGGCGACGCATTAGCTCATGGTCTTCGACAAAGAACACTAATAACATTAGGAATGGACGAGTTCGAGGTGGGCATATCATAGAAGAGGCGGCTGAACAGCGGACTGGTACATGGCTCCTTCACAAAACACAATAACAATTTTAAAGAACACGTTACAGTAGAGACAACTCAGAGGACTGACGCCATTTTTGAAAAAAACTTGGCCGATGTCCAGAAGTTTGCCGCAACTTCGAAGTCTACACAAAAATATAGAAACACAAAAACACTTAAAAATGCTTGCAGCCTGTCTTTTTTACGCACCAATGTCTCGTCCTCAGTCCTTGTGACAAGCTTCATCCCTCGCTTTTTGTTTGTGGACATAGCTTTGACTTGGTTCCTGATTTACGGATCCTTTATGCATGTACGTTTGTAACCGTCTATGACACACGCTGAATTCCTCTTGGTCGTGGGAAACAGAACACTGATCCTAACTGCAGTCTACTTGATAGTTTTGGAAGCTTCTACACGACAGGCGATGCACTTGCAAATACTTGAACTCGCCAATGTCGGAGGGCATATTGCCAGCTTTATTCTGTTATTAAGAAATGCTATGATGGCGACCGTTTTGCAGGTGTACCCTGTGGTCGTCGCTAAACATATGGGCCCAGAAGGGACAAGTATACTTGCCAATTCACTTTTGGCCCAGATGGTCCAAAAGGTACTTTTTCTGTAGCCTATCTAAGCACGGCCACTATATCTACCACAGTCATATATCACAGCGCGAAAGAGAACATATATATATATATATATATATATATATATATATATATATATATATATATATATATATGCAGGAAAGAGACGAGGAACTTTTTGGAAGACTTCTTTTACTTAACGTTTTCGGCTGGTGGACCAGCCTTCGTCAGAGTACAGTAACGCATGTACAACACATACACAGCTTTAAAGGCGCCGTATCACGAGCAGAGGGCGCGCTATCTGCACTGACTAGACCATACATTGCGCATCACGAATCATTATCATTGCGCATTATAAATGATTATCAATGACACGCATTTTGGAATATACAAAAAATGATATGCAGATGTGTTCACGATACAATACATACAAACGTGACTCTCAAGTAAGTGCCAGCGGTTACCATGATTATGTGTAGTGAAAGCAAAATGACTTATACATGCAGATACAAAGGCGTGATGTTTAGCACATGACATCAGAAGTGCAACCTCGAATTATCTAAAAATTGAGATGTTAAGCGTACAACTTTGAACAACAGCGAAATATGTCAAAAAAGCCACATGTAAAGAAAGATAGAAAAAAAGCGCTGAAATCATGTGTGTACACTGTGTGGGAGGTGTCTATTTGTGCTCAGTCTAAAGTTAGACAGGTTGGTTTTCCTTTGTTTTCATTTATTCCGGACAAGACAGTGTTAAATTTGTGAATCAGGTAAGATTCGCGAAGCTCGCGGTCATGGTTGGTGCGGAATCCAGATTCGAGTATTGTTACTTTGAGATTATTAAATGAGTGGCCCGGCATGTTTACATGTTTCGAGAGTGGTAGATTTGGTTGGGATTCGGCATGCGACCTGTGGTTGTTAAAACGGATCCTGAAAGGTGTTTCAGTCTGGCCTATGTATTGCATGTGGCAAGTGTCACACTCGAGCAAGTACACTACGTTATATGAATCACAGTTGAAACTGCCTTTAATAGTGAACATGAATTGGCTGGCTGTGCTGGTCAATGTAGGCGTTATATGAGCGCAGACTTTGCAACGTGGTTTATTGCAGCGGCTGCAACCGGTCGGGTTAGAAGTGGCGATCTTTGAAGACGTTAGTATGTCACCTATGTTTTTCGAACGTCTATACACGACACGAGGTGGCTCAGGAAAAATGGCTTTAAACCTGTCGCTTTGGGTGAGAATGTTATAGTGTTTGCGGAGTATGCCTGAGACCTTAGGGTTAGATGCAGAATGTGTGAGTATCAAATTAGCAGACAGGGAGCCACTGGGTTTGTTTCTGCCTTTAAGAAAGTCCATCAGGTCATATCCTGCCGCTCGGTGTATCGCGTCATCGATCATTTTCTCTGGATATTTACGGTTGAGAAGTTTCTTTTTGGGAGTTCCTGGCAACAAGAATTAAAATCGTCTTCTTCGGAACATATGCGCTTAAAGCGCTGTGCCTGGCTATATGGAATCGCAGTCTTGCAATGACGCACGTGGCTGCTTTCAAAATGAAGAAGTTGATGATTATCAGTTGGCTTTTTGTAGAGTTTTGTGATTAGGCGTCCATCGGCAATGGTAATCGTGACGTCAAGGAAGTCTACAGATGACGGTGAGTAATGATGTGTGAATTTGATAGCGGGGTGTGCCTGGTTGAATGCCGCAATGAAGTTTAAGGGTTCTGTTTCGCTATGCGTCCAAATACAACATATATCGTCAATGTAGCGTTTAAAGTAGATAGGTTTTAGTCGTACACTATTAAGGAACCACACAGCCACACAGAGTCCACACAGCCACCTGCACGAACCCCGATGTCAAGGGACAGAGCTCCATCCCACGTTCCGCACTGCAAGTCTCCAAATAACCCAGCCCCGAGTGACCAGTGACTACAAGACTCTTTTGGTAATTCAACTTTAAGTACTGTTTCTGTATCTTTTCTGAAGTGCCGGAAGGAGGAGGAAAGAGAAAACTAGAAGGCAGGGAGGTTAACCAGAATAACGTCCGGTTGGCTACCCTACACCGGGGGAATGGGAAAGGGGAAAACAAAGATCACAGGGAGAGAGAGGATGGAAGGAAAGAAGGAAATTGCGGCGAGTTCGCTGACGAGTGTGGTCTTACAGAAATCGCGTTAATAGTCACAGATGGTCGCACAAACCCGTCGTCCTTGGTGACTGAAAAACGCATTCGTGCGGAACTTCATGTGTCCACCCTTAGAGAGTATGTTAATACTTCAATAATCCCTAGGGGCCTTCGAATTCATGTAAACCCAGCTACCTCTGAACTATCGACCGTAAACAAGCATTGGAATGGCTGACAGTGCAGCATGCGATGTCTGTGGCACCGAAGAAAACATCGACCTCCTGCTGTGCCACTGTCCACGATACACCCCAGAGAGACAAGAACTTGCCAAAGCATTCCAAAAACTGGACCATCGGCCGCTTTCTGTGCAGGTGTTGCTGGAGCACCGCTCCCATCGCCCGTCGGCCCATAAAGCGGTGAAGGCGCTTTTGTGCTTCTTAAGGACGACGGGCTTGTACGACCATCTGTGACTATTAATGCGATTTCTGTAAGACCACACACGTCAGCGAACTCATTGTAGTAGTATTCTTAGACATTCAAAGAGCATTCGACACTGTGAATCACCTACACATCCTTGCTGGTGTGTTAGAGCTTGGCCTACATGGTCGAACACTGCAATGGGTATAAATCTTCCCCTTTTGTGTAGTGAATGAAGTCCATCTGCTCCTGAGAGAGGTTTCCTGTTATCTCAGCAAAACTACCTAGTTTAATCAGCAATCTAAGTACTCGGAGTTACACTGTATAGACCCATGTATAAACCTATCAATTCCAGAAAATCTAAAAGAAAACAGAAAATTTTGTACATTGGTGCACCGCCTGCGGCTTGGTACTGCATTTACGAGATATTTCTTAAACAAGATAGAACGTGCCCTAGTCCGCAGTGTTCTTGTGGCCATCCAGACTAAGATGCGTATCATTTCCCTCTCCAGTGCATTAAATACGATCCACAACGAAGGGTATTGCAAGCAAATTTGTTTGCTTTTAGACAAAAGACTATTCACCCTAGAAAACATACTTGGTCCGTGGCCAACTGCGGGCCTTCAGGAAAGAGCCCTTATTGTTTCGAAGACGTTGTTCGACAACACCAACATTCTGGGGAAATATTAAGTTTCAGTTGATCCTAATAAGCAAAATGAGTTATATAAATGTTGTTCAGAGTTATAAATTGATTTATGTGTTGATCGTAAGTTTTACGCAATGTGTAATTGTGTTCTGTGCTTGCAGTGTAATTACACGTGTTGTGTGTTTCGCTATTCAAAATATCTCTCTTTATATATGCGAATGTGTACTGAACTCCTGCACAAAACCTTACGATTCATGTACTGTTAGACTGTATAGTTAGTGTATAGTAGGATAGACTTATAGTGTTCTGAGTGCCATATTTTGTGTCATTATTCTGCCTTTCTACGGATATTTGTTTCCTTTTCTAAGTGACAAGGAGCAGCTGGTGCCGCTATAAAGGCGCCAACCTCTCAGAATATTCATTTCAATAAATAAAAGCTGTAAAATCCTAAGAAGTTGAAAGAGTTTCAGAAGGTTACACATACCACGGTGCTGAAAATCTTGACCGATTTTTATATTGAGCCCATTTTTTCACTGGCGTGGGCTTTTTATTCGTGGGTTTTTACTCGTGTATTTTTTTCACTAATATATTAAAGCCAACTATGACGCGGCAAGTACTTATTCTGTCCATGTCTGTTCGTGTCTTATACCTTTTTTGTGATATTGCGTACAAAATTTATTAGCTGGTAAATAATTGTTCCTGTATTTGACAGAATACTTCTGCAGTACAACATGGTCGTAGGCAACTAAAAGGCGATATGTCTTACTCTGCAAGTGGTGTATGTTTTAGTACTTCACTATGCCAAGCGGTGTCCACTTTCTAGGAAAACGATGCGTTATGTGTGAAAGCCAGCAAAATATATGTTTTGCGAAAGCATTCGAAAGTAGCCAGAAAAGTTATGATTCCATGAAGTGAGGGTAATTAGTCCACCCGCCAAAATTATTGCTACGTTGTAATCGTCGTAATCTAGGCACGGCAAATGCTTGACGTCTCTCATTAGGTTTTTATTTTATCTTATTTGTCTTTTTTATGCTTTCGCGTCCCGTAAGATCCTTTACAGGTGTTTGATCAAAGTGCTGAGGTGCCAGGGCAGATAACGTTATAATTTGAAACTTACTTAGAGGCTTACCGAACTAAATAAACACCGAGCAAAGTCTCTTCGAACGCTTCAACCACCTTTTATAACGTTCAAAGGCAACAAGGTTTGCGTTTAATGAACGTGGAATAGTAAACTTTGTTTTTGCTTTGCAGGCAAATGATGCTTTATGAAGTCGCTGACAGTTTCTTTTTCTCTTGTAAAACGTATCTCAATATTAAAAGAGAAAAACTGAAAGACCGCAGAAAGGCTTTGACGCGAGTGTACCCATGCATTCTAGCTTCTTGCTTGCTTTTTCGTGCGTAAAATGTAGTCAAGCGTTAGGGTTTTAAAATATTTTTCAAAAAAAAAACCGCGTTTATGATGCTTATATGCTTATATGGTGATTAAAATGCGCACACTTAAGCTTAGCTTCAGTGTGGAGCTTCCAGCTTTTCGCAGCTTATCATCAAACCATGAGAAAAGCCAGTGTTTGGGGCAACATCTATAAGCTTTTTCATAAATTTGCATAAATTGTGAGCCGCCAGCTCAAGGAAAAAAAAAATACGTTCGAAGCAATGACGAATCTGGGAATCAGGGAATCGCTTTCGTTGTTTCGGGAGTGAAACTTTCGCTGCTTTCTCTTGTTTTTGTGCACGAAATAATATGCAAAACTTCGTATGACATAATAATACGTGCGCCATATGTAACTCGGTGTAATTGATGGGCAAAGTCACGTAGTCCATTCCGAGTGCAGAAGAGAAACATGAATAATAAACAAAAATCTAAGCCCTCTTTTTGTGGGAAGGCTAGAAAGACGTCAAAACAAATTAGAACACCGTGAAATAACAAAGAAAGATCTGTTTTGTATTGAAAAGCCTTCACAAGCTAACGGAGCTTCTCCGCGAATAATACAGCAACAAGACAATGAGAAGTTTCAACTGGTTGAAACAAGACTGGACAAATGAAAGCACGTGTGTGAAGCCTTGCCGTTACGTGCAGTGAGGCGCAACAATAATTGAGATTACGCTAAAGCACTTGTGACGTAACTGAAACGGACTCGCTGAAGTAGAATAATATCGAGACTCCCCTTACGAGCATAATGAGTGCACGCTGTAATATGAAGTGCATAAAGCTGTTTCCGCACTTCTTGGGGCAGAAAAGAGTGTGTGCATTTCATAAGGCTTGCTTGAAAGCCGTGCCCGAGGACAGCTGCACAGGACAGCTGTACAGGAAAGCTGGACAGCTGACGAGGACAGCTGTCCTCGTCCGGGCAAGAGGCTTGGAAAGGACGTACTCGGCGGGATTCGGCGCATATCTGAGTCTGTATCGGGACGGTTGTGACGGCTGCAACGCAGAGACAAAGAAAGTGACTTGCGGCGCCGCTAAATTATTTGAATCACAAGGTTCTTCTCCTTTAGGTGCAATATGATGGTAGTTGCAGTTCTTGGCCAAGTAAATCCTTATTGGAATTTTCATTGCGACGCTGGCTGTCGGCTGATAACTTCCGCTGACACGAGAGAGCATCACTTCTGAATGCAGCAGATGTATTTTTGCGGTAAAAAGTCAAAACCGCTTCCTCATCACAATACGTGCGACCACTCCCACGTCTGCATATGTGTTATCACAAAGGACCCAGGAAAAAGCGAAAAATACTTCAGCAACTACGGAAGGCTAATATGAAGGTCGCGAGTTATCGAATCGACTTGAAGTATTTGGAAACATTGCGTGAACTTGGGTTTCTTTAGTCACGTGAATATAGCGGTACATCACAGTCCTCCAGGCAAGGCACTTGTTGCAGGTAAAGAATTCCACAAATTGTTTTTCTGGATGTTGTTTTATCAATAATTAAGGCAACGTGAAAAGAAACGTTGAAAAAGTAAATAAGAAAAAAAAAAAGCTCTCAGTTGGGCAAATAGAAGCTCCGTTCTCGACTTTCTATTGCTTTTGTTGTTATTTCTACTTCGACTTTCCTGGACCTGAACGGCAGGCAGTGCGAAAACTAAGTTGCATAATTAATAAGGCGCGCTTTCCTTCTCATGAAAGTCATTCTTAGCAATTTCTCTAAAATAATTAGTATTCTAAATAAAAAGCTTCTTGTTTACAGAAATGCACAAAGCTTAAGCAATCAAACACAGGTAACTGGTATCACTTACAGCCTTGATAACTTAATAGGTGTAATTAAAACGGCTTTTTTTTTCGAAAACAAAAGAATGACTTTCTGCATACGTGCCTGACATACATTGTGCATCTGGAAGAGATAGTAAGAGACCGTAAGGAAGCTTCACGTCTTCTTGGAGTCCGCTTGATGTGTAACTGGCGCATTACTGTACTGTACTGTACTGTATACTGTATTCCTGTATCTTGCTGATAAATCCACTCCTGTAACAGTCCCAGTGGGCCTAACAGTATGTTAAATAAAAAATAACTGCATGGTTAAGTGGACTTGAGGTAACGTAGCACAGCACAACTGTCAAAGAAGCTAGGTCAGGCGGAGCAAAATGTCGACCTCGATTGGCCGGTGAAGCCCACACCCACCATCTCAAACACTAACGTCTGTAAATAAATTTTTGAAAGAGCATGGCGCTGATTAAGGGCACGTGCTGTACTCGAAAAATGACACCCCTCGTCGTTACAAACCGTGCGTTATCAGCCTTAGGATGGAGGGGCAATTTTGGTCGAGGCTCGAGAGAAGATCACGGCCATTCTCTCGGTCTGCGTTGAAGAACCGCCATGTTGATACGTTGCAACCAATTCATCATCAGGAGCACCACCAGCTGAGAAAGTGTGTCCATTTCCATTTGGACGTTTGTCGTGGTCCCCTGCGCAGCCTTTAAAGTTGGAGAGACGAACGCCACCGATTTTGTCCATGCCTTCACCATGCCACTTCCGGGGAAGAAGACGCAAGTGTTCAACATTTTGAATAAGGTCTTAAGGTTCAGGCCGCTCCACTTCGTTAGGTCCATATAAGCGAGCTCGGGCGGCACCCATGCATTTAGACCAGCTAGATGGTTGAACGTTTACCAGCGTTACTCGCCTGGACAGAAATATTAATGTACTTCTAAGGCTTCACGTGAGAGTGATGCCTGCAGTAGCAACCATCTTCTATTGTCTAAGATATGGAGTTCCACAAAAGAACCGCGGCAAAGTCCTAAGTAGTCCATTGGACTCGCATGAAAGAACGTTTTCCAAAAGCCGACAACAGAACCACGCCGTTTTCTACGAAGCACACGATGAGCACCGTCGGCGCTTATCGTTTTGATGAGCGCAGAAATATTCTACGGGAAGCACGTGATTGGTTACTTGCACCTTCTTTACGGACGATTTTTAGTGCACCTGCAAAATTCTGGCGTCGAAGAAAAGTTCACGAATTAAGTATTGAGCACTCGCGCGCGCCAGTGGCGTACATCAGAACCAAATAATCAGCGATGCACCAGTTGCGGCCTGCATCCTTCGACATTTAGTGCCCGCATCACAGCAGCCACAATGCTGAAACGAATTCCTTTGATTGACGAAGGGTGCACTAAGATGATGCAAAAAGTGCAGGAATAACGCAAGAGTGTGGAATGACGCGGACAAGTGCCTACAAGGCTACCCACAAACGGCCAGGATGAGCATTCGGATGAATTAAAAGGCAGCAGAAAACACTGAACTATAGTCCAGACCCCCCCGTTCGCTCCTTTACTCGACGTCATCCTACCGGAAGAAGAAACCCCATCAAACGACCTGTTTAGCGCACATGCGTGACACTCCTATACTGCGGTCTTCTTTGTGACCAAGTAGTGCCAATGTTTCGCATTAAAGAAAATTCTACAACTGCGTTAGCGACGCAACTAATTAGCGGAAAGTCTCTCCACATGCCCCTTAGCTGCTGTGTTAGGCACCACGAAAATTCTCAAGCAACAAAAGCCTCGCTTACCTCGCACCCACTGGGAAGCGGCGAAAACTTGCGAGGCTGCTTCGGCTCATGTTGACGTAGCAGAGTGTCGCCGAACACAAGCATCGCACCGTTCTCGTTAACAGCCACATTTTACATTGTTTTCCAAGATGGAGGCCGGTGCAGGAAGCGAGAAACGGACAGAAAGGCGCGAGCCCACTTGACTAGCCGGCGTGTGAGCAGACGACGCCGATGAAACGGCTTCAATTCCGGCCAAATTCAACTGTCGCCAATGCAGACGGCACCGTAACAGCCGAAGTACAGCGCGTCGCGCACACGCCAGGAAAGTTGCGCTGTCATGAATGCTTTCTTTCTGTTGAGCGTGTATGAGCGCGGAATTCGACGCTCTTTCTGTTATCACAGTGGGTGCTAAACGCCAAGTGTGGGCTTCGGTGACGCGGCACATTTCTCTCGCCGAGCCTCGGCTGCAGTGGTGCATGCATCATGAGTTCGACAGCATGGCTCTCGTGTCGTCTACATACCAGTTATATATAGGACTCGCTGGCAGCCAGGCATTAAGACACGAACTTATGCGCCGTTGTTGATGTGAACTTTTGGTTGCGTGCCCAGCTTTTGGAATGTGGTTCCAAAGAATGTCCCGGCAAGAAGCTCACTGCGTCTTTGCTGTCTGGAAGCGGCATTACTGAAGGCGTTTCGATAGCTCTCTTTCGTTGTGGACCTATCGGGTTACAAGGCAGGAAGTGTCACGAAAACTGCAATGCTATCTCGATGATATGACAGGCGGCAAACTTTCGTAAGTAAAAGAATGCATGAATCTTACTGAAGCTGCGGGCAACGTGTTGCCAGCCGGCTCTTACGATACCCCACTTTCTACGGCGCCCTTTTCAACTGTACGCCCAGGACCTGCTAATCTGGAAATGCCAAAAGTGAGTACGTTTCCCATTAGCCTTGAGATACTTAAGGCAGGAAGCCAAATATTATAGACGGGAATCTGGAAGGGGTGTTTGTGCTTCCATTATTTAACTGATTTTAGCAATCGAATATAAGTTTTGAAGTGGTCCCAGTGATTCATACTCTTGCTAATGTAACAAATAGTTTAGGACAACTCAGCATCTTGGTGAACCTAGGGGAACCTACCTGTGGTTAACCTATTGCAGCAGGTGAGAAGTCGTTTGCTGCAGGTATCAGCAATCTGAGCGCTAGTTTTGTGCATATGAATAAGAGCGTGGTGCCTATTTTGGGTCGAGAGTGAATATTTGGCCGGCAGCCGGTCAAAACACATCGCCGATAGTTACCCGCGTAATGGGAAGACGTGGGCTCGTGCCCCACTTGCAGCGAGTTTATTTTTCATCCATTTTAATTTTCATTAATAAGTTCGAGCGAGCCCTATGCTGTCCCTATTGTAACTTTTTCTTTGCTATATATATATATATATATATATATATATATACCACGTGACTGGCTTCTCACACTTCATACGCACACTTTTTAAAATCAAATCTTTTCTTGGCGAACATCGCCGAGTTTTCGAGACCTCGGCCGTTGCGCGGCCTGAACAATAACACTTGAGGAGGCACACGTGCCCGCGCTGCGTTCCCTGCTTCACCACCAGACGGCTCTGGTCTCCGTGCATCGGTGGCAGCGTTGGCGCCGGCCATGCGGGGGAAAGTAAAAAAAAGAACCAGAAAGCTCACTTTCGCGCATCCGCGGCTGCACGGTAATGAGGAAGTAAATGCTTCTTCCTGATAGAATGGGCTCGAATTGCGCTACTTGCGTATGCGCCTTACTCGCGACTCCACTTGAAAAAGGCTAGGTGTAATTTGTGTATGTTTGTGTTAGCGCGTGCATGAATGCGTGCGTGCGTGTACTCGTGCTTCAATTCATTACGCACTCACACAAAGCTTCGCTGTATACAGATTCCAACTCGTTGGAGCTGCGCATATTTTTTACACATTGATATTCCTAATGCTAATACATTCAAAAACAAAACACTTCAAATATTTCGACCAGTTGTACCCCTAAGGAAATAGTCGCAAATTATTTTTATCCAGTAGTAGTCACGATTTTATTATTATTTTCACATTTCGGTTAAATTTAGCATGACAAATATTTATTCTATGCTGTACCAGGCTTCATAGTGTGCTTTCTTCATATGGCTATGACCAAAAAAAGAAGTCAAGCCCCTGTTATTGCTTTATGTTTCTCTATAATTTTAGTATGCCTTGCTTTTCTTGAATACCTGAGCTGAGACATGGCTGAAAAGGTGGGTAACGATGAAACGTTGCGATGTTTAACATGCAGGTGTCG
The DNA here is from genome assembly GCF_023375885.2 of Dermacentor andersoni. Taxonomy (NCBI): domain Eukaryota; kingdom Metazoa; phylum Arthropoda; class Arachnida; order Ixodida; family Ixodidae; genus Dermacentor; species Dermacentor andersoni. Next base: position 99,531,730 of record NC_092819.1, on the reverse strand, counting down.
CACACGCGGGTGCGCGCGCCTGCGCGTGTGTGTGCGCGTGCGTGTGTGTCCATCAAGACCAACTTGATAGCTTTTCTGTTTCCGTCAGCAGCTCCATTCCTCATACACAATAACGAGGCCTATAATGTCAGCAACATGCGCAGACTGAAGTGCTATCCGACGTAGCTGCTGCGTGTAGTCAACACTACGTACATTGTAATTAGCCGCCGTCATTTGTAGCTGCGCAAGCTATGCCACCTCCAGCGTCGGCTGCAAGGCGGGCACGCTTCCTCCTAATAAGTGCGAATGTTCTCCGGACTGAAAAACTTGCATCACAGAATGGTGCACTGGCACAGGTACCAGGTGAGATTTGCAAGCTTTGCGGAAGCTCCAGATCATTTATTATTAAAATTCCTGCTACGGCTTATCGTTTTGTGGTGCTTCTAATCAATAAAGAAGATTAGAAAATAATGGTTGTGAAACATACTTCTACACGATACAGAAAAAAAGTAACCTATTGTGATTACAGTTACTTCTTTCAAACTGTTATTCATAAGAGTCACCAAATACATTGCAACAAAAGTGACTGAGAAATTGCTAAAAAGTTATTGATAGCCTTAACGTTACTTTCTAACCAACTTTTATTCACATTGCACAAATCCAATAAAACCCGCCGTCGTTGCTCAGTGGCTATGGTGTTAGGCTGCTGAGCACAAGGTCGTGGGATCGAATCCCGGCCACGGCGGCCGCATTTCGATTTGGGCGAAATGCGAAAACACCCGTGTACTTAGATTTAGGTGCACGATAAAGAACCCCAGGTGGTCCAAATTTCCGGAGTCCTCCACTACGGCGTGTCTCATAATCATAAAGTGGTTTTGGCAGGTAAAACCCCATAATTTAATTTTAGATAGATGTAACAATGCTCAAGTCTTTGATAAATGCGATTCGCACGCTTGTGGGCAACTCGAATACGCCAACAGCTCGAAGCGCAGTTCAAGTGTTGGATGCCCTGAGCCCAGTGCTTGCAAATCTTGCATAAGCACAATGGCTCTTCCACTGCCTTCACTCCGTGATGAAGTGCGTAGCGCGACAATTTTCCAGTGGAATGCCAGAGGACTTAAATCACGGATTTCATGTTTCCGCCAATACGTTTTCACGAACCGATTTCCTGTATTGGTAATATGTGAACCGAACGTGTCGAAAGCGCTAAGACTCTCTGGATACGAAGCCTTTATGGCGTCAACGTGCGGGCAACCCAGCGAAGTAATTGTTTACATCCGTACAGAACTGACTTACATCCCCCACTCAGTGCAGCCTCATGATGGAAACCAATACGTGTGTCTCCGCATTACAAAGAATAAAGTGGCCTTCACCCTTATCGGCGCCTACATATCCCCATATAGTCGGTTCGACGGCGACCGATTGCGAGACATCCTGACGGCAACTACTGGACCCTGGATTATCACAGGAGATTTTAATGCTCATCACTTGGCTTGGGGAAGCTCCAGAATAGATTCCAGGGGCCGGAAACTTGTAGAATTTGCTTCCGACCATGAACTTAGCATTATGAACGATGGCAGTCCGACGTACTTGCGTGGTGCGAACTATAGCAGTTGCTTAGACTTGACCTTGGTGTCACGGCAACTTGGTCAAAATGTTCGATGGTTCTCTGACATCGAGACTCATGGTAGTGACCATATTCCCACCTACTTAATTATCAATGGATTTGGAAGCTTCTCCTCTTGTACTTCCCGACAAGCATATATAAGCTGGTCAACGTATAAGACAAAGGTGGAAGAGGCATGCAAAGAAGGTTTTACCGGCACCATTGAAAACCTTATTACAAGTGTACTGGAATCGTCTAAGTACACATTTACATCTGCGAAAAAACGTACGGATTTTGACATGGAACTTGAGCGACTTCGAACGATTCGCAGAAGAGCCGAGAGGCGATACAGGCGCACGAAGTCAATTCATGACCTTAGAGTCGCTCGACGTATACAGAAGAAAATCCAACGTCGTATGAACAGGTTGGAGGAACAACGGTGGAAGACGTTCTGCGAATCACTTGACCCCCGCAAGCCTCTGTCTATCATATGGAGGACGGTGCGCGGCCTTGGCTCGTCTCCACAGCAACGACACCCATTCTCAGCCCTAGCCCTCCATCAAGGCCGCTCACAGGTCGATATAGCCGAAGATTTCTGTGTGAAGATTGCGGGCAGTGTGGTCACCATCAATAGTGAAATTCTGGGTGAAGTTCCTGCGACACGCTTCCCAGAATTGAATGTGTCCTTCTCACTTGAGGAATTGGACGCTGCTCTGGCCTCATGCAGGCGCTCATCGTCGCCAGGACCAGATGGCATCACCTACGCTGCTTTATGCCACCTAGGTGAAGATGGCCGAAGCAGACTGCTGGAATGTTATAACCAGTCATGGAATGATGGCGTCGTTCCTGAGCGGTGGAAGTCCAGCCGCTTGATACCACTCCTGAAGCCTGGAAAGTCGCCACTTGACCTGGCGTTCTACCGACCCATTGCGCTGTCCAGCTGTGTTGGGAAGGTCATGGAAAGAATGATTCTCACCCGCCTAGAATGGTATCTTGAGCGCCACAACGTATACCCCGATGCCATGGCTGGTTTTAGAAGAGGCCGTTCCTCTATTGACAACGTCATCGACCTAGTCTCATCTGTACAACAGGAAAAACACCACAAGCGTATATCGGTTGCACTATTCCTCGACGTGAAAAGCGCCTATGATAATGTAACGCATGAAGCCATCCTTGATGCCCTGGAAAATAATGGAATAGGTGGACGCATGTTTCGGTGGATTCGGAGCTATCTATTCAAAAGATCCTTCTTTGTACACAGTGCAGATGGCCGAACTGCTGACCATTACACTTACCGTGGCGTCCCTCAGGGTGGGGTTCTTAGCCCCACTTTGTTCAACCTTGCAATCCTTGGCCTTGCCGACGTTCTACCACATACAGTAAACCTTTCCATATATGCTGACGACATATGCATATGGGCCTCGGCAGTTACACGTCTCCAGGTGCGTGCATGGCTCCAAAAAGCCGTGACCCTAACATCATCGTACCTGCGTGCGCAAGGCCTCAGCATTTCGACCGAGAAGTGCGCCTTAGTCGCCTTTACCCACAAGCCCATGACCTGGTACCCCATTTCTATTGACCACCAACCAATTTCCTACGCAAAAACTCACCGATTCCTAGGTGTTATTATAGACAGAGACCTTTCATGGAGCCCCCACATCACATATTTGAAGAAGAGGCTTACTTCTATCTCCCGTATACTAAGGTTTCTCGCCGGTAAAACGTGGGGCACATCCGTGGCATCTATGCTTCAACTATACAGGACGCTCTTCCTAGGATACTTGCGATACAGCACACCAGTGCTGTCCAATGCTAACAAAACTAACATCCATGTCCTACAGAGCATTCAAGGCCAAGCCCTTCGAACATGTCTGGGGCTACCTCGAAATGCTTCAACCGTGGCAACAATTGCCACCGCGAGAGACCACCCAATAAGGACCTATATAGATATCTACGCGCTCCGGGTGCATGTTCGCCATATATCCAGAGTCCCTGACCACCATCTCGCTCGATTGCCTGAGAAAAGACCCAGGGCAGCGTTCTCCAGATCAATTGCGGCTAACCGGCACTCTTTGTCTTTGAGGCACTCACCCGCAACAAGAACGCCATCCCCTATGTGGTGCTTGAAGAAGCCTCCTGTGTACCTTGCTGTTCCAGGAATAGTGAGGAAAGCTAGCCTGACCACCGCGGCTCTCAAGCAGATCACATTGGAACTTCTGCATTGTTCATACTCTAACCGCATTCATGTCTACACGGATGGTTCCGTCTCGGAAAATTCTACGGGCGCCGTTGTTCTACCATCTCAATCGGTCGTCATCAAGTTTAAGACATCACACGTAACGACATCTACAGGCTCTGAACTGGCCGCTCTTCGCGCTGCTGTCGAATACATTGAAAAAGAACCGCCCAACAAATGGGCAATATTTTGTGACTCGAAAGCAGCCCTCCAGAGCTTGAGAAGTTTACGACGTGGCAATTATGAACAGCTGGTGTCACAAATCCACGAAACCTGCCATTGCGCTTCTGAAAGAGGACATAATATCATATTTCAGTGGCTGCCGGGACATTGTGGCATCGTTGGTAATCACCTCGCCGATGACGCTGCCCGACGTGCCCAGGCTGGCTCACCGACACTCGTTATACCTTTATCCAGAGTCGACGCTGCAAGAGAGCTTCGCAGTCTCGCTCGTACAATCACGTTAGGTTGCTGGCATACACCTCAGAACTCTAAGTGTCGTTTACACAGCCTCGACCCATCACTGAAACTTACATTACCAGCGAACCTTCCACGACGTGACGCAACACTGCTGTGTCGGCTGTGGGTAGGAGTAGCATTCACCAACTCCTACAGCTATCGTATTGGAATGGCGGATTCACCAATGTGCGCGAAGTGCAAGTGTGAAGAGACTATCAGTCACCTTCTGTGCCACTGTTCTCGCTTCGATAATCAACGCGAGACTCTCCAGTGTGCCTTAAATAGACTGGATGACAGGCCATTTACGGAAGCGAAGATCTTGGGGGCCTGGCCTCATAGTTCATTGGCCCAGAAAGCAGTTCGAGCGCTTTTTCGCTACCTGAGGGAAACAGACTTGAGTGCCAGACTGTAGACATCCTATACCTAAGTTCTCTCTCTCCCTCTTTCACTCCCCATTCCCCTCCCCACGTGTAGGGTAGCAAACTGGACTCAGTCTAGTTAACCTCCCTGCCTTTCTGTCTTCCCTTCTCTCTCTCTCTCTCTCTCTAGATAGAGCGAGCTGGACTGACTTTTTCGACGCGTCCTCTGCAGCCCTTCAGACGTTGTTTACCTTCGCTAAAAATTGCATTTCTAAATGTTATTCGCTAATATTCCGTCGCTTTCTTTTGAGGACATCTGCAGTGGCACAGAGAACTCGCTCGATCTGCACCCAGCAGAGAATGCCTACGTTGTAACACAGAAATACCTTGCCCGCAAGAGAACATTTGCTAATACACCCGCACGTTTATCGAAGACGAGGCGCATCATGTCTCCGAACTGTACTCCATGAGAAGATACATGAGACGTTGAACTCTTTCGGTGGTGCTGTTCAATAAAACCAAGATGAAAAGTAATCTCTCTTAGAGAACCTGCAAATAAAGGGCCTTCCGCATGCGTGCCTGGAACACCTTTTGTTTCCAGAAGAGCTAGTTATGGGTTTCATAGAAGCTTCAAGTCTTCTTCTTTCACTCATAAAAGAGACTGGTTTGACAGACATGTGGTAGCATACCACAGTGACGTTGTAAGGGACACTCTGGCGAAGTAGTTGCCGGCCTTGATTTCCAGTCCAAATTCACCTCCTAATAAAACCCACCACCACTACCATGACCAAAAGATCCTCGTTAATGAATGCCGCGATGCTCCTGGTGTGGGTTCTCTACGAAGGGCAGCGCTTTATTGTTTCTGGGGTTAATGGAAGGTGCTCTCGATAAGGCCAGTGAGGAAGAGGAGGAGAAAAAGGAAGGAAGGAAATGTAGGGAGGTCTACCAGACGCAAGTCCGGTTTGCTACCCTACTTAGGGGAAGGGGTTTAAGGGAAGAAAAGAAAGGAGAGGGAGGGAGGCCAGTGAAAAACCTAAATACCATCTATAGACGGTTCCCTGGCATCAAAGTCCGAAGGAACCGTTGCTACCGCGCCATAAAAGCGCCATTTCAATTGGCCAGCCAAGATCTGGTGGGGCTCTTACCGGCGGACTTGATTCTTTAGCCATTTTGATCTAAAGGACTAATTGGAATGGACGCCAGCAAACGTGCACCTTCTTTGAAAGCCGGCCAACCTTGTAAAGTAATTGAATATATATCTGGATAATACTGTTCGTGTGCTACAGTAGCGAAAATAGGTGTGTATGACTCCCGTATACAGGGTCTTTCACGTAACTTGAACCAATGATTTAAAAAACGTGGTTAGGCGCAGCTGAATGACATCAAATACATATGGTTTGCCGTCTTGTCGCGTTCCTTAGAGTGTTTTTTCTTATATTCCGCTTAATTAGTTAAGTACCCAAGATCAGTTATGCCAAAAAAATAATATTCACTTTAAAGCCAAGTGCGTTTCGTTACGTTGTAAAGGGGGTTAAGAAACAACCGATCCAATTTTTTGCAGCAACGTACGTATACATGCTGCATGGCGATTTTTTTTTTCGGCGTTTAAAGAAAGCCCGTGAAATGTGAAATAAAACCACGTGACTGCGCTCGTGCGCTATCGTATTGCAGCGCTCTCAACCATGCGTTGAGTCTATCGCTTATCAAGGACGACAGCGCTTCCTTTTCGTGTGCCACCGGGAATGGTGTGACGCATTGTGAAGTCGATGCCTATAGAGCCGCGGCCGCTCTCTTCGCCACCGTCTGCGCGCATGGTTCTTTTGCACGAAGCGTGGTTGAGAGCGCTGCAATACGATAGCGAATGAGTTCAGTCACGTGGTCTTATTTCATATTTCGCGGACTTTCTTGAAACGACAAAAAAAAAAAAAATTGCCACGCAGCATGTACGTTCCCACAAAAAAGTTGGATTGGTCATTTCTGAATCCTTTCTACAATGCAACGAAACGCAATAGGCTCTAAAGTGGATATTAAAAATGTTGCATAGCTCATATTCGTTAATTAACTAATTAAGAGGAATATTAAAATATATTCAAAGGAGCACTACATCATGGCAAACCATATGCCACTGATTTAATTCAGCTGCGGCTAACCACTTTTTTTAAATAGTTGGTTCAAGTTATGTGAAACACCCTGTATATGAAGCAGATGGAAACATGCGAATTTAACGCCTGAAAGCTTCTTTCTATATCGGAGAAGTCGCGGACTGCAATAAGCGAAGAAGAATTGAGTAGCAGCTCTTACCGCCTATGAAGGCCGCTTAAAAGCACTTGCTAGAAAGAGAGAGCGAGAAAACTCAGTAGCCCAAGAGAGGTGTGCAGATATGCAAGCCTCCCATGTCTTCAGGTGATCCGAGGCGCAGTTTCAGGACGCTGATAGCACGAAGGAAGTATCCCACGCACATGTTTTCATCCTTTGTAACCCTGTAGTTCTAGCCAAATTTATGGTTGTGTTTGTGCCGCACTGGTTCCTGTATGCAAGGAGTACAAGCGACGTTGAATATCAAAATACAATTTTATCGGGAGACACTAGTCTCATTTCCTAAATGGCGCTTTATTTTAAAGTCATTGCTTAAAGCTGGAAAATCTAACTGGTTACATGTAATTGTTTATTGAAAAAATTATTGAATTACAGTGAGCGTTACCGAGGAAACAAGAGTAATCGTTAAATTGCAAGATTGCCAGAAAATATTGCGCAGCCACAACCAAAATGTCTAGAATAAGCATACAAATATTGGGCATACAAAGTTTGGGGCGCCAAATGTATGCATAGTCAGCTGTAGACTTGACGACTTCTGCGAAGTTTTAAACAAGCCTATATAGAAAAAAGAACAAAGTATTGCCTCAGCGAATTGCCCGGTAAACAAAGTGTCTTCCCGCAGTGAATTCGCCGAAAGTTGAGTCTCCCACGGTGCCAATTGATTGGTGTCCCAGAGAAATGCGACCCGAATCGTGACCTGCCTATGTCCTCTCCTCACAGGGTTTGGATTCTAAGGTGGAGGGAAGCTGGCTCTTCAAGATGCGAGACAAGCACTTCTCATTAGGGTGCCGGTCTCGTTGCGACTGTTGCTCTTTTTTCTTTTTCCTTAGCGTACTGTGATGACCTATGGGCGAGACGGTGGCGTAGTGTAAAGAAGCGGGAAACTTCACGGCTGCTGTAAAGCCGAACCACCTATGTCAACAATTTCGCGCACAGTTGGTACTGCATGTAAACGACATGGCGTGTTCAAAGCTCAGTATGTCCATCCATCGTGTGGGAAATATTTGTGGACACGGATTAACATAAACGTGTTATGCTTGAATTGCTCGTAAGATCAAATCCTGTAGCTTGTCATAGTGTTGGACGTACGTTTTATTACTGTAGGCCACCGGTCATTGCCGAAGGGAACTATGAAGTAAAAGCTTTGTGAATTCGACGCCTAAAACTAGCATTTTAGGTGTCGAGTTCACAAAGCTAACGTCATTGTACTTTCTGTTGTCTGTGCTATAAAAGACCGATAGTCAAATCTACCCTACTTGGGCCTGTATTCTTGTGCAAAATAAATAAAAAATAAGGTTGCTTTTTAGCGTGTATGCGGACTTTACAGCAATTTAGTGATTTTTTTCTTGATTATTGTTGTCAGCCAATTTTGCTACGCTGCTGACTGGAAGAAGGTATTTCTGTAAAAATATAGGGAAATGTGAAGTAATAGGAGAGAGAGAGGGAGGTAAAATAATAAATGAAAGCCAGGGAAATTACCCCCGACTCAGCCCGGTTTGCTACCCTGAAAAGGAGGAATGGGAAAAGTGGAGGAATAGATTAAGAGTAGAAGAGAAAGTCCACTGTTGATATCGCCGACGTAGTGACAGTTCTCTGCTTTATATCACAGATAGTCACTGAATCTGAAAGCCTTCATACATTGCAGCAGCGCTTTTGTGAGCTTTTGTTGCGTTAGTATACGAGGCGGCGGTCCTAAGTTCTCTTTTAATGTGAAACGGTTTTCGAACACTTAGAGTGTGCGAAGTCCATCTCTTTTATTTCATAGGACAAGCAGTAGCACAGGAGGTGTTCTATAGCCTCTCCGACACCGCAGGCATTGCACTCGTCGCTATCGGCCCTTACAGTGAATATGCAAATTGTTAAGTCAGCAAACAGACTACACACTGTAGTGGTGGGGATTAGAAAGCAAACTCGGGTAGCCCATGCTGTACTGAAATCAGGAGGAAAATAGGGTGATCGACAGGTCACGTAAGGCGTCGGGCGCATTACGGCTGGTCTATTAGAGTTTGGGAATTGTTGCCACGTGAAGTAGAGGATGGCGGATATTTAGGTGGCGTGATCAACTTAGGTAATGCGCAGGTACAAGATAGGGTTAGGTGGCGCAAGAAAGGGGTGTTTAGAGATCGCTGGTCGACGACAATGCACATAAGCAGAATGATGATAATTATGATTAAGATGACTATCATCATCCTAATGATATTTGTGGCATCATATAATTACGATTGCTATCATCACCCTAGTCACATGATGCCACAAAGGCAATCATAAGTAAGGCCACATCGTAATGCCGATGTCGTAAAGTCACATATTAATCCTATTCTACATCCACTGCAGGATGAAGCGTTTGTATATCCCCTGAAATGCCGAATTTGAGGCCATGATGATGATGATGATGATGATGATGATGATGATGATGATTGATGGTTTATTGGCATCCCCTTTGGATCGGGGCGGTTACCAAGTGGCCTAGCGTGCTCTAGTTAATCAGGTATGCTATACGTGCTTTTCATTCTGGCATATTTATACATCTTTTTTTTTATCTCTTCCTCAAAATTTCTCTATCTACCTTGTACCGCTGCCTATGCCTGTACTGGATGCGGTCATATCAATCTCCTTACTGTTCTTTTTCACCCATACTCTAAACGTCTCCGGCTTATCTAGACTGCTGACAGGTTGATGCTTCCGTACACTTTAAGTCCAAGCGCTTCTGGAAGGTGTACGTTACCTACGGGTCTCACTAGGTGAATCCCCTCATATTCTATTATGATGTGCGGAGTGGTATCCCTATTTTTTCTACAGTAGACAAATGCCTCATCTTGTTGAGAATATTTGCTCCGGTATCTTTTTGTCAGGCAACCAGTTCGAGCCTCAGATAGCAAGGCACTTCCCTTCGTTTTACCGTATGGATTTTCTCATCTTATTTCTTCCAATATTTGTAAATTTCTACGGTATTTTTTTGTTTCCATTGTTTTCATACTATTAACTGCCTTTGTTTTGCTAACTTTCTTTCTAATGCCTCCTGGTTTTCTTTTTACATTTTCAATTACCCTGAACTTGGTTGCCAACTTTCTTGACCTCTTCCTTCATTGTGTGTCGACACTTCTCAGGTACGGATACTTGTGCACTTTATACGCCCACTTATTTTTCTCCATGTTGCTGAGTCTTTTTTCAAAACTAATTTTGCTCTGCTTTTGTCTGACTTCAAAAGGGAACTGACGACAAGGTGCCCGAGACACCTGGCGACCTCTCTAGGCGGTAGCCCACTTGATGATACCCAATAGAATCGGAAATGGGCATAAAAATTCGAAAAATATGATGTTATCTAGAAACATAGCTATCAGGTAGGAGTTGATTGAGTGTGAAAACGACCTCTTTGGGAAGATTGATAAACTTTAGCTACGTGGTAATTATAGTAAGTTACTGGACAGTTCGTTTAGTAGAATGAGCGGCCATTTGACTAATTCAAACTGCCCAGTGGCCTAGAGCTGCATTAGAGCATAACTAAATTTTACCTAGTATCTTCGGGAATTGGTTGTATTCATATATAAAATTTTTGAACTCCGATGCCTGTTCAGTTACGCAGGGCCAAGCGGACGAGCGCAGTCCGATGACGACCACAAGAAGTCATGAGTGTTTGATATCGCGTATTACTGGCTATGACAATCTTATTGTGCTTATTTTCTTTCAGCTGACTCCATTCTTTGCCTGCAAATTTTCTAATCTCACCGTCACCTAATTCTTTGCAATCTTCACCTGCCCTTGCAACCTGTTCTATCACTCTAATCGATCAAGGTTTAAGTGCTCTACTCATTACATCACCTGCAAAATTGAACTTGTTCCTCTTAATACTAAGTAGAACTTCAGCTGTTCGAGTTTGCACTATAATTCAGACTGTCCTCTTACTGTCTCTGAACGTCAAAACTCCCATTTGTGCTCGTTTACCTCCTTTTTACGTGATAGTTGCTTTCTTCTTAAGGAGGACGAGGAGGGGTGTTGCTAGCGGTAGATGCACCTACCCTTGCAAGGGCGACAAGTAATTACTCCGCCAGAGCACTATGCATTTATCAATCGAGACACAACCAGAAAGAAGCCCGTCACAAAGCGCACAAGGAGGGCCATCGGCAAGGACGGGCTCGAACTAGTGCCCACTATCTACCATACTTCGCCTTGCTAGCTCGCTCACTGGTTTCACCGTTAGCAGTCCAGCTTCGAATCGCTGAGGGATTTGAGGAGGAACTGAGATATCTAACTCCTAAATATCCGACGTTCTTGCGGGTACAAAATGCCTCTGGCTCTTCTATGCGAGGCTATTCTTCGATTGACTTCATCTATTGATAGTTAACGTACTGTATGAAATTCAGGACACTTTACCAAATAATAGATATGTCGCCAACAGAGAGAGATATATATTAAGGAAATCAAAGGCAGGGAGGTTAAACAGAAAAAAAGAATGGTCTGTTGCTACCCTACACTAGGAAAAGGGCCTACAAAGATAAGGTGGAAATAAAAAGCGAGAGATTGAGAGAGAAACAGAGCACTTGCACAAAATCACCATCGCTCACAGCACAGGATAACAGTTGACACTGGTCAGTGTCAGAGTCGCACACACAACGATAACGCGCTAAGTCCTATCTTGCACCTCCACGCTGGAGTTTGTCCTGACCGTGTGTGGAAGTGATAGAGAGCAGCTTCGGTTCTGAGTAGTTCCTTGGTCACATACAGTTGGTACTTGAAAGTGCTATATTTTAGGTTTCAACCGAATGCATTTGCTTTAATGCAATCCACTTGGTGTAGCGTTGTTTTTTCGAGGATAACGGTACCCTGCCTTGTGTGCTCCAACCCTCTCGTGATCTGAACTTATCTATGACGACTTGTTGGCGACAAACGTGCTCCTATCCTGATGAAAGCGATTAGCTTCTTACACGAAAGAAGGAAGAACGGGTGAGTGTGCGAAGGACGTCGGACGCTAACGCAACATAACTTGACACGAAATAGCTCCAGAGTTGGAGTATACAACCATGAGGCGCTCTAAGGGGCAATGTATTTATGGTAAATTAGGCGGAGCTCAGTAGTGCTTGAAGGTTCCATTCTAGCTCTTGAGAACACTTCACCTACCTTGAATCGAGATCCTAAATCCAATTTCGCATCTTGACCTAGCCTCTCATCTTATAATCAGTTCTAATGACACAGGACCTGCGTGTGTTGTGTTCTTTTCTTTCTCTGAACATGGTCGCTTACGCATAAGCAAGACGTCCCTGTGGACATTCACGAAGGAAGCTTTGGAAGTTGCGAAAAAAAAGAAAAGGAAAGAAAGAAAGAAAATAGAAGGAAAATAAAGCTGTGTTGCAGTAACTGTGACCACTATTAACTACACTCTTAGAAGCGTTTGCTCCCTTTAGGGCTTATCTCGTCCGAGAACAATAATCGTCATCTTGCTTGCTTGCGTTTCTTTTCTTCAAAACTCTGCGCTCGCTGCTTTCCCGTCAAGAGTACAATGCCACGTGCATAGCGCGCATGCCATTCGTGACCTCGAAATACCGAGCGCGCAGCGTTGAAGAAAGGGAAAGCGCGCGAGATCGATGACAATTATCGTTGTGGAATGAGATAAGCGCCAAATGGTAGAAACATTTTAGTATAGTTAGCTTGCCGTCCTTACCACGTCGTTATCTAGTTGTATTTTTTATTTGTTGTATATGTTGCCCAGATAGCTGAGAGTCCGTTTGTAAGGCGTGAGCTGCTTTCCAGAGATAGCCGGAGCTGCTTGTTAAGTACCCACATTCTACTTATTACGCCTGAGGGAGTCATTCATTTCTCTTTTCGGAACAATTTCGGATTACGGTTACAAGTAGTCTTTCGAATAATAAATATATGAAATTTTGATGGTTCTTTTCACGGTATCTTAAGCGGGTAATTTACGTTCCTTCGGCTTCTTTAATGAGATGGTTCACCATTGAAAAAATGTAATCGACGAAGCACACGGCAAAGTAAAGTACTTTATTAACCACGAAAGCTTTCTTGCTGTTCACAGTTGGGCTTCTCTCTTGCACTGGTGGTTTCTTGCGCTCCTCATGTAGTTCAGTCTAAATTATAGGCTTACCCACTGCGGTGGCTTGTTGCGCTGCTAAGCACGAGGTCGCGGGATCAAATCCCGGCCGCGGCAAGCGCACTTCGGTAGGTTCCAAATGCAAAAACAACACTGTGCCGTGTATTTGGGGCACGGTGAAGATACCATGGTAGTCAAAATTATTCCGGAGTCACCCACTATGATGAGCCTCATTATGAAATTGTGGTTTTGGCACGTCAAACACCAGAATTTAATTCAATAAATTAGGTCTAAATGGTTCCTGTATGGAAGCTTCCTTTATTCTTTTATTTCTCACACCACACCTGCCTTTTCCATGCCGCAACACCTGACGACATGGTTTTTAATTTATGCGTAATATAAACGCTGTAGGAAACGTTTTCACAGCGAACTAGAAAGTAAATAACTTTCATGTTCACCTCTTTCACAGCCAGACCTATCTCCTACAGGCTGCAAGATCCGTCGTTGTAGAATTTGCGTCTTTGAAATGCATTGAATAAGGAGACTCCGACAGAACACGCAGGGGTGTGGAATCAGGTCTCATCTACAAATGAGTGCTTGTACGCGCGAGCGTATTGATGGGCGTTTGTTCGTGTGCATAAGGTTGTCAGACGTGCGACTGATGGACCACTGAAGACGAAACAGCGGCCTTCACGGGCGAAGAAGAGAGCAATAATGACGCAGCACAGATGTCAACTGGAATTATTCTCATGGCGATATTAATGCGACGGAATGTTAATGTTCAGCACGGCAAAGCGTGCACATTACAGGACAAGATGTATCCGAATGCTCTAATGTGTGAACTGCAGTTAAGTGAGAACTCTCGTAATGTTTATGATGTTTGCGCTTGCTTTTCATTCAATCCAGATTTTGCGCTGTCACTCACGGAACGCTTGTGAACCAAACACAGCTATGGTCAGGTTGGGGAATTCAGCAGGATTGTTTCGAAGAAACGCTCTAGGTGTTGAGAGATACTGTTGGGGCGGTGGCTCCGGTTTTGTTTTCGCCGACTGGGGGTTCTGTACTGGGCAACCAAAGCTTGCTATGCGAGAGTTTTCATTCCGGTCATATCGGAATGCGGCCGCCAGAACGGGGAGTCGAAACCGCGACCTAGTACGCTGCTGCCGCTGAACACCGCAAAGAGTGAACCAACGCAGCAAATGCGGCGTCTGTATAGTTGGTTCTTATTGACCGCTCTGGTAGTGTTTGTGTTCACTTTGTCAGACTTAGCGGTCATGCAATGCAGTGTGTTAGTGAAGCGACAGGTGGCTTAACGGGGCGCTGAAGGATTATCAAACCAGCAAAAAAAGAAAGGGAAACGACGAGAGGATTGTAATTTTATTTGTCGCATCTAGGTGGTCAGGCTTCAACAACCAAACCGTTCTTACATGCATGGAGCATAAGGCCCGATATAGCCAATTTGTCAGGTTCCTGTTAGGCTTCGTAACGACAAGAAAGGTGAAATGATCCGTCCACGAGTCAAAGGGTATTCCAGAAATTGTAGCGCGGCGCTGCGGCGCAGCCCCTCACACGTGACACGCATTCTACTTCAAAGCGTGTCAAAGCTGCGCATTCATTAACTTGCAAATGGTCTCCCGAGATAATGACACTGCCTTTTTCTTCTTCTAGGGCCTATTGATTAACTATGGCAAAAATATCGTAATTCTTCTAATTAAAATATTTTACTTTTCCTGCTTCGTCCGTGGCCTACATGAACGGCGCTCTAATTACGTTATCACCAGGACCGGTCGGAACCGGTAAGTCATACGAAATGAATAGAAACAATTGAGTAAAATAACTGCATCCTATGGTCCTAGGTTGATATTCTTCTTGAGAGCTGAAAGTTCTACAAAATCAGAATTATCTTCCAAAGTGTTTCCTCAAAGGTTCATCATGGTATGGGCAGCAATATATTCACACTTGCGCTCGTATTCGCACACACATACACACACACACACACACACACACACACACACACACACACACACACACACAAAAAAAGAATGATTGCGCTAGAACTGTTCGCAAAAGCAGCTAGATGTCAGCCAATCGTGACGTTTGGTAAGTTTTTCGCGAAAGTGGCCCAACTAACGAAAAACAGCACTTACAAACGAAAAACATTCCGAATTTGTCCCCGTCATACCTAAGAGGCTACGGAGAGGTTCTCTTCATATAAGTAAAATGATCGCCGAAGTAACGCCAGTGTGTCTCTCAGCACTAAACACAGTTACCAGCTAATTTGCATAAACAGAGAAAGACAGGGGTTGGGGGCGGGGGGGGGGGGGGCGGGAGGGGGTGATGTGGTCGGGAAACTGCACCGAAGTTAACTAATAGCAGGGTTGGATACTCGGCGTCGCAGAAGGAGGTATAAGATGCCTGAAACATAAGAAGAAGAGAAGTTCACAGTATGCACATGCACACATCAAATGATATGCTCAAGGTTCAGCGCAAAAGAAAGCACTGTATACATACAACCGGTGTGGCAGGTTCCATGGTCGTAGCGCCACCGTGAAGTGCACTCAGCGCAAAACCGTGCCTTTGAAAGGACTATACGAGTTCTTGGCTGCCAGGCTGTGTCCCCAATCCTTTTTCTTCTGCTTCTACATGCTTATTACGACTCGATACTCCAGCGCACTTCTGCCGTTCCTCGGTCCAGCCTGATTAAAACAGAATGGCTACTGAGAAAAGGCAGCGGAGAGATTCTGCCATCATATGTGAGTCACGGGCAACACGCGATGACGCGGCAATAGCCACACGCAATGACGTGGCAATAGCCACACGCGACGATGCCTCAGGCAACGAAACGGAATGAAGAGGAACTCATCTGCAAACAAGGCACGATGGCCAATGTGGCTTCTTCCAGAGAAGGAGAGCACTCTGGTCAACGATCGTCGTTGTTGCTCTGGAAACGACGGCGAAGCCCCTGGGGCTCTTGCGAAAACTGGAAGCCTCATTTACACCGAGCGGGCGTATAGGAGACCATTGTGCATGGAACTGAACGTTGTGAAAGGGTGGCCCAAGCAGAAGTCACAGCTACGAGTCTTCCTGTTCGGAGCAGTAGCGCGCTTGCTGAACGATCGCGGATTCCCTCGGTGCCCGTATATTAAGATGTAGACAGGTGACGGGGCGACAGTGAGACATCGCACCCTGCGGCTGATTGCCAGCTGGACATGAATTCGCTAGAGCAGTTCAAGAAGAGGATTCGCCCAGTCATCGACGGCAGAAACATTGTAAAGTGAAGGCGTCAGGACAATGTTAGGTTATTACGAAAGAATCGATCACTGATTGGTCTTTTCCGTTGGGGTGTCATAGCAAAGTTTACACTTTCACTGTCCACAGCATTAGTAGATCGCGCTAAGCGCAGTGATGGCCGTATATCGCTGTGGCTGGTGAAAGAGAGTGAAAAGGCACTTAGTTATTCTCGAACAATGATATCAGCCATAAAAAACCTGCTGGAATATAGATAATTTAAGTGTCGCTATATATCGACGGTAAATTCCGGCAGCAAATTTTTTGTCGAAGCATGACGGGTTTAAGCATTAAGCAAATCACGTGATTACCCCGGATACCTATATATCTTTAGTTTGACCGGCTGATGAGCCGAGGTAAAAAATTCGGGCTGCAATACTTCTTTAACAGAACCACAAGATAAGCGTAAACTAAAGCCACGGCCACACACACACATGCAGACTTAAACGAAGATGTGCTAACGTACGTGTGCAACATGAAAGCATCCATTAAAGAGATGACATGAGCTGTAAAGAGCGCATGAGCAGTAAATCACACGCGCATGGGTTGTTGAGGTAAACTAAACAATTGTAAAATTGTTTCTTTCCGTTGCCAAGGTTATGCCCTTTGTTCGAATTTTCCTACTCCATGATGAAGATTCCATGAACGTCGGTGTCATGTTATTGGCAGCAGCGCCAAAGTAACGGCGTAAAATCTAAAGCTATCCTCTTCCCAATAAAAGCTCTCCTGGAGCGATTTTTCTCGTCCACCTTGTGGCACAAGATTTGAGCGTTTTCCAGACTTCTGATGAAACACCTTTCCGCGCTCCTTGCCAGAAGCTTTCGTATTTCCCTCCTCCGCTAGCGAAAGTTTTCTCGCCACTGCCATGTTATGGCGACATACTCTTCTACGCGGAAGAACATTTAGGCAACTAAAACGGCGTCAGTGTACGTATAATAACCCCATATGGTGCTAAAACTTAATTTACCCAATGATTTCGTCTAAGCAGGTTGTCAGACTATTTTGCGCTTAGCTATTTCTCTCTCTCTGTCTATATATATATATTCGCCTCTTGTGTGCACTTCGCCTTCAACTCAATTTCAGGACTCTCGAGTGTAATATATTTCGCTGTGTGTCACTTAGAGCAGGTTATCGCGGATGCTGCGCTAAAAAACGCTAAGAGGCTGTCTACGGCGTCTACAACAGTGCGGCGTAAGTGCGACCTTCTATACGCGCACCAGCACTGTGAAAGACGATCTCTTAAACTTAAAAGTTTGGTCGGTGCTATTTGCTTCGGTGGGGCCTCCTGGCACCACTTCGATTATTTCGCTTTCCTTTTAGTGGTGCCTACTCACGCTCAGTAGAATGTCCCGTTGGCAGGCGGAGTGGCGCGCGAATGCAGCAATTGCAGCAACCAACCCCAACCAAGCGAGCTCAGAGGGAGCAGAAGCAGAGCCAGTCCCAGCACCCAGCATACTTTAGTTAACAACGTTAGATGTACTACGGAGGTGCAAGATTAGGTTATGGCACTATGTTGTGGGAGAGGAAGAAGGGGGAAGGGGCGTATGTGGAAAAGTTGTTTCATCTGTGTGGGCTGCTCCCGTTTCGTGTGGCTTTTGGCTTGTTGCGATGCTGTCCCAGAATTTTCGCGGTCAATACTGCGGCGAGGGCTGTACGGCCTAGTATAGCATTACGACTGAAACAAAGATAATAACTAAATGTTTAGAATGGAGGTGGGCGGATATAAAATTTTTTGAATACGAATCGAGTACTAATATTAAGCATCATATATCGAATATCGAATAGCCGAATGCTGATGCTTATATTTATTGCAGGAACCGTTATGTCGGTGTAATTGGGTACCAAGCCTGTACAGGCTATTGAATAAGAGACAGCCAACTATCACGGGCAATTAGGGTCACTGATTTTCAATAAAACGACTACACAAATAGCAGCAGAATGACTTCACAGCCCGATTGCAAGCAAGCTTTCCTACACTTAATGTATGTCGTATAACTAGCTTAAACGGTCGTTGAGAAAAGATCAGAAGTTGTGGAAAAAGAAAACGCTGCCAAAAGGATTCTGTGACGTAGACACGTGTAAAATGGTCCATTTCATAGAAAACAACGCTCATTCTAGCATAAAACACATGACTGCTACATCGCTCCGCTACGAGAAACAGTACATTACAGAGGACAAGGAAAATTAACAGATTAATATGTAGACTACTGCCGCGAAACGAAAAAGAAAGCTTGCATTACCCATTGTGTTTCCGAACCGCTTAAAGAATTGGTGTTGTTGTTTCAATTATGATAATTATAAATAGTTTGTTTAGCAGACGAATGACAGTAACCCGTGTTCAACAGTCGGTTGTTGCGAAATACTCGACCAATTTCGATATTGAGGAATACCGAATGGTTCCCTCTCGAATACGAATGTTAATAGTTCGTGCGTAATATTGGATTCCTATTCGAAACTTCGAATATTCGCCCACACTTGGTTTGGAGAATAAGAAACTCTGGCGAAAACGTTACTGTAACCTCGCTATACGCGGCATTCATCCGCCGTGGTGGCTCAGTGGTTATGACTATCTGCTGCGGAGCACGAGGTCGCGAGGTCGATTCCCTGCCGAAGTGACCGCAATACGATGGGGGTAAACGCAAGAATACTCGTGTACTTAGATTTGCGCGCGCGATAAGTCACGACAAGTGCTGGGAATTAATACGGGGTAGCCCTCCGCTCGAAAGTCCCTTTGGGGGTTACACTTCGTGAATCAATTTAAAATATATATATAGATATTCGGTTGCGTTTAGCAGCTTTCCCTTTTCTATGACCGTATAGAGTGACCAAGACGTAGCTATCTGTTTCCATGAGACCGGAGGATTAGTAACGAATGTAAGAGAATATATATATATATATATATATACGTTCGAAATATTCCGCCAGTGAACATCCTTGTCCTTTTATTCCTGCCTGTGAAATCTAAACACATGAAACCAATTGTGACTGAGAAACGCTAGAGCATGTAGGAAGTGTATTCGTCAAGGTTTTGCCGGATCGCTCGTAAGCCTCGGTGTTGGCGAATGCTTCACCATTGCATCTTGTAGGCGGTATGTATTATTCAAGGAGGCGCTTCTTCGGCGTAAAGTGTTCCTTGATCATCAAGTCATGACTGCCGGGGCCGAGGTTCTCGTAGAAAAAATCATAAACTATGCAATAGACGTTAACGCGCAGAAAGGAACGGACTGCCGAGAACTATCTAACAGAATGAAACATGCCCGAAAAACGAATAGGGACAGTGTCATTTATAGCTGAGTTAGTCGGGCGCTGCCGAAGGGCATCCAGTCGGCGCATTCTTCTGACAATGACGAAGAAAACTGCAGGAATGCAGAAGAACGCTCGTAATCACATCACAGTATTTGCGCAGCTCGGAGCTTCGCCATCGTATAGGAACCCCCTATAAATGTTTAATGTAAAGAAGCACATGGGACGTTTTGACTCCTTTAGCTTGCTCTCTATAAGAGCGTCCACATCTGTGGAGATCGTGACTTGCGTTCAAATCAAACAAATCCTTGAAGTGACCACCAAGAACTTTGTTTACAAGTTCCAAGAAGTGTCTGGGAAGTCGGTAATGAATTTTTCATGCAACGCTATAACAGCAGACTAGACCAACAGACGGACGACGCGCAGCAACTTTGACGCCCTAGAAAACCAAGGCCCAAGTCACAAAGTTTTTCTGTTCGTAAGTGTTAGTTGCCAACGGCCGGCCACCTCCTTCAATAATATGTCTATTGTGAGGATTGGTTAGCACGCGCTCTTACGCACAATCCTAACGTAATAGCTATTTCGCAATTATGGTCGCCTTATCCAGATGTACCTAATACGAACCCATTAAACGCGAGTGGTGGAGCGTGTGGTCTTTGGCACAGGCAGCGCTATCTAGTGATAAGTAAAAAGTTCGAGGATTCGTTGCCAACCGCGATGTGCCTTAACAGCCAAACAATCTGCCTGCGAGTGTCAGTGCCTTCCGTCGGCGCGAGGGCGGCGCTGGTGTTGCATTCGCGCTCGCTCTATTTTAGCTTTCGCATGCATTTGTTCAATGCGTGCGAGATGAGAGCTCATTCGTGCAGTGCTCTTTGACAATTCTAACGGAAGCGCAGGCCCGCCAGAGCATTCGGGATGCTCGATTTTCGGTACGATAAGTAAAAAGAATGCGTTGCCGCGACAAAAGCTTCATCCTCGTTCCGACTACTGGTTCCGCTGTTGCGAACGTGATTTGAGTCGGCCCTAATTGTTTTTCGAGCCTAATTAATTTCGACGGCATAACGAATGTGCGGAAGACAAAGCACTGGGGTTTGCTGCCACCGCATTTAGCATTTACGAGGTGATTATGCCCACCATTCTCATTAAGCGCACAGTACGGTAACGTAACGAAGGGCCCTAACGAGGCCTGTCGTACTTTTCCTTTTTTGGTTTCTTTCGTAGAGTGCCTGTTTTGTGGCAAAATTGTGGAATTCTCTTAGTGTCACCTTTCAATATAAATATTCTTAAAATGCGCTAAAGAATTTTGAGCCCAAGGTAAACATACTATGGAAGGAATAGTGCGAGAATATACCGAAATTTGAATAATGCGGAGATCATTGTTGAACGTTGTAGTAGTGGACTCTGTAAATCGTATTTTTTTTTTTTTGCGAAGTAAACAAGAATGTCTCATAGCCGTTATGTAATAAACGTTTTGTGTGTGAGTTTCTCTCAACCCTATTAATACATTTTTGTAACTTGTTTTTTTTTTGTTCTACTTCATTTTACGTTTCTGTATTTGACTGACAAAATAGAGTATCCAGCGAACGAAAAAGTGGCAAATTAAAGCTAGTTACTGCTCTACATTACAGAAATGTTCATTTTTGAGTAAAATACGGTTGTTATTTATGTGATGTCTTCGCAAGACTCAAAATAAAGACCTCGCTGTTTATTCAAGATCAGCGAATGCTTTTTCTTTTATATGCCAGAGTGACACGTACGGGGCATGTGTGTCTTTAAACAATACAAGCGACATGAATAATTATTCACTGGAGCGCACAATATCTGCAGACCAAGTTTTGGGCATACCTCCGAAACATGCACGTCTAAAAGACAGCGAACAACTTCGACGCCTGAGGCTGCTGTAATGACGCAGTGGGGTTTTAATTAAGCTTAGCTGTTTTAATTGATATTGAAATGCAAGGTGATGAAGCATATCTATATGATAGGCGCCAGTGAAACATCACTGAAATTATTTGCATCGAAGGTGTTAAGGGCTACTTTCCCCACTATCATGTCCGCATGTTGGAAATAAATCTCGAAAATAGAGCAATGCCAGGCCCACCTGCGGCCGAGGTAAAACAGGCGTTAAGCATTCCCCATACGTGGGCCGATCCCGAAAATAGCACAATGCCGTGCCGACCCGCGGCGGAGGCAAAGTTCGCTACACAGCTTCCCTGGTCATCCTTCTTCACTGCAGAGTGGAAGGGCACTGTTTTACACACAAATAGTCTGGTGAGTCGGAGGAGGGAATTGTTATTTTATTCGGAGCTTTAGCGCAAGACATATGCTGTAGAGATATTCAATAATTATGGTAGAGGTTGCAGACCTCCGTTATATAGGTAGCGCAACAATGAGTTTGAGTTTGTTGTCCGCTATACAACCCTTCCTCTGTGTTGGTTTTGTCCGCACCGTAGTCATAAATGGTGCATCTTTCACCAGCCATCGTGCGTTCCTCGGCTGAACTACATTTCACTTTCACATCATTCTCCAGTCTTCTTACAATCTCGTACATTCATTGTAGCACAAAGCCCGATGGAGGTAGTATGATTTACTGCTGCTTTTAACGGTAACTTAAATTTCAAATAGGAAGACACTGGTATAATACGGTTTTGGTACTCCTATTCCTAAATATTAACATTGTATTTAGTCGTCATGACTGTTTGCTGCGAAGAAGAGGCGCTAGTGCCTAAGGGCAACGGGTAGACAACTTTTGGCGCTGCGTGTGCTCGCAAATGTACGATGTAACTTCAGCGGCTTAGGATGCCGTGGAATGGTACAAAACAAGGTATGTAGATGACAAATACTCAGCTATGATATATCTGTGATTTTTGAAAAAACAAGGCATATCTAATTGCTTCCGTCAAGAAATGAAAGATATCTGCACAGCCCTGCGCGTGATGCACAGAATAACAGAATTTGGCAGCGATAGCAACTGGGGGGTGGGGGGGGGGGTTATACAATAATGTTGAGAGTCCCCCAGGATACGCACGATAAGCCTTGTGCCTAATTGCAGATACTTTTGGACAGCTGACTAGCAAACATATTGTCGAACACCTATTGCTAGTGCATGCCAACAGGCCTCCCTACTTTTTCGACACTCAGGGTATTTCTGCACGTCACCTGTCTTGACAAAAAAAAAAATAATGCGCACAACCCAGAGCCTTCCAACGTAAGCTCTAGTTAGTTTGCGAACGAAAAAATGTCAATGGGACATACCGGATATACATTGGTAAACAACAGTAGGCGTACCAATCTATACGAATTTAGGCGTACTGCTCTACATTCGTGAACAGCACTAGACTATACTGTCTGCGAACCTAGCCATCGCTGAGATGTGATGCCCTTGAGGTTTACTTTTGTATTTCAGCGAATTAGTGTCCGATACGACACAGAACTTCTGCAATTCGCTCATTTATATTCAAGCTGCTTGGCGTCTTTTACGGCACTGGCGCAGCCGTTGGTAGCGTCTCGCTCTACACGACAGTTCCTGTCGTAATACGGAAGCATTCATACATTGCTACCGGTGCGGCTTTCAAGAATACAACAAAATTATTTTTTCAAACCTTCCTATAACTGTTTTTGTAGGAAATTGTTCTCTAAGGCTGTTTTTTTTTTATTGAAATGAATATTAGGAGAGGTTGGCGCCTTTATGGTGGCACCGGCTACTCCTTGTTACTTGGCAAAGGAAACAAATTTGCGTAAAAAGGGAGAATAGCGACACGAAATATGGCACTTAGCACAACACTGCACGAATAAAAAATATACAGTCCAACAGTGTCGCAAAGGTCTGTGCATTAGTGCAGTCCACGTACGCATATATGCTGTCATTCGTTTGCTTTAAGTAAATGCGTGTGCACTTTTTTTTCTTTCTTTTAATATCTTTCTATCTCCCTTTCCCCAGCGCAGGGTAGCAAACTGGACATCTGTCTTTCAGTTAACCTCCCTGCCTTTTTTTGTGCTGAATAGCATTACTTGTTACCTTTCTTGTTCATAGAACACGAAGATTAAAACAGGCTAGATTGTTATCTTTGTACTGGTTATCATAAATGTGCGGCAGTTTCTCAAAAGGAAGGAAGCTGCAAACGCGGTTTCACTTCTGATTTCGTTTCAGTATATTTACTCTTCGTGTTACCACAATAAGTTTGGGTTTTCCACTTTTTTTCCCAACATAGCTCATGAACGCTACAGCGTTAGCACCCTTGCGAAGCAGGTAGCGACCATTTCAAGAGTTCTTTTCGAAGTAGTCATTATAACGAGAATGTTCGCTTCAAAAACAGATAACCCGCCTGCTCAGTCTCACTATTCTTCACTGCTTGGATGCGCGGAGCTGCGTTCGTGAAAACAGCAAAGCGACGGTTGGGATGTAAATCTAGCCGACAGTAGGACGGTAAAGAGAAACGGGTCCTTGCAACCCAAGTTGCCAACAGAGGTTAAATCAGAGTGGTTAATCCTAATAATATTCGTTTCATAGAAAATGTTGTTCTTTTATTTGATCTAGACATCACATCGTACGACTGTAAGAAAACGTCCGGTTGATTTGCATCTCTGACAGTTAGGGGCGGCGCACTCTGGTATAGTAATTTCATTAACTGCACTTTAACACCTTGTTTAGTCGTACAGAGGGCCTGCATCACCAAACAACTTAAATTATTGAAAAACACAGGCATAAACGATCGCCATCAAACATGAAGCGTTGGTGACAATACCGCGGCAACAGCGCCTTAATGGACGCAATATCTGGAGACGAAGATGCGCGGAAGCGGCAGCAGCGTGGAAGACGCGACACTTTCTCTCTGTTATCTTGATGGTAGCGGATTGAGAGAACGGTGTGCGCCGTCCTATCTGTCTTCAAGGATTTCGATTTGCAAGACCTGTCACACGGAAGACTCGAGGCGCTGTCAACATCGAATTTGTCGCTTCACACATCCAGAAGCCGTGCTACAATCCTTACTTCCCAAGGGACATTAGTATGTAAGTGTGGTTGTGCAGCAATTTCAAAGATTCAGGATGAAGAAGAAGCTAATCTGAAACTTTTCCGGCGCGGCAGCATGTATGGATATTCAGTGTGGAACGTCTTGTACGCCGCATCTTTTAAAATAATATTTAGCTGTGACAGAAGCTGTGCTAGCAGAAGCAATTTCTTGGAAATAATACATATTCTTAAACGTCTTTTTAATTTTACCGTGTCCTTTCTAAATCTGCACACTTTTATTGAATATTTGTTTGATATGTACTAATATTTTTTTTTGTATATTGTGATCTGCCCATGATATTACGTGTTTGTAGATTATATATATATATATATATATATAGAACATTCGCTGTACTATTAGTGTTATAATTATGAAAGCACTCAGAGTTGAAGACCAGCAAAAAAAGATACAGAGATTCCGAGCACTGTCTCCTAAAGCGTAAGCTTTGTTTGTCTCGGCTGTGGATTGGTTCTTGCTTAGTTTTACTTACTTGCTTTTCCCAGCTTAGCTTATGTTTAGGCTTTAGTAGGCAGTTGTCCGATTTTCTCGCATCCGGCCTCTTCAATGCAATCGCACCAACTGAGCCAGAACACCGGACACGAGCGCACAGCGACGGAGCAGAGCGGTCCAAAGGGAACGCCAGCTGCCGCACTAGCGCGTGAGACATTGCGTGAGAAAAGAGTGCATAGCTGCGATGCCATGTTGCCCTCCACGGAGGCCGCATTTCGATGGGGGCGAAATGCGAAAACACCCGTGTACTTAGATTTGGGTGCACGTTAAAGAACCTCAGGTGGTCGAAATTTCCGGAGTCCTCCACTAGGGCGTGCCTCATAATCAGAAAGTGGTTTTGGCACGTGAAACCCCATAATTAAATTAACTTAATGTTACCCTCGCTGTCGCTCTCGCAAGCCTCTGTTATGCGCGCACTCCTTGCCTGTGCGAGTTCTCGCCCTGCATTCTGATTCTGCCTCGGTAAGGCCCAATGAAAGCGCGCCAAGCGCCTCGATGCGCTCGCTTACCTGCGAAGTATTTACAGCGCGAGGTGTTCACAACGTCATGCGTCCGTATTGGGCCACCCCAAAATCTCAAGTTGGCCCGCAATTAGATTTAAGTTCTCCCACCCAAAAGCTTCAAGTTGGCCAACTCCTAAATTTAAGTTGGCCTACCCCCTAATTTCGAGTTGGCCCGCCCCCAAATTTAGGTTGACCCACCCCGAAATTTCAAGTTAGCCTTCAGTCGTCAGTTGGCCCACACCTACTATAAGCTTTCACATGCATTTTGTAAGGAGCCCTATGTATCTTTATGGGGATTCTCTTTTTATTTTATATTTTTCGCTTTAAATTATTCCATATCGCTTAAGAGCTACAAGTCATCTACATGTACACTATCACAACGAATAAATGTCCTAACTTTGCACATTGCGCTATTTTAGGCAGAGACAAGGCATACGTTTCGAGTGACAGGGCTGGGGAGCTCTCCATAGAATGCTTACGTATTAAAATACACACACACACACACACACACACAGACTGCGAGAGCTAAAATGCACTCTTGTATTCAGGAACTCTTCAAATGCAAACAAGCATGCTTTTAATGCATGTGCCGCATCAAGTACAACTATCGCAGCCTGCGCACCTATCACCCGGCTTTTAGAAATGCATGATGAGATGCTTGGACTTCCCGTTGCGCGTACGCTAACATGCCTGTGCCCATGAATGAATTTTTTCTTGAATAAACGATAAGCTGTTGATCAGCACTCATACTCTCCTGTTTCCCGTGTATGCTTTCTTCTTGCGCGTTTTTTTTTTCTTCCTGTATTGTGAAACCGAATCCGTATCAACTAACTCCATTCAAGGTGCTTCCATTTAGAGAAGCCTTCCTTGAATAACGGAGCCACTGATGTGCGTCGACGCCAGTGATAAACTGTAGTGAACGCTCAATGATCTAATTCGCAAATGCAACCGCCCACATTACTGTTCTACAGATATCGCTCCGGTTCTCCTTGATCTCGTCAAAAAAAAAAAAAAAACGCTGTGATTACCACAATAAAAAAAATTTGGACGGGTATCGCAGATTTGAGTTTGGATGACGTGAACGTCACAGAATATTGTGACGACGCACTTTACTGCCGCTGCCATTCCGGTTGCCATGCCTCTAAGCAAAGCCTGAAAAAACAGACTACAAGCCTCATTGTGGAGAATTTTTTACAGTATTATCGCGTAATCTGCAGATTGAAATAGACTGCTCCTGCCTGTGAACCGTGCAATTCGATGCGGAAAGCTGAGCTAGTCTAGCAAAAAAGAAGAATATTTTAAATATCGTTTGCAGCAGTTAAATATCGTTGCAGCAGTTATATATATACATATATATATATATATATATATATATATATATATATATATATATATATATATATATATATATATATATATATATATATATATATATATATATACGGTAAATGTTGGTTTGCGCGCGCAATGATTTCTATTCTTTTTGTCGGCGTAAGTGCGAAAGTGCGATGCTTTCCTCACATAAAATCGGTTGAAAGCGCACGTCCTGTCGTCTTTCTTGTCCGTGTAAATGATGCGCTATGACTTCAAATATTGAGGTTTTAGGACCGCAGTCCATACATGGCACGGCAAACTTTTCCAGGTTTAGCCGCCAATTTCATTTCGCGCGAAGAAATCTTGCGTTCTAACCCGAGGGGTGAAACTCAAGCTTCCGCAGGAGCACGCATACCCCGCGGGTCTATGTAGATGCGTCTGCTCACTTTCTGAATATAAGCGAGATGTGGAAAAGAAACACAAGGACGGACACGTGGCTGCAATATTTCCGGCCTGTCTAGACGAGGTTTTACTATACTGCTTTTATTGCCTATCTTCCTCGAGAGAAAACCCCATAATGATTACGGTTATGGTCTTTCCGATCTTGCTTTTGTTACTTAAAGGAGATAATGTTTTCGCAGCGAAAGCGATAAATTACAGCGCTTTCTTCGCCGGCAGTAAACTGTCCAGAGCCAAAATTAAAAATTAAAATTAAGATTAATATTTCCAAAAAAGAAACAATCTGGAATGCGCTTTTTTCCCAGAGGTTATGCACTTCCGAGAAATAAATTTTTCTTTTATTTTCATATGATATAAGGAGATGTTGGCGCACAATTTAAGGCGCCGCCTACTCCTTACCTCTTGAAAGGGTCCAGCTTACAACATACAGGGTGCAGGATTACATATCACATAACCTTTTCATAGAAGCACCACGACCTGTAAAACAACGTTTTCACAGTAACACAATGCCATAAGAAGCACATGGTACATACAATATACAAGTTAACTGAATCTACAGTTCTGCGGACAAAAGTCTCAACATACAAATTATACTTTCGCCTAATAATGCAGTCTCCAGTCAGCGGATGGCACATACATTGTGTAAATGCATTATCACAACAGTCAACATAACATAATCCACAAACACATACATATATGCAGCGACACTCAAATGAAAGGAACCACAAAAGTGTTAATAACGGCCAACAATGCCGCTGTCAAGAAAAGTCGTTAGTGCTTTTAAAGCGCTCTTCTGCAAGGACGTTGTTGGCCAGGGATCCAAAAGTTTCTTTAAACTGAAAGGTCTGCGGTTTAATGTAATTAGGGTTGACCTAAGCCGGCGTCTTGGTGTGTCGTGATGTGGGAGATCTAGGAAGAGGTGGTGTATATCTTCATCTACAAATCCACATTCATAATTGCGGGGTTTCCACACGGTTAATTCTGAGTAAGAAATGTTTTGTGTAGGCAGTGCCTAACCTTAATCGATGATTAAGGGTTTCCATATTTCAGTTTAATGACAATGAAAATTTGAAATCAATAAACAGATCAATATCATACAAATCTCGGCTCTTAGAATTCTGACCAAACCACGTATTTCTACACATTTTCGAAGACATTATCCCTGTAGTAAGCGTATTTCAGTGTTTAATATTGGGAGCGGAACCACATTATCTATGAGATCTGCTTGTCGTGCGGCTTCATCGGCTGATGAGTTGCCAGGAATGTTACAATGCCCTGGCATCCACTCGAATGCTATTTCAAGCTTTGCTTTGCTAGCCTTCGTGATGTCTTTAAGTGTTTCGTATATTATACTATCACTGATTGTTATTACTTTTGTGCTGCAGAGTGACGTTAGAGCGGCCTGTGAATCACTGAAAATTACCCATTTTTGCGCATCTTTGACTGACAATATAAATTTTATCGCACATAAGATTGCGAACAGTTCAGCCGTTGTGGACTAAGTCGCATGAGATAATTTAATCATTCTTGTTTGTTGAGGTGCGGTATAATGAATTCTGAAGTTGAAGAGGTTGCTGCACTGCCGCCAACTGTTTAGACGTGTCTGTATGCCGAATACCGCATATATATTTGGTAAAGTGCTAGTTGTTGAGCAGCTTGAATGAACGTGTCTCGCTTTGTGAATATCCCGTCTACTGACAACTCGATTTTCGGAAGTGTAAGCAGCCATGGAGCATATTCGACATCTGAGTTCCAAAATTCATTCCTAGGCAATATATGAACATTTTCTAGAATTTGTTTATGAACCCAGCTTCTATCTCGTTTCATTATGTCTAGAGCCATTGGGTGGCTTTTATGCTGTGATTGAAGACTGAAATAATGTCGGCATGTTTCTATTGTTCTCAAAACTGGAAACGGTGGTTGGCGAGCCTCAGCTATTACAAGACAGCTAGAAGTCGCGCGTGGAACTCCTAGACATATGCGCAGTCCTCTAGCTAAAAGTCTTTGAAGCCGCTCTTCTGACGTGTTGGAATGTCCGTGTAAGCTGCGCACGGAATACGCAATTTTTGGCAAATTAATGCCTTGTAAACAGTCAGCATGGACGATACTGACCCGTCACATGGTGTGCCTGCAAGCCTATGAAGTACAGTCACTATTGCATTGACCTCGTTTTCGAGTTTTTTCATGTGGGGTGTCCGGGATAGCTGCCTGTCAAGTATTATGCCAAAAAATTGATTCTATGTGACAATCATTAAAGGGCGTCCTTCCAGGTCAAGAGGGACATTTTTAACGCCTCCGAGTGAAGGGAAATGCAGCTGTCTTTGCGTGGGATAGAACCCTTCCTCTCTTTCTCTCTCTCTCTCTCTCTCTCTCTCTCTCTCAAAAAATGGTAATGGTTAAGGATATTTGTGCTTCTTGCAATGTTATTTGAAGGAATTGAACATTAGCCCCAGATGTCCAAATACACACGTCAACTGCATACAGTGAAAACCTTAACTGTGATGGTAGTCTTCTTGTTAAATCAGCCATGACGCAGTTAAAAGAAAGGGGCTGAGTACGCTTCCCTGTGGTACTCCCTGTTTGAGAACATGTTGAGCGCTCGTTCCTTCACCCGTCTGAACAAATATTTCCCGACCTCATAAAATTTCAGAAATCCATCGCAGAGACCTGCCAGACATTCCCAGTTCCAACATACTTAGCAGAACATGAACGTGACTAACAGTGTCAAATACCCTCTTGATGTCTAGGAATACTGCTATCGTCAAGTTTCCACATGCACGTTCGTGCTCCACAAAGTATACTATATCAAATATTGCATCTATTGTGTATCTCTGTTTTCTAAAACTTGCTAAGTAGTTGGAAAACACATTCGTTTGATTTCACCAACATTGATGTCGCGCGTCAATCATTTTCTCCATTACTTTTCTTAAAGAACTTGTCAAACTCACTGGGCGGAAGGATTCAAGGCACAAGGGCGTCTTACCCGGTTTTGAAACTGGGATGATTCGTGCGTCCAAGAGTCAGGTACAGTTTCTTCTATCCATAGATAAATAGAGATTTCTAAGAGAGCATTTGTACCTGTCGACCCGAGGTTTCTTAGCATATTGTACGTAATGCCGTCCGGCCCAGCAGCAGACTTTTGGCGACATGATGCAATCGCGCATTGACGCTCGCTTAATGTGAAAGTATATTCTAATTGAGAATGTTGTGAGCAACAGCAAGCAGTAATTTTCTGCTTAGCTAACACTACTGAATTTTTCTACCTGGTCATCGAGCGATACACAGTTGCCGAATGTATTTCTCTTGCAGAAAGCTAATTCTTGCACTAATAGTGGCAACATACTTGGTTTAGTGATCGACCTTTCTGTATAATCAGGAAATTAATTCGAGCTGTTAGTCTTCCACGTTCTCGCATCGCTCGAAGCATATGCGATTACTGGCTGGTTATGATGCTTAAGCTATCGCATACTTCAATGCCACATCAATTGGCGTGTATATAGCCACCGTCAGGCTTAACCAGCCACCTCAGGCTGAGTTACAGTCGAAAGCCTCTACAACGAACACCTCTACAACAAAATGACCTGTATAACGAAGAAATAATTCTGTCCCAGTTCTACTTCGATTTGTGTGGTGCGCGCCCTTTACAATGAACTAGCCTGTATAACCAATAAGTTCGGTAGCCGCAACCACTTCGTTATAAAGGAATTCGACTGTAGATCGATAAAATATTCACCTAGAAGTCTGTCAATGTTTTCTATAGCCCTTTCAATTTTTTAATCACTTTCAAGTGAGTAAAATTACCAGCGAAGGTGACACTGCTGCCGCTCAATATGAACCATCCGTTCCAAAGCGGGCGAGTTGAAGTAATCCGATCTGACCTCCCGTCTTTGCCAGTTTCAGTTATTCAGCCAGTACTCATGTCACGTGAAAGGTACCACAGTACAAGTGGCTCCATGCCGATTTTGCATTTTCTCCATTTTTCTCGCTTTCTAAAGATCTGTTCTTGCTACGAATAACAAATTTGTTATTACAGAAGCCTAATTATTAGGTAGAGCTCGGCTTAATATTGTCATTTAGTGTTCCTTTGGCAAATTTTGTCTGTAAAGAGCAAATAACGTTTAGTGATTTTGAACGAAGGCGCATTACTTAAAGCTAAATAAACAGAAAAGGTAGCAAAATGAGAACACCAAAGAAAAATACTTAGGATCCTCCACCGGAGAAGCAAAAAGATGTTGAAAGCGGCATTCGATTAAGCATGACAATGACTGTAGTTCTGACAGCCCTTTGGTGTAAGAAAAATGTTATCATCCAAAAAGATAAGCAAGTATTGTTTCAGTATTTATTCATTTATTTGCATTTTTTATGTAAAATCGGAAACAACTTTCTCGAAGGATTCCGTAAAACCTTAAGTGTAACATTTGTGTGAAGCCTTAGAGATAGTGAATGAATTTCACAAAAAAGACATTAATATGACAAGGCAAATGGTATGAACAAGTTGACGAAAGCAATTTTGTACTGTAATTGCCGGCCTTGATTGCCAGGCTAAACCCGCCTATTGCTACAAGAGAGAGAATTTTAATAATACGAAATGCCGAGAGGTCAATTGCTGCAACTCACCACCACCGTCAATCCGGGCCGAGCACGAGATGGAAGAGCTACCGCGCCCGGTTACAAGCTTTCGGGACATTACCCGGATGTACCGAGAGGAAAGGTGCAGACTGCCAGAACCACACCCCAAACTCACCAGGCAACAATAGACAATCGTGCGCAGGCGTCGAGCGCAGGCGGGATCGCTTGCGCATCCCGTACTGATGAACCACATGTACCCTGTGGAACACGATATGCTCTCTCCTTTTTGCAAAAGAGAAAAGGGCACCCTGCCGCACGTGTTGGCAGAGTGAACAGAACTCAAGACCCTCACTCCTCCCCTTCCCACCAACAACCCCAATCCCCAAGCCCTTGAGCGATGGGAGACCTTGTTATCCAGCCCCGCCCTACCGATTCAGCTCGCACTGACGCACAGGGTACAAGAGCTGCTGGGAACATATGGGTCCCGTAACTAGGAGGGAACTACCGCGTCCGGTGCCTGCGTGCACCGCCGATATTTTTCGAGACCAAATAAATGTTGATTCAACATCACCACCACGACCACCATCACCATAGATAGACATATTAACCACTGACTTAGAAAACAAGAAAAAAAAAAGAAGAAATATTGACCGCACAGTGGCGCGGCAGTACTCCGTCACTGTCACTTCATTTTTGTGTGCATGCTTTTAAGCAAACATTTGTTTAAGCAAATACGTACTAAG
The DNA here is from genome assembly GCF_023375885.2 of Dermacentor andersoni. Taxonomy (NCBI): domain Eukaryota; kingdom Metazoa; phylum Arthropoda; class Arachnida; order Ixodida; family Ixodidae; genus Dermacentor; species Dermacentor andersoni. The sequence goes on along the minus strand of NC_092819.1, from coordinate 99,499,091 downwards.
CAAAGAATCAGTTTTCGTTAAGGAGAAAATGTAGTATTAAAGTATATCTGTACACTTCCTCTATCTACAAGTTTCTGTTTCCTGAGGCTGATTAAACACTGATTGCCTCTTTAGTGCTAACCATTTTAAATGTATCTTTAAATTTTTCTCGGCGTTTATTACTACGTATTTGCCTTGTACATAGAGTCAAATAGTTTTCATGATTTGATTCAACTGGCATTTCACAAACGGAACATAAATTTCTAGATAATAATCACCAATCTGGCACGTTAACAGCAAATTGTAATAAATCTACTACATTCCCTCGACAGTATCTCTTGTCGATTGGAGATACTGTTAATACTGAAAGATTGGAGAATTCTGTTACTGACATGCCCGTTCCTGGCTCTAGCTTGTTCGCGATAACAGTGAATGAGAGCATGAATACATCTCATATCAATATAATCTTTCATCAGCATAACCTTACACGTTCGCTAGCTTTTCTTGTATTACAGCGGTGGCACAGCGGTGGACACAAGTCTCGTTACAGTGAAAAAGACAACCGGAAAAACTATTTCGTAGCGTGAGCAAAATATACCTGAGGTCGTGCGTTCTGTAATCGAAAAGTTAACACAGAGTAGTCTGAACGTTTGTGTTGACACGAGTAAAACTGTCAGAAGTGTTGTTTCATTTGCACGTCACGCTGAAAATAAACTGCAAATGCAATTTGTACTGTTGTCAACTAGAGTTGCTTAATGTTAAAAGGACATACAGGAAGAGTGATAAACGGGACGATGAGAGAAAATAAATTGCATTTAAAAAGTCAACGTCTCCTGCGAAACATACGAAGCTGCATACGAAGATTATTGATCGGTTTAATCACTTCCACCACGGCGGCGTGTATGTGCCCGTTCCATTTGCTCAGCTGCCAATCACATCCGTGTTCAAGTAATATAACATGCGATCCTTGTGGGCTCTAGGCACTTCAGAATACTCGTATTCCCGCCTCAAGGTGTGTTGTCAAAAGGTCGACCAGAGATACCACGAAAAACATTTAGTGCTATGACGAAGTATACATTTATTCTAAGTGGGCTCTTTGGCTCCTTTCCTTACAAGCACCCAATTATTCATTTATGTTGGATACCTTCGGTGACTGAAGGAGCGATATGTTTCTATAGTCGTGGAAGAAAACTGGAGTAATAAGGACAAACAACGCACAAGTTTTCAACAAAGATGGTTCAAATGAAATTTATTTTATTTATTTATTTATTTCGGAATACTGTCAATCCCTTCTTGGGATTTTTACAGGAGAGGGCAAAACATACAAATACAGGTTCAGTGCTAATATATATATTTTAAGAGTCAAACATAAAGGCAAAACATGCAATACACATGACAATAATAAATAAAACTGAACATGGCACTTGAATAAGATAATTACACTGAGAGGAACACTGTAATATAAGGTTATGAACAAGGTTATGCTGAGAGGAATGTAAGCACAGAGCTCACAGCGAGGGTAGTAAATTTGTCTATGGTGCGCTGGGCCGTGACTGATGGATGCAAGCGATTCCAATCTCGGACAACTTGGGGAAAAGAAGAATATCGGAAAGTATTACTGTGACAGAAATATTCTTCAAGGGTGAGTGCATGCTTGTGATGTGTTAGTCTTGTAGTGTTTATAGGAACAAAATCTATGGGAGACATCTTTATTGCATTATTAAGAAGTAAATAAAAAAAACTTTAGATGGTGTAATTTAGCACGGCTGGACAACGTGTGAAGCCCAGCCGGGCGTAAAAGATCTGTGGGTGAATGCATGCGTCCATAGCAATTGAAGATAAAGCGCACGGTTTTCTTGTGAACCATTTCGAGTGTTTTAACGTTGTTTTTAGTGTAGGGGAACCTAGCTATGTTAGCGTATTCTAATACCGGACGGATAAAGGTGACGTAGGCTAGAAGTTTTGTATCAGATGTAGAATAACGAAGGGCCCTTTTAAGAAAAAAATAACTCGTTCATTGCTTTGCTAGCTATGCTTTGAACATGCGTAGTACAGTTTCAGTCAGAAGTGATGACTACACCCAAGTACCGATCCCACTGCTGATATTCATGTTATTGCAAGAGTATACGTAATCTAATTTACACTTTTTCCTGTAATGGACATAGAGACCGTTTTTTTCGAAATGGCTTGTTCTTAAATTATATTTTTTCTTTATTGTGCATTTCTTTTAATGAGTTACCTTTTGGGTAACATACCATAACGGCTATGCAATAAGTAAGCCAACTTGTACACTGACACTAATAGTGATCGAGCACTGCCTTGTGATGATTCAGATTGTTCATTTTCCGACCTCTCTTTATCATGATACCACTCAGGATTGTCGCAGCTAATGTGTAAGAGGATTATCCATGATTGAATGATTTAACATTATTGATTCCTTGTGACTTCATATGGTGGAATATTAAAAAAAAGATAACAAGAAAAGTATCTTCGATTTCTATTTCCTAGAATCTCAACGCTGACTGTCAATAGCAAAATATTCCCTTAAACTTCTACATCTTTCACGGCTGTTTGAAAGCGCAAACACACACAGCTGGCCACGTAGACAAGTGGCTCGGTTATCCACTGTCCTACAATTCTATATATTTGTTGTCCACAGAATGAAAATATTCTTCAACTAAATCAAAAGCGCCGTGAAAGTTATGAGATGAAAGAAAAGCATCAAGACTACAAGGTGAATGGCTCAAGTAAGCTGCTTACAAATTTGAGGCGCATATTTTACTCTAATACTTAATTCCTTACTTTTACTGCAGATTCTATCTTTCTTTCACTCATGAAAATGTTCGCTTCGTTTACCTGCTATATTATTCTTTGGTGAAACTCTAAGCAAGCTTCTTCTCGATCGAAAGTGAACAATTCATGCCGGCGTTTAGTGGAACGGTTGATTGCGTAGCCCACGCCACCTCTGGCAAGCAGTTGGGATTGCGCATAGGAACTGCTCCCCGCCACTGAGAAGACAGTGAAGCCGCATTGGAAACCGATATGCGGGGGACCGGAGACGAGAGATAAAAAGTGTAGTAAGGCGTTCGTTTTCTTACGGCCGACCCTTGCAAGGGTTTTCCTGAAGGAATATCCAGATATCGAATGCGTCGAAAGTCTGCGTGATCATGCGCGTGCAGTCTGCGAAAATGCAGCTCTCGCGTGTAAATTTAAGAGCGGCGATTCTCTCGCGTTTTACTTCATTCCTGCTAGGTAGTTCTCTTTCCGTTTAATAAAGAGCACGGTCTTGCCTGAGGGCTCCTGGCCTTTCGCAGCAGCTTTGAAATTCCACTAAATTTTATACAGAGGACTTTTCGAGAAGTCACTGCATGCTCGTGTGACTTTTTTCAGATGATCGCTTCGAACGAGAATTAAAAGCAATATCTGCTGAACAGCAGCGAATGAAATTTCATTTCTTTAATGGGAGAGCTGTCATGAGTGGTTTGTTAAGAAATAATGCATGCTCTCTATTATAAGGATACCGCAAATTATAATCGATATCTGAGTGCAGCTACAGGAGCCGTTTGATTTTAGCATGATGCAAAAATTGTCAGTCTCGCCCGAAGGGAGAGACAATGACTGCGTTAGCAAAATTTAGCGTCACGTTTGAACGCCTCAATCAGTGTTCTAAATATACGCGGGTGCGGCACTTAGGCGGGTGCGCCAAAATTTCTGGCACCCTTAAAGTCTTTAACACGCCATGTATGGACTTGTTGACATAGCACAGACGCTACTGCGATGCCCTTAAAAGAGTGGCGATAGAGAAGTCACACCACCTTTTAATTATGAGCATTAATGTTTTGCACCTATTGACAGCCTGGGATGATTTGGGATAAAAGGAGTGCGCTGTGAAAGAAACGTCTCATTACTTTTGATGGTACGAGGCTCCAGTTCTAAAAAAAGTATGTGGATTAAATAACTCAAGAACACGAGTCTGCATTCTGCAAACTCAGGACATGAGCTGGATTACTCGAAGAGAAGGACATTACTGCCAGGGGTATTCGAAACGCCTAATCGCCTAATTACAAACTTTCACAAATACCTTTTTAACTGATTAGTTTAGGGCACATATTTCAAGTCATGACTTGTAGCCGTTGAGTTCCCAACGCGGATCTTCCTGCTAGGAATTCAGAAGATGGCCCGAGTTTCTAGATAGCATTCATTCACATAGTGCGCAATGAAGTACATCGGGGCTCCAGTTTACCTAGCATTGTGTAAAATGCAAATGGAACGACAGTGCATTTTGCCCCGAATTCACGAATGTGGATTTCTAATCTAGTAATCGATGAATACGTTAAGGTTCTTGCCTGAAGAACTTTTTTTGTAGACACACCGCTGTAATACTACTCACCAGGTGCACCCAAAGAGCATGACCATCATCAGGTCCTGGCGCTACAGATAGTATACGTTCACATTGGATAGGTGCACAGAATTAGCCACGAGAAGATCGCACGTAAGCGAACGGACTCTCACCGCATTCAAGCGTGCAGCTCGTCTTGAAGGACCAATGCGCGGGCCCAACATATTGACTACTGAATGCTGCACCCGTCATTTTAATTCAGATTGCCTGACTGCATAGAACAAGAAGTGTGTGCGACGAGGAAGCGGCACGTCTGCTTGATTGCCTTTCATTCACCAAGGCAGCACGAGGCGGACAAATGGAACATTACCATCGCCTCGCAAAAGCTAAATTGAAAAGTTTATGTAAAAGGCAGAGCGTTAATGCCTCTGAATGTCGTTATTGCTTGAGCCCTGCAGGTAAGAAGATGGCTGCTGTTGGTCTCGTTTCGTTTAGGCAATCAGCGTTCCATCACGCAACCTTCTTGCGTGGTAGTACGCACTTTGAAAGAAAAATAACGTGTCACTACTTCCACTACAGTATTTCTTGTGTAAATTATTTATATGTTGACTGCTGATAATATCAGCGCTGTAATGTATGTGTGTGCTAGCGGACATATTTACACAAACACGCATACATGCACGCACGCACGCACGCACGAACGCGCACACACAGCTATTCGTATGCACAGAAATAACCTAGCTGATGTAAAATGAAAAACATTTTTTTTTAAATATTGGCACGTAAGTCTGGAAATTGAAGAATAAGCAATCAATATTTCCTGCTTCCCGTAAGCTAGAAACAGCTATTACAGAATGCAGAAAACTGACCCCTATCGTTAGAGCGAGAACATCTATATATTTTAAGGTGTTTTGTTTTATACATAGATATATCTTTTTTAAATATCTCCTGTTAAATATAGCACAATTGCATTCTTCTTATATGAGAACAGAACGGTGGTCATTTTACTTGGGCAAAGTATCGAGATACGTATTTCAATAACTAACAAGCAAAAAATAAAAATATCTTAAGGAACTTCTTCAGTGCCTATCATGCCATTTACATACGTGATGCCCGTGTGGTTTCAAGGCATGCCTACTTTGAAACAAATTTTGAATTTAGCGCCAGTCTAAAATCAGTGAATCACGTAAAACTTTCGAAAGTATGCACCGCGTCGTCAGCTTTGAACCAACTTGGACACTGCTATCGATTTAGTTGCACAAATTGGGAACCCGTACATTGATACTGATGCCAGCTTCATAATTCCATCGAAGTGCACATTCCTTGCGCACTAATTGACTGCCATTCATAAGTTAATTACAGTGTGCGCCCTAACGTGATTCCTTGAGTGTTCATCAGTAAAAATCGTGGAATAATAAATTACGCAGGTAAAATTCGAGTAGAAGTAATTTCCGCCTCTTGGAGTGATTTAGCGCACGGAATAGAATTGCGTTAGAGGCCACAGACGATTCGTTAAAATAAAGCCAACACGTTTCGAAAAATATTGTATAAAACATGGCATAAGATTTGTTATGAGCTCCAAAAACACAATTTATAACTCCTCTTCATTTTCAACCGAAAATGGTAGATAAACAAAAGTACGTTTCTCATTTTCGTGCTATAGTATCTGGACTCTTATTTTGTACCTGGCACTCGGAAGCAAACAGCAAGAAAAGTAAGTTGGTCTCGCAGGAAAACCATTTAACATCGCCTCGGGGTGACTGATACTTAGGTGGGAAGAAAAATCTTGCCGGCATGACAGCAAAATTGATCTCTACCCGCTCACAGAAGTTCACCTCGAGGCAGGGACGAAATTGGTTTCGGTGGGAGCCGGAAGTGCCACTTTCTAAATTATTTCCGTGACTTTGATAGAACACGGGATCGAAGAGTAAGCTTGATTGCGTTTTTGTTCTTACAGGTTACCGTAAAAAAAAAAAACGAAGAAGGGATGTTGCTGCCAGTAAGTTTTTCACATTGCGGATATCGTGCGGTTTCTACACGATCAATTATGCAGGTAATCGTCGGGCTTCTTAACTTGTGTAGCCTATTATAATCTGTGGAATAAAATCTAATTATGTATTTCCCACTGCTTCGAACATCCCAAATTTGCGTTTAATTGAAGTATATTGTTCCCCATACAAATATAGCGAAAGCGAACTTAGATCGTAGAGCCACAAAACATGGGAACAAACACAGCAAACGGCAGCACAGCACAAGTGCACTAGCACTCACATTCGTACTAAAAGTGAAAAAAAAAAAAAGATGTGGTTCTGTCGTACAAATTACAAATTTGAGGTTACAGATTAGCATGTTGTACGAAGACAAAAGTGAATAAGTATTAGCCAGAAACATTATGGAGACTCGGAAGATACCCATCATCTTCTACGTTATACGCAAGGAATTTCTTTTCGCCGAAAGAAAAATTATGCACACCCCACGCATAGATGTCATCAATATGACAGGGAACAGTGGATGCTTTTTTTGTTATGATGATAGCTTATGATGCATTGGCTAAAATCTATGAAATTTATACATAAAATGAGTTCTCCTGTTTAACTTTTATTCTCATGGAACACATAAATGAAAGGCGTGTGTGTTTAGCCCCTACGGGAGTTTAAGAAAACTTAGGCGTTCCCTTTCATATTGATGACTACTGTACATGGTAATCGGTGTGTGCGAAGCTTTCTTGAGTCAGAAGGGCAAGATGGCGCATTACGACAAGGGTCGCGCTGCCGATTTTGCTGACGAACCCCTTCTTCAGCAACCGCAGTGAACTTCACTGAGAAGAATGAACTTTTCTGCAACATCATAACGACTACAATATCGAGGCAAAACGTGCCTGACCTTGTATAAAAGCCCCCAAAGAGCTATACTGCAATAAGAAATGAGCTGCGAAACTAAAGGAGTGTGGACACCAAATTTAGAAGCTAAATTGACTATACTATGAGCTTCTTATGGTTAGGGGGAAAGCTTTCACAAAGTATGAATGATAGCAGACGGCTGAAAGGTAACTTATTCGAATTTTGAAGGTGACAAGTGTAGCGTGTCTCTCTTTTCCGGACTAGTTTGCAGGGGTGGTACAGATAGTTGTACGTTTACACCGACTCCCTATGGTACTGTGTTGAGCCATGCCTGGCGATGTCATAGTTTCCGTGAGGCGGAAGTCGGTGGGAGACTTTGAGAAAGACCCGTACTGCGTTGAAAGCTTAGACCACACAATCACATTGATAATACCAAGAAATTATTAGCACACACAATCACGCTGCTAGTACAACTTATACTACAGAGGGAAGAAAACAAAGTTTCCAAGTAAAATCCAAGCTATTTAGACCGATTTTCCTTCAATGATAACAGTCATTCGCTTTAGGTTAGCTATGACCCAAAGAAGGCACCATACCGGACGAAAATTCTCCTAAGGAACTGCTGAGTGAGGAAGGATGAAATATGTCACGCTAGTGAATTTTTTTATTACGCCGCGTTTCGAACATATATTTGCTGACTACATAAGTTCTCCCGACAGTGACGAAGAGATATTAATGAAGGTGACATGTGTTAGCGAGTGCTGTATTGTACGAACTGCACTCCCAAAAGGTATAATGCGGGCTAGGTTGTTTTTCGACATAGTAGAAAAAGCAAATAACGGAAGTGCTGGGGCCATATAACGTAAAACTATTCCAATATGTTTTTACTGAGAGCAGCATTCCGGGCAAGTTGGTAATCCATTGCTTAAATGATATTGCGCGACATAAAAAACGACACGGACGTGAGATAAGAGCGCTTGGTGTGTCGTCTTCTCTCACGTCCGTGTCGTTTTTTATGTCGCGCAATATCATTTAAGCAATGTTTTTACTCCCATCTCCTGACGTCAAATATGCGTAACCGCCGACGCAAGCATCGGGCGGTCACCCGCAGGTTTGTCTGAAAAAACCAATCAAATGCTCCCCTCGTTCATAGGAGGTCGCTTTTGTTTGCTTGAAAGACGAATAACATTGCCTGCCCTGAGCGGCTTGTCTTATATAATTGGCTCACAAGAGGCGAGGGCCATGCTCAAGTGGAGAGGGATTCGAAGGAGCCGACCCGCTGCACTGAATATCGATAACCGGTTGAGGAGGGTGGTGCCGGCGTCTGCGATTGGTCCCTTTTATCTTACTTAGGTTGCGGTGGCTCGTCGACAATCGAGGCGACATGCAACGGAAGCTTAAGAATGACGCTAAAACGGATCCTCAGCAAAGAAGAGTTGGCAGAACGAGGTCGTCAACGTGCCAAGAGTTCTCGAAAACGTTACACGGCAGCGCAAAAAGTTTTATTAAACGCAAATACACCCATGCTCTGCGGTAGGTGCGAGTAGCGAGTGCCGGAGCGATCGGCGACAGCCATCTTTTATTCCTTTCGGAACGGGGCAGCCTACGGCTATTCAGAAGAAAATTCAGTTTTGTTCGCCATATTAATGCATCTTTAACGCGTACGCGTCACTTTGACGCGGTAAGTTTTGCGGTTTTCTGACGTCGCGTGACAGGCAGGCGAAGTGAGTGCAGCCCGAAAACTTTTGACCAATAGCCGAGGGCTAATGGCACAAAGGCGTCGAATGAGAAATAACTATTTTTGTTTTGTTCGGTCAAATTATGCATAGTCACTGTGTACACGTTATATCAGATGGGGAGCTATCGCGGTTTTCGTGACGTCGCATGACAGACAGGTGAAGTGGGGGTGGTCCGAAAAAGCTTTTGCCCAATCGCGGTGGGCTGATTGCAGAATTGGAATAGAAAAGTTTGTAATAGTTTTACGTTATAGCGCCCCTGTTCACGTTTTATCTGTTACTTCGGTGATCGTCTTTTGAAGAAAGAATAAGCTTATTCTCAACTTATAAAAGGCAAGAATGTCGAACATTTTCGCGAAGAGCCTAATGGAGCGAATAAATAACTATTTTCATCAGCTGAGGAACCTTAAAAAAAGAAATCGTTTCGTGACCCAGAGCCCTGCCATTCAGTCTGGAGCTCATGGAGCATTGCGGAGGGAGCGTCCACAGTTGCAAGGAAAATTTAAGCGCGTTAAGGTACAACTGCGCTTTGCAGCAGGCGAAACATGTTTACGAATTACGACAAATCTTTACCCGTGTTAGTTAGTATCCATGCTAGGGCAGTTACAAAGCTATCTTACATCTAAATTCGGCAGAATGCTCTCATCGCGACGATGTTAGCCATGGCTATATTTTATTTATTACCTTTAACCGAGTGACAAAAAAAGCAAGATATAAGTTGGTCGCGTTGGGGGTGCATCAGGAGCTACAACGTGGAGCAGCTACCCTGACTATAGGAAAGGCATACTGGAACGCCAGGCCTTTTTGACCTCCTAAGTGCACAGCCGTGTCTGTGCCACCATAGATCACTCGCATATAGAAAAGAGTTCCTCCCTCATTGTTTGACCACGGCAGGCATTCTGTGGAACTGCTCGCTGACGCCTGCTCTTTGCCCCCGAACAGGATCGACTTCCAGTCCTCGTCGGCGCCATGCTTGTTTATTTACCAGTTGCTCTGGCGCCTCGTGTCCCTGCCTGCTTTCATTACCAAGCATCGCATGAGAATGCGTGACCGGTTTTCCTTCTTCTTTATCTGGTACCCTCGCGCCTTCGCACATGCAGTATTCGGTAGTGGAAATGAGAAGCGATGACTTCCTGCAACCGTGTCCGCATATCCTGTGACCGTTCTTTTTCTCTTGCTCTGGTAATATAGCAGTTCTTTATCAGGATCCACATAGTCCGTCGACTTCGGGGAAGACATCCCGGAGACGCGCTCTTGTTAGTTATGTCTGGCGCGTTAGTCCTTCTTTAGATACTCTGCTTTCGTCAAGCACTTCTGAAATCACCATGTACCAGTTCTTAAGTGTCCTTACCCATTTGTGGGAGGCTTTTAAACGAAACACAATGATCTATACCCTTTAACAATAACATTCTAAATGCATATATTATGCAGTACGTGCACTAAAGGTTATGCAAGGATGGGATACTTCAAATTTAACTTTCTGATTTTTGTATTAAATGAGATTAGTGTGAAAAATTTAAAACAAATGGTAGTGAGTTCCTAAGTTAAAGACTGCTGAAATAAACGATTAGCATGCCTTGGCTACTTCGTACTTTGGGCCAGATGAGATTCTAGTTAAGGGGAACTTTCCGGGGTTAGTGGTGTCTACTGAAGGAGACGGAATGAAATAAAAGTGGAATCGGTTCTAGATATGCCTAAAGATAGCCAGACATCCAAGTTATACTTAATTATGTCGCGCACTCTAAGGATAGTGACATTCGAGTTACGGACTCACGTTCGCACGCCAGCATAAGCATGGACCCGCATGCGCTGACAGGTTATACATCAGACCGGGCATTAGGCTTATTTCCAGATTGAGCGCCAATTAGTAATATTTTTTTTTTGTTGCGCGGCATGAAATAACAAGCAGAGGAGCGATGAATGTCTACAGTACGCCTTCGTGTTTTCGCTTCCAGTCGGCTATTGCTAAGCCGCGCATATATTGCTTGAACGTGAATACGCACGCGTACCTCCCGACCCCCCACCCCTAACCACAAATGCACACACACACACGCACGCACACACACACACACACACACACACACACACACGCACACACACACACACACACACACACACACACACACACACACACACACACACACACACACACACACACACGCACACACACACGCACACACCCACACACACGCACACACACACGCACACGCACACACACACGCACACGCACACACACACACACACGCACACACACACGCACACGCACACCCACGCACACACACACACACACACACACACACACACCTGTCTCGGTGGTGGTGTATTGCCAGAAATAGTCCGCGAAGAATTGTCGACCATTATCCTCACATTTCTGCGAGAGACAGGATTGATTGACAGAAGGTGACATATTTGGCGCGGAAAGAGACGTTCGGACGGAGCCGTTACCGGCCAGGTCTACCAGGCTCACGCTGTCCATAGCGCCGACAGCCTCCGCCAGCACCACCTAAGCGCACAACGCATCGACCACTCTTATCATTACGCTTCCTTACCACTTCCTGTGGTCGCTCAGTGGTTACAGTGTTTTGCTTCAGATCACAAAATTGCGGGATTTATCCCCGGCCACAGGGACGGCTTCACATGGTTAGGCAAAAATTTAATTAAATATAAACTGCAGCACATCGTGAGGCTTATAGAGCGTGAAAAAGACAAGGACGAAAGTGAGACGTGACACACACAGGCGCTAATAAATCCATGATCCGATTATGAAGCACGCTGGAAAGAGGGACTCTGAATTATTGTTGACCACCTGGAATTCTTTAACGTTCACCCAATGCGCGGTAGACGGTCGTTTTCCAGTTTCATTCCCATACAAGTGCGTTTGCCGCGGCCACGGCACTATAATGTAAAGCCACTCCAAACTTTTCTATTCCAATTGTGCAATCGGTCCTCCATAATTGGTCAAAAAATTTTCGGGCCACCCCAGCTTCGCTTGGTTCTAACGTGACGTCACGAAAACCGCGAAAACGCCCCATCTTATAGGATGTGTGGATACTGATTATGCGTGATTAGACCGAACGATAGAAAAATTATTTATGCTTCGGCGCTTTTTTGACCATAATACTCGGCCATTGATCAAACGTTTTCGGGCTGCGCCCACTTTGCCTGTCTATCACGCGACGTCACACAACCACAAATACTCACCGCGTCAAAGTGACGTGTACGTGTTAAAGACGAATTAATATGAAGAACAAAACTGAATTTCTTTTCGGAATAGCCGGAGGCTGCCCCATTCCGAAAAGAATAGAAGATGGCTGCCCCACTTTTGCTCTGGCGCTGAGTACTCGGAGCAGCCGGAGAGCATGGATTTATTTGCGTATAATAAACATTTTTCAGTGGCAGTATAACGTTATCGAGCCCTTTTGGCATGTTTATGACATCACTTTGCCAACTCTTTTTGCTGAGGATTCGTTCTGGCGGTATCTACTATCACTGTGCTGGCAAGGCCTCATCGAACCCCTCTCCGCTTGAGCGTGCTTCTCGCCTCTTTTCAGCCAATGCTATAAAACCAATCTGCTCAATGTAGGCAATACTATTCGCTTTCAAAGAAAGAAAAGTGACCTGCTCTAAATGAAGAGTGCCTTTGATTGGGCTATTCCAACAACGCTGCGGGTTACCGCCCGATGCTTGCGTCGGTGGTTACGCAAATTTCACGTTAGGAGATTGGAATAAAAACAGATTAGAATATATTTACGTTATAGGGCCCAGGATGCGATTCCGCGCCCTGGGGCTTGGTAGCGCAACGCCTTAGCCGCTACGATACCACGGTGGGTTTAGACACACGACAACACAGTTCAGACGGTCGAAACTGAATCGAAGCTGATGCCTTGTGGACCTGTATTAACCAACTTGCGGAAGACGTCATGCAATGCCAATTATTGCTAGTGCCTAAATTTCCCGAGAAAGCAATAAAACACCAACACTTATCCATGAACTTTTATTTAGCTAAGCCGAGATGGAGCAGTACGTCACATAAGTATTCTGTTCGCAAGGAGTTTGGGAGTTTATCTTTAACTCCTTCCTTTACCACTAAATACATTTAGTGCAGCATTTCATGGGGCTTCTTCGTGGTACCAAAGCTTTTACCAGTTTGTTTGATTATGGATCTGACATGGTTAATTAGAGTTTGCTTAAAAGGGGCAGCAGCGTCGGAATTTGTCTCTCAGCGGCATGTAATGAACCTAGTAATGCCGCTCCATTGCCAGACACCGGACGCGTTTCGAGTTTATTGGTTCGCTCTGGTTATAAGAGGCCCTAGGGCACTCTAAGCCTCTTCACATCTCAAAAAGCAGATGCTCGACGTAATTGGATTCCAGCCGCCTCTCATTCACTGCACATAAAACTCCGAACGTCCCCAATTAGTGCGTCTTGTAGTGTCTCACGGCAAACAGATTAAATGAAGGGTGGAATGAACGTAACTGCCTTTGGTATAAATACATTGCGTTGTATTCCTCGTCAAAATTGTTCACCGGCATTACATGTGGTATTGACTAACATATTTTTTTCTATTCTTTCTCACGTTTCAATGGATTTTCCGGCTTCGCAGCCACAATGTTGATACGCTATAGTAAATTTAAACTCAGGAAGGAGAATGTTGAAATTTGGAAACTGTGAATAAAAACCTCGGGGCTCTCACAACTCTTCCACAGAAAATTATAGGCACCCTAGAGACACGAGCTCAAAAACAGCAGCTGCATTTACATGCTTTTTCACAAATACCGGTGCACCTGACAAAGTGACTGCATCACTTAATAAAGCGCATTCCGCTGAGTCGGCTAGGATTAACACAAAATACTGATTAATGACCTAACAATGATAGGCTTTAGGTTCCCAATGAGTGAACCTAGCCATGGCTTGCACAAAACTCGGTTAGCGTACACTTAGGCTACATTTTCGCGCTGTTGCTGAGCGCCCACTGTTTTCCTTGAGCTAGAACAAAATATCATTAAACAAATTAAGTACAAAAGAGTACAGATCAGTGAAAAAATATGCTTCTTCATTTTATATGGACTTCATCTTTCCTATTGTATACTACGTCGTGAAAATCAAGCGCTCTCATAGCCGCTGCCACTGTTATTGTATTCTTTCTGAAAATCTGCAGATCTGCAACTTAGTTATATATAGCACCTGGACAGAAAGCTGAGCGGTTCTTCAGCCAGTACTGAATACTTATAGAAGAAATTGGTTTCCTACTAGAGCGTTGCAAGCACCTAAAATCTTGGAAAGAAGTTTTGGCAAGGATTAAGCATGCCCACAGTAATAAGATTTATAAATAAATGATTTTGCAACGATTGGGCTCCGTACAAACACTGACCGACACGCCGCTATGTCAGTCTAAAGCATCTGGCATCAGGGAGACCACACGGAACGATAACGAAAGGAGAATTGGAGTCATTGCCAGAAAGGAAGTTTCATGAATCAGGTAAACTGGAAATTGTGGATTGATTTTGTCCGCCTCTATCTTTGTAATGTTCGTCGTATTGCTTTTTAAGATATTTAGCGTGCGTCTTTTTAACGTAGCTTAGTGATAGATATAGCACTGATAGATATAGTCAGACGTGCAGGGTGGTTTGCGGACATAGAGACGCACGGAAGCGACCATATCCCCACGTACATCAAGATCAGAGGATTGACCGCTTCCAAAATACGGGATACGATCCAAAGAGTGGACTGGTCTAAATTTCAGTCTATTATGGAAGAACACTGCGACGCCAATCCATCTTTCGACTTGGAAGAGGCAATCAAGAGCGTGGTGCAAGACACTATGCGTACTCTAACATGCTCCTCGAAACTTAATGATTTCGATGTGGAACTAGAACGACTTCGAGCAATCCGACGACGTGCTGAACGAAGATACCGACGTACAAAAACAATGAACGATCTACGGACCGCCAGGCGCACGCAAAAGAAGATACAGCGCCGGTTAGACAAGCTCGAATCGCAACGTTGGGCTGCCTTCTGTGAGTCGCTAGATCCACGCAAGCCTTTATCGCAACTATGGAGAACGGTGCGCGGACTGCGGACACTTCCCGTACAGCGATTCCCATTCAAGGCGCTTGCCCTCTCTCAAAAGAGATCGGAGATTGACGTGGCAGAGGATTTCTGCGCCAGATTATCCGGCCAACTCACAGCTACCAACATTCCACCGCCTTCGAGCAGCTGTCCGCCACCACGTGATAACCGGTTGGATCTACCATTCTCGATCCACGAACTTAAGGCAGCATTAGCTTTGTGTAGCCGCACATCAGCGCCAGGACCTGACGGAATTTCCTACCGAGCTCTGTGTCACCTGGGGGAGCGAGCGAGAGGAGTTCTTCTTGAGGTGTACAATGAATCTTGGAGAAATGGCACGCTACCAACAACCTGGAAGACAAGTCGCCTTGTTCCACTGCTGAAGCCTGGCAAGTCGCCGTTGGAGCTCTCATCATATCGCCCGATCGCTTTGGCGAGCTGTGTGGGCAAAATGATGGAGAGGATGGTCCTAGGACGCCTGGAGTGGTACTTGGAGTACCACAACACCTACCCAGATGCCATGGCGGGCTTCCGACGTGGTCGATCATCGATCTATAACGTCGTCGACCTGGTGACCTACATTCAACATGAGAAATGCCGTAAGCGTCTCTGCGCATCCTTATTCCTCGACGTTAAAGGGGCGTATGACAACGTTACGCATGAAGCCATCCTCTCTGCTCTCGCAGAGGTAGGAGTGGGTGGTCGGATGTTTCAATGGATACGGAGCTATCTATCCATGCGATCCTTCTTTGTAAGCACCGAGGAAGGCCATACTTCTCTACATTATAGCTACCGCGGCGTCCCCCAGGGCGGTGTACTTAGCCCCGTGTTATTTAATCAAACACTAATTGCTCTCCTTGAGCACGTGCCAACCACAGTCAGGCTATCAGTGTACGCGGATGACATCTGCATATGGACATCTGCAGTAACACGCCTACAGTTGCGAGCGAGAATTCAGAGAGCCGCCACACAAACTGCTATCTACCTCCGTAATCGAGGCCTAGAAGTTTCCTCCGAGAAATGCGCACTAGTGCCATTTACGCGCAAACCCATGGCTAACTACAGTGTAACGATAAATGGCCAAATAATACGACGGGTCCGATCGTACAATTTGTAGGTGTCATAATCGACAGGGACTTGTCTGTTCAAGTTTCTCGCTGGCAAGACCTGGGGAATGTCGCCTAGTGCCATGTTACAACTGTACAGGGTGCTTTTTCTAGGATTTCTGCGATACAGCTTGCCAGCAATAAACAACACAGGCGAAACGAATCTACGCACAATACAAAGTCTTCAGGGTCAAGTGCTCCGGATCTGTCTAGGCCTGCCTCAGAGTGCTTCAACAGTGGCTACGATAGCAATCGCTAGAGACCACCTTGTCAAGACCCACATTGAAATTGAAGTACTCAGGACCCATATAAGGCATCTAGCCAGGACTCCTCGTCACCATTTAGCCTCTCTACCAGCGGACGGGCCACACACATCTTTCAGCCAAACGATAACTGCATATCATGAATCATTGCCAGCTTGTTTCACTCCGGCTGCGAGACCTTCGATCCCTCCATGGTGCCTCGCTCAGCCAAAAATCAACCTCGCAATACCTGGTATCTCGAAAAAGGCTGATCTGTCATCACCAGCCCTTAGACAGCTCACGCTACTATATTTGTACGAGAACTACCGTGACTCTACGCATATTTACACTGATGGATCTGTCCTTCCAAGCAGCTCCGCGGCGGCAATCGTCATACAAGCGAAAGCTACAACAATTAAATTTAAGACGACCCACGCGACAACATCGACGGCAGCAGAGCTCGCAGCGCTCTTTACTGCCCTTCATCACATTGGTGATGAACCGCCACACGAATGGACAATATTCTGCGATTCGAAGGCGGCACTGCAGTCTCTACTGTCACCTTTACGACGCGGACCGCACGAACAGCTAATATTCCATATTACCGAGACGTTACACCATATAAGTGATGCAGGCCATGAAATAACCTTCCAGTGGCTTCCAAGTCACTGCGGGATTATCGGCAATGAACGGGCGGATCACGCTGCCCGCTCAGCCCATACTGAGGAGCGTCACGTCCCAATTCCTGTTTCTAGAACTGACGCGGCACGGAAGCTCCGCCTACTTGCTCGGCAGTGCACCGCGTCGCAATGGAATGAGCCACATTTAAGCAATACGCGACTGTACTCACTTGATCCAACATTAAGTATTCGAGCGCCATCAGAGCTTCGCCGTAGAGACGCCACGCTTTTATATCGACTTTGGTTGGGCGTTGCCATTACTAAAGCCTATGCCTTCCGCATAGGGATGACCGACACACCAACCTGTGACCACTGCGGGCATGAAGAATCAATTGGCCATATTTTGTGCGCCTGCCCGCAGTACAGTCCAAAGAGGGCATGCCTTAGCCACGAACTTGACCAACTGGACGACCAACCGCTATCCGATAAAAGAATTCTACAACATCGAAAGGACCTACCTTCACAGAAGAAGGCCGTGCAAGCGCTTTTGCGCTTCTTGCGATCTACCGGCCTGTGTGAACGACTTGAACTGGAACGCCTTTTGTGTGCGTGTCACCATGTGTGCGCGTTCCTTCTTTTTTATTTTGTTTAAATTTTTTTTCCTCTCTATCATCTTTCCAACCCCTATCCCCCATCCCCAGTGTAGGGTAGCGAACCGGAGACTCATATCTGGTTAACCTCCCTGCCTTTCCTCTTCATTCTCTCTCTCTCTCTGTTTCCCATTTCCCAGTTTTGACACCTTACATTTCTGTAATTTCCGTTGTGCCCTTTACTGCACAGGAATTTTGGCTATAAATACCTTACATCACCTTCATTTTATACCTGGTTAGCAAAAATAACGACATTACTGCGTTTTGTGCAAGAGAAAGGTGTACCTTAACGACATACAGCTTAAATTGCGAGCAACTATACAGGCCTTAAAGGAAGAATGTACCTCCTTCTTCGCTTGCGGGAGATACGATTACGTTGTTTGGTTGTGGGAATTTTAAATTCGTCCCTACGCGCGTTTTCAATATACCTATGTATATATAGGGAAATGAGAAGGAAAACAAACGGTGTTTAACTAGAAGAGAGACTTGCGTTTAATACACTGGGGAAGAGGTAAGGGACTATATAGCTTCAATAGTGCTCTGACGACTTCCCTCATGACGGCCGTATAGATTTTCACTCATATCATTACCACGGGAATGAATGAAGTGTAACGTGCAAGCGCATAAGACTACCTCGGCCTAAATAAATATTTACTATGCTAAATACTGCTGTCTTAAAGTGTAGCATACGTACCTGACATTCATGTGGTCGAAAGTGCGGCAGCTTGCTTTTAGCTTTGTTCAGATAGACCCCACTGCAAATATACACTCAGTTTTTTTCGAAAGCTCTTCATAATGCCAAGCATTTTTTTTGCCTTGTCGGAGCCAAAGTCAGAGCAACGTCACGCGCAAGGATGGCCCAATTCTCTGTTAGAAAATCTGGGCCGATACCAAAGATAGTGCACGTCAAATATCCGCCGGACCCAGTGCAAAGAAACACCTGATACAGTGTGAATTAAAGAGGCTGGATTAGCCAGTATCAGACACGTTGCAGACAAACACCGGATACAGCGCGAATTAAGGCCGCCCGCTGCCTGAGCGCAGACGAGTGCTCCCACCCCAACATCGGCGTCGTCATTTCATTGCCTTGATGTCATTGTGGTCATTCTTTCTTTGTCAAGTCATCGTCCTCTTTGTGCCATTTTCCCTCTGTTGCTGCCACTGCGTCGTCATCTCGTCATTAGTGAGCCGTCTTCGAAACGCGTCGCCGTCGTATTATCCTAATTATATTGTGGTCCTGGCGTTGTCCTCATCGCGTCGTTATCGCAATGTCGCTGTCATGCCTTGGTGGTCGTTCAATTGTCGTTATTTTGTCGTAGCAATTGCAGTTTCGCAAACGCATTGTCATCCTACCTTTGTCCTCACCACCGTCGTCGTGATTCTACTTTCTTCTTCCTTTTGTATTCATGTCGATGTCGATGCACCATCGTGGTCATGCAGTCGTTGTCATACCGTCGTCGCCATGCCGCAGTCGCCGTAGCTTTCGAATTACCACCGAAATGGATTTAACGTCGCCCTCCCATCGGCATCACTCCAGCATCGACCTCACGTTGTCACAGCGCCATAGTCGTCACACCATCATCATCATAGTATCATCATCACAAAATCGTCATCATACAATGGTCGTGATGCTACCGATGTCACACCATTCGCGTCTTACCCATCATAATCATCAATATTATGTCGTCGTTCCATCGTTGTCTTTTCCTCCTCGTCAGACCATTGTCGCCCCCTTCTCGCGCACATTTGATTCGTCTATTCTTGTAATAAATGCTTCACAAGACATAGACAATGATGAAGGATCGTTTCTGATTACATATTTTATTTCTTTTCTTTGTGTGCAAATGTTTAGCAAGTGCAGCATGTAGTACGTATTTGTGGAATTCTTGCGTAGCTGCATTTTGCGAGAATACGGCCTGCGAACGCTGTTCAATATTATAAAATCAATCACGTAGCCAGGCGCTATGCCAGGTTCAAAAATTCATGTCACGAATTGCAATTGCGTAAAGATGTTTCGTAAATCTAAATTCATGGCGAGCAGGGGCGTAGTCAGGGGGGGGGGGGGGGGGGGGGGGCTTATGGGGCTTCAGCCCCCACCGAAATTTTTTCGTGCTGTCCATGCACCGCCCACCAAAGCAACCCCCTGCGCCGGAAATCATTCTGAATTTTGTCTAGAATGTCTTTTTCACGCTCGAAAAAGCATTTCACCGCGAATATTGCGAACTCGGCCGTGATTTTGCGACAACGTCCATGCACCAGGAGTTACATAACGCAAGCAGCCCCATCCGAGCACGAAGTTTCAAGGGCGTTTTGATGGCGAACGGGCTCGCCGCGGCATCTCGCGGAGGCCGCGGAATCTACGGAGCGCATGGATGTCAATTCCGAATATTTATGGGTATAAAGTTCTCATAAAGTTTGATGTGAAACGTGCATTGGCATTTCCAAAGTTGTGGTTTCGATTTTCAATTGCGGAACTTTGTTGGTTTAATGCTGTTATAAACATTTGATGTCTAAGGTGTATTGACTTTTTTAAAGTCGTACATCGGAACATACAACAAGGCAAGCCAAATCAACACGCTATCAGACAAGTTGACAAAGCACGCAGCGAGGTCCGATGAGACGAAGTGTTGAGGTGGTTCATTTGTGCCGCCATCTCACACAAAAAATATCAAAAATTTTTTTCACCTACTCCAAGGCATCCATGTCAAGGCACTAAAGCCAGCAAAGGAAGCTGCGTTATTATTTATGTTTTCTACTTCGACTTTTATTCGCGAAGAGACATTAAGCCTCTTCAATTTTTTCGTTCTCGCTACCCTAACCGTGGGATGCCAGAGCCAGCCAGAGCGCATGTGTTTTTCTCATGTGGCCCCGACCACCACTCGGCGCAGTTCGGTGCGCGTTCGGTTTTCTCTGGCCGAGTGGATTTTCGCCTAGCAGAGTTTTGTACGCTTTCTGGCTAGCAGACGAGAAAAGGGAACAATGGTCACTCGCCGCCATCACTGGGGGGACTCGACGGATTCCGCCACGTTCCCTTGAGAGCAACATCTCCGGAAAGTATTGTCTAGCTGGTGCAGGACACCGAGCAGTATATGCGCATGGTTCTCGGTGGACCAAACGTCTTACGTTTTCTTCGATATTCTTTCGGTAGCCACATTAGGGTCCCAAAGTAGGCATTCGATTGTGGAGACACTTTGCGTTTCTTCATTTCGGTGCCCCGCCCCACAGAAGGAGAAAGACATTGTTGTGGCGCAGCGAATTGTCGCATGATGAAAGTTCGATTTCGTTACTTTTTGGGCGGAAAGAAAAGCAATGGGCCAAGGGACGCTTCACTTGCCGGATACTCTTATTATATTATTCAATTATGTGGACGCTACGGGCGCATTCCTGCCGTCGCCGTCGCCCTCACGTTCCGTATAAAGTCCAAAGGCGATAACATCGGGACCGCGCGCCGCATACTGTATGTGCGAGTGAAAGCGTAGGGGGTAGGTGGCAGGGGTGGGCCGACGATGGTGGCTCAGTCTTGTGTGCGCAAAGGAGAAAAGCGAGGAGGAAGCGCACCACCTTCTGTCGCACGCGATACATCGGGGGGAGTGGATGGAATGGAGGCGGAACCTAGGATTCCGTGAATATGTGATTGCGCAACATGCTTATTTGCCTTATTTGATGCATTATATACAGCGACTTTTTCTTAGATACGTAGATTTATTGGAGACTTATACGTATATTTAAATATCTTGCGAGGTTTTGTGTATACGTGCAGCGAACTTTGTTTCCAGTGACATTTTTTTGCCTTTTATCAATCTGTATCTTCGCATTTGTATATTCCATCGTATCTTCGCATTTCTAATGTACTAGGGCGAGTCAAATGAAAGTGCGTCTACCCACTCCACGCAATAATGGTTCGGTTCATTATCTGCGAGGCATGCGCGTATCACACAGGCATCTCTCATTTACAAAAGTGACAAGTAGGTATGAGGATAAATGTTCTTTAATGCTCTCATGCACTGGGTTGAACATAGTCGCGTGACGTAGTGGACGCTCCAGAAGTTGAACAGCGTGGTGTCGTGAGTTTTCTGACAGCTGAAGGTGTTTCCCTCCAAAAAATTAGTCGCCGTATGGCTGCCGTGTACGTTGAACATTGCATTTCATTGGCCACTGTGAAGCGTTGGAGCAAACTGTTGAAAGAAGGACGTGAAAGTTGCAAAGAGGATCCAAGACCGGCCCAAAGCCACTGTGCAATCACCCCCAACAAAATTTCAAAGGTTGATGAGCTGATGAGACAAGAACGGAGGATAAGCATCGATGAACTGGCCGAGCGTGTGAACATCAGTCACGGTTCCGTTCACGCCATAATTCATGAACATCTCGGTTATCGGCTCTTGTGCGCGCAGTGGAGGCCCAAGATTGTGAACCACCGCCAGAAGACGGAGAATTAAGTTCGGCGCTGCTGTGACACATCTGATCCGGTATCACAATGAGGGTGACGACTTCTTGTATGCAATTGTGTTCGGGGACGAACCATGGTGCCACTACTACGAGCCTGAAACACGACGGCAAAGCTTACTGTGGAAACATTCGCATTCACCACCCCCAAGAAAGCAAAGGCTGTCATTTCCGCCGGAAAGGTGTTGCTGACTTTTTTTTTTTTTCGATCGTCAAGGGCCATTATGATAGAATTTGCTAAATCTTGAGAGACTATCAATTCTTTCCGATATTGTGAAACGCGGGACCGGCTACGTGTGGCAATCAAGAACAAACGACGTGGAAAATTGACGAATGGGGTCATCTTGTTCCACGACAATGCCCGTCCCCACGTCGCCAATGCGTTTAATATAAAACTGGCGAACTTAAAGTGGGAAACGCTGCAATATCCGCCATACAGCTCATATCTGCCGCCTTGCGACTTCCACATTTTGGGGCAACTGAAAAAAAAACAGCACAAGGCAACCAGATTCTTGTCTGACGATGAAGTGAAAGAGTCAGTTGCAGACTTTTTGGAGCAGCAACCCAAGCAGTTTTATGAGACGGTAATCACGCGACTCGGTAGTCAATGGGACAAATATCTGATTGCTCATGGAGACTACGTTTAAATGAAGTACTCCGTTTGTCATATACTCCCATTGCATCACTTTCATTTGACTCGCCCTCGTATATTTTGCAGAGCTCCTGCTTTTTATGCGTGCTCTCTGTTGCGACTATAAATTCGGTGCAATTACTCACGATACAGGACCGGTGACAGCTGCTCCTGCGTAATACATTGGAGCAAATGACAGCATCATTGAGATTTTTCACTGGCCGTTGCATGTGTGCAAGAATGTAAACAAGGTTCTTGAATGAGTTACATTAACATATTTGTCCTCAACTTGTTCATTTCAAGACCTTTACATTTTTCATATCAGCGGTATGCAATACTTTGATGGTTTCGAACTGATATAGTGCTAAAGTTGGTGTGATATTTTCTTTACTTATTGACTAGATAAAAACATGGAAGTATTGATAGCAGTTACTTTGGGCACAATTTTCGGCACATAAGAGTACATTCTTTTATAAAAAAAACTAAATATTCTACTTGCTCTGACAGTGCGTAGCGCTCAAGAATTCGCTTGCAGCATCTTTGGCAATGCCAATGCAGTTATTATTCATGTATTTGATCCCCCGACAAATTGTTTAAGAGGAAGCTTTAGCTCGGGCCCAACTTCGACTTGATCTATTCAGATACATGTAAAGTGCAGAAACGCTTTTCTGAGATAACCCCTGGATCGCTTATAATGGAATTTGTTGCATTTGAGAGGGAAAGTTCAATTCTAGTGCCTGTTGGAAGCGGAATTTCGATTTAGGGCCCGAATTTTGTTTAAACTATTTTGAAAAATTTGAAAGTTCGAAAGCAATTAGAAGCACGATGTTTAAAAACTAATAGGTTTGCATCAAGAACAGATATCGCCGTTATGCAAACGGCATCTACTATAACAATCAAAGCGGACAAATTTGGTATGTCAGATTATATCTTACGTGAATTGGTTACGTTGTGTATAAGGGTTCTGCAAAAGCCGTGTTTCCATAATACTAAATTTGTTTGAGATTCATTTGTAACGTATCAATTTTGTCCGCTGTAGATTCACTACTAGGTGCACTTCACAGATTTGTGATATCATTTTCCATGGTTGAGTTAGAGGTTTAAACTTGATAGTTTCGCTTTTTTGGAAATATTAAATTTTTTGCCAATTTTTAAATAAACAATTGACAACCTAAATAAAAAGTTCGAAACAAAAAGTCACTAGAATTTAAGTATTTTCTTTTAAATGCAACAAACCTCGCCAAATTTGGTGCAGCGGTTGCCTAGAAAAACTGATTCTCGTGCTACATGTGTTTAGATAGGAGCACCTGAGCTAAAGCTTCCTCTTAAGGAGGAGGCCGAACTGCAACGTGAGCCCCCCCCCCCCCCCCCCCCCCCTCCCCGAACGGAATTTCTGGCTACGCCACTGATGGCGAGGAGCCTGTATAAAAACGTGCATAACGGAAGGAAAAGGAAATTCAGCCAGAAACTTTCCATTACCGCTTGAAAAAGCATGAGCGCAGCCGTTGCATAATGCAACCTCTGCGTGACACCTTAGTTAGTTAAGCTTCCCGTGCATAACGCAAACACAAATAACCACCGACAACAGCGTGGTCCGACGGCAAGGTACGATGTTACGCTCAGGGGCACGGGTGCGCGCAAAGGCATTTCTTCCTTAACGAGATCAGCGACGCAGGAGCTACTGTCTGGTAAAGGCAGCGCTTTGTGTATTTATCGGGGTACACTTACATTGGCCTGCCGTAATGGCTGCGGCTGGCTTTGTGTCGTAAGGCGCAAGAAGCTTTCGATGCGAAAGAGAGGCGCAGCTTGTCCTACGTATTCTCAGTTTTCTTTCTTTTTTCGCTGCTACGCTTTCTTCCTGCAAGCATGAAGCACCTAGTCGCTTCGTTAATTAGGTTCTTTCCCTGCTGTCTAGACGGTATACTGAAGATGAGGACGCACTTGCCACATGCTTCGGCTCTCCCCCATTTTCTTCGTTTCATGCTTTCGATACATTGCCTCAATAATGACTGCTTCTACAAATGCCGCCATTTGTTCTACCAAACTTGTTGCTCAGAGTATGAACGCAGGCTTTCCCGGCTGCTTGTTAGGAGGAGCGCTACAGAAAGTCAGTGCAAATGTTATTATTACGAAAGCCTTAAATGGCTCATGCCCCTGATGTCCTTGATAATAACGTGTCGACCGGTCAAATGGTACAAAACCTTTCATCATCAGCAATGGCTCATATTCCTCTAAGCAAGCAAAAAATGCAATGGCACATTCCTCTCGCAATGCAGAGGCTACAAGCACTGATGAAATTGAAGCGCACAGTTCATACATAAATTGAAATCACGCATACCACATACAGAAACGCGGCATGTAGCCGAGTGGTAAAAAAAAAACAACAAAGAAAACAGGTGGCCTTGTCATTAACTCAGACCCTGTAAGAAATTGCTCATACCAGCGTAGGGCTCAGCACAGGAAAGCGAATAGAGCGTAGATTTACTGAAATCATTTACACTACACACAGAACAGCATACGTTTCAGTCGCCTGCTGAGAGAATGCAATAGTGCATTCATTAAAAACACCCATACAACACACAGAACCGCATAAGTTTGAATCACCTGCTGAGAGGATCCAACGTAAAGTAAGAGAGAAACGTCGTTGGCCCGAATCTGACCCCGCGCTATACGGGTGCGCGGAGCCGCAGCTAAGCGTCGAAAACCAGCCGAAGAAGCCCAACTGCGAAAGCAGCAACGCGACGATGCGAGACGGCGCATTACCAAGTGTGCCAGCAGGCTTTCGTCTTCACGTGTGACAGGACGGTGGCATGCTGTCAATTTTCTTATGTTCTCTTGTTTGATGCTTCGTATTGTTGTTGAACGCTCTTTCTTTGTAGTACTTGAAATACGGCGCCTGCTGACACTTCACAGATAAATTTCTGAATTTCATGGGGGTATATGAGCGAATATTAAATAGTTCACGTTTCGTTACCATCTGGTTGAACGTGGAAGTTCTTGGCTCAGCTGGGTAGCGCTATATTCGCAATTCTGGATGTCGTCGTCGCAGTTGCTGTCTATTTATAACAATAAAAAGCGAGTGGTTAGATTCGTTACCACGAGCACCAAGCGTCTACGTCACAGTCAACATTTACAGAGCTGACTGATGTCTAATATGTATTATTATTGTTCTTTGCTGTTATTTTTACCCTTGAGTGAACAGAAATTAGGGACAGTCGGCATTATTTAGGGGTTAATTTTCTGCACCTTGAACCTCTTGAGGATACGTAGGTTTCAGGCGTACAGTTTTCATCGTTTCAGAGAAAGCAATCGTAGCTGAAAAGTCCAGTCATTAAGTGCCCCTGGTAAGCTCAAGCTATAGAAGCTTGCATGGAAAGAAATTTTGCCACCACTGTCTAATCCAAGAATACAGGAACGTAATCTAGACGATAAAACTGATTTTACCCTCTCGATCGAGCGCGCATGATGGGAACAGTTGGGCTATGTGCGTTGGTAGCATGCAATTTTCACACTATTTTTGCTGTTCAGATTTGGGAAATTTGGCGATCAACATTTGGAAAGGTGACCAGAGTCTTAAAACCCACTGCGTCTTTGAAACGGTGCGACCTGTTTCAACTTGATGGGAAGCGACGAATAGCGGTGCCTTCTGCACAGAACAGCTTTCAAAACCTCCAGCACAGGGAAGCCCCCAGTACAGCGACGCATCCTTCACAGTGACGCTACCTTTACAGTGAAGCCTCCTGCATAGTTATTGGTGTGAAAGCATCAAATGTCCCATTGAGCGAAAAAGCCGACATCTGTAGCAGCGAAACGGCACCTAAGTTAGCCTTGTCTGCCAAGTCACGTCGCGAGCGCGCCACAACGCAGCAGAGTGAGCGAAACGGTGTTGCGTGAGGGGAGAGGGCGTCGCCGCGACGCCACGTCAGCGGCGCGCCTCGAACGGAGCGACGGTGCAGATATGGTGACTCGACGCCGCGGCGCAGGCCGAGTTGCCTCACTCACCCCCACTAAGCTTAGATGCTGCGCACGCCTGCTGCCGTTGCTCCCAGCGGTCACGGCATCCCAGCTGCTGTTCCCGGGCCGGCACCACGGCAGCGCCTTCAGGCACCTTCTTACGTTCCTGGAGGAGACGGGGATGTCGTGTAAATTGTGAATGCGCCGCATGGCTACCGCTCACAGTGGTACCTAACGGTACCGGGCTCTGTAATCGCCTCGACCTTCTCTTCCTTCGTTTTCTTTCTTTCTTCTTTATGTTCCCCCCCCCCCCCCTTCCCCAAGGTGCTAAGTAGTGCTCCCTAAAGGGCTGCAGAAAATAGCACCTCTTCCTCTTCACAATCACACACAATTTCTTTCTTTTTGCAAGCTTTGCTGGCCGTTGCTGCTTCCACGGTCTCTCTTCGTGAAGGACGTCAGTGGCTTGCGGCGTTGGTCTGCTGCTGCTTGCTGGCTCAGGCGGGAATTATCGCTATGGTACATTAGTTGCAGCGCTAAACTCGAAGGACCACTCAGCGGCGTTCAAATGATTATTAATGCTTTCGCGTTCACAGCTTAGGTGACCTCGGATTTTGCTTGTCTGCTTTGTCATAATCTGAACAGGGGCTTTATACGCATTGCTTGCGCCTCAATTACCCTTCTTAGTCAACAGACGCGAACTCGAAAAGTTGAGAGCAGGTGCAGTTACTCGAATTCCGTTTAACGAGTGAGGGTTGCAACTTTGTTGCCATTCTCAAACAAGATGCGCTTACACGTGGCGAGGTAAGAAATGAACAGTTTGGTAGAGACCAGCTGTTAAGGTTTAGCATTTCTTCGATGAATCCTGAATACCATCCTCGTTTTAACATACGCCACACGACATAGGCCTATAGCACGTATGACTTTATGACATATTTAGCCTCGGATCACGTCACATTCTGTGTTTCTAGCTAAGACCAGCTGCGTACTAATGTAGAACCAAGCAGTTAGCACGTAGAAAGTCGCATCGAACGGCCGCCGGGAAAATAATGACGTTGCCACCATACGATTACCGTCAACGGGATACCGTCGTTCTGCTTTCGTTACACACGTATGCTCACTTAGAACAAATGACGTTGTTCCACCTGCTAACGTTTTGCGCAACGCGAAATAATCCTGGATAGACACGTGCCTGGAAGATGCTTCCCTTAACATCGATTCCCGCAGAGCATGAAATCTGTGTAATTTTAACGCGATAGCGTTAAGGGCCCCATGTCGCAGAAAAACCTGTGTCTGCGTCCGCCGTCGGCGTAGTTGTTCGTCAGAAAAATCTTCTCGACTCACAACCAAGCAGGCCCTACAGAACTAATTGAATTTCTATATGTGAAATTTGAAAATTCGTAATGTCTGATTTACGCACAACGAACAGACGTGATGGCGTCGGGCTGTGATTTGAATATATGAGACAATAATTTGAATGTACGATGAAGCATAATTTTGTTACGCGGGAACTCAAACACAAACCCCCCTTTTTTTTGCTTACGGGGATATGAGTAATTGATAAGCCACCGTTTGTAGCCTCTGATTTACGGGGGTATCAGCCAATGCTCTGCCCTGCACAGCAGCTAAGATCGGCCCAATATTGTTTTCTATCGGGCCCCGTGTTGCAGAATATCCTGCGTCGGCGTCAACGGCACCCGGTTAAGCTATCGCCTTCCACTCTTAAAGGCGAAGCTAAAGCGTCCTCCAAGTTCTTTTATTTCTTTTTGTCCATTTTCGTTTTCGTTTACTTTGTAGTTCTTACGTTTGTACACACACTGCAAACACAATCCTACTTTGTGTCTATTGGCCATTTACCTGCTCCTAAATCCGTCGGGTACTGCAGGACGCCTGTGGTCGGAAATATGTTTCACATCCACTGCCGTGTCCATGACTGGCGCTCTAGTACTCATACACAAGTACCCAAGAAAGCGGACAGCAGGATGTCGCTGCAGTATCTTAATGACAAAGAACGCATAATGCGGGAAATGTGGATTCATCCACCAGCTGCGGCACGTTGTCTTTTCATCCGCGTTCATTTACGGTCTCTTGATTATTCTTGCTCATCAAGTAAGCATATTACTTAATTTATTTTGTGATTTCGTTGGCTTCATTGTTCTTTGTCTGTCTGTTTCTGTTGTATAGTAACAAACTCACCAAGAAAAGTACAACAAATGCGCTTAACGCCTGTGATTCTTACGGTGTAAGTTGATATTCTAGAACAGGGAGATCATGTCAACCACACGTGCGCGAGAGCGCAAACATTTAATTGCCGCATATTCTCATGCAGGGCAAACCCTTCTAAATATGGATGTTACAATGCCGTAGTCAACGAGCTCTATTTTCTTTCGCCAGCCTTGACGCACGGTCTCTAATCCAGCCGCAATTTCGAGTGCTCGTTCGTAAAGCCTTTCGCAGATTTCAATTCACATTTGCCCGAATTCAGATTTCGTTCTGAGGCTAAGTCTTGGCTGTGCTCTGACGTCGCAATAGTCTCGCCTTCCGGTTCGCTCTGGCATCCGCTTCATTCATAAAAGAAAAAAAAAGTAGGGGCTGACCTCAAGGCAAGGCAGTGCAGTTTAGCAGAGTCTAAGCGGTATAGCCATCACGTGGAACGCGCGCGCGACAAATGACGTACGCGCCACTGATTTCAAATAGCGACTTAACGGTTAGAGCATTGGGTAGCTGTGCCAGTACACAAAGGTTTGATCCCGCCATTGGCCCCGCATTTCATTATAGCTTTAAAAGCGGCATTTAACAACGTTGGAGGTCTCCAACAAAAAAGCTCGCAGTTTGCTCAAATGTGCGCAAGAATGCAACTTCTTAAGAGAGAGTTATTTTTTTTATCCCACAGCGAAACTGACGAGACACTAACACACGTGGTTGACAGCGCGCTCATTTGACCAAGCCTCGACTCTTACCCTTACCAAACTCTGTCTACATCTACTGACAGTAGTTGCATTGATCTTGCTCATGAATTTGTGTAGCAGTCTAGTGAGGGAGATTATCAAGGCTTGTCGGATGAGCAAGCAATCAACCACGTTTGTTAGTGCCCCGTCAGTGGCAATGATGAATAATAAAAAAATACCTTATCTTAGAAGGTATTAACCATACTTTTCAATTGATCTTTCTTAACATTTTAAAAGTTTTCGCACGCTCCGACTTTGAATGTGCCCCGTATTTGATTTTGCAATGCACATGCGTGCCTATGCTTCCCTGTAAAATGCGTACGAATGAACACAATTTGTACGTGAGCGTCTCTACTGTCCACTTCGTTTCTTTGCGTTCTTATTTCCGCGTAAATATTACAGTATGCTGCCACCAACCACCCAGGCTTCACGCGCATAGGCAGTGCAAGGAACTGCTTCGATTTCGCATCTATAATAATCGCTCGTCTCCTTGTAGCGTGCCCACTGAGCGGATGTATGCAAATTATTAAGATGCACCGGTTTGAACAACGTCCAAACCCAGAAGAGCACTGTAAACGCTCAGCTAAAGCTCCTGAATGCATTACATTAGACTCAAGTCATAATTAGGTTTAATTAGGCCTTACATATTATTCTATTTATGGTAAATTACACTTTGAAGCGCCGACGGACAACTCAAGCGCTGAAATCAGCCGATCGCTAAGCGCAAACTTGCCGCCGGTGACATGCCGCAATAGCAAAAAAAAAGAAAAAAATGTCACTTCTCTTTCTTTATGACTTCAACGGCTATATTCCTTTTCACTTGTCATTGGCACAAAAGAGACCCTGGGGCACTTTAGAAAGTAGACTCTGAGACAGACTTACTTGTCATGAACAGAGCTTACTCCCGTTAGGCGATATCAAGGCGCAGGGAAAAAGCGTATAGGGCGAAAAAAGCGAATTCGTCCCGCTGTCAGCCAAGATCGGCTCTTTTGCACCAGAACGAGCTCCCGCTACTTCGGTCGTTGTACGTTCACAATGGGGACAAAATCGAACCATGCCAGCAGCGGGACCGCCGAACTGATGCGTACCATCGGCACAAAGCTTGTCTGCACGGGGAATAGGCCCCCTTGTTTCCGAGAGCAGAGCGCAACAGGGAATGCGAGTGCGCTTGGGAGTATAGATGCCAGAGCACGGTCACTTCGAAAGCAGTAACCTAGAGTGTAGTTGCTCTCATTATTGCATGCTCCGCGATGAGGGGGGGGGGGAGGGGGGGGGGAGGGTTCAATATGAAGGCACACTTTTCCGTGAATTGTTTGCTCACCGCTATGCCTCGGACACCTGAAAGGAGATTTAAAGTTTTTCGTGTAAGCAACCGCATTTAGTAATCCTTTGGCAAATAGGACACTTTCGCGAGCAGCCATGCGCACGTGTGAAGCCATGGAGATTGAGCACAGAACAACGTGCGATACCTTCTTGTAAAATTTATATGAAAAAAAAAAAACACATTGTTATAATCGAATTTGCTAGCGCACGTCTAAATTTAAATATTAGAAGCCATACAGCCGATGTAATGCGTAAGGAAGATAAGCGGTTTACCACTAGAGTTGAAGGATGGGTGCCAAGAGAAGGGAAGATCCGTCGAGGACGGCAGGAAATTAGGCGAGGTGTTCAAATTAATAAATTTGCACGCGCACTCATTGGAACCAGCGAGCGCAAGACAGAGGTAATTGGAGAGCGCTTGTAGAGGCTTTTGCTCTGCAGTTTCCTGAAAAAAAAATCCCTATGATGATGATGATGCTCATGATGAGAAAATACATACGGCAATCAACAAACATAACATGTGAAGCTCGAACACCGTTCCACGTGAAAGAAAATTAAAACTACTTGCTCAGACGTATTTCTGGCCACGGAGAGTATAATGATATGAAGAAAAGAGCGAAATTTTAACTGAGGAAGCATTATTTATTAAGGTAAATGTTTAATTAGTAGTTCATTTGCTGAACTATTCATAACTGAAGACTCCCTCTAGAATATCAAAAACGCTAGTATGTGCTGCACATTGTGTTTACAGAACCAGATTAGACTTTTCAGGCTAAAATTCAGTATATCAAAAGATAGACAGATACAAACGAGAGAAAAGTAGGAAGGTTAACCAGAGTTAAAGCGTCGGGTTTGCTGCCTTGCACTCGGGGTAGGGAAAGGGGAAGTAAAGACGGAAAGAAGAGCGGGGACAAAAAGAAAGGCGTGAAAAAAGAAAAGGGATGACATGATTATAGTTGTTCTAATAGACCACTGCCACGTGAAAAGGTCAACAAAAGCTTGAGCGACTTTCAGTGCGGCGACAGTTCATGTCGGCATTCCAAAAGACTGTTCCGAAAGTGGCCTGTCGTTAAGGCGTGCCAACATGGCCGCTAGCGACAGCCGGTGCGCGCTGTATCGAGGACAGTGGCAAACTACCTGTTCTATAGTCTCCTCGCCGCCGCAGTGACTACAAGCCGCCCTCTCGTCCATACAAACTCGGAAGGCAAAACACTGGTGTCGCTTTCACAAGTATATGAAAAATGATAAGTTGGGTTTTGTGTAGTTAAATAGAAAAAGAAAAGCTGGAACAGAAATTGTTCTTTGTTTGTTCATAATCCGGTGCGAGCTGGCCACCAAGCCCAATTCTATATTGATCTCGCTTCTCGTCATGTACAGTCAAAGATAAGATTGCTCTTGCTCCTCTCGCACGCGAGGAAAGTGGGTCTCGGCATTCAATTGAAAAAGTAAGAATTTTCTGCGCTGTTTTTTTTTTGTGTGTGCGTGTTTACACAGCGATATGATCGAGATTCCCTGAAACGCACGCATGCACGCACACACGCACAAAGAAAGATAGAAAGAAGAAAACAAACAAACGAAAAAAATGAACCGGGCATCTCTTGCAAGAGGCGACTCTGGCTATATATGCGCGGCCGGCATTCATAAGTCATCACTCGGGAGCAAAAACTTTCCTGTTTGCGATTCTCGGAAGCAAAATTTTACTACAAGTGACATTTCCCTTTCTGGCAAATCTGTGGAACAGTCCTTTGCCACGCACAGAGCAAATGAATGATGCGAAAAAA
Organism: Dermacentor andersoni; assembly: GCF_023375885.2. Taxonomy (NCBI): domain Eukaryota; kingdom Metazoa; phylum Arthropoda; class Arachnida; order Ixodida; family Ixodidae; genus Dermacentor; species Dermacentor andersoni. Next base: position 99,466,436 of record NC_092819.1, on the reverse strand, counting down.
GAATATTGCTGGCCCGCTGCCAGGATGAATACATCGCACTTCTTTGCGCCCCATGCACAAACAGGACCACCATAGGCGCCGACATACATATGCGGATCTCAAATGAAAGTAGCGTTGGATGCGTAGCGCAGCGGCGACATATCGCTGGCACACGGCAAAAACGAAAACAAACACAACAACAACAACAAAACTTTAGGAAGCCTCACTTGGCATGTCAGACACGACGGAATGCAGATGAATGCCTGTTTACGCCATGCCGGAGAATAACAGCCCGTCGTGGTAGCTCAGTGGTTACGGCGTTGCGCTGCTCAGAGCGAGGTCGCGAGTTCGATCTCTTGCCGTGGTAGCCTCATCCAGACGGGGGGCGGAATGAAAAACAAAATTGCGTGTGTAACGTGCATTGGGTGCACGTTTAAAGATCACTCGAGGCATGGTCAAAATTAATCCGTATTCTCGACTACACGGCGTCCCTCATAATGTACTGTGCAGTTTCGGTACGTTGAACCCCGCAGTTTGATTGATAAATGAGCGAGACAGCTGAGTAATAGTGCCTGTTTAGAGATAACGCGCGTATTTATTTATGAGTAAGTATTATTAATGTTAACTTTGCGCTTTTCTGCTCTGACAAACTACTGCTAACGAAGTACTGGTTTGTTGGAAGCATGCCATTTTATCTGCCTGAAACGCAATGCAGAGGTATTATACTGTGGACATATATTCTGAAGAATCTGGATTTGCGCTTCCTGAACTTAGGACTCTTTTTTTTCTAGTTCACCACCTCCCTACTTCATGCGCTCCACCGCGCCCTCTTTCAAGGATAAAGAAAAAAAATAAACACATTTCTTCTATGATAGAGAGAGTAAGAGAAAGTGACCAATGAAATGGGGGGAGGGAGGGAGCGAGGGAGGGAGGGAGGGGGGGAGGCACAGAGGTTGACCAGGGCTAAAGCTGTTGGCTTTACTGCGGTGGAGCCCCTGCATGTTTATCAACTTTGTGTGCTGTGAGCTCTTAGTTACCTGTATTTCAACATGACGACAGATTCATTGACCCGTGGCAGTTCCTTCATTCGTCTTAGCAATTAATTTTGCAGCAACGAATAATGTATTTTCTTGCGTTACAACGATGATTGTTTTTGGATGATGTTTCCTAATGCGTCGCCTAATATTTGAAGATTCTTACTCTAAGGATTTGGGCCCTATAACGTAAAACTATTCTAATATGTTTTTATTAAAATCTCCTGACGTCATATTTACGTAACCGCCGACGCAAGCATCGGGCGGTCACCAGCAGGGTTGTCTGAACAGACCAATCAAACGATCTCCTCGTGCATAGGAGGTCACTTTTGTTTGCTTGAAAAACGAATAACATTGCCTACACTGAGCAGCTTGTCTTATCTAATTGGCTCACAAGAGCCGAGGAACACACTCAAGTGGAAAGGGATTCGATGGGGCCGAGCCAGTGCACTGAAAATCGTTAACCGGATAAAGAGCGTGGTGCCGGCGCCTGCGATTGGTCCGCTTTCTTTTTTTTAGCTTGCGGTGACTGGTCGAAAATCGCGGCGGCATGCAACAGAAGCTTAAGAATGACGCTAAAACGAATCCTCAGCAAAGGAGAGTTGGCAGAACGAGGCCCTAAACGTGCCGAAAGTGCTCGAATACGTTACACGGCCACGCAAAAAGCTTTATTATACGCAAATAAACCGATGCTTTCCGACAGGTGCGAGTAGCCAGTGCCTGAGCAATCGGTGGCAGCCATATTTTATTCCTTTCGGAACGGGGCAGCGTGGGGCTATTCAGAAGAAAATTCTGTTTTGTTCGGCATATTAATCCATCTTTAACGCGTGCACGTCATTTTGACACTGTGAGTTTTTGCGGTTTTTTGACGTCGCGTGACAGGCAGGTGAAATGGCTGTCGCCCGAAAACCTTTACGTTTGACAAATAGGCGAGGGCTAATGCTTAAGAGGCGTCGAATCAGCAATAAATATTTTTCTTTTGTTCGCTCAAATTATGCGTAATCAGTGTGTACACGTCATATCAAATTGGGAGCTATCGCGGTTCTCGTGACGTCGCGTGACAGACAGGTGAAGTGGGGGGTAGTCCAAAAAAGTTTTTGACCAATCGCGGGGGGCTGATTGCAGAATTCGAATAGAAAGGTTTGGAATAGTTTTACATTATAGCGCCTGTTTTTTCTCTTCATTTTCTTTTAATCTTAGTTAGGCAGACAGAAAGCAGAAAACTAAGCCAAGCTGTCAAAACTATTCCTAACCCTTTTCTGCATTCGGCACGCGGAATGTGTTAACTCATGTTTAACAGCCCAGACTAAACCAGCCCTTCTGTTTGTTCTTCTAATGACCGTGTGACCTAGGCGGACCTCAAACTCTGTGTACACAAAGTGCTTAGACAAACACGTGGAGAGGAATTTTCGGTCTGTGTAAACACATCACAGTATGCAAATATTCATTGCTCTGTGGAAAATCTCCAGGGGGAAAAAAACTTTGAATATTGGAGCAGCACAGGAGAATGCGTATGCGGGAGCCATTTAGAAATGTTCTGTTGTGTGCTCTCGAAATGAAAACAAAAATCCAAGGATGTCGGTAGTAATGTAGACTGTGCACACAGATGGTTTCTAAACAAGCATTGAAAAATAACTTACTTGTTTTCGGCAACCCAACTTGACATCACAACACACGTTTTAAACTCACACAGTTTTTTTTGTTTTTTTTTGCGAAGGATTGGGACATTCTGTGCACATTGCGAAATATAAGCCATAATCAGCGAACTCCTTCCTTGCGGTGTCAGGTTCCCTTCTTTCGGTCACATATTGCGACAGAAATTGTTCTCACATAGCAGTGAAGAATAATTGCGGCATAAACCAAGCTTATTTAGTCATCTGTGGATTACCACTTACGTATACAGACTGACCTAAAGCTTCGAACATGCGCTGTTGATTGCTTGCTTGAGACCAGGCATGTACCCAGGGAGGGGGGCACCCCCGCCCCCGAAACTAGGCTGCATACCCCCTCCCCCCTACCCATGCCCCCATCCCGCACACACATTCCTAAAGCACTTCAATTAAACCTTGAAACTTGACAGCAATTCGGCGGCCGACGTTTTGCTGCCTTTTTCACTTCTTTTGGACGGCTATAGTTATGGACATCTCCTGGGGTGTGAAGGCCAGTTTTCTCATCTATTCAGTGCCCGCGCGATTAACACGAGAAGTGTTCAGTTGTCACCATCTATTGAAGCGGTTGGTCACGCGCATCTCTGTTACTTCGTTAGTTAAAGCTTCATTGTTTAGACTGATCCAGGGACCAGGAAAGGGACTAAGTTTGTAGTCAGCTTGTCTGTATGCTCGTGGAACTAGTGGAGGCCGGAGAAAACGCCAGTTGCGTTTAACTTTTTCTTTTGCTTCATTAAATGCTCGAGTGACGGCTCGCCGCGACGCTGGCAGATCCTCGGACCATATACCCGTGATATAAGTAAGATAAGGTGGAAAATAAAATCATGCGAAACAGCGTCCATCATCAAACCCTGCAATAACCGTTAAACCTATAAGCAATATGAATGTCACCCGTTACACCGTCTGGTTTTTCCCTAATTATACAGCACTTTTCATGCAAAATTGGCAACTGGAAACAAAGAGTCTCAAGGAGTTGAGAGAGAGAGAGAGAATAACGCAGAGAAAGGCAGGGAGGTTAACCAGAGGTAGTTCCGGTTGGCTACCCTGCGCAGGGGGAAGGGTTAAGGGGGATAAAAAGAGAAACAGAGTGGAAGGGGGAGATAGAAAGAAAGGGAGACAAGCACGAACAAAGCGCGTACACTACAGAGCGGTAGGGGGCGGCATTCTTAGAGTCTGTCGTGAAGCCCCGTAGACCGCAAGAACCTTAATAGCGCGAGTAAGGCCTTCAACGCGGATGTTCTTTGGGAGCATTGGCCTAAAGCTTTTAGTTCTGAAAGTGGGCGATTGTCCAACTGGTCCAGTACTCTGCACATCACTTGATCACGTGATCTACTGAGGGACGGAGCCGAGGCAACAGCCAAACCGGAAAAAAAAACGACAATTAACAAATTTAACCATTGTGTGTGAAAACATTTATGGATCAACATCTTTTTATTTAAAAAGGAAGTTGAGAAAACGCCGCCGGAAGTGATGAAGTATTCCTTGTGTTTTCTGAATGACGCTTCTACCGTTATCAGCCTAACCGCCTGACGTAGCCACTTCTCTGCTACGCTTGTGTGGGTTATTTTCTAATCTTCCGCGGTGGGCGCAGTACCAGTGGCGTAGCCAGAAATTTCGTTCGGGGGGGGCTCATATTAAGCTCGGCCTCCTCCTAAGAGGAAACATTAGGTCGGATGCTCCTGTCTAAATACATGTAGAAAGAGAATTCGTTTTTCTCGGCAACCACTGCACCAAATTTGATCAGGTTTGTAGCATTTAAAAGAAAAACTCATATTATAGTGACTGCTTGTTTCGAATTATCGATTTAGGTCGTCGATATTTTATTAAAAAGGGGCAAAAATTGAAAATTTTCAGAAAATGACACAATGAAGGTTACAACTCTGGAAATCAGCAATGAAAATTGATATCACAATTCTGTGAATTGCACATTATAGTACATCTACAGCGGAAGCGGACAAATTTGATATGTTACACATGAGCCTCAAAAAATGAAGTATTATGGAAATACGGCTCTTACAGAACCCTTGTACATAAAATAACCAATTCACGTAAGATACAAAAGGACATATCGAATTTGTCCACTTTGAATGGTTTTATGGATGCCGTTTACAGAACCGCGATCTCTGTTCTTGATGCAGAGCTATTAGTTTGTGAACTTCATCCTTATATTTTTTTCGAAGTTTCGAATTTTTCTAAATATTCTAAACAAAGTTCCGACCCTAAATCGAAATTCCACTTCCAACAGACACTAGAATTTACCTTACTCTCTCAAATGCAACAAATTTCATTAAGAGCGATTCAGGAGTTATCTCAGAAAAGCGTTTCTGCGTTTTACTTGTATCTGAATAGGCCGCGTCGGAGTGGGGCCAAGCTAAAGCTTCCTCTTAAACGATTTGCCTAGGGATCAAATACATGAATAATAACTGCATTGCCATTGCAAAAGATGCTGCAAACGAATTCTTGAACGCTACGCACTGTCAATGCAAGTAAAATATGTATTTTTTCATAAAATATTATACTCGTATGTGCCAAAAGTTGTGCCCAACATAACTGATGTCAATGCTTCCATGTTTTTGTCTATTTAATAAGTGAATAAAATATCACACGAGCTTCAGAACTACATCAGTTAGATACCAACAAAGCAGTGCATGCCGCTGATATGAAAAATGTAAGGACCATAAAATGAACAAGTTGAGCACAAATATGTTAATGAAACTTTGTCATTCAAGATCCTTGTTTACATTCTTGTACATATGCAACGGCCAGTGAAAAATCTCAATGACGCTGTCATTTGTTCCACTGTATTAAGCAGGAGCAGCTGTCACCGGTCTTGTATCGTGAGTAATTGCACCGAAAGTATAGTCGCAGCAGAGAGCACGTATAAAAAGCAGGAGTTCTGCAGCATATACGAGGGCGAGTCAAATGAAAGTGAGGCAATGCGAATATATGACAAACAGGGTACTTTATTTAAAAGTAGCCTCCATGAGCATTTAGACATTTGTCCCATTGACTAACGAGTCGCGTAATTCCCGCCTCATAAAGCTCCTTGGGTTGCTGCTTCAAAACGTCTGCAACTGACTTTCACGTCATCGTCCGAGACGAATCTGGTTCCCTTGAGCTGTTTCTCCGGTTGCCCCAAAATGTGGAAGTCGCAAGACGACAGATCTGAGCTGTATGGCGCATATTGCAGCGTTTCCCACTTGAACTTCGCCAGTTTTGTACTAACCACATCAGCGACGTTGGGACGGGCATTGTCGTGGAACAAGATGACCCCATTCGTCAATTCTTCACGCAGTTTGTTCTTGATTGAGACACGCAGCCGATCCGGCGTTTCACAATATGGGAAACAATTGATAGTCTTTCAAGATTTAGCAAGTTCTATCAGCAATGGCCCCTGACGATCGAAAAATAAAAGTGAACAACACCTTTCCGGCGGAAATGATAGCCTTTGCTTTCTTGGGGGGTGGTGAATTCGAATGTTTCCATTGTAAGATTTGCCGTCGTGTTTCAGGCTCGTAGTAGTGGCACCATGGTTCGTCCCCGATCACAACTGCAGACAAGAAATCGTCACCCTTATTGTGATACCGGATCAGATGAGTAAAGGCAGCACCGAACTTATCCATATTCTGGCGGTGGTTCAAAATCTTGGGCATCCATTGGGCACACAAGAGCCGATAACCGAGATGTTCATGAATGATGGCGTGAACGGTGACGGTGAACAAAACCGTGACTGATGTTCACACGCTCTGCCAGTTCATCGATGCTTATCCTCCGTTCTTGTGTCATCAGCTCATCAACTACTGCAATTTCGTTAGGGGTGATTGCACGATGGCTTTGGCCCGGTCTGGGATCGTCTTTGCAACTTTCACGTCCTTCTTTGAACCGTTTGTTCAAACGCTTCACAGTAGCCAATGAAATGCAATGTTCAATGTACACGGCAGCCATACGGTGACTAATTTCTTTTTGGGAAACCCCCCACCTTCAGCTGACAAAAACCTCACGGCACCACGCTGCTCAACTTCTGGAGCGTCCATTACGTCACGCAACCATGTTCAACCCAGTGTACGAGCGCATTAAAGAACACTTATCCTCACACTTGCGAGCCACTTTTGTAAATGAGTTGCCCGCGTGCTACGCGCAGGCCTTGCAGATAATGAACAGAACCATAATTGCGCGGGGTGGGTAGGCTCACTGTCATTTGACTCGCCCTCGTACATTACAAATGCGAAGATACAATGGAATATGCAAATGCGAAGATACAGCTTGATAAATGGCAAAAAATTGCCACTGGAGACAAAGTTCACTGCACGTATACACAAAACCTCGCAACAAGATATCCAAACATACGTATAAGTCTCCTATAAATCTACGTATCTAAGAAAAAGTCATGGCATATAATGGGTCAAACAAGGCAAATAAACCATGTTGGGCAATCACAGATTCGCAGAATCCTAGATCCCGCCCCAATACCATCCACTCCCCCCGGTGCATTGCGCGCGACGGAAGGCGGCGCGCTTGCTCCCCGCTTTTCTCCTTTGCGCACAAAAGACTAAGCCACCATCGTTGACTCACCCATTCCCCCCCACACCCCCCCCACGCTTTCACTCGCACATACAGCATGCGGCGCGCGGTGACGATGTTATCGCCCTTGGACTTTATGCGGAACATGAGGGCGACGGCGACGGCAGGAATGCGCCTAGAGTCTCCATATAATTGCTATCGCAATAATATAGTAAGTGGGTCCGGCAGCTGAAGCGTCCCATGGCCTATTACTTTCCGCAAAAGATGTAACAAAATAGAATTTACACCATGCGACAATTCGCTGCGCCGCAACGTTTATTTTTTTTTTTTTCATTCTTGGGGCGGGGGAACCATAATAGAGACTTTTAGCGTGTCCGGTATTCCGGCAAGTGCGGGCGGTTTGCCGGTTTAGCGGGGGCGCAAACGTGAGCGGCCAGATTGGTGGCGCCAGCTGGTGGTGCAAATCTCATCCACACAAACACAGAGTTAATTACTATATTCTGCTTAGCTGCTGGTGTAAAATTAATTAATTATGGGGTTTTACGTGCCAAAACCACTTTCTGATTATGAGGCACGCCGTAGTGGGGGACTCCGGAAATTTGGTCCACCTGGGGATCTTTAACGTGCACCTAAATCTAAATACACGGGTGTTTTTGCATTTCGCCCCCATCGAAATGCGGCCGCCGTGGCCGGGATTCGATCCCGCGACCTCGTGCTTAGCAGCCGAACACCATAGCCACGGAGCAACCACGGCGGGTCTGCTGGTGTAAATATTCGACAGTGGCGTAATCATGTTCACAATTACGCCGCTGCCAAAAATTTGGACCACTAGCGAAGCAGGATATAGTGGGGACAAATGCAAGAGGACGAAGATTGGCAAGTATCGCCCACAACTATGGCCTTACTCTCCTGAACGATGGTAGCCCCACCTTTCTTCGAGGCGTGACATACGGCAGCTGCCTCGACCTTGCTTTCGTCTCCAACTCTCTCGCCAGATGTGTGAAGTGGTTTCCAGACATTGAGACACATGGGAGTGACCACATTCCCACCTATCTGAACATCAAAGGCTTGTCGTCTACATCAGGCTCACGGAATACCATTCGGACGATTCAATGGGCCAACTTCAAATCTGAGATGGAAGATGCCTGCCGCGAGGGCCTACCCTCTGGGTTAGAGCAAACGATTAAAATGACGATGCAAAACGCCACTCGCATGATGACGATCTCTTCCACGCGAAATGACTTCGACATAGAATTAGAGCGACTTCGAGCGCTTCGTCGCCGGGCGGAACGTCGATATCGACGTACAAAATCAATCCATGACCTTAGGGCAGCCAGGAGGATGCAAAAGAAGATTCAGCGTCGTATGGATAGATTAGCGTCGCAACGGTGGGCAACGTTTTGCCAGACACTCGACCCTCGCAAGCCACTGTCTCACATTTGGAAAACGGTGCAAGGTCTACGTTGCCTTCCGGAACGGCGTTTTCCATTCAAGGCGCTAGCGCTTTTCCAAGGGCGGCAAGACATCGATGTCGCAGAAGACTTTTGTGCGCGGATCGCAGACCAAGCGACTCGTCCAGATCCTCCAGCCCGAGCTGACGTCCCCCATTCCCGTGATTGCCGCATGGACCTTCCTTTTACAATGGAGGAGCTCGAAGCGGCACTAGCTCTCTGCAGGCGCTCATCATCTCCGGGTCCAGATGGTATATCATACCGGGCCTTGTGCTATCTCGGAGAGTCCGCACGGATAGAATTGTTGAGCCTTTACAACTCCTCATGGCAGGAGGGAAATGTTCCTGACGAATGGAAAGTAAGCCGCCTGGTGCCACTCTTAAAGCAGGGCAAATCCCCATTAGAACTCACCTCTTACCGCCCAATAGCACTGGCCAGCTGTGTAGGAAAGATAATGGAACGGATGATCCTTGGCCGCCTGGAATGGTACCTTGAATTTTACAAGATTTATCCGCTTTCCATGGCTGGTTTCCGACGTGACCGCTCTTCCATCGACAGTGTAGTTGATCTCGTTTCATATGTCCAGCACGAAAGGTCCCGTAAGCGTTTATCTGCAGCTTTATTCTTAGATGTGAAAGGGGCATATGATAACGTATTACATGAGGCCATTCTCGACGCTCTTGCGACGGTTGGCCTAGGTGGTCGAGTTTTCTTGTGGATTGCAAGTTACCTGTCTGCAAGATCATTCTATGTGTTAACTGACGATGGCCCAACTACGCGACGCTATACCAGCAGGGGCGTTCCTCAAGGCGGTGCTCTCAGCCCGACGCTATTCAACCTCGCTCTTGTTGGACTTGCTGAATGCTTGCCAACTACCATCAAGATTTCAACATACGCTGACGACATCTGTGTCTGGACTTCGGCAGTCACACGTCCTCAGATACGTGCGCGACTTCAAAGAGCGGCCACTTTGACAGCGAACTACTTGTGTAAACAGGGTCTCAGCATTTCACCTGAAAAATGCGCACTAGTCGCATTTACTCGGAAACCGATGACGCCTTATGTCATCTCAATCAATGGGCGGACCATTTCCTATGTCCGAAACCACAGATTCCTTGGCGTCATTATTGACCGAGACCTCTGTTGGAGCCCACACGTGGCCTACATGAAACGGCTCCTGACAGCTACTTCCCAGTTGTTCAAATACTTGACAGGGAAGACGTGGGGGATGTCAGTAGACGCAATGCTTAAACTCTACAGAGCTCTCTTTCTCGGTTTTTTAAGATACAGTCTACCTGTACTGAACAACACCTGCAAGACAAATATTCGTGTTCTGCAGGCAGTACAAGCTCAAGCACTCAGAGTCTGCCTTGGTTTGCCCAGATGTACGTCAACAGAGGCGACTCTTGCGATTGCTCGGGACCATCCAATGCGAACTCACATTACGGTGGAAGCCCTGAGAACGCACATCAGACATTTTGCACGTGCCCCCTATCACCACCTTGCAGCACTACCTTCAGACAGGCACCAATCATCATTCTCTAAAACTATCAACAAGTACAACGACAAACTTCCCTCGGGCTTCACCGCTGCATCTAAACCATCGATACCCCCTTGGTGTCTTATCAGCCCCACAGTACATCTCAGTGTACCAGGAATCGGAAAAAAGTCTGAACTGTCGTCGCCTGTCCTCAAACAACTGTCTCTGCTTCTTCTGCACGAGAGGTACGCGGACAGTGAACACATTTATACTGATGGTTCCACAAACACCCAGTGTTCGTCCGGTGCTGTGGTTGTCCCAGCAAAAGCTATTACCATCAGCTTCAGGACTGACCACCCGACAACGTCGACATCTGCTGAACTAGCTGCTCTTCGCGCTGCACTCCGTTTCGTCAGTCGGGAGCCACCTCGACAATGGTCCATCTTCAGCGACTCAAAGGCAGCCCTACAATCTATACTATCAGCTCTGCGTCGCGGGCCATTCGAACAGCTCGTATTCGATATTAGATGCCTACTCCATACATCACAGGAGAAAGGACACCACGTGACGTTTCAGTGGCTGCCAAGTCACTGCGGCGTCACTGGAAACGAAGACGCCGATAATGCCGCTCGGGCAGCTCTTGAAGACGCACAAGAAGAGGCCATACCGCTTTCACGATCCGACGCAGCTAGCAGACTTCGAGTGCTTGCACAGGAGATGACGCTCTCTTCATGGTGCACACCAAACAGCCAGACCAACCAGAGCAACCGTCAATACCACCTGCCCTCTTTGATGCATCTCTATATGCCAACTGGACTCCGCCGAAGCGAGGCGACTCTGCTTTATCGCTTATGGTTAGGGGTGGCTTTCACGAAATCTTACTCATTCCGCATTGGAATGGCCGACAACGCTCTCTGCAATGCCTGTCTTTGCGAGGAGACGCTGCAACACATTCTGTGCGACTGTCCTGAATATAATGTTCAGCGACAGTCCCTGGCATCCGTTCTCGCGCACCTTGACACTAGACCATTGTCCCTCGACACGATTTTCACATGCCGCCGACAGAAGACATCGCAGGTGAAGGCGACGAAGGGACTACTTCAGTTTTTGAAAGAGACGGGATTGGACAAGCGGCTCTGACAGTGTTATCACGTACAATGCCAGATTGATGGACTCTACCGGACGATGTTTGTGTGCTGTGCTATGTGCTCTCTCTCTCTCTCTCCCCCTTCCCCATCTTTCATCGCCCCCATCCCTCTCCCATGTGTAGGGTAGCAAGCCGGTTACGCTAAACTGGTTAACCTCCCTGCCTTTCCTTCTCTACTTTTTCCTTCCTTCCTTTATCTCTGTGTTTGTCTGGTTGAACTCTACGCTACCAGGCGGCTGCAGCGATCTGGCTACGCCCCCGCAAATCCGGTAATCCGCCCAAACCGCTCCCGTTTACCGGAATATCGGACAGGCTAAAAGTCCCTAATGATAAAAGAAAAGACAAAGTATGTTGGTCACAATCGAATGCCTACTTTGGGCAACTTATGTGGCTATTAAAGGAATATCGAAGAAAACACGAGACGCTTGGTCCACCAAGAACAATGCGCATACTGCTCCGTATCCTACACCGGCGAGACAAGACTTTCTGGAGAGGTTGTGCTCAAGCGAACGCGGTGCAATCCGTCGAGTCCCCACAGTGATGGCGGCGAGCGACCATTGTTTATTTTTCTCGACTGCTAGCTAGAAAGCGTCCAAAACTCTGCCAGGCAAAAATGCACTCGGCCAGAGAAAGCGCACCGAAGTGCGCCGCGCGGTGGTCGGGGCAACACTGAAAAAACGCATGCGCTCTGGCTGGCTCTGGCAGCCCCCGGGTAGGTGAGCGAGAACAAAAAAAAAATTGAAGAGGCTCAATGTGCCCTCCCGATTAAAAGTCGAAGTAGAATAAATAAATAAGAACATAGTTACCTTGGCTGGCTTTGGTGTCTTCACTGGATGCTTTGGCGCAGGTGAAAAAAAATGTTGATATTTTTTTATGTGACATGACGGCACGATTGAACCACCATGTGCACAACGCTTCCTCCCATCGGGCCTCACTGTGGGCTTTGACAACCTGTCTGATAGTGTGTTGTAGCTTGTCTCATTGTATGGCCCGTTGTACGACTTCGGAAAAGTTAATGCACCTTTGGCATCAAATATTTATGGGAACATTAAACTTACAAAGTTCCGCAATTGAAAATCTAAAGCACACGTTTGGAAAGGTCAATGCACCTTTCACATCAAAAGTTTATGAGAACTTTATACCCATAATGTTTCGGAATTGACATCCACGCGCTTCGTAGATTCCATGATAGAGTGTAGATTCCGCGGCCTCCGCGAGAGGCCACGGCGAGCCCCTTTGTCATCAAAACGCCATTGAAACTTTGTGCTCGGATGGGGATGCTTGCGTTATGTGACTCCCGGTGCATGGACGTTGCCACGAAATTCAACCCGAGTTCGCAATTTTCGCGGTGAAATGGCTTTTCGAGCGTGAAAAAGACATTCTAGACCAAATCCAGAATGATTTCCTGCGCCTGGGGTTGCTTTGGTCGGCGGTGCATGGACAGCACGAAAAAATTTCGGGGGGGGCTCAAGCCCCATAAGCCCCCCCCCCCTGGCTACGCCCCTGCGCAGTACGTATAGAACGGCAGCGTCCTGCGTTCTACGTGGTTGTACGGGACTGGCCGCCACGCATCGTTACGCAACTTCCCAAATAACAATAGGAGTCAGTATGCCACTCAACTTGGTAGAGCAGCAAACGAGGGACCCAAAAGAACTGTGATTGTTCCACAAATATATATTTCTCTATATTTCTTCCAGAGGCAATTAAATAAACGCTACTAGAAAACTTAGTGTGTAGGTGGGTGGGTGGATGGGTGGATGAGTAGATTGATGGATGGTTGGATGGATGGATTCAAAATGGCTGAAGTAGGCAACGTATGCTTTTCGCGTTGATACCACAGACAACATGAACTTCCTCAAGGAAAGCTAAACACGTTAAGTATGGTAAATGAGAAAGGACCTTGCTCCCAGCGCCGGCCCACGTAAGAAAGGTGCTAACTAAAGAAAACGGACTCCAAACTACGTTGTCAAGGTAGGTAGACAGCAAATCTATAAGCGACAACTAGAATGAATACCCACTGCGACGTAGGTTGATATTATCCACGTGACGATATTCACATGTAGTGTGGGAGACGGTATGAAGATGTAGCCACCGTAGCAACGGTTTATTTACGCCGGCCAGCCAAGGTGATGAGGAATGTCTGGAGCGGGGGATACCGCGGCCGCTCAGGTAACGTGCGTCAGCGTCTTCTTTTCTCGCGGTACATGAACGTGAGCCATGTTTTTCTTCACCGACCCTGGAAGCGATAGTGATGATGGTACAGTCGTTTACCTAATTATTAGCCTAAGACGTTTCAACGGCCCGCCACTTGGCTTGCGCCTCTACATCCTGCTTTTACAAAGAGAGCAACAAAGAGAAGAGAAAATCGCCACTCCTCGTATGCACGCTGCATCTTCAGGAGTCCTCACTATACGTGGCCTTTCCATGGTACTGTCACAGCGCATATCATCTTCCAAGTGGGTTCGTCTTTTATGTACGAAAGTGTAGTTGCATAACTTCCTGTTTCGTATGCTACAGTCAAGGTGCCGTCGCTACAGCAGCTTCCGCAACAGTAATCTTTACCCGGAGACCTATGCTGGGAGCGCCACGTGCTTCGCGTTGCATATAGGTGCAGGAGCGCCTTATCATCAATTGTGGGGTTATGATGGTCATTTTGAGCTTGTTCGTTATTCATACGTAAGCCGTTGTGTATGTAGTATGAGCGCTTCCAAAGAATTTGTGCTCTGTTCGCTTCACTTCGCTGAGCGCTTGTAGCCTCTGCAGCCTTACGGGGGTATGAGCCTTTGCCTTTAGGTGTATGAGCCATCGGTGATTTTAGTTTCCTGTCTTCACGTCGGTGTAGACCGGCTGGAGGTCTGAGTTGAAGTGACGGGTTCAGTCTGTGCAGTCTTGTGCGCCTTGTATGTGCGGTGTTCCCCTCTGCTAACGAGATCGTGCGTGCTAAAATGCCAAGTTGTCTCGCCTTCCTATATTACTCTCTCTCTCTCTCTCTCTCTCTATTTTTCTGTCGATGTTACGCCACGACGAAATCCCAGCGATCCAAGCGATGGACAGCTTGGCTGTAAAAAATCAGTGACGATCACGTTACTCTCTACTGCGAAATTTGAGGGCAGCTTTGTAATTGCTTTAATTTTGCGATAAATTGATTGGCACGGACAACCTGGCTTGTGCGGACACGTTGAAAACAGCGCGGAGTGTGGCGTGACTGCCTCGCTGATCGGGAGATCGCGAGAAGCATCGCGTGGATGGCGGGTGGGCGCGATTCACAGCAGCCGCCGCATACAGACCTCCCAGACGACGCGCGATACTCTGGCGCCATCCCGTGGTCATTGTCGCCGCAGCGCGCGTCTTGCGTAGCCCTACACTTTTCTTCTCACGTTCTCATCATAACCTCATCCTCTTTCCGCCTCATACTTCCGCTGCACCCTCCTCATCCACTTTCCTCCTCGCGATCTCTTCGGTCTCGCCGCATTTTTCATCCCCCACTGCACTCCGCGTTTGTTGTTTCATCCTCTGCCTTCGTTCCCTCGGTTACGACAGCGCCGACGCTCGCACGGCGCCTAAGCGCTGCACACAAAAATGGGGAAAGAAAACGCTGCTCTCTCTATACTGGCGCGATTATTTATCCACCGTTTTAAACTATATTACTAGTGTATAGTGTGAATTATTAGTCATTTTTCAAATTTCTTTTACGGAATACTTTTACTCAAAGGTACCAAGATCTTTCTAGTATGTTCTCTGGTTCGAAAAAAAGAAGTTACAAGTCTCCTTTAACGGCTGCGATGACATCTGCTTCCTTGCCCAGGTCAGGCCCACGAACTTCGACATCGACGCCGCCAAGTCCACTTTTCCTGAGCGCATACTATCGTGGTCGCCTTTCTAAGTACAGAGAGACGCTCGTTCCCGTGGTGACCTTGCTGATCTCGACACGTTGGTCAAAGGCCGTGAAATTGCAGCCGAACGCACACCTCGAGCTAGGTGTGAGGCTGCACTCTTCGCACTGTGTATGGGTGGCAGTACGCGCGCTGGTAGCATCCAGAACCTGAGGTCACTGAATGGATTTCGGTCGTGGTCGAGCCAGCGGCTGGTGGCTTTCTATGACATAGTTGAGCATAGTATACAGAATACAACTCGTCTCCCCGCACATTTCCAGTGGTAGATCATAGTTTTGGGGAAAAAGACAAGCACGTATGATCTGCGCAACTTGAAGAGGCGCCGTTCGGAATATAGTCCCTTTCTGCACCATGGTGACACGAAGTGCTTGGCGTTGAACTTCAGTGGCGTTATGTATAAATGGCTCCTTTAACGAACTACAAACAGAGCCAGTTGTAGACGAAGTATTAAAATGATTATATGTGAGATGCCATTAAGACCCGCCACTGAATACTAGAAACAGTCGCTTGGACCAGGTTGGCATCGCAATGGTTCTGCTATGTGCCTGAAAGAACAAACTGCGTAGGAATCTCAGTGAGCACGCCTCCACGAGAGATTCGGGGCAACACAGCGCAGGAGCACCTGGAGTAGCGAAGTTTACCCTAGGTGTCGGTGACTGGCGACACCGCGCACTCCGAGCCAATAGCCACGCACGCCTCAGCGAGTGATTCGATTCGGGCGGCCGAGCGCAGGAGCACCTCACGGGTAACGACATTACACCGAGGTGTCGGTGACTGGCGACACCGCGCACTCCGAGCCACTCACGCTCGACGAGACATGCGTCGGCGAGAAGCTTTTTTTTTTTTTTTTTTCTCGCCTTCGTGCATAGATTGGCCTCCAGCGTTTTCGCCGACAGGCACGCAGTGCAGCGGCAACGCATCCAGAAGTTGAGCTTTACGGTGCAGCTCAGACGATTGCATCAGGTAGTTGAGCGACGTCGTTGATTGATTCGAGGGAGATGCTTTGCCGCTTTTTCCGCCGGTGGTCTTCCCTGCTGCTTGGCCCACAGAAGATGCACTGGAACGACCAAGAATCGACAACGCCAGACCATGGCACTCCGGCGAAAGCAGGCACAAGGCCGAATGCATTTCAAACCGCCAGGTCAAAATCAATAAAAAAAGGACTTTCCGAAATCTGGATACGCTAAACGAACAAAAAGAAAGGTTCCCGAACAATACAAGATACGTATCCGAAAGACCATTAAAGATAGAGACGTTTCCTTGATTGTCAATGCGTGTCAAAGTTGGTGAAATCAGAATTGTTTCGTAAGCCATTTTGGACTGTAATGCGGGCAGGTTGGGGAAGACCAAGGTTGCCAAAGGTTACTTATATTTGCCCCCGAAAAACATGACGTAATCTGTGAGCTTGGGTGCAAGTTCGCCAAGGTTAGGAATGAGATCCGACAACTGTAACCACCTACCGAAATAGCTCTCCGCTTAGTGCTGTCTAAATGCACTCGGCAGAACGAGTACCACATTTGTTAAGCCCAGAATGGGTCCTACCAAACTGAGTAACAAATACTCAGACTCAGGCGAATCACATAAAAAACAAGGAGAATTTATATTCTACACTGACACTAACAACAAAAGCATACCATACATCAATCAAATCACAATCAAAATTAACAAGTTAGGACCTTTTTTGCCTGCATGTACGTAATTACAACAAGCAAACGAAAAAAAACTGACGCTTTCTCTACTCGAGCGTTCAGCATTCTCATTAAAAAATGATCAACAAACTAAAAATAGCTGTGTCTCAACCTTTTCACATGCTTAACACGCGACTACACTTTATCACAGTGAACATTAAAAATGAATACTAAATGAAAAATAACAGAATCTGCTCTGACAGTACCAAGTTCTCAATCACTTGGTGCTCGCAAACACACCTTTTTCAACGCGCTCGAGCGGGTCGCCCATTCTCAGGTCTACGCGTTGTCCAACGGCGAACTAAGAAAAAAAAAACTGATTTGTCTGAAGCACCTGCGACTTTTGATCCGCAGCCTCCAGATGCTGGGAGAGCGGTGCATTGGGGACTCGCGTGCGCACTATCTCTTTGTCCACTAGGCAATCGCATTTCTTTCCCCAAGGAAGGGAGCGTCCATCGAAGAAGTCTTTAGAGCATACCCGACGCTTCGCTACGTTTGACTGATTTCAATGCCTTGACACCACCGCGAACAGGCGGCATTTGTAGCCTCTGAATTTCTATGAAATTCTTGCTTTCTCGTCGGGTGCTGCGCCTATCGTAGATTTGGACAATCGTCTAAGCTTTGGATTTCGCCTACTCGGGTTTTTCTTAACCTCTTGGGGCTTTGCGCGCTTGGCGCCACTCGTGTCGTTGCCCGAGTCCAACTTTATCGGCTTGCGCCTTCGCCATTTGCCGTCGGCGCGGCTGGCAATGCTTGCGGTCTCCGCACTCCCGGGTACTCCGCCTTCTCGTCACAACGATATCGCTCCAGTCAGCAAAACCAAGCTAGGCTCGTGGTCATCCCTAGATGTGTGTGCCTCTGACAGAACATGACTGCATCCGGCGCCATCTGACTAGCCGGCCCGCCATGGGGTCTCTCCTCAACAGGCTCGGCCTTGTTGCTATCATCTCGGCTTGCGGTCTGGGCACTCGTAGCCCCAGGCACGCTGGATTCTCGTCGCAACGATATCACTCCGGGTGGCAAAATCAAGGTAGACTCATGGTCGTCGCTAGATGTCTGTGCCTCTGGCAGAACATGACTGCATCCGACGCCATGTGAGCTAGCCGGCTCGCCCTCCGGTCTCTCCTCGACAGGCTCGGCCTTGTAGCTATCATCTTGGCCATCCCAGTCGGCCTGATTTGGAGCACCCAAATGCCTCAACAAAGCGTTCTTAGCCTCATCGTAATCCCACGCTCATCAGAGGGTCGCTCCAGAAGACTCGCAGTTTTAGACGGGTGCAACGTGACCAACTTCCTGGACCAGAGGTCTCGGCTGACACCTACTTCTTCACACACTCGTTCAACATCAGGCAGAAATATAGCAGTATCACCGCCTGTCATGAAGGGGTGAAGATAGCCTCGCGCTCACTGCCATTTAAATGCTTGAATTTTCTTATCGAGCTCCTTCATCTTCAGAGTGTGCAGTTGCGCTGCCTCTTGATCGCGCCTCTCAGCTTGAAGCTCACATGCGCGCTTTTCTGATTTTAGCTGGCACTCTACAATCACCTCCCAAGTCTCGTCAGCTTACTGGGCCGTCACATCTTCGGCCTGCATCAAATCGAGAATCGCTTTCCTTGTTTTTGCGGAGCCAGCGGAAATGCCCAACTCCTCTCAAATTTAAGTGGGGTCCTGAACTTGTAAGCCCTCTATCGCCATATCGTTCCTCGTGTTGCTGGCCCGCTAAATGTGTCCTTACTTCAAACTAAAATCCAACGCTTAAAGAAAGTAAATTCTGAAATCATAGTCGACCAAAAAAACAAAACACTCTCCTCTAGCACAGGCAGATGCCTGTGCTAGAGAGGTCTGGCGATAGGAAAACAAACATCAGGCACTCACCCAGCCAAAGTGGTTGACGCCGGTCGGGCTTGTATCTGCCATCGAGTGGTGTAGCACGCGTCTCCGGGTCTCGTATCTCGCAGCTTGCCATCCCTGTTGAGCTTCTAGCTTGCCATTCCCATAGCGGCCATCCACTGTCGTGACTCGGTATCGACGACAAGAGGCGGACTTATGGAGCAGACGAAGATGCGGCGAACATCTTTATACAATATGTGCATATAGCAGCTAATAGCACAGAAGTAGCGGGGCCGAAGAGCGCACCAGACCGACGGGGTGCCTGGTGGCGACTCCCTCTTAACAATGGGCCAGCTCTGCCTTAAATCCTTTTAGCGGCTTATCGTCGGAAGCAACGAGGCAGGACCGGTGCTTACGCCAACCGCTTCATTTTGTTTTTTTATCGCGGGAGAACTTCTAGCAGGACACCACCGGACTCCACGGCAAGCGGGCAGCAGTTCTGTAGAATTCTTAAGGCTGACAGAGGTGGTGCTATGTGCCCCCGGACATCCCAGTTCAACCCACAGAAAGGGCTCGGCAGTTCCCTGGAACTTTGCAGGCTGTAGGGCGCGTTACCTCGATGATAGCCACGTAGTGTGGCACAGCAGCGGCCACGCACCCAACAGCACCGCAACATCCGCGCACTCCCCGGGACGGCGCATCGCAGGGGCGTGCTTGGATGTTGCATGACAGTCCAGCTTACGCGGTGACTGTGCCGCGCAGGCCTGTGACTTTTTATTGCAATATGCGATTACATGGATACTGCAGGAGCATTTTTGCCGTCGCCGTCATCGTGAGGTTTCGCGTCAAATCCAAGGGTGATAAATCCGTCGCCGCGTGCCGTATGCTGTATGTGCAAGTGGAAGCTTGCGAGGGAGAGCCGGAGAACCCAGTAGCTGCTAGGGTGCCTCGATGTCCTCCTCGCCCGCCACTCCGTACAGAGTGGAGACATCCGCGGCCTCTAGTGCCGCGTTGGGCCGGCTGCTGGCGGACGCCGTAGTAAACGCCTTTGCACACGCCGTAGGGATGTATTGCCGGCACTCGTGTGTCTTGAAAGCGATCTTCGATGTGGAAAAAGTGCGCGCCCCCGCCGGCCTCATCTTCAAATCGATTTGCGATGTTTGCAGAGTGCGCGTTGTGTCGGTAGCTTCGTATGCGCTGTGCTTTCGATGTTTCGTTCGCGTTGAAGCGAGAGATGCACGAAGGTCAATTCAATCGCTGCTGCTGCCGCGATTCATCACCCTAGCATTCTGATAGCGAGTTTCCGCGCTCATCGAGCGAGATGTGTTCCTGTTTACCTGTGCGCGCGTAACACCGTGCTTGTTAGTTTAGTTAAAACATGTTGGTGGGCTAGTTGGTTGGAATGAATGATAGAATATGTAGGCGCGACTGAACAAGGACGTAGAAAGAAGTAGACACACAAAGACAGCTCTGTCTCTGTCTGTCTCTTTCTTCCTAAGTCCTTGTTGAGTCACGCTTACTCATTCTGCCATTGTTAATTTAGTTGCTATGCGAATGTTTAAAAGTTTATACGGCCACTCAGACTACTATGCTTACTTTCGTACAGCTATCTACTGATTTGCTATTGCTATCGGTGCTTTGTCTTTCGGGCGAAACTGCGACTTTTTTACACAACGCAAGAAATATTTGCGGCATTTTCAGACGTAAATGGGCTCCTAATTTCTGCGGTGCGAAGGGGTAGACCACTGCAGTCGGTAGCGATTAAAAAAAGACAAAAAAGTTACAACAGATCTAATCTCACGATGATTGTCGACGGTAATGCGAGTTGCAATCTAGCAATGTAACAACGGACTGTAGTCCTGACGTAATGTTTACTGGAAAAAGCAACAAAATGTTGAGCCTTTAGTTGGTTTGACTATATGTCATAAACTCCGATGTGGCACGATATGTGCGTGGAAGCATAGCGCCCACTGTATGACACCGAAGCAGCGACGGTGAAATGAAGGAGGAGGAATGATATCGATGGAACGACAAAGACAAATAAGATGTCGGTTCTTAAATTATTACGATGGTATCACCACGACAACGTGACGACGACATGAGGACAATGAGATCCCAATGACTGTGTGACAAAGATGAGATGACGACGATGGAATGACGAGGACACGACCAAGATGGAATGACTATGACGGTCACAATGATAGCATAACATGTGAGGGGGGGGGGGCATTATCACGACTGAAGGCTGACAGCATGATTACGACTCATAAACTTTGGCGCCGCCAAGTTTTGTGAGTGATAGCACTGGCTAACACTCCCAGGGTTCTACTAGGAAACATAAATGTCCAAGAAAGTGGATGGGGGAATGGCGTCGCGGTAGCTCAATTGGTAGAGCAATCGCACCCGAACTGCGAAGCTTGTGGGATCGTTCCCTACCAGCGGCAAGTTGTTTTTTCATCCTCTTTTATTTCCATTAATTTATTGTTTCTTTATTTCATTTATTAAGCACAAGTAATTTCCCCTATGTTGTCCTTGGTGTCGGTGTCTGTTGGCTTCTTGTGATATGACCAATAAAAATCGGGCCCCTCAGTTAACCTCCTTCTCGTTTAGACTTGATTTAGTATTTCGACGCTCTTGCCTTGCGACGACCTGCGTTGTGCACGGGATGAACGTGGCGGGGCAACGGGGCGACAACGAGTTTCTCCCCTATTTCTCGCGGAATTTGGGTGTTGTCAGCTAATTTCTTGGTGGGGGCGAGTCCGATCTCCTCGACGATCCGCCTGCCGGCCACTGTGGTAGACAGCCGAGTTAGCTGGGCCCATTCCTGAGCCTCGGCTATTTCCTCCATGGGGTTGTGTATACCGACCCAGAGGAAATCCTCGGTATGCGTTCTGACGGGCAGCCCGAGGGCTTTCTTGACGTTTTTTTCTAATGAGGGATTAGAGTTTGTCGCGCTCTGCCCTGAGCCAGTTGTGCAAAGAAAATTGTCTCCAGTCCAAGCGGTGAAGGTGGTTGGACAGCGAAGCTGTAAACGACAACTAGAACGAATAACTATTGCGATGTACGTTGAAATTATTCACGTGGCGACATTCGCAGCGACTCGATGAAGTAGCCGCCATAGCCACAGTTTACTTAAACGGCCAGCCGTGGTGTCGCGGGATGTCTGGAGCTGCCGATACCGTGGTATCTCAGGTATAGCGCGCCAGCGTGTTCTATCACGGCCACTGGATCAGCCCAGCCAAGCGGCCGAGAACACAACTACGGGTGTCAGGTTCGCTACCATTGCAGTCCGCCTGACGCGGCAGGCCCCACACATTTTTTTGTTTATCAGCGCACACATCTTGTGGAAGTGCACACAGATCAGTTCAGTATACGTAGAGGACAAGATAGAACCGGACCTTCTCGAGGAGCGATGGCTAAGCGCTCTGACTAGCTCAGAATTACACGACCAATTATGGGCTATCCAGCGGGCCCGGGCAGCGGTGGAAAGGCTATGCCTCACCGCACACAATGCCCGGGTGGCCTGAGCCCGGGCTGGCAACCTCGCAGGTCCTTTTTCCACTAAAGTTTTTTTCCGTCCGTTCCGTTTTGTTTATCAGCAGCCATGGTTCAATTCTCGCGCTACATGCACGTTAGCCGTCTTCTTCACCGGCTCTGGATGCAATAGTCACGCCACTACAGGGCCCCTTGCTAGTGCGAAGCACCATTGAAATACGCCCAAAAAGCACACGAATAGAAAGTAGAGAGATTACCAGCCTATTGGCATGGAAGAACGAAAAATACAGGAGGGAGCATTATTTCACGCATTCAGCCTTGGCAGGCGAACGCTCGTTAAGCCACAGTGGTAGCCCAAAAAGTGGCCTCATGGAGGAAAAATCAAGATTTCCTGTGAAATTTGGTTCCCTGTAGCTATGCCAGTATTTTTTATTCTGTGCGCGCTTGTTCAGCTGCCAAGCCGTGGCTCTGTCTGCTGAGCGGGAACACAAAAAACAACCGCGCACTTAGCGTGCAATCGCGTGTTGGGCCACCAGGTTTGGCCTCAATCGCGTTGCAGTAGGCTTCCACCTATCTTTTTCCTTCCACCATGCCTATTGGGGGCGAGGACTGACGGAGTCGCCATCTGACGGAATGACTCGCTTGCGTAGTATGAGGGATAACGTGGCGCGCTCCTCATAGGTTTGGCTCTCGGCGCTCAAGAATAACACCAGATCACACCACACCACACGGAAGCCTTCCAGGAAATTTCTGTATGTACTCTTGAAACGAAGGAAGTTTTGATAATAGTCCTGGGCAAACAGGAAGCACGTAATTTTATCGGAAACGTACAGTAAACGTTTACTGCACGCGGTCGCCGCGACGGAGTCGCCCAAACCGGCTTCTTGCGTGAAAGGTAGGCACTCTCTGAAAGCAAACTGTTTAAAATATGTTTTTATAGTGGGCAGTCTGTGTAATGAAATGGAGCATACCAGAATGAAGCCTTAATGCAGCAATCATACGGGTTCGCAGTGACCGACTGAGCGTCTGCATGTATGCCCGCGCAAAATGTTTCGCTTCGTGCTATGACCTTCAGGCTGCAGCATATGAGCATTTAACAGTACACCAACGACTGTTGCGTGGACTATCAGAGGGGTTCAGAAATATTTTCCTTATAACTAGGGACTTCGACGCCTACGGCTACATGTAATGTCCCGTCGCGGCGATTCAGTCTTCTTTTTTCTTAGAAATTCTTGGACGTTTCATTATCACTATTTATCACGTTGCCTCGCACTCTATGTATATCGGTATTCTCAGCGAGCAAATCCGCGCTGCTTCTTTTTCTTAATTAAGCCCGTTCAATGTTTGGTGGTAACACGAACACAAACATATGTCATGCCTTTATTTAATGTGCTTCTTACCATTCCCTTTCCATTGCAGTGAACTTGCCAGTATCTAGCGTCAAAACCTTTATAGACCAAAGCTTCATGACATCAGCTGGGCAGCGGGAGAGGGCGAGCGCCTCAGTGAGCGCTTTCTGCTACTCACCGCGAACATCGCATTCCCGACGCCGTAGACGAAATCCCTCGCGAAAGATCTTGCTTCCCGAGTTGTAGCCGATGGCTTCTTGCCGGCTCTAAATTTTTGCGATCCAATCTTTACGCAGTTTCTTGTCCGCAGGTAGCGTGTGAAGGCTGCCACTGGGCTCCGTTCCGTACGTGCGGCACCGAGCAGTAGCCTACCGTGTTGGACGCCATCAAAGGCAACCACTACCTATTAAAGTGCTTTCAAGTGTAGTGAAGCAGATGCCCTAGTGGAAAAACTTCCACACTTACTCCTAACCGCAGCGCAGCTGAGACTTCAAACTTTCGTTTAGAGCTCGCTTCGGCGCTTCCGAAGCAGCCGACATGGCAGCTGTTTCCACGTGATCGCTCACACCACGTCACGCCGACGGCGGCGCTAGCTTTTCCAGTGGTGGAACATGCCCCCAATAAACATTAGTGGCAATTCCTACCGTCCATTAAGAAGGACAGGTAAAGTTCGTGTTGCCATGAAGGGCACAAATAGCTCTCTGGTGGCAGTGGCTGAGAGTGTCTGGAACCAGGGCTCGTTGTCTTGTGCGTTGATGACGTCGTCTTGCTTTGTCGATGTCTGCGCGCCAAGTGAGCTGCAATTCGACAAGCAGAGTTTGGGCGTATTAGCCGATTCTTGACGCATGCCGAGAGTTCAGCCCGTTGAGGGGAACAACGCTGAAGACGGTGTCGTCGAACGGCCTGCAGCGGTGGCGGTAATGAAGAACTGCGAGTGTCGCTGTGCCCTGTTGCCCTTACTGATTCATGCTGCGTCGTCATTTCAGATGCGGTGACGGTTGTGTAGGGCGTCGTATTGAGACAAGATGCCAAGATGAGGTAGCCACCGTACCCTCGGTTTGTTTAGGCCGGTCAGCCATGGTGCAGTGGAATCTCGAGCAACCGATACCGCGATCGCTCAGGTGGAGCGCGTGAGCGTGTTCTATTCTTACGCTGCATGCACGTGAGCCGTCTCCTCCTTCACCGACTATGCAGGCGATAGTCGCGCCGCTATAGTAGCTAAGTATCAGCTGAAGACGTGTCGACGGCCTGCGACTGGACTTGCGCCTCTACTTCGTGCTTTTATAAAGCCAAGAATAATTCGCCGCTCCTCGTATACACGCTGCTCTTCCGGAGTCCTCACTACTGAACAGCATAGCACTGTAACAACAAAAATCAGTTGCTAGACGGGTTATTTTATTACGTACTAAAGTGTAGTTACTCCCTGCTTCATATTGTCATGTAGTAGTGACGGTAAATAATACAGCGGCAAATGTGTGAATGACGAAATTAACTCTTATTGGGCAAATTTATGCCCACAAATCAAGTTACACCCAAAGCACAGCGATAGCGGCGAACATGGCCGGCCATCGTCGTAATCTCGTCTACCCGTCAGGCGCGCCGGCTTTTATACACGAGCCATCGAAAGTTCCAGAGCAATCGCTGGTGCCCGCGTGTCTTCCAGAAAGTTCTACACAATTCCCGTCGCACATGAAATCAGATTACACAAGCTTCGGTGACAACCAGACAGTAGATAGAGCCATCAATAACTTTCGAGAAACTTAGATACGTGCGGGATTGTCCCGCGCTGAGCGATAACCTTTGTCAGACGGTGAAAAACAGCCACCAGAAAAAGATAGACAAGTACAAATGTCAATACTTTACAGCCAAGCTGCCGTTCCCGTGGCAGCTTGCGCATTAGTAATATTTACTGAGAAACGTACATGCGTGTAGCGCTGCGTGCTTCGCATTGTAAGCAGGCGCAGCAGCTCCTTATAATCACTAATATGGTTCGGATGCGTAGGGTGAAATCACGGCCTGCTGAAGGTTCTCGCAGATGCTCGGGACCGGCAGATGTCGGAGCTCCGCAATAGAACCAGCTGGCAGCTCGCGACTTGCATGGAGATAGCGCAAGTGTTGGTCACTCACGTTGTTGACGTAGAAGTGGGCCTCGAACTGAAGAGACCACATGGCAGAGCTCCTACTGCTAAACTTTGGTGGGCCATCTAACCGCGGTAAGTGCAAGCGCAGAGCACCGAAAGGCTTGATTGTTGCTGCTTGTGGTGAAATCTCGTATGGAGATAGTTTCAGGGTTGTGGTCGTCACTGATGGCATTATGAAGATTGTGCTTGTGGCGTCGCCGTGCCTGCGAGAGCGAAATTCGCAACTATTGGAGCTGGTGGGAGAGCCTCTGAATCGGTGGTGAATCAAGTGGCCCCTACCGAAGAGCTGATATCTTGCGGGAATGTCCAAGGACGTAGAGCGGCGGGTAGTAGGGTTGCTGAAAGCGCTTGCGTTTGGCCCTAAGAAATCCTTGGAAAGAGTCACGCACCTGCTTTAGGGATGTGGAGGAGGCTGACGGACGGAGTAAAAGTCCGATGCTGGGACCAGCACGTGCTGATGATCAGCACAGCTGGACTCAGGCGATGTGGGACGACAAGATGCGCAATGACACAAGAGTTCAAATGGCAAAAGCTGTTGTGATTGAACGCTCGAGGTGACGTGATGAGCAATGACGGCTCCACGCCAGGCTTCATCGAAGTTGGGGCCGGGGAGTGGCAGCCCGAGACTAGAAGGCCGCCGGAGCCTTGATCCTTGCTGATACGAACGTGGCTGTCCAGCTGGATGAACCAGATGTCCGGCATGTCGATGTAGAATTTCCGGACACCCTACAACCGCGGGCCGTCTGCCGAAAAGCGTGAGGCCACGTCACTCTCGCCTTGGCAAGGTCGATGCGTTGACGCTGGCATGGATGGACTGGGTCGTCCGGGTAACCAGTTTGTGGGAGACGGTGGTGCGAAGAGATAGCCGCCGTACTCACGGTTTGTTTAGGCCGGCCAGCCATGGTGCAGTGGAATCTCTGGAGCGACCGATACCGCGATCGCTAAGGTGGAGCGCGTGAGCGTGTTCTATTCTTACGCTGCATGCACGTGAGCCGTCTCCTCCTTCACCGACTCTGCAGGCGATAGTCGCGCCGCTATAGTAGCTTACCTAAGTATTAGCTGAAGACGTGTCGACGGCCTGCGACTGGACTTGCACCGCTACTTCGTGCTTTTAAAAAGCCAAGAAAAATTCGCCGCTCCTCGTATACACGCTGCTCTTCAGTAGTCCTCACTACTGAACAGCATAGCACTGTAACAACAAAAATCAGTTGCTAGACGGGTTATTTTATTACGTACTAAAGTGTAGTTACTCCCTGCTTCATATTGCTACGGCACAATATGCGCGATCACGAAAGGCCAGCAGTGTGAAGACGACGACGACGATTAGAAGCTAGCGCGGGCTGTTGCCTCTTGGCCAAGCGCAGCGTATTTTCCTTGTAAATATATTTGTACATAGCTTTTCGTCTGCGTCTTCCTACGTAACATATCTGGTGGAGGTGGACGTTCCTTGTACCTCGTCACGGAGCTTCGCAGTGGACGGTACGTCGAGCCTTCCTTCATGGCTCCCGGCGACGACAACCCGACTCCGCCGGCTCCGACACCTGCTGCCACTTCGACGACCTACATCACTCTCCCCGCTCCCCGTGATCCTGGCGTATTCTCGGGCCAAGATGGGGAAGACGTCGATGACTGGATCAGCCTGTATGAACACGTCAGCCGCAATAACCGGTGGGACCCTACTATTATGCTCGCCAACGTAGTCTTTTACCTCGGTGGCACACCTCGAGTTTGGTATCGCACGCACGAAGATGAGCTCACCAGTTGGGATTCACTTAAGACACAGCTTCGAGACTTGTTCGGCAACCCCTACGGTCAACAACTTGCCGCGCAGAAGGCGCTTTCCGGCCGTGTGCAGACGTCAACAGAGCCCTATGTCACGTACATTCAGGACGTCTTGGCTCTGTGCCGCAAAGTTGACACCCACATGACTGAGTCAGACAAGGTTTCCCACATCCTCAAAGGCATTGCCGATGACGCCTTCAACTTGCTCGTTTGCAACAACGTAGCGACGGTGGATGCTGTTATAAGAGAGTGCCGCCGCCTGGAACTCGCCAAAAGCCGACGTATTGACCAGCAGTTTGCCCGTCTGCCCAACACCCCAGCGACATCTTCCTGTGCCGACGCTCCTCGTCCCAACAACACTGCCGATGTTACCAGGATCGTCCGGCATGAGATCGAGGCCGCCTATCCGGCTGCCTTCGACTCCAGTCCCACCAACACATCTGCAGTCACGGTCTCACTGATCCAGGCAGTTGTCCGCCAGGAGTTTGAAAACATGGGTCTTCACACCATCTGCTCGGCCCATCGCCCTAATACCCGCCCGGCTTCTTCGATTTCGCCCCGTCCCGCATCTTCTTACCCACCACGTTTCCGCAACCCATCTGAATGGCGCACTGCTGACGACAAGCCTATTTGTTTCCACTGCCATCGAATCGGGCACATTTCTCGGCACTGTCGTAGTCGCTGGAGTTCCCCGAGCCGGCCTACTTATACTGCCTACTCTCGCCCCTCAGGTGGCCCTTCTCGTCCCTATGCCGCACGCTCCGATAATGCCGCCACTGATTCTCCTGCAACGAACCGCCCCTATTCTCGTTCGCCTTCGCCCCAACGACGACAATCTCGCTCTCCCCAGCCCCGTCGCGCCTATTCGCCGACTCCCTTCGGACGCCGCTCCCAGCCGGAAAACTAGACGATGCAGCGCCTCGAGGTGACGCTGCATTGCTCCCTACGCCGCCAAATCCTCTACTGACTTTGCCCACTCATCTGAACCTTCTTGACGTGCAAGTCGACGGTGTTTCTGTGTCTGCTCTCATAGACACTGGGGCGCATTTGTCCGTAATGAGCGCTGACCTTCGTAACCGGCTCAAGAAAATTATCACGCCCGCCACGACGCCTGTTGTCCGTGTCGCCGATGGCGGAACAGCCCCCGTAATTGGTATGTGTACCGCCCGCGTCTCCTTCGCCGATCGCTCAACAATCGTGCTATTCACAGTCATCGCCCACTGTCCCCACGACATCATCCTCGGCTTAGACTTCCTTTCCGCACATTCTGCTCTCATCGATTGTTCCGCCAGTACTCTCCGCCTTGACCTGCCTGTTCTGGATCCTGCTGAACCACACCCCAGTCGCCTCAGTTCCGCCGACTTCGTTCGCTTGCCACCTTCGGCACTGACCTACGTTGACCTAGTGTCATCCCCACCAGTCCCCGACGGTCACTACATCGCGGCTCCTATGCAAGACGTCCTCCTTACACATGGGATCACAGTACCCCATACAGTTTTATCTATTACGGCGAATTGCGTCTGCCTGCCAGTGGTCAACTTTGGCTTGACGACACAAGTGCTGCCACGTGGGATGTCTTTGGCCCAGCTTTGTTCATTCGAGGATCACTCAGTAGCATCCATTGTAGTAGACGACACTTCATCCGATACTCCTCTACCATCGCAGTCGGCAAATTGTACCATCGCTGACTTACGGAAAATGATTGCCCCCGACTTGCCCTCCGAGCACGCTCGTGAACTCTACCGCGTTCTGTTTTCCTACCACGATATTTTTGACTTTAACGATCGTCCTTTAGCCCAAACTACAGCTGTCAAACATCGCATTAATACCGGCGATGCCCCTCCTATTCATCGCCGCCCGTATCGAGTGTCACCAGCTGAGCGTCAAGTTATTCACGCAGAAGTTCGCAAAATGCTTGCCAAGAACATTATTGAACCATCATATAGTCCATGGGCGTCACCTGTAGTACTGGTCAAAAAGAAGGATGGCTCATGGCGCTTTTGCGTGGATTATCGGCACCTTAACAGGGTTACCAAAAAGGACGTGTATCCCCTACCTCGGATTGATGACGCCCTTGACTGCCTCCACGGTGCTCGCTATTTCTCTTCTATTGACCTTCGCTCCGGCTACTGGCAGATTGCCGTGGACGATCTCGACCGCGAGAAGACTGCTTTTGTCACACCCGACGGTCTTTATCAATTCAAAGTGATGCCGTTCGGTCTATGTAACGCCCCTGCCACTTTTGAACGCATGATGGACTCCCTTCTTCACGGTTTCAAGTGGTCCACGTGCCTGTGCTACTTGGACGACGTTATCGTATTCTCCCCAACGTTCGCTACGCACCTCGAGCGCCTCTCAGCAGTCCTGGACGTTTTTCGGCGAGCCGGTCTGCAACTCAACGCATCGAAGTGCCAATTCGGCCGTCGCCAGATTACCGTCCTTGGACATCTCGTTGACGCGAACGGAGTGCAACCGGACCCAGGCAAGATCCATGCTGTTACGCACTTCCCTGTTCCGAAGTGTGTCAAGGATGTGCGCAGCTTCATCGGCCTTTGTTCGTACTTCCGCCGTTTCGTGAGAAATTTCGCCGCCATAGCACGACCACTAACCGACCTTTTGAAAAAAGACGCTCCTTTCCAGTGGGGCGATAACGAGGCCTCTGC
Organism: Dermacentor andersoni; assembly: GCF_023375885.2. Lineage (NCBI taxonomy): Eukaryota > Metazoa > Arthropoda > Arachnida > Ixodida > Ixodidae > Dermacentor > Dermacentor andersoni. The sequence continues at coordinate 99,436,317 of NC_092819.1, read as the reverse complement.
ATTCTCTCATCTAATCGACATTCTCACAACGCCTCCCGTTTTGGCCCATTTCGATCCTTCTGCGCCTACCGAAGTCCGTACTGATGCCAGCGGTCACGGAATTGGAGCAGTACTGGCACAACGCCAGCGTGGCCACGACCGTGTTATCGCTTACGCCAGCAGGCTCCTCTCACCCGCGGAGCGCAACTATTCCATCACTGAGCGTGAGTGTCTGGCCCTAGTTTGGGCGGTTGCGAAATTCCGCCCATACTTATATGGCCGATCCTTTTCCGTTGTCACAGACCATCACGCGCTTTGCTGGTTATGCTCACTGAAAGATCCTACAGGAAGACTTGGTCGCTGGGCCTTACGCCTCCAAGAATATTCGTATACTGTCACCTATAAATCTGGCCGACTACACAAGGACGCTGACTGCCTGTCTCGCTACCCGGTCGACGAGCCTGACGACGCCGACAGTAGTAGCGCCAACGGCATTTTCTCTGTCTCTGCCTTCGGTAACATCGCCGATGAGCAGTACCGAGACCTATCGTTGCGAGCACTTATCGAGCGTCTGCGCTCTACACCTACCGACGCATCCGTTCGCCGATATGTCCTCCAGGGTGGCATTCTGTATCGAAGGAACTTCCTCCCTGACGGCTCTGACCTTCTTCTTGTCGTGCCAAAACAGCTACGACAGACTGTGCTCTTTGAGATGCATGACGCACCCACTTCAGGACATCTTGGGGTAACCCGCACGTACGACCGCGTCCGCCGCCGCTTCTATTGGCCTGGTCTCGCTCGCTCCGTTCGACGCTATGTTGCTGCCTGTGATCCCTGCCAGCGTCGGAAGACACCTCAGGTGCTACCTGCCGGTCATCTCCAGCCGATCACCGTCCCTGTGGAACCGTTCTTTCGTGTTGGATTAGACCTGCTCGGTCCCTTTCCCACGTCATCTTCTGGGAACAAATGGGTAGCCGTCGCGACTGATTACGCCACCCGATACGCTATCACTCGGGCTCTCCCTACCAGCTGCGCCACTGACGTCGCGGACTTTCTCTTGCGTGACATTATCTTGCTTCATGGCGCCCCGCGACAGCTGCTTACTGACCGTGGTCGAAACTTCCTCTCGAAAGTTATCGCTGACATTGTGCGTTCCTGCTCCATTCAACACAAACTGACTACTTCATACCATCCTCAAACCAATGGCCTGACAGAGCGGTTAAACCGTACTCTTACCGATATGCTGGCCAAGTACGTTTCCAAGGACCACCACGACTGGGACATTGCCCTTCCTTACGTAACATTTGCGTACAATTCTTCCCGGCACGACACCGCCGGATTTTCTCCCTTTTATCTACTGTACGGTCGCGAACCTACCTTGCCCCTAGACACGGCACTTCCTCCTGCTGCGGTCTCAACAAGCGAGTATGCGCGCGACGCCATCGCCCTCGCTGACCATGCACGCCAGCTTGCCCGTGCTCGACTGACGGCCTCACAGACCACTCAGCAGTGTCAGTACAACGCCCGCCATCGTGACGTACAGTTTTCACCTGGTGCGCTCGTGCTCCTGTGGTCGCCCTCTCGTCACGTCGGACTTTCAGAGAAGCTCCTTTCGCGATACACAGGGCCCTACCGCGTGCTGCGCCAGGTGACGCCTGTGACTTACGAAATTGCTCCTGTGGCCTCAACCTCGTCCTCTCCTGTGGCATCTAGTGATGTCGTACACGTCAGTAGGCTCAAGGCCTACTACACTGCTTCCGAGTCCGATCTTTAGTCGCTCCGGGACGGCGCTTTTGCAGCCGGGGGTAGTGCTACGGCACAATATGCGCGATCACGAAAGGCCAGCAGTGTGAAGACGACGACGACGATTAGAAGCTAGCGCGGGCTGTTGCCTCTTGGCCAAGCGCAGCGTATTTTCCTTGTAAATATATTTGTACATAGGTTTTCGTCTGCGTCTTCCTACGTAACAATATTGTCATGTAGTAGTGACGGTAAATAATACAGCGGCAAATGTGTGAATGACGAAATTAACTTTTATTGGGCAAACTTACCCCCACAAATCAAGTTACACCCAAAGCACAGCGATAGCGGCGAACATGGCCGGCCATCGTCGAAATCTCGTCTACCCGTCAGGCGCGTCGGCTGTTATGCACGAGCCATTGAAAGTTCCAGAGCAATTGCTGGTGCCCGCGTGTTTTCCAGAAAGTTCTACACAATTCCCGTCGCACACGAAATCAGATTACACAAGCTTCGGTGACAACCAGACAGCAGATAGAACCATCAATAACATTCGAGAAACTTCCGATACGAGCGGGCTCGTCCCGCGCTGAGCGATAACATTTGTCAGACGGTGAAAAGCAGCCACCCAAAAACGATAGACAAGTACAGATGTCAATACTTTACAGCCAAGGTGCCGTTCCCGTGGCAGCTTGCGCATCAGTAATCTTTACTGAGAAACATACATGCGAGTAGCGCTGCGTGCTTCGCATTGTAAGCAGGCGCAGGAGCTCCTTACAATCACTTATGTTGTTCGGACGCTTGTTTTGAGCTTGTTCTTTATTCAAACGTATGCAGTTCTATATGTTGTATGCGTGATTCCAAAGACTTCGTGCACTGTTCGCTTCGCTTTGCTGAGTAGCCTCTGCCTTACGGGGGTAGGAGCCTTTGCATTTGGTAGTATGGGCCATAGGTGATAATCGCTTTCTGTCGACGTTACGCCACAAAAAAATTCCGGGATCCTAGCCATAGACAGCTTCGCTGTAAAAATGCAACGAAGCTTATGTTACTCCCTAATGCGAAATCTGAGCGTAGCGCTTTACCTGTTTTCATTTTGTGATATATTGATTGGCGTGGACAATCTTGTGAACGAAGCAAAACCAGACGCTGGTGTCATAGTGCCCAAAAATTATACATTTAGGCGAGGCCGCAGAACCAAGCGGAAGTTTGATTCCGCCGATTCTGCTGCTCGCGCACCGTCAGCATGCTTGCCGTGTCCTCGTCGTCTTTTTGCCACCCGACGATTTATTTATTTATTTATCATACCCTCAAGGTACGGTTGTAGATTGCAGAGGGGAGGGGCAAAGTAAATACAGAGGCAAATCACAAAATAAGGAAAGAAGGCAAACAACATGGCAAAAAACGTCGTATACAAAATAAGAATGGTAAATAGAAACTTGTAAGCGTGGCAAAAATACATGACGTAACAAAAAAATAAAGGAAAGAACATACGATATAAAAATACAAGCGATAATGTAAAATAATGGCATAAAAAGCAGTTATTATACAGAACAAGCAAACGCAACATTCATCTATAACATGAAGCTTTGAAGTGTGCTTTTAAAGTTATTGGTGTCAATTATGCTCGTAAGTAATGCGGGTAAGTTATTCCAATCTTTGCTCGTTTGGGGAAGAAATGAATATGAAAAGCCGACGGTGTTGCAGTGCGGAATGTTTACCTTTTGGCGGTGGTCTATGCGAGATGAAATGTACGTGGTCTGGGCAAGCAAGCGGTTGCATACCATTGAGGCATACCATTGATACCAAACGTATCCTATCATATCATATCATATCATACCATTGCATACCAAACGCATACCATTGAGGCATGTAGTGCGCTACAGAGGAACCCCTTCTAGCGAGGAAGCTCTGAGCTGGACGAATGGCCAAGCGTGGACGGCGGTGGTGCGAAACGCAGCCGGCGAGTAGGACTGGCCTCGTGGGAAAGGAAAATGACAGCAGGAGTGGCTAAAGCGTCAGAGTCCAAGTAGGCAGGCTTCAGAGGGCCGACTAAAACCGTATCTTCCCTGTCGTTGATCAGCAATAGAAAGTGTTTAGGTGCACGCTTGAGTAATCTGAACGAATCATCATACGGGGACCGTGAGGGAGGACGCACAGCGTCGTGCCGCACAAAGACGGGCGTGCAGTTCTCACGGCCAGGGTTTACGTATACATGCCTGGAAGAACGTCGTTGTTGGGCGGGAACAAAAGTACTCGTAGCACTGCGTAGGCGGTAGGTGTAGTCGGAAACGTCAGCAGGTACGGTGGGCGAGTTGTGGAAGAATTTGCCAGGGACTCGTAGAGTAGTGCCAAACGTAAGCTCTTTGACGCTGGTGCAAGAGTCGCTGCGAAGAACGGTGCGAATGCCAAGCATAGGGAAAGGAAGCCACTCCATTCATGATGAATGAAAAGAAGAAGCCATGAGGGAAGCCTTCAGTAGGTGGTGAAAACTTTCGATGATCCCATTGGATATCGTATGGCAAGATGTAGTCTTGAACGGGAGAATCCGAGGCCATGGCTGACTGGATAGGCGGCGGAATGCGAAGACAGCGCGACTCGAGCTCCTTGCGGCGGTAGGCTCAGCGAAGCGGCTGATACATCTGGAGCTGAGAGCGTTGACGCGAAGTCAGGAGTGACCAATTTATGGGTGCAGAAAAACCAGACAGACGCTGGTGCCTGGGGTCCACAAATTATGTTTTTGGGCGAGACTGTTCAATCAGTCGGAAGCCTGATTCCGCTTTCCGCCTCAGGCTTCTTCTGCACCCTCCTACTCCACTTTCCTCTTCGCACTCTATTCGCTCTCGCCGCTTTTTTCATCCCCCACTGCACTCCTCGTTCGCTCTTTTATCCGCTGCGCTCGTTCCCTCGGTCACGCCGACGCTCGCCGTAGGAACCGGCCCCCAGGAGCTGCGTTTTAAAAAGGGAACCTAAACACTGCTCTCATTATGCTGGCGCGATTATTTTTCCACCGTGTTAAAACATATTACTTCGGTGTAACGTGAATTATTAGCCCTTTTAAGAAAATTTTTTACGGGACAGATTTATTGAAAGGCACCAAGCTCTTTCTAATATGTTCTCTGGTTCGATGAAAAGCAGTTGCAAGGCTGCTTTAACGGCTGCAATGACAACCGCTTGCTTGCCTACATCACGTCCGCCAACTTCGACATCGACATCACCGAGTCCACTTTTCTTTAGCGTATACTATAGTGGTCGCCTTTCTAGGTACACAGAGTCGCTCGTTCATGCAGTGGCTTTCCTGATCTCCACCCTGGTCAAACGCCGCGAAATTGCGCCCGAACACGCACCTCGAGCTAGGTATGAGGCGGCACTCTTCGCACTAGGTATGGGCTACAGTACGCATGCTGGTAGCATCCGGTACTTGAGGTCACTGATTGGATTTCCGTGTTGGTTGAGGCTGCGGCTGGTAGCTTTCTATGTTATAATTGAGAATAGTGTGACGAATGCCACTCATGTCTCCCCGCACATTTCCAGTGGCAGATCATGTTTCTGGGGGAAAAGACAAGCACGTAGGATCTGCGAAACCGGAAGAGGCGCCGTTCGCAATGTAGTCCCTTTCTGGACCATGGTGCTCGAAGTGCTTGGCATTGAACCTCAGTAGCGTTATGTATAAATGGCTCCTTTAACGAACTACATACAGAGCCAGTCGTAGACGAAGCATTAAAAAGATGTGTACGTGAGATGCCTTTAAGACCCGCCACTGAATACTAGCGACAGACGCTTGGACCAGGTTGGCATCGCAATGGTTCTGACATGCGCCTGAAGGAACGAACTATGTAGTAATCTCAGTAAACAGCCATGGACGCCTCCACGAGAGATTCAGGGCGACACAGCGCAGGAGCACCTGGAGTAGCGAAGTTTACCCTAGGTGTCGGTGACTCGCGACACCGCGCACTCCGAGCCAACAGCCACGTACGCCTCAGCGAGAGATTCGATTCGGGGCGGCAAAGCGCAGGAGCACCTCACGGGTAACGACATTACTCCGAGGTGTCGGTGACTGGCGACACCGCGCACTCCGAGCCACGTACGCCTCAGCGAGAGATTCGATTCGGGGCGGCAAAGCGCAGGAGCACCTCACGGGTAACGACATTACTCCGAGGTGTCGGTGACTGGCGACACCGCGCACTCCGAGCCACGTACGCCTCAGCGAGAGATTCGATTCGGGGCGGCAAAGCGCAGGAGCATTCCGAGCCGGCAGTTCAGATTGCGATGGCGAGAAATTGTTTTTTTTCTTGCCTTCGTGGACAGGTTTCGCCGCCAGTTTCCCGGCGTATGTTTGAATGTTCTCGTATTCTCGTATATTCTCGTATGTTTGAATGCTCTCGCATCACACTCTTAGATGCGAAGCTTAAGCGCCCTCCAAGTATTTTTTTTAATTCGGTTTATAACTTTCGTCCGCAGTAGGCTGAAGAACTAATAAGTATTAATGTTCTTCAGCCTACTGCGGACGCCCACGAAATAAAAAAAAAATGCCACTTGACATGCCCGCTTGCGGCTCGTGACTGCAGCGCTCGCAAACTGTCCGCGTACACATGAACATCATCTAACTGGGTAGGCTGTCACTTAAAAGGTGACAGGGCAGTGACGAAGGCGTTGGCTGGGCGATCTTCACCAGCGATGCGCTTCCCTCGCAACGGTTCATGACAGCGATAAGCAGACGCAGCGGCAGCCCACCCGGCTAAATACAGAGGCAAATCACAAAATCACGCCTCTTCAGGCGCACAACAGAAACGAGAGACTTCATTCGCTGCGGCTAAGCACACTTGATCCAGGGGTGCTGTCATTCCTGTGACTAAGTACGGTCACTCGCAGCCGTGTGTCCGCTATGTCCCGACATGAGAAAACGGACAAAAGCAGGCGACCGGAAACTAGTTCCGCCCTCCTGGCAGATATACGTTACCCAGCCGGAAAGTACAAATACTACAGAAGAAGAGCACAATAGTCTCTATCGTGGTTAGGAGGGCTTTCTGCAGCTTTGTGTTCCCTCGCTCGCGCCATCGAAATTGCTAGTTATCCCATGGCGTTTACGCTATTTATGTCAATGTGTGGTGCATGGTTTTTCTTTTTTTTTCACCGTATGGAGCAACATTCCTTTTCCTCTAGTGCTACTTATTTTGTGCCTTTCTGAAGCACCACACTCGCGGGTAGCTTCTGGGGTATGTTTGGGTAACTGCTGTTGTCGTGAGTTGTTCATGCCTGCTAACGTCAAAGCCACATTGCCGTCCAACTGCTGTGTTCGCTTTTGAGTGGGCGAAGGTTCGGATGCTCTTGTTGTGTTTATTTCGCTGTGTTTTTCTTACCGCAGTTGTCGTTAATTCCATGTCACGTTGTGGCTACAAGATTTTGTATTTGATGGTAACAGGAGGCATTCATGTTTTCACTGAAATATAAAATTTCCAGTGTTCGTTAGCTAACAATACTCTGAAAGTTACAAGAAGCAACGGTGTACGCTTTCCCGTTTAATAATTCTCCCCAATGCTATCGCCTTGCATATGTGAGGACCTTACCACTCACCGTCCGTTGTATAGATGATTGTGCGGAGCCTGTGGATGAATTGCTCTGGTGACGTGACACCGAAAGACTGAACAACCGTTGCGCTATCTAAAATGCGGGTCACATCACTATACCTTCGTACGCGGCGCCCTAAAAGCACAATCTCACCTGTTCTGGTTCTAGATATCAGTAGATTGAACTTCAATTTGAGCTGTTTTTGACTCCAAAGTTTCTATTTATTGATTCTTACCAAAAGAATAGTAATGTCATTACGAAATACAACTGTAGCCATCCACGCCAACGCCGCAGAAGGCTACAAAACGAACATATGCGTATTTAATAAGGGGAACCACGTTGGTCCACATCAGTTTATTTTTCTCTTTTTATCAAAAATAAAATAAATTATGGAGTTTTGCGTGCCAAAACCACGATCTGATAATGAGGCACGCCGTAGTGGGAGACTCCGGAAATTTTGACTACCTGGGGTTCTTTGACGTGCGCCTAAGTCTAAGTACGCGGGTGTTATCGCGTTTCTGCCCCATCGAAATGCGGTCGCCAAGGCCGGAAGTTCAATCTGCGACCTTGTGTTTCGCAGCCCAACCCCATAGCCACTAAGCAACCACGGCGGGTTCTTTTTATGAAGTCGTGAATACAACCTATCGTGGCAGTCTATTGTGACCAAAATATTGCCAGTTTCACAAGAACGACGAAGCATGGACAGACATACCGCAATTTAGTGTTACACTTTAACGGCTCGAACGGTGTTGTAACTAGACGAGGGTGCAACGCGTTGCCGTGATGCGACGCGCAAGGAAACTCCTGCAGAGAACAAAGAACAGCGCCGTAGTAGCCTACAGGTGTCTCACAGCGCTGGCATGATGAGTGCTTCCAGTGGCCGTGCAGGAGTTGCACCTCAATGGTGCACGGGATGAGACCAACAGCAAACCGTCGGCGTTAACCAGCGCGTAGTGAAGCATTAAACGTTAGCGAGGCGTTTACTGTTCAGACCAGAGCATGCACTCGGCAGCTCAGCAGGAATACTAGTCGGCTTAGAGTGTACGCGTGTACCAAGCGTATGCCAGCCTCGGAAGGAAGACTGCTCTCCTGGCTCCAACCCCGCAGTGATTAATCGTAGTCGTTGGCGGCGCGTTGACTTTAATGAGCCGTTTTTGCAGCCAAGTGCACTCCGCCTCTCTGGAAACACGACAGTAAATCGCCACGCACGGGCCTCCAATGGGCCGTCAGCTGGACAGCTCGACAAGGGCGGCGGGGCTCCCGACAGCGTCAATGCACCTCGAGCATTTGTATAATTGCAATCGCAATAAAAGCGTGTTAGAAATGTGCCAGCTGCACACTATAATTTTTGATCTCTGTACAGCGTGCTCTGCCTCACAGAACCTCTTTATGAGGTGAAACAGAAGCCTTGTGAAAACTGAGGGCCTGTGGATCAACAACGGTGTATTTAAATACACCGATTTCTTTGGTGTGTTCAGGTCGATTTGCGATTCGTAAAATATAGGTATCTAACCGCTTTTATCCTGCAAATTCCTACCTACCAGAAGACAAAACTTAATTAACTCTTTTGTTGTGTTGTTTAATAACTGCACACTGATGGGAAGGTTTATATGTATATACCTTCCCACCCCTAATAGCATATACGATAATTAATAAAGGGAAAGTGAGACATCCAGCCAAACCTAGCTAAGTGCTACGTTTGTGGCACTAAGTGTAGCACTTAGCTACGTATGAGTGGATGTCTTCACTTTCCTTTATTAATTACTTCTCTCTACCTTGCGGGTTTCCGCAGAACTATTCGCCAAACTCAAGTATATATGACAGAAGAGCGATAACATCATCAGGCACGCCGCAATGGGGGACTCCGAACTCGTTTTGACCAGCTGGAGTGTTTCAACGCGCACCCAATGCACGGTACAGGGGTGTTTTTGCACTGCGCAGCGTGAGAAATGCGGCCGCCGAGGCTGGGATGTCTTCTCGTACCGACAGGCTTAGCAGCGCAACGCCAAAGCCGCTAAGCAAACCAAGGCGGGTAATATATATATATATATAAAACAGAAAGTAAAGTGAGACAAGAATGTGTACATGAGCAGAAACAGAACAAGAAGAAATGGACTAAACAAAACGAAATTTCACTTGACATTTAATAACAGCCAACATGCAGAATAGGACTATGCTTCGTAACCATGCGTGTGTTGCTCTCCTTTGGGTCTTGACTATGGCTTCTTTAACATCTTGACTGTGACTCAGCTGCCGAGGGAAATCTCATTTTCTTTCGTCCGCCTGCCTTTCTTTTCGTTATCTTTTTTCTCTGTTTAATTTCAATTGTGTTTTCATATTTATGTTGCATATTGAACCAATAAAATTAATTGGAAGTTACCACTTGTCCGGGTCGTTTGTTCCCTGTCCTTCATTCATTTTGTGCGCTATACTGAGCCAACGGGGCATAAGCTAGCCCAAGCCTATGCGTTGCTGAAGCACAAGTTCTAGCACTAGTTCAATAGCACTTGCTATTCGACGCGCTCATCGCTATTCGCTCATATCACAGTCAGTTTGTTTTCGTATTGACTGTTTCCTTATACGCCGACACATACGTTCAGGGGTCTGTCTATTTTTCTCCCGAGGGGTACGGCGGAAAGACTGCAAAACAAAACACGCATAGTGCTCGGCCAACACGAGAAATGAGCCTTCTCGCCGAGTCGATGTCTCCCTCCTTCCCGCCCTCTCCACTCTTATTCATATTTGCCTTACTTTCTGTTGCTTTTTTTTTCTTCCCTTGTAGTCGGCGCATATCTCTTCCAGTGGCTAACGAATACTGACGATTAGGTTTTGCGATTTATACAAAACAAAACAAAAACTTCGTCGTCTCTTCCAACACAATTTGGCTCCACCTTCTACGAACTGGTTCCGAGCTCTTGTGACAGATGCGAGGTGCCGAGAATTCATCGCCCGGATTGAGATAACATTTGTCACCGCTAGACGAGATATCTTTCTCTGTGGAGCCTTTGCTTCTTGAACAACGTTTTTTGTGTGAGTGCGTGGGTGCGGTGCCTGTGCCCAGTTTGCTTTATAGCCGGCATACCGAAAGGTGTGAAGAATTGGCCTATCATTTAGAAATACGAGACATAGTGTCGGCAGGTTTTTAAGCCCTGTAAGACGAAGAGCTCTGGATTTTTTTAGAGCCTATATTTCCTGATCACCAATGTTCTGGAGAAAGCACGCAGAGTTTTGCATCGTGACGTGGTGGAGGTTCAATCCAGGCAGGCGGGCAGGTATGCAGGACGAAAGCTTACAATAAATGCCCTGAGTTTCGCGACAATCAAGGCTTACTAACATTATTACTTAGCCCAGCAGAAACACGCAGTTACACATAAACGAACTGTCACATACATACCTAATGGTTAACGTACACAAGACATAAGATTATGTAAATTGATGATGAGGTGATACAATTTGAAAAATTATTAGTGATGACATGACGCGTGCTTATACAAAAATTTGTAGCCATACTAGACCACGCACACATAGAGATCACTAATATAGGCATATTAATACGCATTCAATAAATGCTTCTGGTTTCCTGGCTATAAAAACCAGGCTGATCGAAAAAACAAGCTCTACGTACGCGTTCATCAGCCGCCGACAGGTAACATGACCACTGGTGCAGATACTCGCATTTCAAGCGAATAATAATTTGTCTCATGAAACTACAGTAGAAATAGCAGAGGCGTGCCGTGTATACTACATGTTGAAATTTGTTTTTTCACATTGTCCGCAACCGTTGCTATATCTGGTAATAGCTTTTGCTTTGGTACCCAAAATGAGGCATTTTCTTGTAACAGCGCCTTTCCAGTTTCCCGCGTTCTTCCTTTGTCTGCGAGCTGCCACGAACGAAGAGTGGCAACGCTGTTATTCACTGTTATTCTATCTATCTCCCCTCTGGTTTTGTCCGCGTGAGTACAAGTGTAAGTGCTACAGCTTCTGCAATGCTTTCGCGGTGGGCTCATGCGTGATTACAGCCATACAGAGGGCATTGTATCGACGACGAGAAAGCGCTTGTTGGAAAGAGGCGTGATTTCTGACGTCTCTTTTTCTCTCTCCCGCGCTCCTGCCATATAGATTATACACGTTCTCACCTCCTGCTGCGTCGTGCAAGATTGTAGCAGCAACAGCAGCAGTACTGGAAAAGTCGAAGGAAAAGAACACTTCACTTCAAGAGACGCAGGGTCTCCAGGGCACCAGAGGAGCAGCAGGGGATCACATCTGGCACCAACGAAAGCTTTATACTTAATGCTCGAAAAGCTAGAACACAACAAGGAAAAACAAGACAGGACGAGAGCCTGCTGGCGCTTTGAGAGGAAGCTTTATCTCGGTTGCTCCTATCTCAAATACATGTAAAAGGAGAATTAGTTTTTCTCGGCAACCATTGCACCAAATTTACGTGGTTTGTTGCATTTAAAAAAAACACTTAAAACATAGTGACAATTGGTTCCCAATTTTTGATTTAGATTGTCAATTTTTTACTAAAAGGTGGCAAAAATTGCAAATTTCCAGAAAACAAATCTATCAAGTTTACAAGTCCGTACCTCAGCAATGAAAAAAAAACCATATGCCAATTCTATGAATTGCTTGTGATAGTACATATAAAGCGGAAAAATTTGATGGTACACATGAATTTTAAAAAACATTCAGTAATATGGAAATACAGCTTTTGCAGAACCTTCGTACGCAACGTAAAAATTCACGTCAGATATAAATTGACATATTGAATTTGTCCGCTTTTAATGATCTAATGGATGCCGTTTACAAAACCGTGATACCTGTTTTTTATGCAGAGCTGTTACTTTATAATCTACGTGCGTCGGTTCTTTTTCAAACTTTCGAAATTTTGAAATTCATTGCAATAAATTTCAAGCCTAACTCGAAATACGGCTTCCAACAGTCACTATAATTTAACTTTCTCTCTCAGATGCAACAAATTTCATTAAAATCGGTCCAGGGGTTATCTCAGAAAAGCGTTTTTGCGTTTTACACGTATATTAGTAGGCCGCGTCGGAGTTGGGCCTTAGCTAAAGCTTCTTCTTAAGTCAAGTATGAATTCTTACAAACTCGCCCAAAGTACAGTTCCTTCACCACTAAGGCTATTGCTTGGGATCCACCAAGGCCGAACCGCACCTTTAGGCGTGTTCGCGTACAAAATAAGCTGGCCCCTGTCGCGAACAGCCGAGTTTATACACCCCTGGCACGCGGAGGCCCAAGGCGAGCCGCTTACTCACAGACCGGTATTGTTTGCAACCTTGTTCTCACCGTGGCCACTTTGGTTTCCCCAGGCGCCGATTAAGCTTACTAAATATTCACACCCTCTTTGCGCTTCGTACATGCGCAAATGCGAATTCACGCGCACTCTTGGGCGTATTTCTAGACGAAGCCTGGTCCCCAAGGAGCAAACGCGCGGTGGTCGTGAGCTTAACTCTAATAATTGCTGAGAAAGGTGCAACTGATCAGGCAAAAATTCATAATATTCTTGTACATCGCAGATCTGAAAAAAAAAAAAAACGTACTGTTGAGCAGTCTTATTCACCGGCCTTGATTAAAACGTGCAATTGCCTAAAGCACACTCTCATGAAAACGAAAGGTGCAGTAAAAAGCAGCTGCTCCTCTAAGCACGCGAGCAAAAAAGAACCAATACAAAGTTGAAAAAGCTTGAGTTGATTCGTAATAGGTTTCACATCATAAGAAGAGTTGAGGTATATATGGTTAGCCCGTGTCGTGTGTCCTGGAGCTGCTGTCTTCATTTGTAAGCTAGTAGTGCCCTTATTAAGGGTGGCTTAGTACTTATAACAAAGAACCATAAAAATATTTTATGCGTTTTTGAGATATCTCAGCTAATGAAGTTAGCATCAGTGCCGATATGAACATGCGTCCTTTAATTGGTTCAAATGTTTCAACACAGCAAGCTAGCCGAGTTGGTGACTGAACATGTAGGTGAATTACCATATTGGTGACTGCGCTCGTTTCGTGCACTTCCTTTCGTCCTTCTTCGCGGTTGCGCTGCCCATCCCTAGGAATATGGTCAAATCTTCCGCAGTCCAACAGGTCAACTTAGCAGCCACAAGTTATCAATATAGCCCAGTCTCCAAATTGTTGTATTTAGTGCCTGCCAGAAAATATTTTCGTTTCTCTTTCTACGGTCCTTGCTTCCGAACATGCGTCAATTCTCGATTGTCATTTTTCTTTCGCGACTTCTCGTTTTACAAAGGCCAACTTTATTGTCTTCTACAGCGGGATAGGAAAAGTATTCGCTTTAAACTGCATTTACGTTTTATGAAAAATTGCGCTGGGGCCAATGCAAGTCGCACGATGTAATCATGTGCGTGCGCGCGCGCGCGTTTGTGCGTGTTTTAGATGCCGGTACCTAGGTGTACGAGGTTCTTGATGGGGTCCGCCAGATTGAAATTTACGTTAGCTGCATCGGCTTTTTTCGGCACGTTTCATTACTGGGTGCGCACAATAACGAGCGTGGAAAGAAATTTGCCTCAACATGGTAACGCAGACCAGCGTGTAGCATGCTGGAGTGTGCTTACATGCCGTGCGCCTTTGCGTATTTTGTCTCCAGTTTGTCGCATCCTCAATAATTCGCACTGCTGCGCGTGTTCGTCCTCGATAAATTACATTGGTGCACACCGACCATTCTCTTTAAAGAACACGCACCATGCTGGGACTATTTTTAATGCGATTAGAATTCTTAGGACACTTCTCGCACTTTCCAGGGTCTGTCTGTCTGTCTGTTTGTCTATACATACATACATACATACATACATACATACATACATACATACATACATACATACATACATACATACATACATACATACATACATACATACATACATACATACATACATACATACATACATACATACATACATACATACATGTAGCGTTCCTAGTTAATGGACACAATAGACGTACAGCATTGCTGTGGAACTGGCGTTCCATTCTTCCACCTTTTATACTCACTTCATTCTTCTCTTCTCCTGTCCCGAGGTTTCCGCGCCTCTTCATCTTCTATTCGAACGCTCATACCGCTTCAATACATACATACATACATACATACATACATACATACATACATACATACATACATACATACATACAGTTTATTTCATGAAAATAGAAATTGGTATTCGTGCTCGCGGAAGCGTAAATCCCTTGTGGACGGTAGACGGCAGTCGCTGTAGTGTCTGTTCAACATATGAGCAAGTTAAAACAGATATCTATCTATCTATCTATCTATCTATCTATCTATCTATCTATCTATCTATCTATCTATCTATCTATCTATCTATCTATCTATCTATCTATCTATCTATCTATCTATCTATCTATCTATCTATCTATCTATCTATCTATCTATCTATCTATCTAACCGTTGTTTCCGCCATAATGTTATTATTGACTTGTAGGCTTATGCTTCAGGAGCGAAGGAGAAGGACAGCTGATCCGAATTAACGTCGGAAAAGAACTGCGAACCGTGGCTTGGCGTGCCACGACCAGGCGCCATCTTTATTTGCTTCTCATGCGGGCACGCGCTATCCGGGTTCCAGGCGCCGTCCAAGGGAGGGCGCCACAGACTCCACAGCCGCTTTATCGCTCCCACTAGTCTCTCTGACACGTCGTGCTCGTGCCAGACATGTGTATCGGGAACACTGACACTATCGTTCCTATCTGTCCGTCTTCTATCTTCTCTTGGCACCTTGGAGGGATTCTGCTTTCCAATTTCGACTGTCCAGAGCGTTGGGGAATGGTGCACAAACTAGCCCCTTCAGAAGACAAATCAGCATGTTATAAGATCGTGTGTCATGGCTAGTGTCTCTTGTTGAGGGGTGCGTGTCGGATTTCTACGTCTTACAATACATCCTTTAATTCCTTCTGGTCATTCTTCGCCGGGACGCTTTGAGCTGCGTCTCGTTGTTGCCGTTGCATTATTCCTATGGCACAACCGCTGAGAGGCGGTTGCTGGAGCTGGACATCGCCGCGCTCTCTTTGTCATTGAGAGACGGCTGCGTTTCGAGCTTCTATCGGCTTAGTCAGAAAAGCTCTTCTTCCTCAGCGAAGAGGAATTACTTCGGTAACAGTCCTGCCCCTTTGTGTCGATATCTGACGGGGACGTGAAACTGTTTATTGGCCTGCTTAATGTTGGCAGGGTGATGTACCAGTGGTTATTTGCAGCAATTGCGTGTATACATTACGTTGCATGTACAGTCGTGTGCGATATGAGCTGCAACATGGTGACCGTGGTCGAAGGCAGCCCAAGACTACATTGCGGCGCCGACATACTAAAAATTGGTTTCGAAAATACCTGTAGTCGGAATGGCGTTCAGCTGCCAAATTTTTTGATTTGTCGATGCCACCGTGCTATCTGGGGCCCCTTCAACCACAGACATCGCTATGCAGTTCATATTGCATTCAAATGTGCATATTCGTCCCTAATTTTTTTGATTGCCGGTATAGAGCACACAGTGTACATGCGCGAGCGAAAGTTTGGAACCCAAACTTTCGTACATTGTACAAAGTTGTTTGGAGACAATAACTGGTTTTGTCTTGAATAATTCTCAAAGTCACGTGTCACTGTGAGTGACGTCACAGTATTGCAAACTACGTAGGCGTACTTGTGCGATTGGCGTCGACTCTCCGGCTGGGAGCATGGTGCCCGCGAGAAGAAGCGCAGGGCTATTGATTTGAAATTTCAGCGCTTGTCTCGGTGCGTAGCGCTGTAATACATTGCAGATATGATCGTTAGCATGCATATTATGCATTAACTTGTTAGTTCAACATGGCCAGACCTGGTGAGAGGCCCTTCAAGAGGAAGCTTTAGCTTGGGAGCTTCTATCTCAATACACGGAAAAAGAACTATTATTCTTTTGACAGATTTGTTAAAAGATGAAGTTAAAATCTAGTAATTCAAGGAAGTGCACTTTTTACTTTCACCGGCAATTATATTGTAAAAAATCTTCATAACTGCTATATTTCGAAAAAGTAACACCTTAAGTTTACAACTCTGTAACCCAGGAATAAAAGAGATCAGAATTATGTCAGCTGCATCTAATATTACATTTAAAGCGACCAATGTTGGCGCATTGTACACAACGAAAAATGTTGGCGTATTGTACACCGCTCTACATTACATTTGTAATTTCTGAGTAGCACTTTTGCAAACCCTTGTAACCATTCTAAAAATTTTATGTAAGCTATAATCTCACTCATAAGTTGGCGCGTTTCAGATGCTCAACAGAGGCAGTTCAGGGAACTGCGATGACTGTTTCTATGGTGCAAGGTTACGAATTTCAAATCCTCGTGCTTCTATTTTGTGTGTAACGTGCCAATTTATGAGAATTTTTCTGAAACAAACAGGTCTTGCGTAATATTTCTGCTTCCTGGAGTTGCTAGCATCTAACCTTTTAGTTAAAGTGCAAAAACGTTTAATCAAATCGGTTCACCGGTTGGTTCATCAAAGCATTTGTTCTGTTTAGAGGTATTTACATAGGAAAATTGGAGTTGGTGTAAGCTAAAGCTTTCCCTTAAATTGGTTTGACTAGTATTGAAGCAACCCATGTCTTGATCCTGGCTACAAATGCTTGGCAAAATGTCCTCGTTTCCTTTTTCAGTGAGAACATTTGATGAAAGTTATCGCTGGCTTTTGGCATTGCCAGCGAGAGCATTGAGACTAGAAGTTTGTTGGTTCTTTTCTAAGACTCTTGCAGATGTACAATAAGTACGGTGAAAGCATTCTTAAAAGCTGATCAGGGTGCCATTATAAGCGCCTTGTGGTAATAGGTATTTTCGCGAAGGTACAGAAAACTGAAACGAACGCTTTCCGGCGACTGGTTTTGCGCCAGGTGAGTTTATGGCTATTCGTTTGACACCTGTAGCTCCTGTATGTTCTCTTGACTTGCGGTCATCTGCGCACCATTTGTTTAATCTATTGCTTGTCAAGTCATTTTCCAGTCATTGAAATACGTCTTCTTTTTTCTCAAGTCGTTAGAGATCATTGATAAGTTAGACAACGCATTGGGTGCAATAAATTCCGCCGACTGGCAATTCAAATATACTGCTCTTCTTCGTTAGCACATTGTGGAGCCAGTTCACATTTCGTGTGCGCCCTTGTCTACACAAGGTCATTCAAGAAGGTCACCTTGAAGGCCTACTCGTTAGGGGTGCCACACTAGCAGATAATGTGCACGGCAGAGAGATATTGATCGCTCGTTCATATCTTGTGCCAGCGCCGTTTTTCATACTTGTTTTAGTTTTTTTTTTCATCGCCGTTTTTATTTTCCAGAAAAAGAAAAGGATGGCGAGAGGAAGATAGGTGGCGTGGGTAGATCAAGGTAAATAATACGTGCTTGAACTGCGGAAGAGGGATGCAATACACTACAGGACGGAGGAAAATGTGGAGGGTCCAGATGGTCGCGGTGTTAGTCCTTCAATTTAACGAAGCCTCGGGAATTGAGTAAAGAGCTTCCCCCATCGATTTCCATTAAGTGTCTCTGCCGAGCAGAATAAACGTCGCCCGTGAAGCATATCCAGAACCAAGTGGCGCCTGGGCCAGACATGTTAGTTCAGTATGGATGACACTCTGCGGGGTTACGTCTCGCAAAAAAAAAAAAGTATTGTCATGGCCGGTAGGCGCAGTCGATAGCGCACTTGTATGAGAGGCCTGTCGGCACCGCTGTCCACTCCTGTTTACATTCCTGCTTGGTGGAAGGTCATGCAAACGGGTTAGCACCAACCAAACTGCACTTTGACGTAATATTTCTGCGGAAACACGCAAGGTGGAGATAAGTAATTAATGATTGAAAAATTAGATACCCACTAAATCGTTGCAATTGCTACAATGGAAACGAACTCTATCTTAGTAGTATGTTAGCATCCTGCATTCATGTGTGTTTTTCCTGGTATCGAAGTGGAATCTTGCACAAAGCAATATAATAATAATAATAATAATAATAATAATAATAATAATAATAATAATAATAATAATAATAATAATAATAATAATAATAATAATAATAATAGTAATAATAATAATAATAATAATTTACTGTTGTTGTTGTTACTCATCTAAAGATATGTAACCACTACAGAGCTAGAGAGAAAGGAAGGAAACGCCAGGGAAAGGAGAAAACGAAACGAAAGGCCCACCACGAAGCTAAGTAAATTGCATTTTTGTTCATCCTAATAATGCCACATGTGAAACCACGTGTTTCTTGCCCAACCCCCCGTAGTGTGCGTGAGCTAGTGCTTTTGTACAAGAACAAGAACGCCGCATCCCACGCACAGTAGTAATACAGCCATCACTGGATTACCTTGAATTCGATCTCGGCTAGCGTCGGCTTCCTGAGGAGATAGCTATTAGCCACTAATTTATAACTCTACGCTGTAGAGAGAGGGACGACAAAATATGGCGACCTTGACGTTTTTCAAATAGTCCAGGTTGTGAGCTTTCTGAGCTTCGTATCAATTTAACGCAGCACGTTCCAGAATCAAGAAACTGAGCTAGGATGTCGGAACTTGCTCAGTAGCATACAGCGACAACTTTCGAAAGTTGTGCATTCTAACTGCAGGAGTTCAAGCGTTTCGATGTGCACAAGTCTAGCACGAAGGCCTCGGAACACTTGCTTGCCGGTGAAGGCGATCTGCTACATTATTGCACTCGATACGAAGCATTAGCAATAAAAGTTGCATGCTTCCGGGGTGGCTCACACGAAAATTCAGAACCCCGTCAATTATACAGCCCATTGTATTTTCATTTGCGTCGTACAGTTCAGTACAAACGGGATGAAATAAATGTCGAGGCTATGTTGTACTCAGGAAACATTCGGCAAATTTCGACGGCTTTCACGCGGGTAAGAAGTGCCGGCTCTGGGCGCGTGAAGTGCGCATCACGTGACAACGACGTCGCGGTTCTGCAATATGGCGTGCCGCAGCCGTGCATCCCCGACGAGGGGGGACCTTCTGTCAGGACGGAGGAAACGATCCCCGCCTGGTAGAGGAAGCAGCAGAATTTCGTGCGGGAGTCTGAGGACCTTAACCAAGATGCTACTCCGGAGGGTGGAAACGGTATCGCAATCGCTTCGCTGTTGTGGTTGGTGGCCCCGTCACACTTGCGAAGGCACATTGCACGTGTTCCACTGCGATGACCAAATTAAGCGAAATGCTACTTTATTTTTCTTTGTTGCTAGGTCAAACAATTTTCGTGCCTTCGAGAAACTACATCTGAAGTATACAACAACGTGAACTTGAAGGAATGAAGAGGGGTGTCAAACTATAAACCTCCATTGTAATCTGATAACACTAATATCCCTCTCCGTTTGCCTCGCGCGTGTGAGCGGGGGCGACTACGGGGAATTTTTTTATGGCGGCTGATGTCACTCGACTACACCCATGTCCCTCATGAAAAACTCCCTCGTGTGAATGCTCCTTTAGGAAGGAGCACTTTGTAGGCCCTTATAGCGCATGGGACTTGAAGAATTGTGGCTTAATGCTCAAACACACAAACGCAATGTAAATGTTAGCTAACGTGGCTCCTCGTGGTGACTTGTCAAGAATGTTCCGCTGACGATAGTCCAACAGCACCCAACGTGACTTCTTTTTTGGCGTCGGGGTGTCATCACGGCCATATACGAGACACTGAAATCCCCAAACGTTCTCAGAAGCCTGGCAGGCTAGCTACTCGTACCTTGCAGTATGCATGAGCTCAGAAGTTCGCGAAATATTAATTCGCCACTTGTTGGAGGTCAACGATAGCCACATTGCAGCCATCGGAACAATTCACACTGAAGCGGGAGTCACGAACGCCGCCATGTTTGACCCCACCATTTCTTAGAACGCGCGAGAACTGCGAACGTTAACATCGTCAAGTAATTTACGTCAGCATTGCCCACATATGACACAAAAAAGTTCATAACATCGGGAGAATGAGCTATGAAGAAAGCGGTTGTCATTTCTTTATATGTCTTTATTTCTTTACTTATAAGCCATTTTCTTTTGCGTGCATACGTTACATTTGGAACTATATGTACCTTTTACATGTACAGATTGAATGACCACTGCTATGTGTCAAAGCTATATACGGCCTCTCTCAGGAGGCCGCGCGTCGATCGTTCTCTTCCCGGAGACACTCGGCTGCCTTTCTTCAAATCCTTTGTTTAGCTTTGCACCTGATAAAAATATTAAAGCGTGATTTAATCTTAATGTTTGCTACAAATAATATTTATGCATATTTGCTGTTTCTACTTTTGGCGACAGACAATCCGCAAAAATGACAGGGAATTGAGCAGGACTGATTCATGATCTGCTTTTCACCGGGGCAATAGCTAGTGACCATTCATTATTATGACCAATGTGCCCAACAACAGATTCCACCTGTTCTCTAGCTTCTTTCTTTTGTGATTTGGGCGTAGTGCTGAAGCTGTAACAACCAGGCCAGCTTTTAGTTCTACCTTATAGCGGTGCACTTCGCATTCCAGGTGAGGTATTCTTGACTTTGAGGGAGCGCCGTGTCGGAGAAACTACACAGGCATGGTCACTGCATAGTACAAATCACTTTCAGGTGAAAGAGAAAATTATCAGTGGTAATGACTCAAAAAATTGGTGCATACTATATGATAGCCCATAAAGAGGCCACTTTCACGCCTGTTGGTTGTCAATTTCAATTTTAAAACATAGAAAATGGTATCCAAAACATTAATCCCTGTGCTGCAAGACGGCTACAGGACCACGTTGCAAGCTTTATTGCAAATATTTGAAAGCAGGCCGCTGGCACAAAAAAAAAAAACTCTTTAATTAAATAATGTAGTCAGCGTAATTTTTCAATGCACTAGGTTATCGTTTAAATATAAAAAAAATATAAACTGCTTGCATCGCAAAGCGAAACTGGGTGATCGTGGTGTATATAAATTAACACATGGGGGCTTCAAGCAGAAGAGCCACTGACTAACTAGCTAATAAGCAAGACCGAATGAATGTTTCATTACCAAATTCCGGACATTAGCATTTAAACCTGTCATTCTTCGGGGTCGTTCGGTTTTTAAAACAACCATTTTTTTTTCATGGGATAATGTGCCCAAATGCAGCCGCTGCCCAACATTGCAGTCCGTCGATACAGGGTCGCACGTTCATTTAAACCAAACTAGAATTTAAAAGCCATAACTTTATGTTTCCGATAAAGATTGCGGGAGAACTAAAAAAAAGAAGATCCCGATAAGGCACAACCTGAGGTCGACTGGGGAATGTAAGGGTTTCGACATCGAGGAGGATGAATTCGTGATGACACTTGATCTTGCTGACTTAGTGCTCGACGTGGCGGCGAATCCTTTTGATGCGATGGTTGGGGATGGGTGCACCTCACCGCAGGAAGGATGGGAGAGCTGTATCTTCTTCACCTTCACGCACGGCTGCGCACAGGCGTGTGTCAAGAGACTCTACTCCATTCAACAAGGACTCTTCTCCATGTAGACACGTGGAATTTTCCTTTTACTTTGGTCTCGCTTCAAGCCCCTGCCGTAGTTTCCACGGAGGACACCGGCTCCCGCATCACTTGTGTGCCTCAAGCTCGTCACTTTTTGTTTCGTGATTTAGTAGGGCTGATGCTGTCGTGGTTGATGGCTCAAATTGATGGTTCAAACGAATATGTCTTCTTTTCTTTTTTTCAACTCCGTCTTATGTGTCATCGCGTCTCCACCCCAGCTACAAAGTTACTGCTGTGCTTTTTTGTCGAATAATTTCATCCTTTCGTTCATTATTTCCGAGCACGTGTTCAGTATCGAATCACTTTTCCGCCTCCATCTCTTGCATTCAAGGCAAATCTTTGAATGCAGCCGTCATGGCCTATATTTTAGGTTTTGCATGTTATAGAACTTAACTGTTACTTGTCGTTGTTTGATTCTGTTTCTTCTATTATTTTTTTTTTGTACGTATTCTGTCTCCTCTTTAAGGCCAAGTTGAAACTTGAGCGTTCAACAGGACTGAAATGAATGAATGAATAAATAAATAAATAAATAAATAAATAAGCAAAATTCTTATATAAATGAAAAGTATATACCGAACATCACTATACCCTTCGTTTTTTATCTGGTGCAGGGATTCAGGAAGAGAAAGTTTAGCTGGAAAGTTTCATACCAACAGAAAGACTTTTTGGAAGCACGGTTCATACAACTTGGCGCGTATTTTTAGATTCTGGACATTGTTCATTTATTTCTTCAGAAGGTTTTCATTGCTTGTCTTTCCTTATAATAAATTTTTTTTCCCTAAGACCTTCCAAGTCTAGACCAATCAACCGCAATGAGTATGCGCCTTCAGTAAGCTAAAACGAAACGAAAACGAAATTAGGCTATAAGAAACGGTTTGGCATTTTACTCAAGGTGTTATAATTTTCATGTGGTTTCTGCATTTGCACTTGTAAGTTCTACACCATTTTATTTTATTAATTTTTTTGTCTCTTGCCGGCCTAGAGCACTTTCGGCACCAAGCGACACGTCCCACAAGGTACTTATTTTTCTGTGCATGTCTTTGCAATACCAAAGGCTCTTCTTCCCCGTCATTCGATATATATGAATAAGGCGATGTCTTATCGATATCTTGATCCGTACCTCAAGTGCTTCTGGTGCTTGAGTCCTACATAAAGGTAATCGGAAACGCGGCTGTTACTTTGTTTTCTTTCAAACTATCTCGAGACAAAAAAAAAAATATTACCATGAATGAAGAATGGACAGGCGCATACAACTACGCAAATTTCCACCAGTTCTTCTACTTGAAGAACTCTCTCAAGATTATCTCAGTAAATTCCCTTCTCCATCTGTTCTTTCTACGGGCTCAACTCAAACTTTAAACAAAGCTGGAGCTGGCTTCTTTTTCACTTAGCTTTGCTGGTCTTTTGCTCTCCGCTAGCCTGGTTTCAACTTGATATTTCTCACAGAATTTCTGGCAATTGCCCTGGCCGTCAGAATATTGGGTTAACCGAAATTTAAAGTAACTGCTACAGATGCGCTTTCGGACTGTATGCATTTAACTTCGAATAAGCGGTCGCACCTTTAGAATATATTTTCTATAATTGTGCCAGACAATTTGTCTAAGTCCTTGTTCTCTTGGCTATTTGGGAATGTCAAATGCGTCTGTTGCTCTCTCGTGGCATGTTTACGTCCAGGACTTCAGGTATTTGCATGTATAAAAACTAAAATGCAAACACTGAAGAACTTTCCGCTGTGTCTCTCGTACCTTCCATCTACGCGGTGACCTCCTCTGTAAGGTTCACTAGTTGGTACTTGGTTTGGCTATTTAAACAGATCGTCTAACACGCGTTACTTGCATGCGCTACTTTGTCGTCATCTGAAGCAGTTTCTCATCCATTGAAACCGAGAAGCTGTATTGCGAGCCAAAATTTTCTCGGAAAAGAAATGGGTGCCAACAATACCAGGACAACGCTTTCTTTTTCCCAAACAGCTTAAGTGCTCTTCCATTTTTCGCTACGGAAAAACAAGAAATCACTCATTTGCCGTCTGGTATCTTCTGTGCTGCCTTCTTTATGCCATCTGCCACACAAGCGATTCAATCAATATCTGCTGGAGGAATTACGCCTCGCAGAGTTCCTGTCGAATCCGCCGATTTCGGCGGATCAGTCTAGACTGGTCCGCGGGGCAATCTAGGATTGAGATTAGCTCTCGATCTGACATTGGAACAGACTTCCTTCAAAAAAGAGCAGAAATATTTGGTGCGGGAGCGCTCCAGATGGGCCGTTGTAATTCAGCCTAAATAGGTTCGCTGACTCGCTCGCACTGTTGTCACTGAGCTCACTTTACAATTGGGTAGAGTTATGGGCATGGTTAGTATAAGGCGATCTGGTAGAAATTAATTATGAGGAGAGTTCAATTAGGACGGAGATACGGAGAAAAGGAACACCGCAGGGCAAGTGCTGAACTAACACCTGGCAGTTTATTGCTATCCGCAAGGAATAAGTAAAAAAAAATTGTCTGCATGCACACCTTCATACTACAAGCATAGGCCAAATCTTTGGCGATTTCTAGAGCTAAGGACCATGGCGTGAAGCTTCGGGATAACCTTTCAAATTTCTTTCAATTTCGTGCTTTCGCTTTGTCTTTTCCTACAGACGTCACGTTTTGCATATAGATTTCAGAAAAAAACAGGTAACAAATAACACCTGCCGATACCAAAGCGGCTTAATTGGAAAAAAAAGTCAAACGAAATGAATGAGTAAATATTTAGATTCCTCACGCAAATGAGTCCCGAATTTTTATACAAGTGTCCAGAATTTCCCATTCGTAAAACTTGAACACTTTGTTTGTAATCCAATAAATAGAACAATTGGCGGTAACGTATAACTATTTTCTTCTACGTACGTCTCTTCACGACCATGCTCATGTTCACTTCAAAATTTAGACTCTAGAAAAGGTAATTTGTGATTTATTTTTGGTAACCTTTCAATCAAACGTACAGATGTATCTGAGATGTATATCAATTGATCTATAAAGGCATAGCCTGACTGCCTAATTCTGATATGACTCCAAGTAGTAAACAAATCAATTATTAATTTTGCTGCTTCTATTCCTTCCACTACTGTAGTAAGCGACGTACACAGCGGTGCGCACCCAATAGGCGATCGTAATGGCAACACAAGAAATTAATAACTAATGGTGTGGAAAATCAAACCAAGAAAGTAATAAATCGTCATCGTAACGATGTCGAATGCGCACACTATCAACACTTCCAAAAACTTCGAAAGCTCATCCTCAAAATGTAATTATCTACTTTAGAGATGCGCGACATATATGTATATATAAACGAGAAGAAAGGGGGTTAACCGAGAGTCACGATTTTTATAATCATACCACATCGGCCACCAAGGTTTGTGAGTGGTGGCGCTGACTAACACTCCCAGGATTAGTTCTAGTAGTAAAACACAAATACACAAGACAGTGGATAGGAAAATGGCGCTGCGGTAGCTCAGTTGGTAAGAGCATCGCACGCGTAATGCGAAGACGTGGGAACGCTCACCACCTGCGCCACGTTGTTTTCCATCCACCTTTCATTTCCATTTAATTATCATTTCTTTAATTTAATATGCAAGTACAAGCGATTTCCCTTATGTTTACCTTGGTGTCATTGTTTTGGTATATATATATATATATATATATATATATAAACGAGAAGAGAGGGACCCGAGGGGCCCGATTTTTATTAGTCATATCATAAGAAGCCAACAAACACTGACACCAAGGACAACATAGGGGAAATTAGATGTGCTTAATAGATAAAATGAATACGGTTGCAGCCTGAAACCACTGCAAACACTACTGCCGACGACCCCACGTTACGAGCGATGATCCGCGCAATAATTCGAGAAGAGCTACAGTATCTTGGCTTCGCCGCAGGGCCTATCCTACCGCCTTCTCATGCCTCGGGTACCAATCTGCGAGACGTTGTCAAGAAGGGATTGGCGTCCATGGCTGGTGTAGCGTACACGTACCCTCTAACCCCTAGGGCCCCACCAACGTACGCACAAGTAGCCGCAGTTACTCCAGTCATCATTCCACCGATGCCTCCAAAACCAACGCCGGCCTACATGGCTTTCATGACTGCCAGCGCAGCTACCAAAATCAGCTATCTGCCTTATCTATCCACCAAACCAGCTTTCGACGTTATCTTCACGGCCGCCATTTTACAATCGTTACAAACCACCCTGCATTATGCTGGCTTTCAACGCTGAAGAACTTGTCTGGACGACTTGGTCGGTGGATCTTTCGTCTTCAAGAATACGACCTTACAATTACCTACAAGTGCAGAAAAAAACACCAGGATGCAGACGCGCTTTCTCGCTGTCCGCTTCCTATGACACCATGCAATGGACCTCCAACTACCATCCGTGCCAAGCTTTCGCACGACCCCTCTTCACATGCTTTCTCGTTGGCCACTGTAGACGAGCTGCCTACACACGATAACAGATTCTTCCAATCTCATCAACTTGCCAACTCTTACTGTCGGCGCATCATAGACCACCTTCAAGGAGCTTCGCGCCCGCCTAACGCCTGCCTTCGTCGACAGCTGACGCAATTTAAGATTGACAACCGCGTCCTGTACCGTCATGTCTATCACCCTGACGGTCAACGCTGGGTTCCTGTCCTGCCACACTCTCTACATGCTCATGTCCTGCAGGCTTCTCACGACGACATGACTGCTGATCACCTTGGTTTCCAGAAAACCTATGACCGCATCAAAGGTTGCTTCTACTGGCCTGGCTTGTCCGCCAGTGTAGTGAGGTAGGTCGCTTCCTGCGCCCTGTCAGCGTCGAAAGTTCCCTACATCAGCTCAAAGCAGACAACTGCAACCGGTTCCGTGTCCGTCGGAGCCATTTGAAGTCATTGGCATTGACCTGTATTGTCCTCTTCCTGTGACTCTCACCGGTAAACGATGGATTGTGACAGCCGTTGACCACTTGACACGCTACGCCGAAACAGCTTGTGTGAGTTCTGCCTCAGCGTCTGAAGTTGCTGCATTCATACTTCAAGCCTTAATACTGTGTCACGGTGCTCCTCGCGTCCTCCTGAGCGACCACGGAAAATCACTCCTCTCGCAACTAGTAGACGAAGTACTCAGAGCCTCCGGAACCACCCGCAAGACTACCTCTAGTTACCATCCGCAAACCGATGGCCTAAAAGAGTAATTTTATCACACGCTGTCAGACATGCTAGCTATGTACATCGAACCAGATCACAGAAACTGGGACGCAATTTTGCCATTCGTGACTTTTGCGTACAATACCGCCGTTCAACGCACGACCGGTTACTCGCCATTTTACCTCGTCTATGGTCGTTCGCCCTCTTCCTGTCTTGACGTCTCTTTCTTCGCGCCAACTGTCAATCGATGTCCATCCTCCTGTGAAGAATATGTGTCCCGCATTCTGCGTTGTCGCCAGTGCGTCCGCATCAACACCGAAGCACGGCAACAGGACCGCAAGTAGCATTACGACGCCTCTCACCGCGTCGTGTGCTTCCGCCCTGGCGAGGAAGTGCTACTCTGGACACCAGTGCGTACTCCTGGCTTGTGTGACAAGTTTCAGCTTCGGTTCATCGGCCCCTACAAAGTCTTGTAGCAGACCTCTCCAGTTAACATGGTCTTGGCTTGTAGCGCGAAGTGAACACGGACACAGAGAGGAGCAGACAGGACGAGCGCTATTCAGGACGAGTGCTCCTTTCTGTGTCCGTGTTCACTTCGCGCTACAAGCCAAGACCATGTTACCGTACCAACTCGCCCAACTGTCTATCCTTTTGCTCTCCGGTTAACTATCGCGTGGCACCAGTTATTGTTCCAAATGACCGCCGCTGCCACGCTGCTGAGGTTGTCCACGTTTCCCGTATGAAGCCTTTCACGAGGCGTTCACCGCCCCTTTGAATTGCGGCCAGGATGGCCGGACATTAGTGTGGGCATTTATAAGCTATTCTTTGTCATCTGTACATGATCATCATCACGTGGGGTTCATATGGCGTTCTTCTTCATCATCGCTTGTGGGGCTCGCTCTTGTGTGATCCGTGCTTTGGGCGTGGTCGGTTCGCCGCATCTCCGACCCGTAATAAACGTTGTGATAACTGCTGCATCACAATATATAGAACAAAAAAGTTATTTGTAGGGTTTAACGCTCCAAAACTGCACTTCAGCCCTATGATTTTTATTTACATCCCCTTTGAAACGAGGCAGTGACACCTAGACCTCTAGCCTGCTTGATTTATTCAAGTTTCATTTATTTATTTATTATTTATTAGATACTGCCAACTGCCTCTTGGCAGTCCAGGCAGGAGTGAGTGTATACAAAGTCGGCACTGCAAATCAAAATAACAAAAACATGGGTTACAAGGAACCATAAAAAATGCTTAAAGATACAGACTATTGCGTCGGGAAAGGCAGCATGTACAAAATTACATAAATAGGAAAATGGTGATTCTAAAACGAACACGCTACATCTATCGCTACATCTATCACCGTCTAGCCTTTTACCTATCTGATCTCGATGTTTCGTTGCAATTTAAAACATGTATCAGTACACTGTATCATTACCTACACTTGCAATGACTCCGATTCTATCAAACTCTTCCCTGCTGCTCTTCCGCGAATACTCATACCCTCTCTTAATTATGTCAACTGTTCACCAATTCATCCTTTCATCTTTGAATCGCAACGATTCTAGAAGGTGGACATTTCTTACGGGTCTCGCTGAGTCAATATCTTGACATTACATTACGGTGTGCCGAATCACTTCCAGGCTTTTCCTTTCTTTTTTTTTCTTTTTGTTCATTTGAGCGCACACATATCTCACCTTGTGGCGCATAAGTGCTCCGGTTAGTTTTTGTCCTCGGGAAGCCAGCTCGGGCCTCACATAGCAAGCCGAAACCCTTCGCGGTATCATACACATTTCGCCTCCTGATTTCTTTGTTGCCGTTTTTGTATATCTACATGGCCTGTAATGTTTTCATCCTTTGCATCCAATTTGCATTCGCTTCCGCTCTACAACTGCAGAAACGGGTCATCCAAGTTTGCTGAAAGCCTAGGTGCAGCCATCCGATTAGGCAGGTCTTGCTATTTCATCCCATCATTCTTGAATGTCGCCTGTAAACAAAGGCCTTGGCGACTGTTTCTGCTAGAAAGTACAGATGAGTTTTGTGTTCAGAGGCTCAAATTTATGCGAGCATGCGCATAAGTTTGAATCAGTTAGACGGCCTGCTGTCAACGTCGTTTTCTTGTTCCTAAAGCCACTCGAATCGCCGTACATTTGTGCCACTGAAATCCAATTCATTGTTTCATACAGAGTGGAAGTAAGCTTGCTAGCAAACGCCAATCTTGTTTAGCTAGCGTTCCTGACCCAGCTTCGAAAGGCTTGGTCAACAAAATTGGCGCTACTCGTATAATACACTTGTTTCCCAGTCGACTCGTCGCACTTGGGCTCTGAAATCTGTTTTTCTTAAATAGCAGTGCTGCGAAGTTGAACCACACAGGCAAGAACTACAAATACAAAGCTCCTCGTATGCGCTGTTCTCGTCTGTGTGGTTCGACTTTGCAGCGCTGCTTTTTAAACACAAGTGTGATATTCCAGCTAGCCCCAGCGCCAGCCTTAATCTGTTTGGCGCCTCCCTCACTACAGGAAGCAAAGGAAACAATGCATGTATTTGACATGTGGAGGGAATAGCATCGGTGCATCTGGCTAAGACATATAACACACGAGAAAGAATGCCAACTACTATAAAATTCAGTTGCTAGCGTACAACGCTGCCTATAGTTGCCTGATTAAGCTCCTATTTCCTGGATTTCTCAGGATATCCGTGAACTTGTATAAATGT
This sequence comes from Dermacentor andersoni, assembly GCF_023375885.2. NCBI lineage: Eukaryota > Metazoa > Arthropoda > Arachnida > Ixodida > Ixodidae > Dermacentor > Dermacentor andersoni. The sequence continues at coordinate 99,406,636 of NC_092819.1, read as the reverse complement.
TTTGTCATTCAAAGGGGATACTCACGCACAAGCTGTGTCGCGAATTCAGTTTATATTTATCGCGTATGTCATAAGGCTTGTTCTTGATTCAACATTGCACTCGATATCTTTTCTGGTATTTGGCCTCACCCAGACATTCACATATATTGAACACGTACGGCTTATCAGATTTCGGATGGCCATTACGAATGCTTAGTCTTTCCGTCGACGAATGGCCAGCAGTTCGACGTTCGAATCTTGTTGATCTGGCCTAATGATCGAGCAGTACGACGCTCAGAGTCTCCCTCTCCAAACACCTTTAAACTGGCCCAACTGCGGGACATTTTATCAGTGTAGAGTACTTAGAAAGTGGCAACATCCATCGCTGTCGCAAGAAGCTATTCACTCAGTAGTGCATAGTCAGAAGTGCAGCAGGCTGCGTGGCGGTGTGTAGTTCTGTGTACCGTCCTGCGTGCCCGCTGTGTTCATTTTCTCCATATTTTTCTCTTTCTATTCGCATTTCCATTGTCTCCAGTGGAAGGTAGCGCAAACAGGAAGCTCGTCAGCTTGACGTATACCCCCGCTTTCCTGTTTATTTCCCTCTCTTTGTCTGAAATGTATTCGGGTATGAAAAGCGCTTTTGCGTCTGAAAAGTGTGCGAAGTACGACCGCACGACTTCTCTTTGCGATATATGAAAGCGAATTGAATGTTAAGCAGGCGTAGCCACAACATAGCCAGAAGCAATGCAGGAGATATATACAAGTACATAGAGATTTGCTTACAAATTTCCTGCATAAAAACTTGTAACACGTGTTAGTCACATATTTAGCGTCTTCATATTGTGCGGCATAGTCTTGGCAGAACCAAACAGTAGATGTTTCGTCTACACATAGGAGGCTAGAAATTTGCCAAAAAAATGTCGCGCTTCAGTGACACTTGAACATCCGAACTCAATTTATTTAAACTACTGTTATCAAGCTCCTTACAACACATTTAGAGGAATAATGAGATGTGCAACATGGTGGACTCGTGGGAACCCTCCCTAGCGTCAAGCATGGATGAAATAAAAAAAAATGAATGGGACATGGTAGTCTTGAACCAAGGGGCGCGTTGGGAGGCGGCCCTGCTCAGCCATGACCTCGCCGATCAACTGTGGGTCGTTCGGCATGCCGAAGAAGCCGCCCGTCTCCAAGGACTAGAGGCCGTCACCTCGGCTGCGGTGCTTATGGCCCCTCCCCACCCCCCCCCCCCCCCGCCCCAATTCACCGGACATTTAGAATAAAGTTTTCACTCACTGGGACGGGAGCGTCACGTGTCAGTCTTGAAGAGTGGTCGTAACAAAAAGAAAAGAGGAGGAATCCCGGGGAAAGAAGCCACTCGTGATGAAGGTTGTTATTTCCAGTCAGCCCGCGCGTTCGCGCAGTGCTAATCGTGGGTTGTCAGCTGCGCTGTTCAGAAGTAAAACTCGTGGCCGATGGTGCGGATGCTTCGCAGCTAGTGTTGCCATTGCAACGGCAACTGTTTTTGAAGGTACCGAGGTGTAGAATACAGGCATAAAATGTGGCGACCAGAAAGTCAGCTGTGTGGTCTGCAGAAAGCGGCGGCAACTCTGATGTCCAACGATCTATTCAAACTTACCACTTACCGTGCCATGCATCGTGCGTGCTGTTCGCAAGATTCAACGCGGTGTGCGGGATGTGTGCATTTCTCATGATTACACAGAAGAAAGACGGCATGGAGCGGCCTCAGAGAAGGTCGCCTTGCGAAGGGGACTGCCTGGCATCGTTCTCTGTCGTAATGCTTTTCTTTCCTGGATACCTAAACAGCTGTTCACATTTTCAGTATTGTAAGGAGCACCGCCTCGGAAAATGCATGTACTCTATTGCGTAGGTCGCACTACCTCTAGTCGACAGGTGTGCAGACTCGGTACGAACCTTTAAAAGTGCTCGAAACTGTGCTCTCTCTATATCCTCTATCTCTCCTTCCATCCCTATACCCGTTCCCTTAGTGCAGGGTAGCAATAGGGACGCGCGTCTGGTTAACCTGTCTGCCTTTCCTCTCTTCTATTTATGTCTCTCTCTTTCTCTCGGTTGCGTATGCGTGGCATATGAGCATGCGCAATGGCTTCTAAGTGAATATATTATTTCTGGTACATGTAAGGAGCTTATAGTGTGACAGACGGCTCAATTATTCAAAAAAAGAAAATTGCTGCTCACATTTCCGCAATTGCGTCCGATGCATCAACATTGTTAACGAGGCGCCTTTCTTATCTAAACTCCTTATCAATAAAGTCCTTATTCGCTCCATAGCAGAGTACGCAAGTGTTGTTTTGTATCCCGGCTTTAGCAATATCGCAAATATTTTTAACCAGTCCCAAATTATAGTGCACATCTTATTTCTTCAGACTATGCAGGTACATCTAGGCTACTATCTATTAGGGCAGTTTTCAGACGCCCGACTATTTCTTCACGTCGGGAACTGTGCCATGTACTTCTCTTTTAGGAGATATATCATAATACACAAATAACACTTTGTCTACTTTTAGAGTCATCCTATACGTCAAACAGAACTCATAACCAATATAAAGTGAACGTTAGATTCTACCCTACAAAGCTATTCCGTGGCTCTTTTGGTCACTATGCATCCATCGAGTGGAATCACCTGCCCGCTTCTTGCTCCATTCTTCGTCTGTATCTTTTTTACTCTTGTTACTTTTTCTTACTCTCGTCTTACGCCACCTTCACCCCACGTGGCCATTGTTCAGGCATCAACCTACGTAAAGTCTATATAATTGCCGTGCGGCCCGCCATTAGTGGAATAACAAAAGTCTACTTTCAAGTCCACGCCTTAGACGGTGGCACAATCAACCTACGACATCGCCTCTGTCCGCAGACATGCTTAAGCCTACTTACTTTAATAATAAGTTAGCAGTCTTAGGGCACACACACTTTGCTGTATCTATCTATCCATCTTTCTATCTATCTATCTGTCGGAGGATCTGTGTCAGTTTCGATCTAACCGTTTTCCCGCCTACTTGAGTCACTGAGCAGTCAGCGGTCGAATGTGTAGCGCATCGGGCTGCTGTGCTGAGGTAACAGTTCGAAAGCAACCATCGTAAGTGGCAATGTGCACATACGTGCCACTCTTTAAGGAACTTCTCTCACACCGACATAAGTCACTTGAGACGCGGGACTTGGTAGGTACCACTGTTCGAAAAAAAAAAAAAAAAAACTCTGCCGCCAACTTTGTGTACTGGGTATGTGCTACTTGGTCTGTGCTGGTCTCTAATGAGCCCCTTTGACACTAACTTCGGTCACTGGGTCACCATAAGGTATGTGCCGCTCTTCAATGAACGTCTTTGATGCCAACCTGGTAACTAGGTATCTGCCGCTCTACAATGATGAAAAAAAATTCATTAAAATGTATCCGATGATGAGTGGCATTGAACCAACGCCGCAAAGGTTTTTCAAGGACAACAGCCCTACGCAATAAAAGGCTGCGCCACAAAGGCGTTGGGTAGGTTCTGCTCCTGAATGAACGTTTTTCACGCCAATGCTTTAGGGATCTGCGCCATGAGTGCACTGGTTATGTGTCGCTGTTCAATAAACATCTCGCCAACTAGGGTCAGCTGAGTATGCGCCAGTGAGTATGCGGCAAGCGAGGGAACAATTAACGCCGTTCGCAGGCACCGGCACACCCCTTTCCTCGTCTCGCAGGCGACGCGCGGACTTCTTGGCAGTGCCTCTAGATGGCGCACCGTGTTCCGAAAGAAGCGTCAGAGAGGGGCCCGGTTGCTGCATAACGCGTTTGTCAGCGTTCACCGGCATCGGTGTGCCATTCATTTTGAAGGCCACGCGCAGGCTTCGCAGCCGCGGTGCTAGATGGCGCCGATTGTTATTAGCGAAGCGTGAAAGAGGAGTCCCGCTGGAGTACACGCGTCATACATAACTCCTCAGCGGCAATACGTTCTGCCGCTGTATTGATTCAATGATTCAATGCTCTTGCTCTATCGTCGACAGTCATCGTGAGTCATCTTCGTCGGTTCAGCCGCCATCGTTTCTTTTTTGTGCAATATATAAACACTTGAAAAGTTTAGTTTTGCTCGCTGACGTGTACCGCAACGTAAGCAATGCGAGCGTCAGTCTAAAGTGCACTTTTGTTTTGTACTGTGAGCATAGGCACTAGGGCGCGCCGAAGACACTTTCATCAGAGTGGTGTGGTGACACAGCAATGCAGCTGGACATTGAAAACGGCAAAACAGACAGCATAAAATGGTGTGAACGACGTTCCCAAACTTTATCATTACAGTTCCACGTTGCCGAATGTTTTTGTATACCGGAGCATTGACAAAACTTACACAGTTCAGTTCGACCAGCTTTTCACCGGTACAAGCGTATTTCCCCCATGTACTGCAGTGCAAAGTGGCGCGACAGTTCCGCAAAACGGCGCAACGAGTATTCCTTCACCGTCCCCTCGCACTGCAGATGCGCAGCGAGATTTTAACTAGGACAATTGTACAGAGGGCTATGCGCTTTCTGGCACGTAGAGATAAGCGTTTTATTACAACCGCCAGATATGTTGCGTTATTGACGATGTATCAGATCTGGCCTGGTTGCCTAGTGGCTATGGTGTTTGGCTCCTAAGTACCAGGTGGACGAAATGCAAGAACATTGTCGCACTTAGATTTGGGTGCGCGTTAAGGGACCCGAAGATGTCTAAATTTCTGTAGTCCCCCCCTACGGCGTGCTTCATAATCGGATCGTAGTTTTCGCGAGTAAAGCTCCACACTTATCTATAGCGACTAATCTCTAACGCAAGAAGGTATATGTGCGTGCCTGCGAATGCAAGGTAGTCAGCTGCGCAGCGGCATAGCGCGAAAGACAGACCGCAAAGCGAGCGAACGTTCCAGCAGTGTGCGAGCTGTACATGCGTGTTGCTCCGAATACGAGAACAGCGCGCCAAGCGAGCAGAGCAGTGTTGGATTTCTAAGAGATTGTCGCGCCACGTGGCTCGACACGCTTCGCGCTATGTCCAGAGTTTACCACGTCATTTTGGTGTAAAACTTTATTAGAATGCTGAGAAGGATTGGAACGATATAGTTGGTCATCGTCTTCAGCGTTTTTGCTCGTGAATGCCTCTCGTGCTGGGAATCCGTGCCCTGCTCTGACGATCGCTCCCAAACGCCGGGGACTAATAAACGCATTTACATGACAAAAAACATATAAACTTCTGAGTAATGACAAATTAAATAAATAATTAGCAAGAAGCAGCGAGACCGAAATTGCAGTAAATACACTACTTTACAGGCTTTGCGCGTTTGCCTCTGCAGACAGGAGGCATTCGTGACAACAGAAAAATTCTCCCCGCTGGCTCTATGCAGATTTTAGTCAGCTGCCGCTATTTTATCTCTTTTCCCTTTTCTAATAGATCACTAAGCCTACTGGTTCGCCAACAATATTACTCGCAAAATATTTCTTTTATGCCGGCGCCTATGTTAAAATCTAGCTTACTGTTACAATCTTCAATTGCCGTTATTAAGATTTTATTTTGCACATTACGTGCTTTCAATATGTTTATTAGTTTTTCATAGCCTGCGTCGCATGTGCCAGACTGCCACGGCACTACAATCAAGCATTAGCAGTCAGAAACATAAGAATGATGGTCGAGCTTTTCACCACTACATTCAGAGGCATTTGGAAAATAGTCAATCACTAATTCAATCAATCAATCAATCAATCAATCAATCAATCAATCAATCAATCAATCAATCAATCAATCAATCAATCAATCAATCAATCAATCAATTAATCAATCAATCAATCAATCAATGAATAAATAAATAAATCGATCGATCGATCGATCGATCGATCGATCAATCAATCAAACAATTAGCAGCATTTTCTGTTTTCATCGCAGCGTCGTTTGAAAGCGACTTATTGGCTACGTTCGTGTTTGTATAATCTTTTGTGCTAATTTGTGTTGTATAACAAATATGGGGTGGCATACCATCGCAAATTTAGAGAGAAAGAACAAAATTGATAGCTAGTGTTACATACTTTTAGAAAAAATCACGCAAAAGCTTTCAGGCAGCCAGCGCCGAAAGGAAACACTCATGCAAGAAAACTAAGCTAACCATGACGTTTAACGGACGTCTGCTCAGAAATTAATTCCTTTAGGTTAAAGAATGTAACCAAAACGCTGGTCCAAACGAACGGAATTAAATATACTAAATTAATTTTTAATCGGCCACAGCCATGGCGGCAGTAGCTTCTCTGCTGGAGGCTACCATAGATAGTGTCGTGCCAGGTTCTTTTTCGTCGCATTCATGAAAACCTAGACTCAGTCGACGGGCTTATATTTTTGTAAATAGGGAGTTACACATGGTTACTCTGCCGGGAACAGCGAGAAATGAGAGGACGCGAATGTCTCATAACGTCGAGAATAAGTAAGTCTATTTTTGAGCTGCTTTGATGTCATTAAATGATATCATGAATACATTTCCGTGCTATTTAAATGATTTTATAATAAATCTACAAGTTACATAACAAAATACCCTGCACGCAATTTCTTGTAATTTCATTGCTTGTTCAGAAAAACAACGGTCTCTTTTACAAATTTGCACAGTTGAATAACCTGATGGGCTGTGTCTGTAAAATAATGTGTATTGGTGAAGAAACTGTACAGCTTTTCTTCTTGCGCAGTGCGAGAAGTAATAATGTAGTTATCGTTTATTACTGCTTAACGTTGACCACTTATTAGCAATATTTAGATCAGAGCATGTTGTTCTGGTGAAAGCTTTTGTAAATATATTAGGATGTAAAGTACATTTCGTTTAATGAGCAGATCAGTGAAATCAATTGTGCAATGAAAGCACAGGACTGCTGAAATATCTAAGCATTCGGTACGATCACCATGGTACAGTAGCGCGAAGAACAGAAACAAGAACAAATCACAGACCCGAACATACACATGGCGAGTGCTTTTGTTTGTGTCGATGTCGTTCATGCTGGTGGTGTATAAGCACCAGCTAGGTCAACAATAAGCTTTGCTATAGGTTCCATCACCAATTGGTCACGTTACCAACCTCGAATTGCGATGTTACATATCTAGGCTATGCCTTTGCCACAAATTTTATAACGCTCCCTTCGAAGTTCTGGCTATCTTACCTGTTCATCACCAGTCCAGCTGCACAAACCATCCCAGAGCGGTTAACCCTCTGCCAGCGCAAACTAACACTCATCCCTACTTCTTTTTTGTGACGACCGCACGGGATAGGAATCGTCTAGATACATGCTATTGCCATGCACCATTGCGATCCGCATCGATTCAAGGCGGCACTGGAATCGCACTTTCACTGTAATTAAAACCCCTCCCTTACGTAATACCTCAAGTGGGGCTTTTGAGGTATAAGAAATAAAATATATGAACCAAGGCGTTAACTTTTCGTAAACCACCCTACTTACTACAGTTTAGCCCCTGCAAAATATATTTTTTGTGCCATATTCCCTAGATGGACAAGAGTTTCTGTATTATAACTGTTTCTTAAAACACTTGGTACTTACAACTATCTTACACTGTAGTCGGCCGACGACGGAGGGCTTGCGCGTGCTTGTGGGTCTGACATCTTCTTTTTTTCTTGTTTTGAATTTAACTAGGCCAACTCGTTCAGCTTTCTTGTCCCTCACCAAACAACAAACGCAGACAAAGTGCTTTATCTATCTGTTGTCCAGCAGACATTATTTAAATATGAATTCAACGAAGTACAAATGTCTTACCGCATATAGGATTGAAGATTTATACAAATAGCGAAAATATAGCGCCTACAGAAACCCAGATATGCACACAGACAATGTTCAGAATGAAATTTAGGGGCCGTACCTACAAAAGTGCTTCAAACTTGCTGCTGCCTGAAACAAGGTTTAGGCTTTCCGATTCAAAGATGCTGATTGATCGCATTTCTTCCGTTCTTTGTGCATGTTGAGGTAATGCGCTTCGATAGGCAGAAATTTACACGCCAGGTAATTACTTCATTTTACACGCAAATTGACCGACCTGCCGCGGCCCAAACAAGAGGCGAATGCTGTGGTAGTAGCTATGTTTCGTCAAGATTAGTTCATTCGTCATTCCTTTACTGACAATTCAAGCTATTAGCGAACTTCGAAGTTACTATAAATGAATGCATAGGATCCGCTCTTCCCGCATTGACTATTTTATACATGGCAGTTGCCCGGATCCGTGGTAATCTATATGGAGCCTCAGCTCAGTGTCGCGTTCGTATGCCAGAAAACCAATTAATGGAACTGCCCGACTGAAAATGCCTACGGGTGTCCACGTGTAGCGTTCGACAACGCACATAACTCAGTGATGCAGGTGCTTTAATGTGACCCAATAACGAGCGGGCCGTATCAGCGAAAACTTTCAGTGATTCTTAAAAACTGAAAACTTCTGATGAATAGATTGTACTTTTTTTGACAACAGAATATTAGCTTCTGTAGGAATAAAAAATACTGTCATGATAGCTTTTTATTTGAACAGGAGTGCGTTTTAAACTAACTACTAAGTAGAAGTAGATGTGACGCTTATTCCTCCACGCAGCGTGATTCGATGAATATGATGTACCAGCGGCTTTGTACCCGTTGTCCCTTTTGGTAGTACAATAGGATCTCTTTCATTGTTTTCTAACAGATTTTAAAGTAGGCGACCTTTGTGGCTTATCAGACCTTGCCCGTCTTCGGAGACTTCCGTACTATGAAGAAACATCCTTGATGTCTTCGTAGGAATGCGCTTGCTCTGTACGATGTCTTCTCGTATGTGTCTTTGTTCTGTGTGTATTATTGTCGTCTCAGCATTCTTCAGTCCTTCAAAACTCGGATCTCTGATGATGGGAATTTTTTTCTTACGTTCCAAATATACCTCAGAACCCAAGCTGTCACTCTATGTATGTGCCATACTTCCCCGCGTCAATCACTACTGAATTTGACGTGCATGTGTTAGTCGCATAACTTTCACCATTCTCGATGTCGTCTTCCGCTTCAGTTCGCTCTGCAGTTGTCTTTTTCATAACAAGTCATTTTAAACCATGCCACTATAGTTCTGAGTTTATCAAACGCTGTGCGCTTACACTTCTAGTCATGAAATCAGCTGGGTTTTCTTCACTTGCAACGTATTTCCACTCTGACAGTTTCGTTTATCGTTTATCTCCTTCAGTCTATTTTCGACAAAGATGTCTCGTTTTTACTTTCCGCGTAATCAACGTACAACAATGGTCGAGTCTGTCATAGGCCTTGTTTCGTTTCGTTTTCTTACAAATCCACTTCTGACATATTCAGCGAGGCATGCAGATAGCGTAGAAGCCATTAGCGCGAGTCTTGGCAAAGACATTTCTTTCATTGGAGCTATTCATCATTTTACGATGAGTAGCTCAGCCTGTTTTTGGTTTTCGTTGGTATCCATCAAGTAGTCTGCTGTTCCTTAACCGTATGGGCTTGCGTTGGAAAATAAATGAAGATCCGTGTGAAGAGGCTGGCTGCCCTAGTTAATATCAAACCATCTAGATATGTTGAAGTCCTGAATTAATTGTAGCTCTTGAATCCAGTTCGTCCACAGCGACGTCTCAACTTTTGGTAGTGAGTCGTCCCAAGATGTTTGCTTTCTCCATATGTTTTGTATTTCTCGCTTAGTTGTCACTGTGAATGGAGGGAAGACGCCAATCGGATCGTGTATTCTTGCTGTTAGCTGTAACATTTGTCACTTCGTAATTGGACTGCTCATATCTATGTCTTTTATTTCAAAAATGGGAGGTACAGTCTACCTTCCTTGAAATTCCACCTAATGCAAAGTGCCTTTGTCTGGGTGCAAGTTTCTATGTCTTTGTCTTTCTCTTTTATGTTTATAGTTCACTGCAATCCAGGCTCATTCGTCTTGAACTTTCTCAGTGTCATTGACACCTCTTGAAAAACGTTTTTTGATTCTTTATAAGCTTTTTCAGCTTTTTCTGGTGAGTCGGTTTCAGGTATCACGTCATCGACGTAAATGTTGTTTTTCAGCTTTCAGCTGCTTAATATTTTCCGGAGATGAACAAAAAAATCTAAGTTTCCAACTTGCTTAGGTTGTTTTGCCCTCTTGCTGCAAGTAAGTAAGTACTCGGAGCTGTGCCAAACGTTACTTTTGACATTCTCCATGCAACAACTTTTGGGTCACTACTGTTCGGAATTCTGTCATACCAAAGAAACTGCAATGTATCTCTATCCTCTTCATGCATTGAAATCTGTAGAAATGCTTTCTCTAGTTCAGCTGTCTTTGCTATGCGATGGTGTCGGAAGCTCTTCAGCATATGCACCAGATCCCAATTGAGATTTGGTCCTGTTTCGAGGTTATCGTTTAAAGAAAACCCTTTTGCTGACGATGAAGACGCATCAAATACTATTCTTATCTTCGTAGTTTGTCGATTTTCCCCTATTACCGCCTGATTCGGCATGTAGTAGCAGTGTGTCATCGGTCTACTTCGCTCCTCGGCCACTTCTGGTAATCCACTATTTAAATAATCTCTAATGGCACTGTCGTAACACCAGAATATACTTTAGTCTTTCTGCAGCCGTCTAGTGAGTTTTCGCAACCTGTTAATAGCTGCGTTCTTGCTTTCATCAAGTTCCACGTTATCTTTCCACGGATGTCTGACTAAATATCGCTTCTCTTCAAATTTTAAGTGCCTCTTGAAGTATTTAATCCCTTCCTCTTCTCTCTTCTCTTCTTTCGCAGTGCCATTTATGCCTAGTGTTTCAATATGCCAGATATGTCTGAGTTCTGTCTGTATGTTAGAATTATTGTTGACGTGAAGTACCATTATGGTTAATTTCTCCATTATTGTTGCTGATATTTTAGCTTGACATTGTACTGTCCAGTCGAATGTGGTTTCTGCTGCTGTCAACCTCTATTCTAGTTTTATTAACCCAGCTGTCATTATTTGCCAATACTCGTCTCATCCAATAAGTATTTCGATTTACACGCAGGCTGTTCTTTTACAAAAACTATCAGCCAGGTTCAATCCGTTGTCTTCATACTTCTTTTGCAGCGAGATTGGCAGGAATGGCATTCTGGCTTTTGAAATCATGTCGACCTTCAGAGCTTTCAATAAAGCTTATTTTGTTTCCTTTCTACCGACAATTCCTCTCTGCACTGTGCTTATCTCCGATTTCATCAAGCGCCCAAGAATATTTTCTTGACGTGTAGCCATATTCTGATTTTGTGCTGATCTACTGATCACTTGACTTTGTTTCAACTGGAATCCAATGTATACATCCACTGACTAAGTTCTTTTGAGGATCAGAAGCAACATTTATGCATTCGACTCGCTCTTCAAGCCTAGGGATTCTAATCCACGTGTCTGCACTTGTACCTTTTGTGACAGCTTTTTAAACGGTCATGGTCGTTGCAGCTTGCTATTATATTTAAGTTAGTTAGTTCCTTCATATGCATTTTTACCAGCATGTTATCTTTTCCGTATTGCTTCTTGAGTAGGTCAATGGCTTTCCCATAATTGTGGTCGGAAAGTCGTAATCCCTCGACGGCAGCTGCCGCCTTTCCGGTTAGCGATGACAGAAGGTACGTAAATTTCAAATTTTCGTTCAAGTCAGTTTTTTATGTACAGCTGTTTCAAATTGCCACCAAGATCTCTGCCATTTTTTTTATCACCGTCAAACTTCATTATTTCTAGCATTGGTGCCTTCACTATTGTTGCTTGCTGCGGCTGTCTAGCTTCGACATTAACGTTGGGTTACTCCTTCGCTGTTTCCCGTACTTCTTGCCGAGAAAGGTATGCGTTGATGCTGTGCAGAGCACTTATTCTCTTTAACTCGCACTTAGTGCTTTTCGCAAACTCCGACTCAGCTGTGTCGGATGCTATGGATTGCTCCATCTGCTCATCCGCTTTCTTTAGCGTGTCTGCAATACCTTTAATCTAGCAGGTTATCAGCGATATCTGGATTCTCTTCCAATTTATTTTCAGCATGGCTCACTATGCTTCTTATTTGCGTCCTCAGCGTCTTTCGCCTCTTCGAAATCAGCTGTCTGTTCATCTTGAACAACTGAGGAAACTGCTGGTCGCTTACAGATTCTAGTGGTGAAACGTCATCCGTGTCATAGTCGCCCTCTTTTTCCGTGCCGCTCCTTGCTCTCGATCTCCCGCCTCGCAGCCGTTGGTTGGCTCCCGGGCCTCCTCTTCGTCCGTCTTCTTCGGCCAGTCCGTCGTCCTTGTATTCCGTAGTCAGTCGGAGGAGGAGCAGCCGCAATGCTGGTCACGGCACCACGTCGCAGAAACGAGACGAGACAGCTCCGTTCGATGGGAACGATATGATAGAGTATTCTTCGATGGCACGTACCCACTGCGGGAGATTGGCCAAGATTTAGATGTTATTAGGAAGAGGTTGGTATTACAAAATGTGGTGAAACTTTCATGTGGAAACAGATATAGAGAGTGTATGAAGAACTAAAGAAAAACGTCTTGAAACAGCTATGAATTCCTCCACGAAATGAAGATTCTTCCTTTTCTTTATTGCTTTTTTTAATGTGCGCTCCTTTGGTGCCTGCGATCTTGCTATTTCTCGTCTTGTCTTCTCCCATTAGTTTCCATGGTAACATTACCAGAGCATAAATCTATACTTCTAGTGAACGGCCTCTCGACTAACGACTATTATCGAGTAAACAAAACAAATGGCAGGAAAGCCTTTGTAGGTGACATGCGTACGCACGACCTCGGGGACCTACATGAAAAGTACCGCGCAGCGTCGAGCGGATGCTATTTCGAATGCTTCGATAAAGAAACGTTCTCATTGCTCTAGCGGGCCTAGATGAGGAATCTTGGCTACTCTCCTCGCATTTATTTTTCAGCTTATTACGCTGCTCTAGCGTCATTGTGAGAAGCCGTCTTGCGTTATTTCTGGCGTCAACGTTCGGCCTTGTCTTCCTTTCTAGCCTTATTCCTATATATACGAAGTGCTGCATATAACTAAAACCATAGTCAGTTTAAACTAGAATCCTTGCAAAAAAAAAAAAACAACTACAAATTCTGAAGTTCCTCAACGAAGGTGCTTGTTAAAAGCAGGGATTTGGAGTTCCTGATTCGAAATCCTGCTGGTAGCTCCATAGGACAGAGTCTGTTAGCACGGCGTTTCACGGGATCCTCCCGTTTGGAAACGCGCTTCATTTGCAGTCGCCGCTGACGAGACGTTCTTTCCATCGTCGTAACTGCTTGAACCTTCACCACATTGGCGCTGTCTCTTCCAGAGCAATACTTCAGTTGCATCTTATCTGTGTTTCTCTTGTTTTGCTTTCCTTCTTCATTTATTTCTCCGTGAATGTCACAGATTCTGCGCGGGGGATGAAATAGGGCCGCACTTCGCACGAAATATAGAAGTCTAAAAGTTTTGATGAGCGTCTTGCTCGGGCTCGAGAAAAAATTTCGAGCCAAATCGCCATCGGAAGATCCGCAGCACACTATGTTTAAGACATTCCAAGCGCTTTTTTTTTTACCAAAAGCTGCAGAAAGGAACAAGCGCTGCGACTTCTTATGTGGACTCAGGGAGCGGGGGGGGGGGGGGGGGGGGGGAGGGCGTTCTTATGGGATATTCGACGGCGCTGCGCCGAAGCGGTGACAGCTGCCCCATTTTCGTCTGCGCTAAACTTTTACACAGTCGAATAAAAATAAACCCTTTTCTTTTTTCGAACTCCCCGACCACCTTTATTCGCTAGAGACTTCTGCAGCGGCATTTGTGCTCTGTACCAACTCTTCATGGCTGTGAGTTGAAGAGCGCATGGTCGTCTCCCAAGCGGCAGTGGTGTGCGATAAGAAGAAAAAGGCAATTTTCCCCGGGCTGTAAATGAAGGCTGAGGGCATATTTGGCTTCCACCAAAAATTACGAGAGAACTCTGTGGTATAAAGTTTGTAAACAGGGATAAGGTACCCCAGAAAGGCTGGCCAACGCTTCGATTGGCCAGCCTTTCTGAGGCACCTTATCCTTGTTTACAAACTTTATACCACAGTGTACTATTCCATCTGTCAGCCCCTTTCTTGATATTAGAGCGAATTCTAGATACTCCAGGAATTACCTCATAACTTTAAAAGGTCACCATTTTGGACAAAAAATGGCGTTCTGTCGGCATAAACTCGCAGTGATTATGCATGTACGCAGATCCTTATCCTTTTATTGTGCAGGAAAATCTTTATAAGATTAGTTATAAACTTAGTAAAATCTTTATTATTATAATCATCGAATTTTATTTTCTCTGAAACTTCATTTTTCCCAATGAGTTCCAACTATGACCCTACCCTGTCTTGCGCCAGGTGACCCTACTAATGCCTGTAAATTTCCTCGTTTCACCACACCCCCTAATTATCTGCCGTGCACGACTGCACTTTCCATCCTTTGCCACCCATTCTATAACTCTAATACACAACCGCGCTTAGCTACCATAGGCAATGCTCTATTTTTTAGAGCGCAGCTCTTTGGCGTCCGTTCCTGGGTTTCGCGTCGTCGTCGGCGTTGTCGTCGGCCTCGTAACCAGCTCCGCCCCCCTTTCATCCCCCCAGCGCTAGCAGCGACCGACTGATACCGCTGGATGCCGCTGACGCCGCTAGAGAGTCAAGATAACGTGACTGCATAGAACACCGTCGCCGCCATGCAGAAAGAGGAGGAAAGGGTCCCCCCCCCACCCCTGTTCTTGTGTGGCGGATAGGGTGCTCTTCAGTTGCCGACGCGCCGGTTATTTCACGTAGGCCCCGGCACGTCGACGAATACGTGACCACCTTCCCACGGCTAGACCTGGTTCTTAGCGCTGCGGAAGCGAGGGTATGATATTGTTTGTGTCGGCATCGGCGGCGTTGTCCCTGAAACCAACTCCGCAGCTGGGGTTGACTCACTATCGGCGTCAGCGGCATCAGTCAGTCGCTGCTATCTCTTCCCTCCTCCCTTTATCGTGTTGTCCGCTTGCTGCGCGCGCTTCTGCCCCCATCGTTTGCCGCTGGGTGTACACGCCGCCCCCCTCCCCCCTCTTCCTGCGAGTCTCCGGTTGTCAAAGCGCCGGCTCGAACTTAATTCCTTTCTTCGCTCCTCCTCCAATGCAACCCCTGTGCGGTGGCAATCAGAGAGCCAGATCGGTGGCGGCGGATCTGTATATGTGCACCGCCCGAGCCGAAATTGCCGCTGCCGTTCGCCCTGTGCGGTGGCAATCAGAGAGCCAGATCGGTGGCGGCGGATCTGTATATGTGCACCGCCCGAGCCGAAATTGCCGCTGCCGTTCGCCACTGCGAAATTATCTGCCAGTTCTTTCTGAGCCATGAGCGAGACGACCGATGGAATTCCTCCGTCTGCTGCTGCTGCTGCTGCTGCTAAACGAGCTGCCAGAGCAGAGGCCCAGCGCCGTCGCCGTCAGAATCCAGAGGTGCGTGCCGCCGAAGCAGAAGCTTACCGTCGCCGCCGTCGAGATGATCCAGAAGTACGCGTCGCCGAAGCAGAGGCTAAGCGCCGTCGCCGAGAAGACCCTGCCGTTCGCGCCGCCGAAGCGGAGGCTCATCGCCGCCGTCGAGAGCAACCAGCAGTAAGCGAGGCTGAAGCAGAAGCTCATCGCCGCCGCCGAGAAGACCCTGCAGTTCGCGCCGCCGAAGCGGAGGCTCATCGCCGCCGTCGAGAGCAACCAGCAGTAAGCGAGGCTGAAGCAGAAGCTCATCGCCGCCGCCGAGAAGACCCTGCCGTTCGCACCGCCGAAGCGGAGGCTCATCGCCGCCGTCGAGAGCAACCAGCAGTAAGCGAGGCTGAAGCAGAAGCTCATCGCCGTCGCAGAGAAAAAAAAATTCTGTGATAGCGCATACATGTGTTGCTCGATTTCTTTGCCTCAATCTATCGAAAAGGTGAAACAGCTTATTTGCTGCGCTCAAATTTCGCATTAGGAAGTAACGTAATCGTCGGTAATTTTTTTTTCTTTTCCTCCTAATGGCGACTAGAATATCGGCTACCCCCGTTTTCTCTCTATAGAGAGAAAACGCGGGGCACTGCTCTTAGGACCCTGCGCAAAAAATTAAATTCAATTATCGGGTTTTATGTGCCGAAACCACTTTCTGATTATGAGGCACGCCGTAGTGGAGGACTCCGGAAATTTCGACCACCTGGGGTTCTTTAACGTGCACCTAAATCTAAGTACACGGGTGTTTTCGCATTTCGCCCCCGTCGAAATGCGGCCGCCGTGGCCGGTATTCGATCCCGCGAATAAATAATATGGTGTGGGGCTCAGCAACCCCACACCATAGCCACTGAGCAACCACGGCGGGTAGGACTCGCGCATTCAAAACTGTTTTAGAGGGGCATTGCAAAATCATGCATTTCTAGCGCATTGCATAGGTCTTGCCTTCAATGAACAAACCCTCTGAGTAACTGCTTCTGGATACCCCTCATGAAATAGCCAGTGTCGCCGAAGGCATCCCAAAACGAAAATCGTCAAAACTGCCTGATGCCTTGCGGGCTTCTGGTGAAAAGCAGAAGTTTGCGGTAATTCCGTACATAACCATCTTTTCACATCGACTAAAACAAATTAGGCAGAAGACAAACATTCAAATTGTTTATTCTGCTCCTGAAAAGCTTCAAAAAATGTGCAAGATGACCAATCCCGACCTCTCGCACAAGATTGGGCGTGAAAGGAAGCACAAGGACGAGTTCGTCAAATTTGTAGAATCGATCATGTATAGTATACCGAATTTTTGGGGTAAGATTTATATAGCCGAAACGGGAGGTGTGAATGGTCGCCTCCGTGAACCACGCAGACATGGGAGGGACAACTGCTGAGGTTTCCTTGATCTGCACTGTAGGAAATGTGGATCTAGTGATGATTGCAGTGCTGTTTCCTATACCAGCTAAAGCACACACTCTGCTGTAAAACTAAGCTGCATGCGCCAGTCTAGCAAGACTGCACGATCGTCACGAGAAGCAGATGCCGACTGACACGTGAAATTATCGAGGCGGAGATAACTGATAGTTTAGGCGATAACTGTGTGTGAAAGCCGTCGGTTGCTTTAACTTCGAAGGAATTGCGATAACTGCGTCATCACTGGTTGTTTTGCTAGCAGCGCTCGCGTGATGTTCGGCCACAAAAATGCCTTTATATTCCAAGCTTCGAGGGTCTCACTAAAGTGTTGCAAGTTAGCGCTTGTGTGTCACAGTCTTCTTTCACCGTCCTCTTCTGGTTGTGCTCTTGAAGTTTTGTCATGTCTTACCAATGCGTCGTAACAGTCACGTTATTAAGCTTTCTGTTCTGGTTTGTCAAAAAACGAAGTCAAGCCTTTTCACGTAGACACACTAGAAATAAACACTTTCCCCATAATACACACAGAGGCACTATTTGCGCGAAAGTATGCATGCTCGAGCGCATTTCCATGAACGCATATGCAGAAGAGGGGCGGCTGTATGCGACGAAAGTTTTTCTGCACTAAGCTATGCTCATTTTTAAGAACCACCGTACACGACTGCACCATGAATGCAATCAGTCGACGTACGTTACAACCAAGCGGGCTGCACTAGAACCATCAGAGCGATTCTCTTCTAAATTGAAATTTCCTTGCAGCAACTTTCTTCGCCTGTTTGCCAGTCAGTTCTTTAGTAAATTATTTACTTAAACCATTTACAATTCCTCAAGGCTTGAGAAGTTCCTGTCTATTTTAGCTACTGTTTTATCGTTTATTATTACTTTTGTTTCAAACTACGTTCCTTATGTCATATTTTTCTATGTAGAAGATAAGCTGCACGACACTACTGCAGTGTTGGCAATTTCACTGCGGCGCAATGTCATTGTTTGTTCTTAACACGACGATGGCTATATATGGAGACATTCTCTTTTGAACCTTTAATGCACCTGTTAACCTTTTTATAACTGTCGTTTTATTTTGAGTGCTTTTATTATACATTGCTTCTTTATGTCGAATTCAAAAATTGCCAGTGGAAGGTTGTTTCCGCAAATATAGACCTCATTTGCACTGTAACTTACGAATTATTTGTATGCTGCTGACAACTGTGATGCATTTGGCACTTTCTCATCGTAGCTTGTCCTCTGTATTTAACGTCGGAACTCCCAATGGGATTTTATGGCGAAGCTGTATATAGCTAGCCGATTCATCCGTACGTCCGTCTGCCGGTCGCCTGTACGCCGAAAGCTCTTCCATCGGAAATCCCGCGCGCATGCGGGAAAAAAAAATTGTGAGAGAGTGAGGCGCGCGATTAGCCAACACCACCTTCATAGCAAAATGTCTGTTTACTTCAATCCATGACGTCACGCTGCCTGGCCCAAAATTTTCATTGACAAGGTTGGCTTGATGAAAGCGGGGACGTCAAAATCACTATTGCCTACTCGGCACCATCCCCATTACATTCTATGGCAGTTGGGCCAGGTAACATGACGTCATGGATCGGAGTGAAAAGGCCTTGTACTATCTAGGTGGTGATGGATTCTCTGCGCCAGTAGTGACGTTGTTACTCTCCCTTGCAGCCGAGCGCGCGCGCAGCAGTTTCTTTCCGGCTGCGAAATAGGTAGGCCACGGGTCATACGTGCTCCTTAGGAACAGGCAGCTTTCGATCAGCAAGCCGCGTGCATAACTGGGAACGGGCTCGTCCACGCCGTGCCGATGCTGCAGCCCAAGCGCAAGAGGCTCGTGTAGCCGATCGCGAGCAGCAACTACGTACCGAGGATCCGGCAGCCTACCAAGCCGTCATTTAATGAGCCGTTGGGATTTACCCAGTGATACACACTGGGGCCGTAGGTTGCAGCTTTATTGGTTAACCACCTGTACGGAGTGCTTGGGTGGTGATTTTATATAAAGCAAAGCTTTCATTGGTTTTCGCCCCCCCCCCCCCCCAATTCTTGCGTGGATGGCTTTCCGTTCTAGTAAATTAGGCTGTTCCTGGAGATAGTATAGGTGAAGCTTGGTGAGCTGATCCGGCTACTAGTGCACAATGTGTTTACGTAATAGTTACAATGTGTTTTGTTACGTGGGCCGATCTCAGAGGCATTGCACGTCACAGCATTAACTTCCCTCATAGCAGTTAACCAGGAGAGCCGACTAGTCAAGTGTTCCGAGTACATTGTAACATGCCTACCAGAAAGCTTTCGCTTGACTTTGACAATCACCCTCCGATTTTTATGCCAAACTTTCTTCACATTAATTTCACGTGACTCCAGTGAGAACAGGTACTCATTGCGTTAACTCTACTGCGTGGCGCAAGTATTGTTCGTGGAGCTGTTCAGCCGGTAATAGCTCGAATTATTTTCGACAATAATTTTTTGACGCCTACCTTCGAGCGCAGCTGACGGGCGCTCGACCTTGATTGCCTCTTGCGCTGCACGTGTTTGGGCCCGTTTCGTACCACGCGCAGTGTGTGCCTACGTGTGCGTGCGTGGACGTTTTATTCGAAGGCCGATGTACACGCTTCTGGCGCTTGAAGGTAGGCGTCAATAAATAAGGGGCATTGCATGAGTGACGGTTCAGGTTCTTGGCGTCTTATAGTGCTCTCCTCACGAACACCCATGTTGTATGCACCCTTGGGCAGGGGTAGCGTTGAGCTAAATCCTAGCCCGCAAAAAGTTTGCACCACGTTGGTCACTCTTTTTTCTTTCGCAGCAACGATTGTGATATCTGGCGTTCACTGACTTGTGTTCATGTCTTTTGGATGTGGTGCCTAAATCTAAGTCTTCACCTACAAAAGGGCACTCAGCAGTTGCCGTTGATTTGATTGCCAAGAAAAGAACCTAATGATCATTGAACTGAATAATTTATGTGACACCAATCGACTTTATTTCCGCGATAACGCATTTGTATTCAGAACAACGAAGGAAGACGAGTGGCAAACGTTGCGGAATGCTCAAACTTTACTTTTCCACGATTATGTGTGTTCCCATGAATCCGTGTACTTATCGTAATCTATGAAAGCCGTACATCCAGCTTTCTGAAGTATAGTCCTATACGTTTTTTTTTCTAAACCCTCGGATGTAAGAAACAACAAGAGTTACGGGAAATCATTTAATTTAAGAGGGCCTGTATCAGAACTAGCTAGAAGCCGCAAATTGGGGACACACTAGAAATTCTCAACCTCACATAATTAATAGGGGAACTGTACACACACCAAGCTGCTGTAAAACACAACTATAAAAAAAAAAACTGCAGTCTGAGAACAAGCCCAGCTGTACCAGTAACCTATTTCTTGTATCACTGTCTCATAGAGGGCAAGCCCAGCCATCTTGTTATCATAACCTCAGTTCTTTTTGTCAAAGGCCTCGATGCATGGTAATCTGTAAGTCTAATCTCGCATGAGGTTTCCTTGAATAACGTAGGATATTTTTTCTAGCTTGAATGTGTGCGCACGGATTGCTTTTCTTCTTCTCCTCTACATGATATCTGCAATTTGCGAGAACGAAAGACACTTAACAGATTTCCAGCTCGATGTCCTTGGTAACTGGGCCTCAAACGGTCATTTAGGGCGAGCATTGTCGCGAAAGTGTACGACGAAAGAAGCCAAGAGACGACATTGCGAGCGTCCGTTCGGGTAGCCTGGAGGGGATAGAAGCCCCATTTATTCTCGGAAATGCGCTTTCCCTCGCCTTTTCGACAAACAAAAGCGCGGGACAATCGAGTTAAGACTCATACAGTCATTTCTAGACCTGCTATTTGGCATTCCGCCAGTTTTTGGTGTGTTTGAAAACTTCGGTTCGCGTTGTCACTGATTTATTTCTGGTGACACATGATTACTTTAGCGATGAAAGTATTGCTATGATATAGGAGAGTGGTATGTTCTTGCCGCAGCCTTTTCTAGCCATAAACATTTCGGCCGTGCCTTATCGCTTACCAACTCCTCCCAAGTGTCTTTCTTTTTCGATATGAGAAGTAGAGAACATCAAGTGGAAGTGCCTTCTTTTTCAATTCTGATGCAGACGTGGTCACTGCGCATATCTATAAGCGAATGTGGGAAATTTCATCCATTGTGTGGTATTCTATAATAGGGGACGAGAGCTTTATTACTCATCCACATAAGTATAATAAACTATAGAGAAAGCAGACAATATTTTTTAATTTTTTTATTGTTTCAAAATGGTAACTAGAGTTCCATCACTTTTCATTACTCAACTACCCGAATGTATCTCAATTTCTAATACAGACAGCTTGTTTGAAGGTAAACTTCTCGTATTTTTCGATGTCAGAGAACCTGTGTGCCGTAATGTCAGGGGTGGGGAAATAAATATCGGGTGCTTTACATCCTATAGCAGTAAAAACTACGCTGGGAAGGTTCTTTAATGCAAGTTTCATAATCCTTCTCACTGTCAACATTTTTAGTGTAGATGTTTTACGCCTTCATAGAAGCATGCAGGATTTTGTAAGCGAAAAATTAAAGCTCAAATGAAGAGCTCTTTATAATGAATTTCGAATCTGGCGAATTTGAAGGCCTTTTAATTTGTGAAAGAAATGTGTCAGTTATTAAGAACGAGCAAGTTGGAAAAGGTAAGTCCTAATCCGTAGTGATTTGGCCTCAGACTACGTCCATAATGATCTGAAGTAAGTAACCTCAGTCATTGGAGCGATGTTGCTGGAGCTCACGCCCGACAAGTGGGCTCATTTATGCTTATTACATGTGGGGAAAAGAGAAAAGAAAAACGAAAAGAAAAAAATGGAAGAAGACACGGATTAACGGGGCGTAAAAACGACGTAATAAAAGAAAAGGAGTCTTCAGCAATGGAATAATGTTGGGAAGGGGCTTTGCCAGGGGTTCGAGTGAGACCCCCCAGGTGTTCTTTTAGTCGGGGTGAAATTCGTTGATGGAAGCTCTCCGTTGTGCTTCATTCCTCGGCGTTGAGCGTTTGTAAATCCGTTTAATGCCACGGCCTGCACCTGGAACACTATCGGGAACGTTCTTTTGTAAGAGTGAGCATTTAGGGCCAAGGTACTTTGCCAACACACGTTGCTACCTCCCGCGGTGATACAACGGATCTAGGAGCGTTCTTATCGCATGACGCAGCGGTATTTCGTTGTCCCGTTTCTTTGTTTGTTCCTTTTTTTCATTTTTTTACGAAGGGCTTTCTACGGCTCTTTTACAATTTTGGGCGTCGGTGGTGGGTAGTGGCAATTTCAGGACCAATAAAAGGCACGACGTAAAGAGTGGGGTTCACGATACGGGGCGCGATCGTCTGGAAATGTCAAATATTATAGCTCTTTCAGACGCACTTGCTGTCCACGTATTTTCCCGCCACAGATGTGCTAATTAACGGCTCTGCTCTCCGCGGAATGACACAACAACAAATGCTACCCAAATATCCTTACTGCAACATATATAAGCCGTCGAGCGAACCATTCCTTTATTAAAGCGAATAGCTTTGGCGGTGATGGTGGTGGTGGAGCAGGTGGGGTTAGCCTGGCATGCATAGCCGGCAATTATTCCGGCTGAGCCTCCTGTGAGTAAAGATCAGGGTCGTGCCACCTGGTGTCGAAAAACGCCGTGTCTCAAATAAAGGCAATCAGCAGTCGTTGCGCACTCTTCTTGCTGCCACGGACATTCGGGGGAAAACTACTTTTCATAGGTCCTGTGGGAAAAGCCCCTTCTTTTGCAGGCTTTCGACTATCGCTTTTTCTTTCTGTGTCGAACTGCGGGCATAGCCAAATAAAAGGTTCAATGTCACCGATACCGGGGAGCGGGGAAGCACGTCGTCCTGTCTTAAAAAACAAAGCCGAGGTGTACTAGGAGTCGGTTCTTATGCTGTACAACAGAGTTTCTTTGGGAGTCTGCCTATGGGTCACCCAGCTTTCTTGAGCGTTCGGTTATTCGCCCACATTGACAATCATCATCGACGGCTCTTGCCTAATTTTTTTCGACCTATTGCTTAAGATTTTTATGAACTTGTGGTATCCTTAGCAAGTAGCCGGTTTCTCTGTTGATGTAGGGCGTCGCTAATTGAAATCTTTGCAAATGTACGTGGAGGACAGACAGGGTATATTGGTTGCTGTTACACACCTTATACAGTGCTTTTGTTGCGAGCAAGTATGTGAAATGACCTGATCGTACCCTACCACTTTCTCAATCAGTTTAGCATTACTCGGGAAGCAATCACGATTTCTTGTGACTGTATAATTGTGTTCGTGGGCCAATCCCAAAGATAGTGCATAGCCATTATAACCCCACGGCGGCGGGGTACCTAGGAGAGTGTTCTCGCATTCTCCGCTCATGACGGTTAGCGTTGATGGTTAATGTGAGCTAATAGGCAACTATACTAAATAAAAGATATATTTTCATAGCGAAAGCGTGCAAAATATAAAGGCTTATGAAGATGTTTAGTGAGTAACATCGTGCTGAACGAGGTAGCAAAATTAACCGTTAACAATATTCTGCTTCTGTGCCCGTTCGTTCAAGCAGATGATCAATATTTCGCTCATCAAGGCTCATTGCTTATTTTAAGATCAGCCCGTTCCTGTGAGACGCTCTATTTGTCTGCAACATGACAAGTTGATCATACACAATCTTGCATAGTCTTGTATAGTACAAGTTCAACGACTTCTCTTTATTTATTTATTTATTTATTTATTTATCTTTTCCATGACAGTTGGTGGTCTTTCCGACCTCGGCTCAACTTGCCTACTTTCCCTAATATGCTTGATTTCGTCTAACGAGTGGCTGGTGAGGGCGTATCAAGGGGTATTATCACATCAACTATCTAGTATCTTTTTGTTAACTACTGTTAACCTATTATCAGGGCATCTTCTTGTTGTATAGCACAGTACCCTCGTTGAACATTCTTACGCAGACATTTATCTCGCCCTCCATATGTACTGCGTCTGTGCCCTTAAGGAACAGATAAACGAAATGAACTTCTAGTGTTATCTTTTGTGTATATATAGACAGCACTATGCTTTAGCTTCTTTCGTTTGTTTTATTATGATTACACAAATCAGAGTATTTGCAGCAGGCAACAAAATATTGCTACGGAACCGCCGCCACAGTGTGGATGCACTGAGGAGGACGAAGACGACGTGTGTGCCGGCTTGATATAGCGTCGCCATTTTGGCCTCCGTGAGCTTACCTGTAAATAAATTGTAAATAGTATTCGCCTTCAGCTTCACGTAACATTAATTTGGTGGATGTGGACGTTCCCCGTACCCGTCATGGAGCTTCGCAGCGGTCGCAACGGCGACAATGCAACTTCGGCTCCTGCTGGCGGCACTTCATCTACGCAAGCGTCTCCGCCTGCAGCCCCGACCTACGTCGCCGTTTCCCCACCTCGGGATCCTTGTCTTTTCAACGGAGTCGGCAGCCCTGATGTTGACGACTGGCTCCGCTTATACGAACGCGTCAGCACCAGCCACAGGCGGGATCCGACTATTATGCTTGCCAACGTACTTTTCTACCTCGACGGAGCTCCATTGGCGTCATTCCAGACTCACGAAGAGGATATCTCGAGCTGGGATCTCTTCAAAGACAAGCTACGCGACCTTTGGCAATCCATTTGGTCGACAAGTCAACGCCAAGAAAGCCCTTGCCACACGTGTACAGACGCCGACCGAGTCCTACGTGTCGTACATTCTCGACGTCTTGGCCCTTTGTGCCAAGGCTGACCCGAACATGACTGAGGACGATAAGGTTAATCACGTCCTCAAAGGCATTGCTGACGACGCCTTCAATTTACTGGTGTTTACGAACGTCACCAGCATCGATACCATCCTCAAGGAGTGCCGCCGTCTCGAGCATGCTAAAAGCCGCCGGGTATCCCAGCACATCACGCGACTTCCCAACACAGCTGCTACGTCATCCTGTGACGACCTCTTCCACCAGCCGTCGCGATGTGACAACTTGACCCGCATCATTCGTCGTGAGGTCGAAGCGGCACAACCGGCGGCCCCTTCATTCCCGTCACCTGATCATTCCCCGGTGACAATCTCCTTGATCCAAGCCGTCGTCCGTCAAGAGTTGTTCAACGTCGGCGTGCAATCCATTCGTTCCGTACGCTCGGAACCTTCGTCTCCGCGCACGTCCCCACCGCGCTCTTCTTACTCCTCTTATGGACAGCGCAACCCCTCCGAATGGCGAACCGTGGACGACAAGCCGATCTGTTTTAACTGCCGACCCATTGGACATGTCGCTCACCACTGCCGCAGCCGCTGGACTTCTCCGACGCGCTATTATCCTGATTACCCCCCTCGCCCCTCTAGCGCATCCTTTTCCTTCGCCCCTTCAACGCCCGCTTCATCATCTGACCCTGCGACATCGTTGACACGATCCCACTACTCCCGCTCGCCTTCTCCCTCCCGCCGCCAATCTCGCTCGCCCCCGTCACGCCGTGCTCCTTCTCCGACCTAATCGCCGCACCCCCGACCGGAAAACTAGACAGTGCAGCTTCTGGAGGTGTAGCTGCATTGACGACATTAGCACAAAATCCTCGCTTCACCTTACCCACGAACAAGAATCTTTTGGACGTTCTCGTCGGCAATGTTCCTGTGTGCGCGTTGATTGACACCGGGGCGCATGTGTCCATTATGAGCAATATAGCAATGGCAATAGCAATAGCAATAGAAAACATATAAACATGCCATGAGGAGCCAACAAACAATGAACCCAAAGAAACTTTGGTGTCATTGTTGGCTTCTTTTGAGATGATTATTAAAGATTAGGTCCTTCGGTTAACTTACAGTTTCTGTCTTATAGTTAAAAACATGGTCTCATGCAGCAAATTATAACCATAAATGAGGAAATAATAATAGTTATTGTTTGTCATTACTTACTCTCCTTGTTTTTTAAACTGCTCAACACTTATGCGTTACCTCTCGTATAATCTGACGTCTATATTAATAAAGTTATATTGTTTTATGATCGGCAAGCTCTAAATGCTGGCTTGACAGCTGTATGTTGTTGGTTTTTGAGCGATCCTCAACTGAAAATTTAGCTTACACAAATTAATCGATTGCTTTTATTACTGCGAGCAATGAGAAACATCTCATTCGCTTTCCTCCTGAAAATTTGTGTAATTGGCTATGTGCGTCCTGATGGAAGAAGCTGCTGTCACACTCGAGGAAGTACCTTGTGAAGTAGACTCGATAAGTAGAAACCTAGTCTGAGCGCAACCGTAGCTGGAACTTATAATGTACAGTAACCGGAAGTGTACCGCCGATGTTTCGTGAGCAGCAATGGAACCGGCACAGCGTTTTGATTCCTGACATTTTTTTTTTTTTGCTATGGTGGTGCGATCCTGTTAAACTTCCATAACAGAATGACCGCAAGTATTTATGCGTAGGTTTCGTTGCGCCTCAGGAAACAGCAACAGCTCACTTTCGGTTATTCTTCAGTGCCAGTTCCGACTTAGTTCCGGTTAGGTTTCCACCTATTGAGCGTACTTCACAAAGCACTTCCTGGGATTCGACAGCGGCTCGTTGCACCAGAACTCATAAAAACAATTACGTGCGCTGTCTAGCGCAAGAATTCACGGGTAAGTTATTTCCCAACGCCCGCTGTGAAGACCGTAGCTGTAACTGAAATGTAACCGGAAGTATGCCGCTTTTGTTATAAGTAAGGCGCAGCAGAATCTGCGCAGAAATAGCTGCTTTGGCCTCTTTACGCAACCCGAGCGGGATCAAAACGCTATGTGGCTGCCATAACACGTAAATAAAAATGCTGAAGTACAAGACAAAAGAAAGTTTTCCGTGTAGGCTCGCTACTCTGTTTATAACAGATTCCGGCAGTCACGGCATCGCTTCATAAAGACTTTTACTGATCATTTTAGAGGTGTTGCACTAAAAAACGTTTTCTTCAAAAAGTGTTTTCTTCAAAGCCAACGTTTCGGACAAACGGACAAATGTATTCTAGGATGTCTGTTTGCGCCTTACATACAGACACCGATAGAAAAACGGTACACTGGAAAACACGGGCAGGACAAACGTGAAGTAGCAATATTCTCCGATACTTGCGCCTCCACAAGTGGTCCAACAAGATGTCCTGGTAAAACATTCTACCGTTATATACAACAGGCTTCACTTAGTTGTGTAAACGGTAAGTTATTCCGCAACGATATCATTGGTGAAGATGCGTAGCATATGTTATCTCAACCTGAGGAACGAATGTTTTATCGTCATCTGAGCTGTAATTCAGCGTTAGCTGATGGTGATGGTCCTGTGTGTAGTATAGCTTTCTAATAGTTAACATCTCCCTTCTGCAGCACTCCTGTAGCTAAAACGCAGTTTTCTTTGCCAGACGAATTTTTCGCCATTGAAGGTAAATCTGCGCTGAATTTTTCATTTTATGATATGCTTTGTCCATCGCGAGAATAAGTACACGAACGTCGAGCCACACGGAACGCTTTTGTGGGACTCTCGCCACTAATTTCATGGTATCAGTCTCTCACGTAGCTACTCTTCAAAACTGTGTTGTCTGTGAGCATCCTTTAACATCGCATAAATTGGCTAACAATTGTCTATTGTCGTCATTGCTGGCGTATGATTAGATTGAGCACATTTACACATGCCGACTCTGTGATTTCGTCAGAATATGTTTTCTTATGGTTGTATGTTTACCCTTTATGTCTGTGTGAAACATATATGTTTTGTCGTGACCCTTACTGCAACGAACTGTTTTTCCAGGTATTTTCAACCTATAATTCTATTATGAACGTAATGGAGGGACCAGCACATACGTAGTGAGGGAAGTCAGGATCCAACGCACAGAACAATGGCAACGTAAGTAAGTATTAGTAATTTAATTCGGCAATTTACACCAGAGAAATCCTTTCTTCTCCGGCACATTGAATCGTGCCAGCCACTATAGACAATTTGAGTATTGTGTTAACACAAAATGTTGCTGCCATTATTTATCGTTATTGTTAATGCACGTTTGCGTCTCCCTTTATTTGCCTCTTCTAGATGTACCCTTCTTTTCGGACAAGACCTTGGCTCATCTGCGGTATAAAAAGATGTCCAATGAGAAACATTTGGAGATAAGTTCTTGGCAAATTAATATATATATATATATATATATATATAAATTTCGCTGTGCGAATGAAACAACAGCTACTAGGCTCGGCTTGTCATGGTACATGAAATATTTATAGCTGGTGCTTTCTGGCACCACATAGGTATTTCCGAGGCTCCAAGATCAATTCTCTACGATTAGGCCGCTGCCGCTCCTTGGGAACAAGCGAGCCCCGCAAACAAAACTTGTGAGAATTTCTGGCGATTATTTGTTTCATATCTGTACACAAATTCCAAGCTATGTTTGTTGATGCTTAATGCTTTTCACTGTGGACATAAAAAGTTGATGTTCTGAGTAACGCGTTCCTGATATTGTGAATCCCGCAACGATTCCATTGTCAAAACTGCCATTGTAGAAATATTCTCAGTTTGGCCGTTGTAATCTACGGTGCCATACGTTAGGTTTATTGGGACAAGGACCTAGTTAGACCGGCGGTTAGTAATTGTAGCCACGCTTGTGGTATGCACGCTGCCATTCCATTATTGAATATGCACAAGCCGCACGTCGAGATCGGAAAAAGCGGTCTATAGAAATAAAATGCACCTCGTCGCGCCCTATTTCTTCAAGATCGTGATTACAAATGTAAAAATATCCGCACTTCAGCAACAAATACAATATATTGTATTCTGAAACGGTTTTAGTTTTAATCGACACGGCGGTAAAAAATTTCGGTTCTCGGCGTTCTGCAGGTGTAGCGTGCGTAAAGGGGGCCAAATAAAAAGAAAGAGCGCCATCTCACCTAGCAGCACCCCTTGCTCCAGGTTCTCTGGCTCCCTCAGCACCGGCTGAGAATCC